>NC_053018.2:9375000-10000000 GCF_016746245.2 Drosophila santomea
ATGGTAAAATAAAATATTCAAAATATTATAATAACTTTCTTCTAGAAGAATTATTGCCAAGTATTCAGCCAAATTTAAGTATTTGGGTTTTATGAGTGTAACTCGCCTGGCGAGCACTTGCTGAGAATAATTATAATTATTTTTTATTGCCAGCGGCATTCGCCGCCTTGTGGTTAATTAATTGCGGTCACTTTGCGCTCTTTTTCCCAGTCCGCAGAAATCTTTATGGTCGTGCCATCGCTTAACGGCCATTAAGCCTTTTTTTCAGCTTGGTCGAGGTTTTGTTCTTATGAGGTTCGCTTTTTACACCGCACACTTTTTTGTCCTCGCTCCGTTTGATTTTATTTTCTATGCCAGCCGTGCGTATAATTAATGTAAAGTTTTTGCAGCGAATAACTCAAACGATGCGTAGAGATGATGTTCTAATAAGAATTTAAGTAGCACTTCACCGCTTTTACGACAAAAGCGACAATTACACACTGTCTCTGCCCTTAAATTCGGATGAGACTGTGTCAAATTTCACGCATTCCTAATGAGTTGCCACGTTGGCGCGACACCGTAAATGCGAAAATGCGTCGCCTTCACTTTCCCACCTGCCCCCATTCTCACGTGGAAAGGGGGCGTGGCAGCGTTGCGTGTTGTCATGCAAGAAAATAGTCGTCGAGCTGCACATTTTACAAAGCGATAACGAGCGGCTGGCGCGCTCAGGGGTTTTGTGCCCATATCCATATCAAGTTAATTTGGCTGGAGCTTTATTGTTTTGCAGTGCAAGAACAACCTCATTCACATAGAAAATATTTAAATATTTTATACCTGAAAAATTCTAGAGTATATAACATTTTTGATTGAGCTATTTCCGCTAATTTCATATTTTCCGATATCTTAACAAGATGTGAGAAGGAAAGTATGACAAACACTAATTTTCGTTCACTGTCGACTGTGTGAGGTGCACAGGGCGTATGCGTAATTTCCTCCAACTGCAAACAGGGCGTATGCGTAATATTTGCTAAGCACTCTCCCAGCCGTTTGATGTTGACTGTAGCATTTGGTACATTTGGGCAATAGAGTCCCTTGTCCAATAAGTGCCCCAGCAAGCTTTGTGTAATCAGATCTGAAGAAGGGATCAAACGCATTTTGGATTGGACAATATTGGTTCCATAATCCAATGGCCCAAATGCTGGCACGCAGCTTGTGGGGCATTGTGAAGTGCATGTCCCAGTTTTGGTTTTTCGAACTGGAATCATAATCAAATATACCCACACAATGCCGGGCCAATTTTCTCTGGCGGCCAGCGGTACAAACAAACGTGAAAGAGAGCGAGACGAAGGGCAAATAAAATTTTCTAATAAATAATTTATGAAACAATAAGCCACAATACCAGCAAATTGAGTGTAAAAGCCGGGACCAAACACAATGCCAGGTCATTAGTTGGTGGCAACAGTTGGCCAACACAACAGATCTCTGGCGAACAATGCGTGCAGCAGACAATTTCATTTGTTGAGTGAAAACACTTTGATTCGATTTCAATTAAGATGAAAGTCAGGATACTGGCGACAGGATATGGAGAACGACGTGTCAACAGTTTTGTGGCCACGCCGCAGAACGAAGGTGCTTGAGATGAAATCGAGCCATGAAACATCTGAAGGACTCTTGCTTAGGCTTTTGCTTTTGCTTTAAACGTCAGGTTGCAAGTATCGTCGTGTGCGACCGCAAGGCGAGTGCCACTTGAGGCACATGAGCCGTGTCACGCCCCCTGCTGTATTTCTCGCCACGCCCCCAACTCCTATGTCTGCCCCGCCCGCCCCACAGTCATTTGAATAATTGAGTTTGCCAGCAGTTTAAACGATTGCCAGCCTTTGTTTGTGCTCCTGCGAAAAGCTCAACGTTTTCAGTGGGGGGCGTAGTTTTATTTCATTTCGCCGCGTACGTGTTCCGCATTACGAAAATCCTGAGGATTGTAAATGAAAATGGCCATGTCAATGGGAGTGCCATGTGCTGCCCGATTCATTCGATTCACAATCAGAATCAGCATCAGAATCCCTGGCGGCAATCTGTTCGACCAGTCCTCACGCATTCCATTCCCATCCGCCCCCCTTTTGTTTATTTCCAGCAATTAAACCTTTCCAAGGACTTTCGAGGCGGCTGGAAACACGGCCCAAGATCGTGTAGCCGCCACGTAAGCCCGTCTCTGTCAATTAGCCAGCGATGGCGTTGACATCCTGTCCTCCATCTGCCACTTGCCACTTGGCCGTTCCAAGTCCCGATGTCCTTTTGTCCTGATGACCAGAAGCAAACTGGCAGCGGTCGCTGCTTCATTAACAATCCCGTTTGGCCAACAATGTCGCCTGTCGTGGCGGCACTGTACCAAAATCTGGCATCTATCTGGTATCACAGTGAATTCATTTAATACCCTATTAAATTTTGTAGAATTTTGTAGCTTTACGTAGTGGTTTAGCCGCCGTTTACAGAAGTTAATATTCTAATACAATTTCACGTGACTCTTTTATTTTGATCTGTCCTTTAGCTTGGTTCAACAGCGACTGACTGCCGTGCTCTCTGCAGAGTGGCGAGTCGATTAGTCGATAAGTTTCTCGATAATATTGGTATGTTAAGGATGGGTGTATGAGTGTATAAGCTTATGACTAGATTGGCTATGTATAATTAGGTATGTATGACTAAGAGTAACGGAAGAGGGTAGAAGGAGCAGCCTACTACAACTCGGCCGTCCTGACAACTAGATCTCCCGATCGTAGGATTTTATAACAATTAACGTTTCTTAAAGCTAAGGGTCCTGTTTCTTATTTTATTCTTCTCAGTGGAGATACTTTTGAACGGTCTTAAACATTTTTTTGGTTTTCTTTTCTTCTTGTTTGTTTTCTTTGTTTTACAATTGCTTCTTAAATTATACATTCGATTTCGTACAGAGTTTCTTAAATTATACTTTCTATTTTGTACAGAGTTTCTCAAATTATACTTTCTATTTTGTAGACTCTTAATTTTTCTTTGCCAGTGTTTTATATTCTGTATGCTCCATACACCCCGGTAAGGATTGCGAGAAATTTGAAATCCATCAACGTCTTCCAGAAGGAAGCGATCATTTTTGAGAACTTTGCTTATGACATAGGGTCCTTTATGCTTTGGAATTAACTTCTTAGCTATGCCTGTTGTTGAGTCAAAATTTTTAACCATGACGTAGTCGCCTTTTGTGAACACTCCTGATCGTTTTCGTTTTTTGTCAACATATTCTTTATTGTATGCTTGTGCTATTTTCTGACTTGCCTCGCCTTTATTTCTAATACTTTCTAAATCTCTTTCTTCAATCGTTTCTCCAATTTCCTCAATTTTTTCTTTTAACTCATCCATAATTTGTCCTTTTTGTTGTAACCCAAATAACATTATGCTAGGATACTGTTTAATGCTGCGGTGTTGTGTATTGTTCAGGGTATATTCGACCTTTTCTAAGACTAAGTCCCAGTGTAGACCTTGATCAGGTTCAATTAACTTGCTAATCATTGGACCAAGACTTCGGTTTATACGTTCAACTTGACCGTTGGCCTGTGGTGATCCTGTTGCAATTTTTATGTGTTTAACATTGCATTCTTTCAAAAATGAGTCAAAATCGCCAGACGTGAAACATGCTCCTCTATCTGATATGATACACTTAGGCCTACTGTATGCTCTGAAGTAGTCGTTTAACGATTGTATGACTTCTTTTGTGTTCGTAGTTTTTGTTGCGTATAGTCTGACAAACTTTGTGAATGCATCTACTATCACTAGAATATGTTTCTTCGGTCTAGCCAAGTCTACTGGACCATAATGGTCAATATGGATTATTTCAAAAGGTTTGTTTCCCTTAGGTATGTTGTGTAGAAATCCTTCTGTTTTTCCTGTTTTGGGACTGAATGAAATACATTTTAAACAGTTGCTGATATGTGTGCTACACTTCTGTTTTAAATTTGGAAACCAATAGTTCTTCATTATAGCTTCTATCATTTTGTCTCTTCCTACGTGTCCAAGTTCGTTGTGATATTTGTATAACACTTGTTCTTCCATTTCTATCGGAACGTAGAACAGCAATCTATTTTCATTTGTCTTTTTGTAAACTATACCATTTCTCATCTCATACAATTTATTTTCTGTGTTTTCTAACAATTGCCTGATTTCTTTTAATTTTGTATCTTTCCCTTGACATATAACTAGATTATCTTCGAAACTGTTTGTTTGTATTACCATAATATTTGTACACCTACTCAGTGCGTCAACATGTTGCATGCGGCTACCTGCCCTATGCACAATTTCAAAATCATAACCTTGGAATTCTAAAGCCCACCTGGCTATCCTAGGGTTTAGCTCTTTTTTGCTTAGGGTCAAAATTAATGAGTTGCAGTCGGTGACTATTTTAAATGTCCTCCAATGAAGATAAACTCTAAATCTACGTAACGAATAAACAATGGCTAAAGTTTCTAACTCGAAACTGTGGTATTTTGATTCAATATCTGTTGTCCGTTTTGAAAAGAATGAAACTGGGTGCCATTTCTGGTCCTCCTTCTTTTGCATAAGTACAGCACCGAATCCAGAAGAACTTGCATCACAATGCAATTCTGTTTCGTGTTTGTGGTTGTATATAGCTAAGACCGGTGATTGTATTAATTTATCTTTTAACATATTAAAACAAGACATTTCTTCACTACCAAATTTGAACGGTTTATCTTTTTTTAGAATGTCATGCAATGGTTTAGCTAGTCTAGAAAAATCTTTTATGAACCGTCGAAAATATGAGCATAATCCCAAAAAACTTTGTACTGTATGAACATTGTTAGGTATTGGGAAATTTTTTATTGCCTCGATTCCTTTGTCATTGGGCATTATGCCGTCTTTATTTATTATGAACCCAAGATATTTTATACTCGATTGCATAAACTCACATTTGTCTATTCTTAATTCAAGTTTATTTTCAACTAATCTTTTAAAAATTTCTTTCAACGTTTCTAAGTGTTCGTTTATATTTTCGGTTGCCAATAGAATGTCGTCCATATATATTACTACTTTGTTTTCTCTAATCATATCAGCAAAAATTTTGTTAACAAATCTTTGGAACACAGACGGGGCGTTTTTGAGGCCAAATGGCATTCGCAGCCACTCGTATTGGCCTAATGGTGTAACGAAAGAGGTGTATTTTATTGATTCTTTTTTAACATGCACGTGGAAAAAACCGTTTTTAAGATCGAGTTTGGTGAAAACAGTTTTCTCATTCATTCTATCTAACAAGTCATCTATAAGAGGTAGAGGATAGTTGTCTTTCATTGTCATTTTATTAAGTTTTCTAAAGTCGACGCACATACGTAAGTCTCCAGTTTTCTTTTTCACTAAAACAATAGGCGATGCATATTCCGAGTCGCTTGGTCGTATAAATCCGTTTTCCAAATATTCGTCTAATAGTTTTTGTAACTTGTCTTTTTCTGTGTATGAAAGCCTCCTAGGAGAACAGCTAAACGGTTTCGGGTTTTTCAAACACAATTGTATTTCACTTCTAACTGTCGGTTCATTTGGCCTTTTTGCATTTATATAAAAATTTCTAAACAACCTATCGAATTCTAGTTGTAACCTATTGCTAACATTTTCTCCTATTTTGTATTCTAACTCACTTTCAGTTACATGACATATTCTTAGTACTTCCTTATCAAAGTTGTGATTTAATTG
This sequence comes from Drosophila santomea, assembly GCF_016746245.2. NCBI lineage: Eukaryota > Metazoa > Arthropoda > Insecta > Diptera > Drosophilidae > Drosophila > Drosophila santomea. The sequence goes on from NC_053018.2 coordinate 9,380,701, forward strand.
TTCGTAAACGTTTTTATCTTTTGGCAATCTAAAACTAACGATTTCTTTTGAAGTGTTAACAATTTCATCTTCTGATAATTTTGATTTACTGACATTCTTTTGTTGATTATCTATTTCATCTCTTAACGATATTGGACCAGTTTCTTTATGCTGTTGATTAACGATTTTATTTTCTAACGATTTCGGACTAATAATTGCATTTTTAGACGATTTTGGACTAACAATTTCATTTTCTAACGATTGTGAACTAACAATTTCATTTTCTAACGATTGTGAACTAACAATTTCATTTTCTAACGATTGTGAACTAACAATTTCATTTTCAGTAAACATTGATCTTTTGTTTATTTCCATGGGTTTTCTCAACGCAATCATTCCCAAGGTGTAGGGGTCTAAATTTAAATTGCATGCAGTTAAAAAATCTCTGCCGAGAATAACATTATACCTCATAGACTGGTCGCAAACAATGATTAAACGAAAATATATTTTTATTGATCCTTTCAATACATAACATGTGGTTTGTCCATGTGTTTTGAGAATACAGTTGTTTAAACCAAAATAGCAAGTATTAACTAGGGCTAACTTCATTGTCTCGTTAATAAGTGACTTTTTAATGATAGATATAGGACTGCCAGAGTCTATGAGGCATTCTGAAATTATAGGCTTATAAGCATTTTCAAAAAAATTAATTTTAAACCATCTTACATAATTATTAGTTGAAACGCTCTTCCTTGTGGGACATTGTGCCACCAGGTGTCCAAGTTGTCCACAGGAGTAGCACGAACCTGGTTCACGTTTGGGCTTCTTGCAGATGTCAGCTTTGTGTCCTCTTGAATTACAGTTTGCGCATCGTATGGCATCTTTGTAGTCGGTTGGCTGTACAGGTGGCTCCCTCCGAGCTGGCAAACGGATGTTCGAAAATGCGCGTAGCATCTCCGACGGAGTAGAGAAGCATTGAATCCGTGCTTGGGTACGGAAATTTTGCAGCGGTATGCCCTCTATCATCTGGTCCAGTAGTTCGTCGTCGTCGATGTTTATCCCGTTTGAGAGAGCCATCTTCTCGTCGTAATAACTGCAGAAATTCTCCTCGGTTTTCCACTTGCGACTCTCGAATTTTCGCCGGATCTCAGCCTTGGATGATTGCTCGCCAAAAGTCAATGACAGTTGATCAAGCAAATTGTCAATTGGTTCGATCAATCGAGCAGGGTGCGCATGTAACCAGACTTGCGCGTTTCCTTTAAGTTTAGTGATGAGTAAGATGCGTAAATGGTTGTCATCGATGTTGAAAGTGCGTGCGATATTTTTGACCACTGTTATCCAGGCACGCGCGCAAGTTTTCCCATCGTAATCGGTTATCGTCTCTTTGGCGAGAGCGAGAGCATCAACTGGAAAACGCTGGCTCTCCGCTCTCTCGTTGGATCGCTGCGGCGAGTGAAATGTTGTGTTCTCTTTTGTGGCGCCAGCCTGCGTAAACTGCGCCGTCTGGATAACGGAACTAACTGTAGCCTTGCTTTGCTCTGGTTGTTGTTGTTCTTGGAACTGCGAGCTCGATCGTGTTCCGTTAAGCATTGCCTTCGCTTCTGCTAGCTCTGCGCGTAGTTGCTGTAGCTCGAACATGTTTGTCTCCCTCTCACTGCCAGTTTCGGTTGATTCTTTTCTGTTCATTGCATTCACACTTACGTGATCGGTGTTAATTTCACAATTCTGAAAATCCAGTGAAGAAAAAATGTCGTTTCCTGGTGGAGCGTTTTTCTGGGGGTGCTCCGGTGGACAATCGCCCCGAACTGCCGTTGGGATGTCTTGCAGCCTCGCGATTAATTCGGTTTTTGTGCCCTCCGTATTTTGGCCCAGAATACGTAGCCAATCTTTTAGGGTTGTCAGCGAAAAGTCGTTCAGGATGATTTTATCGTCCATTTTGGATTATTAATCCCACTTCTGAGATTTTAGCCGCCGTTTACAGAAGTTAATATTCTAATACAATTTCACGTGACTCTTTTATTTTGATCTGTCCTTTAGCTTGGTTCAACAGCGACTGACTGCCGTGCTCTCTGCAGAGTGGCGAGTCGATTAGTCGATAAGTTTCTCGATAATATTGGTATGTTAAGGATGGGTGTATGAGTGTATAAGCTTATGACTAGATTGGCTATGTATAATTAGGTATGTATGACTAAGAGTAACGGAAGAGGGTAGAAGGAGCAGCCTACTACAGTGGTAAAACATCGAAGGCGAAACATCAACTATTTCTAACAGGCAACAAGCACTTGAAGCAACATTCATTTGATGTCCATTCAGAATAAACAGGCTTAACTCTTTTCATTGAGCGACTTAGTTGGAAAGTTGGCAGTTCATAAAATGTATATTTAAAGCAGCTTGCACGTGTCTTTGGATTGTCCTGTCGCTCATTGAAAGTTCATCTGCTCTCGAAAGTTTTCCCCTCCAAACTTTCGCTTGTTCGCCAGGCCAAATTAATTTTCTAGCAGATCGATAAACTATGATTCTTCATAGTTTCAAGTGACATACACACAGGCACCTCAAGTAGCCGGAAGATGGAGTGGGTAACTCGGCACTCATCTTATCCTGGCCCGGGTCCTTGCTACTCCTCTCCTCAACGGAACACGGAGTGTGTTAACAAGCCCAGAGCAACAAGGCAACAAAGCAAAATGGGAAAGGGAGAGGGAGAGGGAGGAGCACTCCGGGTTTGTAATCTGCAGACTCGCCGGGAAATCCCTCATCGCTTGGCTTTGTTGACAACGCCTCATTCATGGCAGTCATGAGGTCGGTTTCCCAGCTGGTCTGCAGTGCTGTTGGTTCTGGTCATTCCAACGATGCCCCCTGCTGTCCGGTTTATTTATGAACTGCGCTGCGATTTCTCAACTGCAATTGGACCTGATGCTGCCTTTGCTGGGCGCCTTTTCATTTTTTTTCTATTTTTTGGTGGAATCCCCGACTGAAATGCTGTTGCGCTTCATTTGGCAGAGGAATTGCTTCAGCCGTATTTTTCCTCCATTTATTTCGAACTGACCTGCACTTCATTTGTGTCCCATGCACGTTCTGGCATAACAATTCACTTTGACACCCCGTGCGACGTTAGTCCCAATAAATCGCCGGACATTGAAAGTTTGCTGCAGCGCCAGCCCACACACACAAAAATAACAAAATCTAACTGGGCATCCACTGAGAAAAATATAGTAGAGCTCACCACAACCTATATTCCTTGTTGAGTTTATATGCAACTATCTTACATCTAAGCTGTTGCTTTCTATGTTAGTAACTCAAATTGTCGTGATTATTAAGTATTTGGCACCTTTTTTCTTTATGTGTAGTAGCCTCTTTTTATATTCGAGCGTTTCAATTTCGATTTGCTTCGGTTACGGCTTGTTTTTTTTTTTTTTGTTTTTGCCTAGCTTTGTTTGCCTGTGCGTGACAATTGCGATGTCCTTGGGTCCGGGGTGCTGCACAGGATCTAAGCGTGTAGGTTATAAATCTTGTTGGACTTTATTTAATGCATGTATTTTTTCCAACCAAACGCACACATACACACAACCACACACACACACAGGGACCTTTAATGCTAATGGCAATCTGATCAGTTTCATTAGCATGCACAGGACGAAGGATACGCGCCCGAGGGGAGCTCGCTTTTGGCCCAAAGCCCGATTCGGAAACTCATTCTCCCAATTTCGCGCTAATTAACTGGGTGCCAACTACAGCCGACCAAGTTGGCTGGAACTTTGCCAGCATCCAGCAACCAGCCTCGTCCTTGCGTCCTTTCGTCCTGCAGCCTGTCGTCCTGTTGATTTCGGAATGTGTGTGCTCATGTGATTTCATGCTTGTTACCAACACCAACAACGACCACGGAAAGTTACAATTTATGAGCACATCCTTGCGCGCTAAGCTTGTGTAAGCACGAGAGCCTGTCGTCGCTTGCCCGCCCACTTTTCCGCCCAATTTTCCACGCCCTCCTTTCCGCCTTCCCACCGTTCCCCACTTTGCCTCTACCTCTCTACCATCTACAATCGCTGAGCAAACACTTGTAACACTTTGCCTTACATCTTCCACCGAAAATCGCCCGAAACTCGTCCTGATTTCTCAGCGCGGAATGCATGTCCTGTCGCTGGCATTTTGACAGCTTCAAGCGGCAACTAATTTTCATTTTCCCAAAATACAATTTAAAACTTCGTCCGCCTTCCGTCAGCCAGCAGCTCATTTGGCGAGTTGGCAAGTCGAGTATTTCATTGGGCGTAAACACATTCCCCATGCTGGGATCTATCTGGAATGACTTTTTATGAACTTTTCTATTGCCTCGCACAATGGCCAAAAATAAAGGATAACTGCATCTGTGCGAATGACTTGGGCAAAGTTTGCAACTTCAAACTTGATCGGCATCCCTCGCTTTTAATCCGTTTGTCCTGGCAACATCCAATGGGCATTGGGAATTGCAAATGCCATTGCACTGGCTTAGCCATACATATAGATAAATAGTTCAATATATACTCGTATCCGCAGACCGTTGCAGCTGAAATCGAGCGTATAGCTCGACAATTGAATTGCTATGTGGGTCATTTCATTTAATAATTCCATTTTGCCACTTGTCTCCCGTTTCCCCCTTTGTTTGCAGTGCAGCCCAGCTGCAGTGAACGCCCGATAAGCTGGCCAAAGCATTGTGATTGCGCCGCGTTGATGGCGCGGATCTAGAGCAGCTTATCAGACAGCCAAAGAGCTTAGGACAGCAGCCAGTCGGGTGGGAAAAATATATAGTCCCTCTTTGGCATCATTGAGAAAACAAATATTTGATTATCTGTTAAATAGATTTAAATGAGCACGAAGCACAGTGCTCGTAATAAGTAAAAATTAACTCTTTCTTTTTACTTTGTCTTTCAAACAAAACGTAATACATCACAACTAGTTTAATATTATGCTGAAGTTTAGTTACTGAACTTTAGTAACCAGTTTTTATAGCTCCAGCTTCAGTCTGAGCTCAAACAGTCTTATTGAAAATCACATTCAGGCGTTAACTTTAAGGTTTCGTTGGCTAAACCACTTGGCAGGACCAACCCATTATGCAGGTCACTATGGAAAAGGCGACACATTATTTCCGCCTTATAAACTTCTGCCGCTCGACTTTTCACCACTTTTCCGCCTGTGCGTGTGTGTGGGTTGGTTGTTGGTGGGAAGCGGGATGGGGAAAACCCAAAACACTGTTGATGGTTATCGTAGGGAAATTTATGGAGCCCGGCTAAGTACGGTGTAAGCCAATGTAGACCATTACACGTCCGTGAGTTGAGCGCTTTAAGCGCCGCGTGCAACTTTCTCCCACTGCCAAATGACTAATTATAATTTTCCGCCTCTTTCTCGGTATACTTTTCCATGCTTTCCGCCAACAAGGAGCAGCTGCAGCCGGCGGCAATAACACCGTTTGTGAGTTATGGCCAATGTTAATTAAAAGCCAAGTGCGCAACTAGAGCTACACATAAATCAATCCCTGGATTCGAGTGTTGGCGCAACATGCATAACTGGCATGCCAATATACCCCTGTCAATGCCTATTTACATGGCCAGTGAAAAATGGCCAGTAGAGGAGAGAACAAATAATACCTGGCCCAGAGAAACGAAAACAAACCAAATCGAAATGACTTAAAGCGGCTTACAACAGCGGCCAGCCAAAACAAAGCGAACATAACGTATTCGCACCGTCCAACACGGCGGATGCATGATTAATTGCACTTTAAACACACAAGCGAAGCGAACGAGTAACGCATTTTCAATCAAAGAAGAAAGCCAGTGAACAAAATAAAAACAGCTTCAAAATGTTGCCAACAAATGTGATGTCATTCATGAAAAAGGTAAGTGACACTTCGATATTTAATGAATATATATAAATCACGGTGCCAGCATTCCAGCATTGTTGTCACTGGCAGAAGCTCGTAATTTATGCTTAATTTCATTTTCATTCGCCAGTTGTGATTCCTTAATTATTATTCCCCGATGATAATGAGCAGCAAATGAAATGCAATAAAAGCGGAATTTTAATTCATTTGCCTCCTTTTCACCAAGTGCGCTCTTGAATGTAAATCGTTAAAAACTTCTTTGCGCAGGCTCCACTGCCAATTAATCGAGCAAATTCAGGGAACTCTTTTATTCTGTAATTTTGAGTATTCCGTAGAACTGCATAAAGTGACCCGGCTGCAGGTTAAAGTTCGTGTATTAGAAATCGCCTAAGTCGCCTGCAAACAGGCTTCAAAAACAAACGCCTGTCGGAAGGGCAAACAAAACTTTTTAATTAAAAAGCCCTTTAAATGCTTTGCCCGCCCGACTGATTTTTCCTTTTGTTTATGAGCCCAAAAAATATCAAAAATTCACAAAAAAATAAACGCAAACGGACTGGCAACAATCGAAGTGGTTCAATTATCCTGCGTAGCACCTGCCACGAGTTTGTGTCCTTTTTATAATGCGGAAATTGTTTTCGGGATCGAGTCGGCAAGGGGAAAGGAAAGAATAAAATTATACATGGGCGTGTGAAGCCAAAAATAACACAAAAATAAAAGGGAATGAAAAAAAGGAGTGGAGAGGAGAGGAGAGGAGAAAAAGAAAAGCCTTCGAAGAGTGTAAATTCCGTAGAAATTCCGGTTTGGCACAAAATACTTTGCAAAGTTAATAAAAACCAAGTTGGAAATGAAAGGCTGGGGAAATGCCGACTGACAAGCAAATGCCAGCCAACTAAATGCTGCAGATTTTTGTGTTTTCGCCAAGTTTGATTAGACCAAATGAAGCACGAAATCAAAGCGGTCCAACTTCGAAGCCAAAGGAACCCATCTCAAGACAATGATGAGCCGTTGACAGTCCGTTAGCAAGTTGTGTTGGCCCAAAAAGGATATAGCAAACTTTTTCTATTTGCCATTCAAATGCCTAACAACCAGTCGGGCCATTCTGGAATTTGGCGACAAATGCGTAGGGACCGCAGGACATCAAAGGACACTCCTCATCCTCATGCATGAGTCTTGGCAACTGCACGACCTCCTGCAGTTTATTTGCAGCAATTTCCTTAATAGTCCGGTCGCTGTAAAGTTCCCTGACCACTGCTACTGCCGCACTTGGCTCGTTACCCATTTGCTTGCGGTGGCCCCCTAGACTCGCCTGTGGACAGATCCTGGCCAGGCCATCCCGACCATTCCATTCCACTCCGGCCATTCCATTCCATCCTGACCACACGTGTCCCAGTTGGTTGCCCCTTGCTGTCAGTGTGCTGCACTTTATTGCGCCTGGCTACAGGCCATAAACAGCAACAGGCGGCAGGCAGCTGCAACTTGCAACAGGCAACTCGGAACCTTGAGCCCAATGACAAGCACGTGCCTGCCCCACAAACTACTTGTTACACATAGGGAAAAGATGAATGGAATAGTATATCAAATATACTAAAGATGATCCCTTTCTATCAATAGTATTAAATTACATAGTTTATTGAATTAAAATTATGTGAGAAAAGAAGCAAAAAGCAAAGGACCACAATGGAAGATTTGGAAAGTTTATTAAACGGCAGCCACAGATAATAATTTAATTAAAATAATGAATATAAAAATATTTGTTGTTTATCAAAAATGCAAAAATTTGTCAAATTTCTTTTTTTCGAAAATCGAAAAAGTAGGGATATACATAGTTAGCTATGTTTATTAGCAGCCCAAAACAGTCTTTATTTTAGCTGTGCGACCATTTTTGACCAAGTTATGGCGAAAACGCCGATTGAAAATATCAGATTTTTTACAATAATTTTTTTTTTCGATTTTTTTATAAAAAATAATGCTTTTTTTTCGATAGCAGTAAAAATAGTTGTCCAAAAGTGGAATGCCATACCTCGTTGAATTCGTAACCAAATTCCCTATCGATCCATGTTCATACATTGAAATGCTAATTTTTTGCTATTTCTCGCAAATTTTGATGATGGTACCCCTTATCAAAAATGCAAAAATTTGTCAAATTTCTTTTTTTCGAAAATCGAAAAAGTAGGGATATACATAGTTAGCTATGTTTATTAGCAGCCCAAAACAGTCTTTATTTTAGCTGTGCGACCATTTTTGACCAAGTTATGGCGAAAACGCCGATTGAAAATATCAGATTTTTTACAATAATTTTTTTTTTCGATTTTTTTATAAAAAATAATGCTTTTTTTTCGATAGCAGTAAAAATAGTTGTCCAAAAGTGGAATGCCATACCTCGTTGAATTCGTAACAAAATTCCCTATTGATCCATGTACATACATTGAAATGCTAATTTTTTGCTATTTTTCGCAAATTTTGATGATGGTACCCCTTATCAAAAATGCAAAAATTTGTCAAATTTCTTTTTTTCGAAAATCGAAAAAGTAGGGATATACATAGTTAGCTATGTTTATTAGCAGCCCAAAACAGTCTTTATTTTAGCTGTGCGACCATTTTTGACCAAGTTATGCCGAAAACGCCGATTGAAAATATCAGATTTTTTACAAAAATTTTTTTTTTTCGATTTTTTTATAAAAAATAATGCTTTTTTTTCGATAGCAGTAAAAATAGTTGTCCAAAAGTGGAATGCCATACCTCGTTGAATTCGTAACAAAATTCCCTATCGATCCATGTTCATACATTGAAATGCTAATTTATTGCTATTTTTCGCAAATTTTGATGATGGTACCCCTTATCAAAAATGCAAAAATTTGTCAAATTTCTTTTTTTCGAAAATCGAAAAAGTAGGGATATACATAGTTAGCTATGTTTATTAGCAGCCCAAAACAGTCTTTATTTTAGCTGTGCGACCATTTTTGACCAAGTTATGGCGAAAACGCCGATTGAAAATATCAGATTTTTTACAATAATTTTTTTTTTCGATTTTTTTATAAAAAATAATGCTTTTTTTTTCGATAGCAGTAAAAATAGTTGTCCAAAAGTGGAATGCCATACCTCGTTGAATTCGTAACCAAATTCCCTATCGATCCATGTTCATACATTGAAATGCTAATTTTTGCTATTTCTCGCAAATTTTGATGATGCTACCCCTTATCAAAAATGCAAAAATTTGTCAAATTTCTTTTTTTCGAAAATCGAAAAAGTAGGGATATACATAGTTAGCTATGTTTATTAGCAGCCCAAAACAGTCTTTATTTTAGCTGTGCGACCATTTTTGACCAAGTTATGGCGAAAACGCCGATTGAAAATATCAGATTTTTTACAATAATTTTTTTTTTTCGTTTTTTTTATAAAAAATAATGCTTTTTTTTTCGATAGCAGTAAAAATAGTTGTCCAAAAGTGGAATGCCATACCTCGTTGAATTCGTAACCAAATTCCCTATCGATCCATGTTCATACATTGAAATGCTAATTTTTTGCTATTTCTCGCAAATTTTGATGATGCTACCCCTTATCAAAAATGCAAAAATTTGTCAAATTTCTTTTTTTCGAAAATCGAAAAAGTAGAGATATACATAGTTAGCTATGTTTATTAGCAGCCCAAAACAGTCTTTATTTTAGCTGTGCGACCATTTTTGACCAAGTTATGGCGAAAACGCCGATTGAAAATATCAGATTTTTTACAATAATTTTTTTTTTCGATTTTTTTATAAAAAATAATGCTTTTTTTTTCGATAGCAGTAAAAATAGTTGTCCAAAAGTGGAATGCCATACCTCGTTGAATTCGTAACCAAATTCCCTATCGATCCATGTTCATACATTGAAATGCTAATTTTTTGCTATTTCTCGCAAATTTTGATGATGCTACCCCTTATCAAAAATGCAAAAATTTGTCAAATTTCTTTTTTTCGAAAATCGAAAAAGTAGGGATATACATAGTTAGCTATGTTTATTAGCAGCCCAAAACAGTCTTTATTTTAGCTGTGCGACCATTTTTGACCAAGTTATGGCGAAAACGCCGATTGAAAATATCAGATTTTTTACAATAATTTTTTTTTTCGATTTTTTTATAAAAAATAATGCTTTTTTTTTCGATAGCAGTAAAAATAGTTGTCCAAAAGTGGAATGCCATACCTCGTTGAATTCGTAACCAAATTCCCTATCGATCCATGTTCATACATTGAAATGCTAATTTTTTGCTATTTCTCGCAAATTTTGATGATGCTACCCCTTATCAAAAATGCAAAAATTTGTCAAATTTCTTTTTTTCGAAAATCGAAAAAGTAGAGATATACATAGTTAGCTATGTTTATTAGCAGCCCAAAACAGTCTTTATTTTAGCTGTGCGACCATTTTTGACCAAGTTATGGCGAAAACGCCGATTGAAAATATCAGATTTTTTACAATAATTTTTTTTTTCGATTTTTTTATAAAAAATAATGCTTTTTTTTTCGATAGCAGTAAAAATAGTTGTCCAAAAGTGGAATGCCATACCTCGTTGAATTCGTAACAAAATTCCCTATCGATCCATGTTCATACATTGAAATGCTAATTTTTTGCTATTTCTCGCAAATTTTGATGATGCTACCCCTTATCAAAAATGCAAAAATTTGTCAAATTTCTTTTTTTCGAAAATCGAAAAAGTAGGGATATACATAGTTAGCTATGTTTATTAGCAGCCCAAAACAGTCTTTATTTTAGCTGTGCGACCATTTTTGACCAAGTTATGGCGAAAACGCCGATTGAAAATATCAGATTTTTTACAATAATTTTTTTTTTCGTTTTTTTTATAAAAAATAATGCTTTTTTTTCGATAGCAGTAAAAATAGTTGTCCAAAAGTGGAATGCCATACCTCGTTGAATTCGTAACAAAATTCCCTATCGATCCATGTTCATACATTGAAATGCTAATTTATTGCTATTTTTCGCAAATTTTGATGATGCATTTTTGAAATGCAAAAATTTGTCAAATTTCTTTTTTTCGAAAATCGAAAAAGTAGGGATATACATAGTTAGCTATGTTTATTAGCAGCCCAAAACAGTCTTTATTTTAGCTGTGCGACCATTTTTGACCAAGTTATAGCGAAAACGCCGATTGAAAATATCAGATTTTTTACAATAATTTTTTTTTTTCGATTTTTTTATAAAAAATAATGCTTTTTTTTCGATAGCAGTAAAAATAGTTGTCCAAAAGTGGAATGCCATACCTCGTTGAATTCGTAACAAAATTCCCTATTGATCCATGTACATACATTGAAATGCTAATTTTTTGCTATTTTTCGTAAATTTTGATGATGGTACCCCTTATCAAAAATGCAAAAATTTGTCAAATTTCTTTTTTTCGAAAATCGAAAAAGTAGAGATATACATAGTTAGCTATGTTTATTAGCAGCCCAAAACAGTCTTTATTTTAGCTGTGCGACCATTTTTGACCAAGTTATGGCGAAAACGCCGATTGAAAATATCAGATTTTTTACAATATATTTTTTTTCCATTTTTTTATAAAAAATAATGCTTTTTTTTTCGATAGCAGTAAAAATAGTTGTCCATAAGTGGAATGCCAAACCTCGTTGAATTCGTAACAACATTTCCTATCTACATGAGCTAAAAAAAGAAAATGTAATTTTTTCTTGCTTATTAACTTCTTTGCAATGAGAAAACTTTTTACACCTGAATAAAATATTCACTGCAAACTTTTATAAACAGTCGTGCTTAGCAGAAAGCAACAATTATTAAGCTGTTTGAAGCCCATTGAATGGGATAATTAATAATGTTTTAGTGTGTTTATTTAGTGCACAAAACTGACAATTCCATTCAGAAATTTCGCAACGTGTTCTTACCATTTGTGAAACACATTCGTTGTAAACTTGCGCGCAACTTTTAAGTGGCAAAGTATTTGCTCGCTGCGTTCGTTTCATTTGCTATTGATTTCCATTCCGACTGCAAGGACGTCTATCCTGGCGGAATGCAAACGCATTCATTCACGGCTGACAAGGCGGAACTTTCTCCCCGCTGGTCGCCAGGACTTTCTCCTCATCGCTGCGCGCATTGACTGCTGTTTTATGTAGCATACTTTGCGGCCATAAAGGGCGCACATATTGCGCGCCATGTTATTGTTGTGCCGGGGAAAAGCGAGTGGAAAAGCGGTGGGAAAAGCGGTGGGAAAAGCGGTGGGAAAAGCGGTGGGAAAAGCGAGTGGAAGAGCAGTGGGAAAAGCGAGGGTAGGGAAGCGAACAGCAGCTCTTAAACGTCAACACATAATTTTCGGCACTAAACATGAAACTATTTGCGGCTTCGGGCCATAAGACCCAGACCGAGCCAGACGGAGCAAAAAATCATAATAAATGACAAAATTAACACGGCAATAATTGTGCGAGGAGCTGTGGCAACTGTGGGTGGAGCTGAGAGCGTGAGGAATGCCGAGTAGTTTAACCGTGCGCAAGAAAAATGGCGTCAGACACCTGAGCACATAAATTAAGTGGGGTTTCTGGGGGCTGCAGGTGGCATCTGGGGCAGGCAGACCACCGAGCAAACAACTATACATTACACTAAGATTTCATGGGCTCCACGGCAAAGCTGGCAGGCAAAATGTAGGGAGAAAGTAGAAGGCAGCCCATAAATCCGCAGCATGAATATATCCAAGCCGACATCAAATGACATCATCAAAAATGTAGCCCAGGCTGTAGCACAAAGCGGCCATAATCTGACACTAGATGCCGCTTAGTTCCTGCCAGAGTAGGATCCTGAACCCTTCCCCGCTCCTCGCCAAGCCCGCTCTTAACCCTCTAAAGCCCCAGCCCCAGCCCCACCGCCACAGAGGTAGGCAACCGAAAGCGCTGCAGCCAAAGCACTTAGCGTAATTTGCGCTGTGCGAACGAGATGGCTGCACTATATGTATCGTCCTTAATGCATGGCAAAAAATATTATAATCCATTGTAGTTGTTAATCTGGACATTGGATTACATATTAAACAGACATGGTTACATGTATCACAGGTGCAGTAATTAGTGCTGGGCATACATTTCTGCTCGAGTGAGTAACAGACCCTATATTTTGGAAGTTCGATGTTGGGATAGAGGTTTTTGTGTGAGATATTGGTTTAGAGCAGCACCAGCATTTGTTTTCTGTGTACTCAACTGTGCGGCTGTTTGTTCCGGTTTCGTTGGCGCTTTGGCAAATAGAAAATTTCCACTTCATAAAATGCTGACAGAGCAGAGCAGCACTTATGTTTTCGGGCCTCGGCTGGTCGGCCAGTCGCCTCCAATTGTTATTCTTCTGCCCGGAAAACTGAAACACACACACACACATACACTTAGAGAAAGACGGCTAAGCCCGGTGAAGCCCCCTTCTTACAGGCTGTGTGCATTAAAAAGAATGACGGCAATTTTTGAAAGCCTCTCCGGCTGCTGGATTCTGCCTTTGCTCCCCCGTTGTTTAATCAAAAATTACTTGCCACACTTTACGATTTCTTGGCAATTTGTTGCGCTTCAGACGCCTCCAGCAAAGCACAGAAAAAAATCAAATAAAACGCACCGCGTTACTTTCACCTGCGTGCCCCTGATGACTGCGCAAAAAAATCTGAGAAAATCTGAGAAACATCAGGGTAATAACCTTGCTCACGGGCAAAACTACTCCCTGGCCGGGAATTTGATGATTATATTCGTCTAGTTTAGTTAATCTCAGGGTATGAAAATGATCACTCACGCTTTGCTTAAGAAAAGGAAATGCGGTGGCTTTAACTTCTTCCGCACGATAACAAACACGGAATTTTTTTTGGCCAAATTCCCTGTTTTTAAAGCCCAAACTTTAATATTCATTAGGTAATTTTAGCATAAAATAGCAAAAAAAAATGTTAGACAGTGAAGTAAAACAGTGTTTTGTGCAGCTAGAAACTAAAACTATCACTCAGCGGCTGATTTTGAAAATTATTTTTTTTGCCCATTTTTTCATTTTTTGTTAACTCCTTACATCATCAATTTTTCTGAAAATTTTACATTTTAAAGTGTAAATGCAACTCGATTTTCCTGGTTATTACGAGTTCAACGATGTGGGACATTCTATATTTGGAGCACTACTTTATTTGCTATAAAGAAAATACTGATTATTTTTGTCCTACAAATTATCATAGAATGTTTTTGCAAATATTATAGTTTTTAAATAAGATGTTTGGTCGCAACTTGTCAAAAAATGGTCACACAGCAAGTTAAACAAGCAGAAAACCTGGTTTTGTAATACAATCCAATAATCTCGTCATTTTGCTTCGCGTTTTACGTTCATGGCGGGCCAAGACCCAAATAAAGATTTACAGCTGCAGGAAATCAAACGCACAGCTCGATACGCCAATATTTATCCACATTTTCTTAGCCCCCGCCCGCTGACCTCTCACCTTTCCGCTTCTTCTCTCACGCTTTTCCGCAGATGGTGGCCACCGACGAGCAGCCCAGCGAAAGGCAGCAACATGCAGCGGACTCCGGAGGAGGCGCCTCCCAAACGGGGGCCCTGAACAAGATGAAGGCTACGATTTCCTCCTCGCTGCTCACCGTCACAGATAAAGGTAAGCATGATTGTAGTTGTGCATATATGTACATGTGTAGATTTAGATGTGTGTGGCGGTTATCCTTGCCGTAAGTGCATGCGAATTTATGGCATGAGTTTTTGTACAAGTGCCCGTAAAGCTGCTCGCTAAACTTTGAGCAAACTTTGTGTGTTTTTGGCGAGGGCACGTAAGTCGCAGCAATGAGCATTCGGCGGCTAACGGTGCGTATACGCAATATATTTGCTGCTCACGCTCGTTTGCATCGCATATTGAATATTGAATAATGTAAGGGGTCAGTGGATGCTGCATGCGAAGCCATCACCATTCACACTGTCATTGTTATGGGGTCCATGTCCATAAATGCTGCGACAAAGTCAATAAAATCGGTGACTTCTGTTTCAGCAGCACCCGAGCTACAGCTAAGTTCAAAGTAATAGCAGTTCACTACAGACCATATCTAGATCATAAATAAATTCTTATTAGCTTCCATATATTATATATTAAGTTTAATTAGGTGCAGAGCAAACTGAATTGAAAGCTTGAAGAAATGTGCTGAAAAAATGTTAAAACTACTATTATCTTGTGCGCTGGTGTATTTATTTAGTACCGAAAGAAGCAGCGGGAAACATGAAATTGTTGTGTTGACTTTTGTGTTGTTTTTATCACAATTTAGTTGGCCACCAGCTAAGCGAAAGCTGTGGCTTGTTGATTTTATTGCCGAGCCATTCGATTTACTAGAACGAAATGAAATCTTATTTCACGACGTTTATTTAGCAGGGTCGTAAAAGAACGAGACAGATTTGTGCACATAATTTGGGCAAATATTTTGCCACTCCTTCAAAGGATGCAGTTCGGCGAAAGTGCTCTCCAGCCAGTTGGCAAGCACCCAGATTTTTGTGGCCAACCACAGTGAAGAGCTGACACATAATTTAAAAGCAGAAAAACTTGCAAATACTTTAATAGTTGTGCCAGTTCTTTTATCATTCCTGCCACCTAAGTGCTCCCTTGAGCAGGTAAAATCGCTTTTTGCGACAAAAAAAAGGGGAAAGGTTTTTCCTCGCCGGTTTCTCTGTAGCATTGTTTTATATTTACCATGCCACTTTTACGGCAGAAAATGTCAAGCGTGACTTGCCAAAAGGTGAAAAGGTGAAAAAGCACGAGGTGCAACTGTGCGTATGAGCAATGCCAGCAATGCGCACAACAAAAGCCCGCCTTTGTTTTTGTCTCCTGACTGTGACTAATGCACCGCGACTTTTTCCGGGCCGCATAAACTTTTCGCCATTTTCTCAAGGGTGCAATATATAAAAGCACACACGGTGTACGAGTATAAGCATATAATCATATAAATGTGTGCCAGTTCTGCGAAAAATGCTTCACTTCTTCAGGCTTTGCTGCTGCAGAGAAAAACGCACTCGAAATATATAGAATTAAATGTTGCATAAGTGATTTTATGCAATTCTCGAGAGTGAAATCGAAAAGCTTTCTGCGCATAATTTTACTCAACACTAAACACACATGATAAATAGTATCTTTGTTTTCGATTGATTAAATAAGTATTTAATAAAAGGGCGTGCATATATTGGTCAATAATAGGAGAAACCAACTTCAGAAAATAATCCGATTTGGCTGCCATTTACAGTACATCCTTTTTGGGCCACGCGTTTAACGAGTAACGAAGGCTGTCACAAATTTCCGTTTTATCCGATTATTGTTTTATTTATTGCATTTGCCAACTGCCTGTCGCTAGCCCAATTAGCAAACCAAACAAATTATGTGCGCTGACAACAAATTAAGCATAGAACCCACACACTGCATTTGGGTCAGTTCGCAGTTGGTAGTGCATGCAATCAGCGGAAAATCAACAAGTTTCCATTGGTTGGTTGCTTGGTTGCTTCAGTAATTGATTACATAGCCCTGCCGCTTTTCCGTTGTCTCTGTTTTTGCAGTTAATAAAATGTCGCCACGCCCCTCGCTGGTGCCGACGGATGCGGACACCAGCGGCAGTTACGGCTCGCCCAGCTATCAAAGCCAGCAGCAACAGCAGCAGCAGCAACAGGACTATGGCAGCAGTCTGAACAACAACAATAACAACAGCAGCAACAGCACGGCGACAGCGGGCGGCGGGGGAGGCGGAGCGGCGGCCAAACAGGAGCCAGGACGAAGGGCCGGAGCCTGCCGGGTGTGTCTGAAGTCCTTCAAGCCGGACGACTACCACAAGACGTGCTTCGAGTGCCAGCAGCGAGTGTGCGAGGACTGCGCCAGCTACAGCAAGCTGGACGAGCACGAGGATGCGGTAAGTTGCCAAGTTGCCACGCTGACAGTCCTGCCACGCTGCCAGGCTGCAGCAGGATGAGGGTGCGGCATGAGCTGGCCAGGATGCACCTTCCGGGCCACTAGGCAATGCGCCATGGTCGCAGGTTCGTCGCGGCAGAAATAAACACTTCATTAATAAGAAACTAGTGAAACAGTGGTGGGCGTCGGTCACAAAGGGAAAATATATCATTTTAACAAGGATATTAAATATGCAGCAGTATACCTTTAAATATTAGACCACACAATTGCATTCGGCATAGCTGAAAAAATCCCAGAAGGTGAAGAACAAGTCCGTCATATGCAAGAAGCCTTGAATTATTTAAATACAACTTTTAATCCCTTAATTGAAATTATTTTTTGCAATTCAAAGCTTAAAACTCGATTGTAAAAACCATAGAAAGTTTGTATTTTTTTGCAGTGGTAATGACTGCGTGGGCGGTGAGTGGCAGTGCACATAAATTAGATTACTGGCGCTGCAAAAGGGGTTCGGTGACAATGGCCAACTGGGGGGCTTAACTGCGGCCTATTCATCGCGGGACATTAACAAGATAAAGGCCGAATTAACGAGATTAAATGGCATCCCCGGCAGCGGGCAGTTGCCCTCCGATGTCCTGTTCCGTGTCCTGTCGCTCCAACCTCCAACATCCAACCTCCATCCTATCAACACTTGCCGCATAATGATCATTGATAACCAACCACACCATGCAACATTGTCTTCACCCGAACTTGTGGTAATTTGTCAAGAAGCCACGCCAACGCCCTGAACATAAAATTTAACGTTTGTCTGTCAACCTGGCCACTTTGGCTAATTAAAATTGATGTTCATGGGCGTTGACTACCACCAGCACACAACCAGCCCACAACCGCCTGTCATACCCACCCATTGTAATTATGGCTCTTTCGATGGAGCAGACGTAGGTGGAGTCGGTTGCTGTGTGCTGTGGTCCCATCCCTGGACACTTGGAGGCTTCCCTGTTGAAATAATCATTTAGAGCTTGCCACACTGGTCACCACTAGCCAGGCATTCGATTGTTCACGAGCTGCAGATATGGTCGATGCCAAGTGGGAATTTGATTTCAGTTTGACTCGGAAAATAGACACAATAGTTTATAGCTCAAATCTGGATAGCACTATGAGTACGCTCTTTAAAACCTAAACCTAACCTAAACTCTATAGATTTCCATGGATTCTAAGTTCAGCCCAACATATATCCTTGAGTGCTGATTATTTAGAATATATTTCCGTGAGTACTGATTATTTAGAATATATTTCCGTGGGTGCTGATTATTTAGAATATATTTCCGTGAGTGCTGATTATTTAGAATATATTTCCGTGGGTGCTGATTATTTCGAAATGTGGTATGGCTTATTTGCTGCTTCATGGTCGACTTCCTGCTCAGAACTCAGCTCTCACATCAAAATCGATTTCCGCCTGCCTTTGCATACGCGATGAACACCAAATAAATCTTAAATTTTCATAAGCGTGCAGACTGCTTGGCTGCTCTTCGCTGACGTTGCTGTGGCAGCTAGGAAATAACTTTTCGGTCGATTTCTCGATGGGATCATGAACTGGCAGCCACACTGCTGCACCGCCGTGTAATTACAGCGCACGCAACTGGGGAGCACAGAGGCAATAAACCAGATCCGAGCTCTAGTTGCAGCTGTGTACAGTGCCGCCCATGAGCATAGGTGCACGGAAAAAATCCCTTTAGGAATCAGTTGATGAAAGAAAAACATTGTCTTGAAATCCATATGCATTATTCAGCATTAACAAATTTGCAAAAACTGCCTGGAAGCTGGCTTTATATATAACCGCATTAATGAAGTGCATTTTTTGTGATTTCAAACTTATGGAGATGTCAGTTTCATGGCGACACTTTTGCGTGTTTTCAGCTGATTTTCTGTTTATGCACCACAAATACAAACAGTTTTGATTGCCTTTAAACCAAAATGTTGACAGTTTTCGGCGGTTTTTCTCAGTTTTTCTCTGTGCACTGACTTAATTACAGTGGCGGCAGCTTCCGCCAGGGCAGCCATTGAATACGGGCAGAAAAAAAATGGGGTTTGAAAATGGCGAGGAGGAGGAAGGCACGATGAGGACGTAGTTGCCACACATGACGATTGAAGCCGCCGGGCAAAATGAATCAGCAGCCAGGTGGAAATGTAACGAGCATTGTGCGGGCGTGCCGCGGAAAAGCGGAAAAAGGAAGTGGAAAATGCAGCGAGGCGGACTTGAGGGGATGCCGATGCAGGTGCACCTGTGTCCCCCATTTTCTGTAGGGATGTGTTGGGTGTTGGATGGGCAGAAGCGCCTGGTAGCAGGATTTTTGTGCAACGCGCCACACGCCGGCGGGTGGGCGAAAAGTTTTGTTCTGAAAGTAATTAATATTTATTCTCGCTGCCCAGCATAATGGGTTTTCTTGAGCTCTGGCCCACCAACCACTAATAAATATTAGAGAACGCCGTGTGCGTCCGCAAATAGGTTCCAGAGCTAAGCTGGAAATTTTTTAATTAGCGTAGCAATGGAAATTGATTTTCCGCCCTCTCGATTCCGCAGACCATGTGGCGCTGCAGCGTGTGCCGCAGGAAAATGGCATCGCGGGTGTGCATTCCGCAGGACTCGACGGACTCGATGCTGGACGTCCCGGTGCTGGAGGCACTGCAGCGGCGCCACTCGGACGCCAAGCTGGGCAGCAGCACGCAGACCCTGGCCCCCAGCAATGGAGCAGCACTTGCCCCGCCGCGAAGTCCCGAACTGCGTCGCCACTCGGATGTGTCGCCAGCCTCGCTCAAGGAGTTGGAGCGGGTGAGTTGAGAATCAATAAAGGCAATTTAATATATCTTCATAACTACAAGATGGTTATCAAGTTTTCCACTAGAATTGGTCTCTTTAAGCAAACCCTTACTTAAATGAAAAACCATGTGAAATGCATTTCAGCAACTGAAAGGTGGCCGCAGCATGGCGCCCAGTCGCTCCAACAGTCCGCCGCGGGGCGAGGGCCCAGATGGACAGCCCCCCTTCGGTGCGCCCCTGTCGCGCATGCAATCGCGCAGGGGGTCGCGGGTGGCGCGGCAGCACAGCTACGATGACGACATGAAGACCGGACCTGTGGGCGGCAGCATGGGCGGCGGTGGTCCGGCGCTGGGCTTGGGCGCGGATGGAGCGGGCCTCGGCATTCCGGCCATGCCACGCAGGTGTGCAGTTACTCTTAGCCTGGTCAATGTTGCCAGATTCACCCGCATTTTCTACCCACCACAGGAAGTCCGCCTACGATGTGTTTGCCCCCGGGCTGACGCAAGGTGGTGCCACGCCTGCCACGCAGCTGCAGAGGTCGCCCGGCGAGGGCGGCATCATGCCGCCCATCCAGCTGCCCGGATCCAGGCGACCCTCGTTCCGGGTGCCACATCCCTCGGAGGACATCCAGAACGACGACTCGCCGGGCTCGCCGGATAAGGGCAGCCCCGTCCTCACCGTCGACGATGACCGGCGGATGCGGCGACGCGGATCGCAGCTGTAAGTGTTTGATGCAATATGTTTGAAGCATGCATTTCAGTGTTTGATTTAAAAGGTTTACAAAAGGCATTAAAGGGGTTTTTTCAAAAGGTTTAGAAAAGGCATTAAAAGGGGTTTATTTAATATGTTTAAGGAATGCATTTAATCTTATGATGTAATATGTTTAAAGAATGCATTTCAGTGCTTGATGCAATATGTTTAAAGAATGCACTTAATAGTATGCTTAAAATATGCTTAAAAAATGCATTGAATTGTATTCAATATACTGAAGGAATGCATTTAATTGTATATTTAAATATGCTTAAAGTATGCATTTAATTGTATGTATAAATATGTTCAAAGAATGCACTTAAGAGCACACCCAATATGATTCCATATTCCAGACCCGATATAGCAATGCTGCAGAATCGCGGTGCCCTGCCTGCGGTTCCGCCCTCCTCGATTCCGCCGCCCATGGCTTCATTTACGGGCCCCAATCTGGAGGATTTGGAGGCGCCGCGACGACAAACATCAATGGACGGCGAGGCCATACGGATCGTAATTCACGACGTGGATTCGGGCCCGATTTGTGCATCTAAGCGGCGCATCATTCTGCGCCGGGATCCCACGGACAAGGCGCACCGCAGTGAGTACAGAGCTTAGAGACGCAGACACGAGGCACTGAAGCCCGGGGCTTAGCTTAATGTGCTCCTCGAATTGCGTGAGACAGTGTGGCAGTGCACTGCAAACAAATCAGGGGATAGAACCAGTGATTTCCACAGATACAGATACAAATTGTTTGTCATTTCTTTTCATATAAGCTATAAGGTAAGGTTGAGCATTTCGTTGATGTGGCAAGGGAAGCGAACTGAGTTCGCATTGTTTGTCCACTCCATCCGGATTCGGTTGATGTTCTGCCCATGGAACCGCACCGGAAATGGGCAAGTAAACAGGACTCATTACAACGTTTGGTTATGCTAATTCGCCGGAGCAGCGCCGAAGTCGATTGTGGGTATCTCCGGGTATCTCCGGGTATCTGTGTGGCTACCTTAATTCCCCCAGCAAAGTGCAGGAGCTACGGGGGGCGGCCAGGATAATGTGGTTTGCTCCCAGTGGGCCTTAATGAAACCCAAAGCGGAAGCAGTCTGGTAGCAGATTAAGCAACTGAGCGGATTTCATCGACATAAAGGCACCGAGAGCTCCGGATTCCGGATTCCGAGTTACGAGCTTTGAGTTCCCAGTTGCAGCAGCAAGGACACCCAACACACACACACACACACACACATACACCTACACACATACACATCCAAAGGACATTTAGCTGTTCGGCATTGTTGGCCAATGTCATTTGGGTGAGTTTGTGTGTGTGTGTGTGTCGGGGTTTTTTATTCCCTCGCTTTGTTTCCCACTTGCTCTCGATGTATTTTAATTATATGCATTTTTGTTGCATACCTCAAGGGGCCAGTCAGCCAGGATAGCAGGCCAAATGAATTTTTAATTATCGACAGCGGACTTGGAGCATAAAAATCAATACGAAGAGTTACGTGAGCATGGGCATTAGGATTCAACGCCAATTTAAATGGGGCACTTTCTCCATCCCCCCCTTTCAATTGAATGGGAAATAGAAATGGGAATGGGAATGGAAAACTTTACGCCTGCTGGCCATAAATAATAATACCCCCGAATGTTTGGCATATGCATGCATGCATGGCCGACTCCCTTTTTGGCCAGTTCATGAACACATGCGGCAAAAAGTGGCCAACAGCCTGGCCAGAAGGCCAGAAGTGAGAAAGTGAGAAAGGCGCCATTCTCTCATCGACCCAGAACTGCAGTCTCGTCAAGGGCAAAGCCAATTTTCAGATTTCAAGCTGTTAACTAGAACACAAAGGGTTACTTTTCCATAATGGAAATTCGCAGACATTCCAATTCTCATATATGAACGCAGCTATGAAAAAACTACTTAAAATAGCTCTCGAAGCCACTCATAATTCGCTTGGAGCTCATGGCATTTGGAGGGATCTTGTGAAGAGCTCTTAACGAGCGCCTATAATACCAATAAAAATAGCTGGCCACCTTGCAGGTTTCCATACCATTTTTCCCATCGGTTAGCCAGCTGTGCGACGTGCGCTTGCTAATATAAAATTTCAATTTGCATATCATAAAAAAATGTCAATACCCAACAAATACGCACAGGTACCTGCAGCGATGGCGCATGGAATGTATTCCATACTACAAGCGGTATCGTGAGTTAAGCCCGCTCTCAGGGGCCTTGTCTATATATCTACAGCTAGACCTATACCAACATATACATATATATGAGTATATCCATATATCCATGGCCGTAGTGGCTGCTTAGCTCGGCATATTTGATATGCAGCGAAGCAAGTGGAATTTTAATGTGCTAAACCATTTCCTTGGTTGCTGCTGCTGCTGCTGCTGCTGCCTGGCCTTTGTTGTACAATACACCTGCACGGTTATCCTCATGCTCATGCTCATCCTCATGCTCATGCTCATCCTCATGCTCATGCTCATCCTCGTCCTTATCCACATCCTTGTGCCTGACAGGAGCCCTGCGTCGCCTTAGCCACAGCGCGCACACATACACACACATGGCTTGTGGTTGTGGCAGCTGTGCTGGAATTTCGCCTTGATGTATTGACGGCGCTGAATGGCTTGTAATTTAAGCGCTGCGCCCCAAAAAACATGCTACACTTTTTGCGTTTACATTCGCACAGGTGCACGCAGGTGAGCGTAATTAGTCGCTGCACTCGCATGGCTAATTAGGCATCCGATGGCGATGTGTAATTCAATTGTAACCCGGCATCACTACGGCGAGCTCTTCAATTATGCATAGCTCCAAATGTTCCGATAGCAACTGTTAATCGCGACGAGGCTCTTGGCCAGGTGAGAACTGGTGAGGGGTCAGGTGTAGCGCCAAATGGCGCCTTAACACGCCTAATAAAATTTTATACAGTCACACACACACCCATTTATTGGGGCAACGCACGAACCTCCGGTTTTGGCATTGCGTGCTCGCCTTTCCCAGCTACAGGTGGCCATGTGCCACGCCTCCTTTGGCCCACGTTGTACCATCGCTCGCTTGGCTGCTCTTCATAGTTCTCCGCCTCACAAGTCACTCAAAACGAGCCATATTCCCATGTTCTACACAAAGAAAAACCTAATGCTTCCTATGTGAATAACATACAGAAATAGGGAAGACTCAGTTTCTAGGATACTTTTCATTACAGTATGTTGGAAACTCGATTCTAAATCGAATGAGATCAGCTAACTTGTTTCAATCAAAGGGTGCTGGCATTTTCCGGCTGCTGCCATCGTCTTAAAATGGCTTATTAGTTTAGCCCACTGAAATCCGGATTGCCAGGACACACGAGTAGTATCCTTGCACGTCGCTTGCTCTGCTAGTTTAATTAAGAGACAATTTTTATAGCAGCTGATAGAAGGCACTAAATCGCTTACGCTCATGACTCCATGACTCGTTTTCCCGCAGAGGAAAAGGATGCACAGTTCCAGCGAGGGATTCGATGGCCACGAGGGACTCGAAGGATGCAGGCAGGTGTGCATCGATTAAGTCGTTCGATGTGTGTCAGCTAAAAGTTTGCTCACTTAATGCCATTACGAGGATGTGGAGCATGTGTGTCTGCCAGGCAGAAAGGATGCAAGGACATGGCACAAATTAAAAAGTTGCCAAAGAAACGCAAGGGACAAACTGTAAAGGCACAGCTTTAGGGATAGTTTTCCAATTAAAGTGGCTTAGGCCAGTTAAAGGGTAGTGGCCTACGAAGTGAATCCTGTCTGCCTAAATAATGACCTACATACAAATGTTGATTCAATTTGCCAGCATGTTTACGGCCCTTGGGCGAACAAAAGAAACGGATACCCAAAATGGGAATATGCCCCTGGAACTCCGACCCGCTGGCCATAAAGAAACACACCTTTGTGTGGCTGTGCCGGGCGGCTTATTAAATCCCAATGATGGCCACATAAAAAATCGTTGGCCATCCGGCAAACAAATTGTATCATAAAAGTCCGGCCCGCCCAGGAATGGCAAATAAGCACGAAAAAGGCCAGTGGACAGTGAGGGACAATGAGACAAAAGGACATGGAATACGGCGAAAACAAGGAGCTTACCTCCACTCATGATTTTTATGGCCAAAACGAATCGAAAATTTCACTCAGCTTCATGTTAAGTGCGGGCTTTAAGGCAAATGGCAGCACTCAGAGAGAAACTAAGTCAAATATACTTAAATCGACACTTGGTTCTATTTTCAAAATAAACATTCGAGTTTTGGTAGACGAAATAGTCATGTTACCTGTTGTTTTAATAAATTGAAGTAGGTTGCTCTTTTAGTATTCACCAAAAACTTACATTTTTTTAAGTGCATCAATCGCGATTTGCGAAAACCGTGGCGTCATCGAATCATTTGGGCCTTTTCCCCGCTGTCAGCAAAAGGATTTGCGTTTTATTTATATCGTTTTTATTGCAGTCTTAGGGCGAGGGTCGGGAAAAAAGTTTTGATTAAAAGACACTCAACAAACAGCGGGCTGTAAGAAAATGTCGCCTTATCCTAATTGGGTATCAATGCGCCTGAATCAACAGCGACGGCGGATGCGCAACATTTTATTGCATACTACCCAAGTTTGCCGCCATTTCCTGCGCAAAACTTGGACCTGCCGTGCTGTCCTTCCGGCTCCTTCCTTCTTCCTCCAGCCCTCAGCTGCCTTCGCCCTTTATCCTTCGTCCTACCGCCAGATTCCTGGAGATCTCACCTTGGAGACACAATTTCATTGTCATCGCTGCTCCGGTGGCTGGTTAACTTTCCTGGCCATTGTCTGCAGCTTTTTCGTCCTACGGCGACGGAAATCCGCTTTTCCAAGTTTTCGGTGCACAAATTGTTGAAATTAGTTTTCTGCGCCCAATGATAAGTACTTGAAACTGAACTGCAGGCCCCGAAATTGCAATTAAATTAATTAAATTGTTTGGATTCGCCAAACGAAATCTTACAGCTTGGAAACGCTTTTCGCTTGGTGAAATTATTTAGCGAAACTCACATATGAAGTTTAAAGTATGAAACTGAGGGGATACAACGTAATACCGCTTCAAACTAAATCTTCTGCCAACATTAAAGCAGCTTGGTCACTTAAATTGTTATAAATGTGCGAGGGGTCAAGCTTAAGTTGGAGAATAAATTTGTGTCAAATTTGGGCGAAAGAAAAATACTGAAAAATCCACAGAAGCGCACATTCATCTGCACAGCCAAACTTGCTGACTTGGCAAAAAAAAAAAAAAGAGAACTTAGCAGACAAACACAAACAGGGCGGGCGACATGGCGTATACGCAACGTGGGCTTCGCTGGGTTTTTCCGTTCGGTTTGGCGACTTTTGTGGCACTGCAAAGTGCAAATGAAATCAACGCAAATTGTTGCCACATGCCCGAAATTTGTATCTGTATCTGCGAGTACGTGCCTAGTCGCAGTCTCCGATTTTTGGACCAGTTCAAGAGCCTAACTATTGATTATTCCGTTGCCTGCTCGCCCCTTGGCCTAATCGTTCAGCGCGTCAGTGAGGCTCTTATTAAATCTGACACTGTCTACTCCCGCAGCACGTGGCTTTGGAATGCGCGTCGTCGGCGGAAAAACCGGAGCCGATGGCCGTCTGTTCGCCTACATTGTGTGGACCGTTCCAGGAGGAGCGGCCGAGAAGAATGGCCTGCAGCAGGGTGACAAGGTGAGTGTGGGTGGTGGCTGTTAGATGGTGGGTGGTGTTTTGGCCAGCCTGTCATGATTGGTAATGACTCAAAGGGTGGCAAAGTGCGGCCAACCGCGGTGAGCACTCGGCCAGATGGCAGTTCTAAATTAATAGCACATGATTGATGACATGCGGCACGAGTCGCTGGAAGTACACTGTAAATAAAAAGACACACTTCAACAAGTTACACTGCAACTTGCATTTGTAACACATTTGTAGCTTTAAAACCCTTAAGTAGGAAATGATTTAGTAATGAAGGTACATATATCAATAGATACTCGAATGGAATGGAATGTCGCTGATCGACCGGAGCTTCGAGGAGGTCTGCTCCATCATGGACCGAACTGGGGACGTTGTGGAGCTGCTGGTGGAGCATGCCACGGATTTCCGGATGTGCGATCTCTTCGATGAGAACCTGCCGCCCGGCAATGCCGGCGGTCAAAGCGGACCTCGCCGATCCGGAGATGGTCCCGTTGGACTGGGCCTCATTGCGGGTAAGTTGTGCAAAAGGATACCATCCTATTATCCTGTACATAATGTACCCAGCAATTCAATATATTATATATATGTACCCTGCAAGTAAACATTCACATAATTTTCATTTGTTGCTCTCGTTTCTTGTTACTTCTTATCGCGACAAACGAATTACCGAAAAAAAAAAAATAAACAGAACCCGAAACCACCACAGACAAATCACCAGCATCGCCAACTAGACGGAAATTACCAAAAACTCCGGTATAAAACTATTTCGTTATACTCATTTGCGTAAGAGAATCCAAGCTGCGGCAGCAGTCGAGGAAGTGAACATACTATATTATTAATTTAGAGATACTACCGCCTAATGAGAACACACCGAGCTATGAACAGCAAGCAGCAAGCCAAACCCAACTAAAACTAAAACTAAAACTGAAATTGCAACTGCAACTGAAACCATATGCATACGATATTAAGTATCTATTAAACGCAGCTTAAGCATTGGCAGCAGTTTTTTTCACACGATTTCAGCTTTCACAAAGTGCTCACGAAATGAATTGAACTCTTCGTACTTGATTGCAGCTTCCATGCTATAATATATATAAAATTTTATATATATAAATACTCGTAAACTCACCTTTTCTAGTCACTGATTCCAACGATTTTCTTTGACCTTTTCGTTTTTGGTACACATTCATACCCAATATTTACAGTAGCTAACCGAGTATTATACTACTTCCTGATTTCTGTGTTTCCCTTGATTTGTTTTCCATTTTTGGATTTGAATTTTACTTTTGAATTCTAATACAGTTTATGATTACTAACCATGCGAAATGGCTAAATGTGTTCATTGCTATTCTTGTCATATAACCACCAGATGTACTTACATATATTTATTTTTCGGTGTTGGTAGAACTTAGTGATTTCGAGAAACTACAAATATATATTACTAACATGCCCAACTAACGTATGTAGACGGTTAATTAGCCACTAAGCGATTTACAAATAGGAGTGGATAGTCGAACTAGCTCAAAGCAGTTGATACCGATACAGTGCGTATCGAAATGTTTTTGTTTCCAAGTCTATTTTTCCTTGGTTCAACCTTCTTCTTTGCGGGCACTCGAATTGCCCCGAGATCACAGTAAGAACAAAGCACCAAACAATAGGGTTTTAAGATATTAAAGTTTTAACGTAACGTTCGTGTCTATGATATCTCGGCCCTCCGCTGGAGATTCCCTCGAGAAACGAATCAAATTTTGAGCTACTCCCCAGATCAAAAGTGAAAAGAGGAAAACATAAACACCGCTTGTGTAGAACTTATCTTTAGGCTCTACGAATCGATACAATAATAACAAAGGAACAAGACCTACTGAGAATCACAGGAAGAGAACTAATGTAAAAGGCTCGGCTTGGGCCAGTTATAATATAGTTTATAGATAAACCGAAATCTTTATAAATGTTACTAGTGCAAATTTGTAGCGAACAGAGTTTAACAATATTTGTGTGTGTTTTAAATGTTATTGACTTTATGATATGATATATATATATATATATATATATATACTTACATATATGTAATCGTAAGCAAAATCGAAAACCAACCAAATTGGACAAAAAACAAAAACCAAAAGAAAACATATAGACGAAAATTAGTAGTTTGTTGTTGAAATGTTTAAATGTGTTTTTAAGCCAAAGTACCCGAGACACCTTATATCTGTAAGGTACACGACTAGAGTCCGAGAGTTGTGCGCATTTGTAGACCCCGTACTCTCTCTATATGTCAGTCAGTCAGTGTTAGAGCTGTGTTTGTATATGTCAAATCGAAATTGAAACTGAAACTAAAACTGAAACCGAAACCGAAACTGAAACTGAAAGTGAAGTAGAAAGTGAAATGGAAAGTATGTGCGAAACCGGAAACGGAAGCGCAGGCGAACGCTTTGGAGCCCACCTACATACAACTCGTATTCGTAATTAAGAAACACGTTAACGAAGTGCTAAACGGAGGAGAGAGAGATGAGTGTAGAATCATTTTCGAGAGCTAACTGAATTTACTCGTTTACCTTATAGCAGATGCTTTGTAGCTATGTAACTCCTGTCAGATGGGTGATAACTTAACATTGATTTCGATCACAACACTTTGTATAGACTACCCCTACTTGTAATCGTAACTCGTAACTCTTAACTTGTAACTGTAACTTTAACCTTATATTGTAACTGTAACTAATACCTGTAACTGAATTATGTACTAAAAATTTATGAGAAACCTTTACAAAAGTCACATGGGCAGGTCACGTGCGAAAGTCCCTGAAAAGAGCTCCCTGGGAGATGGAATTGTGAATTGTGAATTGTGAAAAACTGATGAAACATTTTTTAGATTATCCGCACTAACCGCAGCTAACCGAGGTTGAGATATTTATTTGAATCCATACTATATATGTATACATTTACAACTCAACGCTATACGATACTTGATTATATATATCTATATACATCCAGTTAATAGTCACTAATGCGTATGTATACCAGCGTACCGAAATGTGCTAGCAACCTAAATTTAAAACTGAAAAACGGCTAACAAAGAAATGTGAAAATAAAGTCTCTCTATTTAACTGCAAAACAAACCGAACATCGTGCAAAAAATTGCGAATCTCTTGCCTGGACTTGCTTTATATCCTTTCGCAGCAGACCCGCATCTTCGCATCTCCGTAACTCCGCATCTACCACCATCTAGTAACCACCATCCGCCGATCCACCCAAATCAACCAAACCCCGAAGCCATCAGTCAAATGGTAAATGAACAAAGCAACTCTATACCAAGTACCCTGTACATTCAGCATACCCAAAGCCCAATTAAATATACGTACATCGCCTCTGTACAGTTTTAGCACCCAGTATATCATTATATCCTTAGCAAACAAACAAACTATTATGATAATATATATCCCCGACCAAACAAGAAACCAGTGTAACATAGCTAGGTTCTATAAGATACTTTGTAAAGCCCTCCCCTCAGCCAATGATATGTATTGTAAAGTGCGCTTTCTCATGTTTTTATGTAATGCTGCGTTATTTTTTTTTGCTTTGGTTCCATTTTATTTATTACGTATACGCCCTGTTTTCTCTCTCCTGGTTTCCTGCTGCCGCCACGCTGTGTCCCCTGTACACAATTTCCACCTCCATTTCCACCTCTCTGTCAATTTATGAGCTTTTGTTTGGCTTTCGCTTAGCAAATGTTTACCTTTACTTTCGTCTCGATTCTACCGCTTTGTTTCGTTTCGTTTGGTTTTGGATCTGTCTGTTCAGTTTGGCTTTGCATAATACCCGACTACTCTTTAAATA
The DNA here is from genome assembly GCF_016746245.2 of Drosophila santomea. NCBI lineage: Eukaryota > Metazoa > Arthropoda > Insecta > Diptera > Drosophilidae > Drosophila > Drosophila santomea. The sequence goes on from NC_053018.2 coordinate 9,410,494, forward strand.
TGCCGCTCTCCCGCAAAATACTATATATATCTGTGAATCATATAGTGCCGTAATTGTTCGTCTTCCGAAGAGAAGACCTGTACCATAGATTTTAATACATTAATAGACACACACTTTCCGTAACGAATCCTTTCAGTTTGCATTTGCTATCCGTCGAAACAAAAGCTTATTGTGCGCTAATGTACCACCTGATGTTCGTGTTTAGATAGAGACGATCAACGCAGGTTTTTTGCTACCAGAAATACCAATTTGTCACCAGGGTCACCAGGATACAGAGCATTTAGAACAGAGACACAACAACATACAAGATTTTCAGTTCAATTCGTTTGGTTTGCCTGATTTGCGATTTGGTTTCCTCCTAGATTCCTTGAGTACATCACTTTGATTTGTTTGCATTTTGCCTAATTTGCATAAACCTACGCCTAAGTTTGACTAGCATTTAGTGGCTCTTGAATCTTAAAACCGATTAGCATTTCTCCTAAACAACTTCGACTAAACAACTAAAATCACTTACGAATATACTATTTACTATATAGATAACAACATGTGCTGATTGTATACAAACTCAATTTTCATTTCCTGTACAACCAAATGTAACCCCAGCTGGCACGAGTTATGGCTATAAACAAAATAAAACTACCAATGAAAACAGTAACCAAACAAGAATCAAGACCTCGAAAAGCGAGGCGAACAACAACCAAAAAACCGAAACAATCTAAATATATGTACAAAATTAAAAACCGAGAGTAATACGACTGTCATTATTCAAATTGATGGCAGATTGATTGACCCTAGAGCTGTGCTGCTTCCACGCGACTGATTGATTGATTGATCTGTTGAATGTAATCAGTTAACCCACAATATGCATACGACTTCTAAAAGTATAATCAATTCGATTTGAATTTGAATTTAAAGCAATAAAACTTGTCTTTGTTCTTCCCCTGCTCCCCTGTAAATATCCTTGCAACGTAGCATATGGCATCTGTAATAAGTGTTTAATTCTTCTGTATATATATATATGTATGTGTATGTATGTATATGTATATATGTTTTTTGTGGCCCACCTAACTGTCTATGTCTATGTGTTTCCATTTACTGGCATGCCTCTGTTTATTATTCATACGCAACTTTTGCCGCAAACTTTTGTGTCACTTTGAGTTATCTTCCAGAGAAAAAAGGGGGAATTGCGGTTGCCAAAAACTTTGCAGCACACTGAAGTGCCCCCAAAAACCAACGGGCAGGTGTCAAGTGGGCGTGTGGCTTTCCCATTGCGGGGGCAAATCATCTCCCAAGGGGGAAAACCCGGTGACTTTTTGTCTTGGCGGACTTGTCAGCAACAGGTGCCGACGTCCTTTAATTGACAGCTGGGAAGCATAAAATGCTGCGAATGCTGGAAATGTCGAAAATTAGAAAACTTTTAACAACAATTCAGCCCTGGATTCCCTTTTTTTGCGCCTTTGCGCGACGGCCCTTGTCATTATTATTATCGACTACGACGATGGGCCTACAAAGTTTTCAAGTGCTTAGGCTTTTATCGCCGGCGCCTGCCTGATGCCAGATAAACTCCAATAATCCAGGCGCAGTACATGTGCCTGCTTACCTGTAGATAAAAATAAACATGCCACCCGGTCCCCTCCCACTTATAAGTCAGTCGCAACACGAATTCGATTTCCACAGATGAAAAGTGCGCGGCGTAATGTAATATTTTTCCTTTTTCGCTCGTAAAAAGTTGCCGAGCAACAGTTCGCAGTTTCCAAATACATATACACCTACACACAGTCATACACACACACACACACATGCGTGTGCTTCTGTGTGTGGGCACCATTTCCGCTCGCAACACGTTATTGCAATATGGCGGCTTCCGCTTCAGAACCGCCATGGAGAAAGTCAATTCGGACGTGTGGTTGTTGCTGCTGCGCATGTACACGCCATGAATATGTTATGAAGCCACCAACTTACCAACTACTAGGACACGGCAAAAAATAATAAGACCCAAGGGGAATTTACAGCAGCCGATTGAAATCGTTTTCGCTGGCTGCGAACAATGTACACCTCAAATACACAGTAGGCTAAACTTTTTGGAAAACATGCCTGCAGTCTCGAGAATCAAGTTCAGTGACTCTATAGCTATATTCTATTTCCTAATTAGGGTTTTAGATTAGTTATATAAGCTATTGAATCAACTGAATTACCAGTTGAAGGGCGCAGAGTTGACGTTTTTCTTGGTGCACACATACCACATACAGTTCGAGCAACAACTGCAGCCTTCATGCGCAACTGCACCGCAATGACTTCCGTTTTGGGGCATAGAGAACGATAGACAGAAGGCCCCGAGCAGATTGCATTTGCGGTCCGTTTTGTTTATCTGTGCATGGGCATGTGTGCTTTGCCTTTTGTAAATAGAGAACACATGCACATCGCTCTGTTTCGCAGTGTGCGAACATCATAATTTGCATTATGTTTATGTGCCTGCCTTTCAGTTTCGTATTTCGTATTTGTGTTTGCCCCCAGGGGGATGCGTTGCAATTTAACTGGCATGCTGCACAAAACACCCACCACCCACCAGCACCACGCCCTGCCACCGCCCCTTCGTTCTCACTCGTTTAATTAGTTTTATTTACGTTTTGATTGCTTTAATTTGTTGTTCAGTTATGTACACACCCACACGCACACATCGAGAACACAACAAAAATAAAAGCGAAACAAACACGCAAGTTTTCAGAGAACAAGAAAACCAGCCTAACAACTGTAAATAGGCAGACAAACAAAGTGCTTTTGTTTAGGCTCTAGGCTAATGAATCTAGACTATGCCATATCTCTATATACATATATACATAAATTCCTAGCGATTGTTAAGAGTTGAATAGCGACAGGCATTCGCAGGAGGAGCCTTTGTGAACCGTGAACTAACCAGCTTTTTGGTCGCCACAGGAGCAAATTGCCCGCGAGAAGCTGGTCACCGGAAGGGTCCAGATCCAAGTTTGGTACCATGCCGAGCGCAGCGAGCTGGTCGTCTCCCTGATGGCCGGCGATGACCTGGCATTGCGGGACGAGGCCTACGGACACGGCAATCTGCCCGAGGCGTACGCCAAGGTCCGCATTCTGCCCAAATGGTGAGTGCAAGCGTAATGATCCCTGTTCGGGCGCCATTACCAAAACGACAAATTAAAGACAACAACTTAATAAAATCTTTAAAGAAACTCTTTGAAAGTATGCAACAACCAGCTCTTGAAAACAACCCTGGAAATTTCTCTGACAGCCTCTCAAACTTCTATTAACACTCTCCTACATTTTATTCCCACCTTCAGTGGCGATGGCTGCGTGCAACAAACGGAGGTCAGCCGACCCACCCAGAACCCGATTTGGAATGCTACACTGACCTTCGGTCATGTGAAGGCCGACACCTTGATGGATCGCTACATAGACATCCAGCTGTGGGACCTGGTGCCCCACACCGAGTCCATTTTCCTGGGCGAGTGCAGCATCGAGCTGCAGCAGGCCTTCCTCGACGACCAGGCCATCTGGTGCCGCTTGGAGGACACCAAAGGGCTGCGTGGCATTAGCATCAGCAAATCGCCAAGTGTATCGCCACGCGGCTCCATCGCAGCCGGAGCAGGTGCACCCAGTGGCGATGTGACCCGGTTGCTGAGACGCGACTATAATATGCAGCGGTCCAACTCCGATGATGTAGACTCCATCGGAGATGGAACTTCACTGCTGCATCCGGATCACGCGTGGATAGCTGGCTCGCGACGCGGTTCCTCCCAGTCGGAAACCATGGAGGTGGAGGTCTACCAGCTGGGCAAGGACTTCTCGCGCTCATTGCCGGGTTCGCGTCGATCGAGCTTCCAGGATGCCGAAAAGAATCGGCTGGAGGAGGACGCCATGGCCACGCCGCCCACCTCTTATTTGGTGGGACGGCGCCGTTCGTCCGTGGCTCGGCGCGATCCGGATGAGATCTTGAAATCCTTGAAGGCTGTCCGCGGTGAGCTGGGACGCACCATGAGTCTGGGCACCGAGCAGCACAAGCGCATGGGATCGAGACGTGAGTAGGGGGAGCTACACTCAAAACAATTGGGTTGACATAAGTTAAAGCCCAAGAGCGCCAAGCGAATGGCACAACTAAGCGAATGATTCAAGTCTTTTTTTATAGAAATTCATTTGGTTGAACAAAATCCCCACCGTTGCTCAAAAGAAGTCCCTGCTCGGTTACTATGTTGAAATCACAATTAGTTATGCTATGAGCTAAAAGCTCTTGAGAAATTAACTTATGTCAGCGAAATGGAAGGGTTCTGAATTTCAAAAGGAAATTGTTTCAATTAGTATGATTTTCCCTACCACAAAGCCGAGATCTGAGCCACTCACTGCAAGAAAAGTCTTGCTACCTTTCACCACTTCTATCTGCTATATTCCTGTGTCTCTGTGCATTTCCTTTAATACCCACTAAAACTCAACTGTGCCTTGCTGCTACATGCTATGTGGACACCCACTATACCACACATTGCATCTAACACGAATAAATCTGCCACTGTCTCTATCTAATAACTTCTTCCATGTCTTTCCCCATATTAGCCACAATATCGGTGTCGCATTATCAAAGCTTTGACACACCCTACACAAACTGGACAAAACACTAAACGAAACGAAACGAAAGCCCAGCAAAGCCACACAAAACTTAATTAAATCCAATGCAAAATCAAATAAACTATGCATAAAGCACTAACTAAAGCCACTTATTTAAAGCCCTCAGCACCTGTCAGTTACTCGTAATTCTTTTGCTTAATCTAATCTAATGAAAAGAACTCACTCTCGAGTGGGCCAACAACCACCACACTGCACCACCAGAGCAACCACAAATGGTAGTAAAACAGAAAACAAAATACCAAAAATTTTAAAAACCAAAAAAAAAACTTAAACCCTTTTGTAAACTATACAAGAAACTAGAAATACCTGCAAATTGAGCTTAGCAGCAAGTATTTAACAGACATAAAATGCATAGAAAGCAAGAACTACAGTATGTACCACACTAGAAACACCACCAAAAACATCACTCACCACCACTGGTAAGAATGCAAAATGAACTTGAGTTGAGATTGAGATTGAGTTGCGTTTGGCATTTTGGTTTCTTCTCTTTTCAACCTTAATTAGCGCCGTAAACCTGGAGTTCTCGATTCCAGCTAGCTGCATGCAAGCCACCTAATTAACGCCCACTTTCACACACAATTACTTAGTTGTATCCGTCTACTATATACATACATACATACGTACTATACTATGTGCTCGCATGCATGTTTTCCGAGCGGTGAAAAGCCGAAATCTCATTACACACTCATCCAGGCTCACGTACTGCTTGATAATCCACTGGAGGACACGCGGGTCACATGAAAACTTCTCGTCTGCGGCTGTGGCTTATTTAAGCTTATTGATGCTATTTTCACAGCCCCCCAAAAAACACAAAAAAGTTGCGAAAAAGACACAGGACAAAAGCGAGTAACTCGCAGTAAATTCGTGTTTAAAATGCAAAGCTCGGAGCGGGAAACCCCCTTATTACCTGTTGGCTTCGCAACAGTTCGCCGCACTCATAAACCCTTCAACGCCCCAGCGAAATAGCTGAGCCTTGAAATTAACTTTTCAAAGGCAAATGCGAAATATGAAAACTCACAGCGATAGAACGCAGACAACAGAACTTGGCCGAAACTCGCATTTCCCAGAGCCACAAACAAGCCGTTAAATATGAAAATAAGCAGCATCGCTGTCTGGGAAAAGTCCTTTATATACACACACACATTTATATATATATATATATCACATATGTATTCCAAATTGACGGCTCCATTCTCGCTGGGGATCCTTGCTGCCAAGATGTCCCCATTGTAGTGCCAGTTCAGCAAAAAGCTGCCCGTCTTTGCCAATATGTTTTCTTACTTTTCGCTTCCCATTTTCCTTTCCATTCCTTTCGATTCCTTTTCGATTCGATTCGATTTTCTTGCTCGACAGTTATTATTAAGCCGCTTAGCGATTGCCTCGTCTTCCGTTTCCGCTTTGCCTTTTACGCACACACTCATATCCGCTGGGCTCCAACACACACCAACAGGGAAAAATCCACTCAAGACCATAGTATAAACGCAGCTGTCGCCAAGTTTATTTGACGTTTATTTTATTTTCGGCTGGTGTACAAAAATATTTGAACTTTCGCCATAATCCTTTTTCCGGGGCCCCATCAAATTTGTACTGCGTGCTGTGCGCGCAATTGATTGAATGATTGATTGCCCGATTGGCAGGACCGATAGGAAAGAACTCCCATGCATATAGCAAAACGAACGAATTCGGGCTTTGAAAAACTATGCTCGCATATAAATTTATTTACAAATATACTAATTTGTAAAGCTTGAGTGTTTAAAATGGGTTGGTAGCCAGTACACAAGCATGCCGCAGACTAGTAAAATTGAATTATTAATCATATCATTAGGGCTATGGGTAATGTTCTCGCTTACCTATGAGCACTACAATAAAGGTATTGAAGGTTACGTAGCAGCTGTGCGACAAGGTATATCCAACATACACACTGGTTATCAAAACCCCGGACCGACCTATCATAGTGATAAGAGCAAATGCCTTGCCCCTGCAGATCAGCATAGAAACTTGTATTGCAATATGCAATGGAATAGATGGACTCTTACCTTAGATGAGTGGGTACACAATCAATGAGCAAGGAACCGGCCAATCTGACGCTGCATATGAGCGGATCGATTATGGCGAAGAAACTGATCAGTATCAGGGCGGGATGCTCCATGAAGTTAAGGGCTACGCATCCGAGAATGGAAACGCAAACAAAGGCTATAATTACCGCTCGACGACTCAGCCAAATCAGGAACACACTGGTGGCAATAAAGAGGCAGAGGACAACGCATCCGTGTATCAGTGGATCCTTCATTTGCTCATAGGTCAGGTGGCACTGCAAGAAAGGGGAAGTAGAAAGTGCTGGGACTGCAATGGAATACCCAAACGTACGTCTTTATCGCCACTCAGCTGTGCACTAATGTGTTCCATGTGTTCACATATTGTATTCCTGTCACCAAACGTAGACGTAAGAACCCGGATTCGCGTCATCCAGATGGGCAGAGCAAAACCTCTTGAAAGGAAAAAGGAAGAGATACAAAAAGAGGCCAACAACTTTAAGGTTGGACTTACAGGCCCGTAAGGGTAAAGAATATAAAGAAGAAAAACCAAATGACCTTGCCATATTTTACCATAAGCACTTTGGTTTCGTGACACTGACCGCGCTCCTCGTTTCTGGCTACAAGGATTAGAAATGAGTATAGGAACCCAAACTATGACACAACTGCATCCTTACGGTGGACGCAGGCGCGCCTGGGTGAGCGACTCCACGCCCAGACTCTTCAGTGTAACATCCTTGCCCTTGTTCATTCGGCAGACCCTTTCCATGACCTTCATGGCCTTCTCCTGGTCGTCAATCGACAGATAGTACTTGGGACTCTCGGGCAGGAATATGAGAAGAGTGGTTCCGATGATTCCGGGCAGCTGGTTGCACAGCAGCAGGATGCGCCAGCCACTGGGCTCCATTCGCATCGACAGCAGCGCACCGCCCAGAGCTGGAGGAAGGTGAAATCTGCTCATCTGAGGATAGTGGCGAATCGATTCTTACACGGCACGTAGATCATGCTTACTCCGAGGGAATAGCCCATGATGGTCAGCACCCTGGGTCGCAAGGAGACCTTGGTGAATTCACTCAAGTACGTCGATAGGCTGACAACAGACGCCACAATACTAAGCGTGGATGGTATGAAAATGATCCAAGGTCAATCGATGTCGAATGTAGGAGCACTCGGCTATACTCACAAGAAGCCACAAACTGTACGCACGGCCATGAAGCTCCAATACTCCGGCATGAGAGCCGAGATCAGGGAAAATATAATCGCAACGATTGATGCAAACCCGATGACCCTGCGTCTGCCGTACAGATCCGCCAGCTCGCCCCATATAAAACAAGATATCATCTGGGCCGAGAAATTGGCAGCCAATAACCAGGCCAACCGCCGGTCGTGTATATCCATTTCACAACTTGCCCCTGCTATCACCACACCAAATCCCAGCTGCTCATTGGTCATCCAAATCTGCATTAGAAAGCAGCAAAACAAAATTATGAACTGCATCTTGCCGAACCCTATTCAGAACGAAATGATCAGGTGACAGGCCCATTATACGGAGCACGGCACTTACCCAGCTTGGTAAAAACCTCATCTATGTCACTCATCTTTGCACTGGCTATTAGTATTTCATTTCGTACAAAAGGCTTACAACCGGGTAATTTGTAATGTATATACAACTATTTGCAACGAATGAAACATAAATACAGATTGCTAGACTACGAGGCTTATGGTAAAGTCTTTATTTAAAAACTTTTCGTTAGTGCAACACGTACAAATTTATACCAGCATACCATATTAAACTACGTCCTTGGGTTGAACGACTGCCAGAACGACACAAACTGCGGAGAGTGAAGGTCTTAGGAAATCGAACATTCGGCTCGGTGGACCAAAGCGACACTTACTTGCCAGACAGATATTGAAAATGTTGAAGGTTACATCGCAAGTGACCCTTATAAAGAGCCCAATCATGGTGCTGCCCAAAACGCCACCAAATCGCGCCAGGGATCTGACCATACAGAGTGCCTTGCCGCGCAAATTGACGGGCAGACAGTCGACCAGCACCGAGGTGGCCAGCGGGATCAGGACGCCAGGCAGGACCATCATTAGCACGAAGAAGATTAGCACCATGGTCGGCTGCTTTAGGACGTTTAGCGATAAGCCCATGAGAAAGGCAATCAAGATGTGCAGGGCAATCACATACTTCCGGAGCATGAACTGCACCAGCAGCGAGGCCAGTATGAAACAACCAATGTAGGTTAGGCCGTAGTAGACGGGATCGATCAGGTTGGTCATCTCGTCGTTGCATGGTGATGCCTCCTTTTTCGTGCCATTGATCACCTCGTGCTCATGCTTAAATGTTGGGTTACTATTGACGAGGTCGCATAAGCGATTCGAGCCAGAGTTGTCCATGTTGCGAATGACCGGAAACCAGATTCCCAATCCAATGGAACTGCAAATTCGTTAATAATTCCCCTTAACTAGTAAAGGTAAAGTGGATTACACTTACGTGAAGAATATCCCAAAAATAAGCATGAGACAGATGAAAAACTTGTAGACTTCGGGTTTGGTAAAGAGCAGTTTATACTCGTAACCCACATTCTTCCAGAAGCCTCCCTGATCGACCGCACCCGAGTTATCTACACTCAAAGTAATGTCCATGTCCTCCCACTTCTTTCGGTTCATCCGACATATCCACTGAAGGGCCAGGAGTGCCTTGTCCGGCCGATTGACAGACATGAGAAAGTGCGGCGTCTCCGGCACCAGACAGATGCCGACAAGGGCCAACCAGCCGGGAATCATGAAGAACATCATCAGGAATCGCCAGACCCGTAAATCATAGTTGCTGCTGAGGTCCACATGGAATTTGTAGGGCAGAATAGCCATGGCCACCAGTGGACAGTAGATCAGAGCTAATCCCTGCGATTGGCTACAAATGGCCACAGTTATGGGTCGCCACTTGACCGCGTGGAACTCCGCCAGGAATCCCACCTGCAAGGATGCAACCGCCGATAGGCTGTGGGAGATTATGGGAAATGCTCAGACTGTATACTCCATTTTGATGGCCGTGCCACATACAAGGTTCCCACTATTATCCGTGCCACAGACAGCGAATAGAGCTCCGGCATGAAAGCGGAGAGCATCGAGAAGCACAGGGCTCCAACGAGTGCCAGCCGGATAACGAACTTGCGCCCGTACCTGTCCGCCAGAAAGCCAATAAACAATCCGGAAGCAACCATCCCGCCCAGCAGGGAGTTGGCCAATAGGGTCCTCTCATTGGGTGAGGTATCGAACTCGCAGGAGGTCAGCACCACGAGATAGCCAGCACTCATGGACTCTGTTACGGAGTACATGTACACGAAAAAGCTCACCACGAAAATGATCACCTGACCACCCCCATAACCTGGTGAAGACCAACGGTTATCCATATTAATATATATATTTTGTTTTATATATGTATTCTTTTACCCATGGTTAACAGGGCAGTGTCCACATCTACGGCCGGCATCTTTAAAATGCAGTAAACTTTCTTTGCGAATAAAACGAGAAATTTCTAAAATATGCAATTAAAAACGACTAAATTTTCAAATCGTAAATGATTTAGATGTTGTTTAGCTGCATGCTTTGTTCAGTGTAGCATTTCCTTTTTCTTAACTTAGTCCTAGTCCTGCAATACCTAACCATTCTAATCTGCCAACAGCCAGTGATGGGAAACTCTAATTGGAAATCGAAATGCTCAACGAGATCTTAATTAAACTTATTTTTCAGAGGAAATTCCATTATCACATCTATTGAATTAAATTCCTATTTTTAAATCATACATTTCCGGTACTCTTTACTGATTAATAAAGTTTTGAAATATTATAATATATTAGACAGAATACTTTAAGCTGCATGAGGTCCTTTACCAGGTCTTAAGTAACATGTGTTCGTGATCTTAGCTGGTAGTTTGTCTTAGCCTCTTAGTAGTTCGTAGTTTTCCCATCACTGTCGGTATTACTTGATACATTGAGTTGAGTTGAAAAGCTGAAGAAGATTACGTAGGCGAATAATCTAACATAAGATTTCCAACTGAACAGGTGCCAGTCGCGTTGGATTGCCGAGCGGACCGAGTAGCCGCAAGAGTTCCGTCTTGGATTTGTCGCAGCAGCATCAGCAGCAGTTGCAGCAGCTGCAGCAGTTGCAGTTGCAGCAGCAGCAATACCTGCAGCAACAGCTGCCCATGGGAGTGGGCAATGCCGACACCAGTCCGCCGTCCGAAGACGAGGATAAGCGTTACAGGCCGCGCTGGAAGGGATCGGGCAGCGTGTTGCCGCCGCAGAGTCCCAAGCAGGTGCTCTCCCGGCTCAAGCAGGCCGCATCCGCATCGAATGTGGCCCAGGACACGCAGCGACAGGGCCAACTGCTGGCCACCAATCCGCTGCAGCAGCGCAAGAGCAGCGTGTTCCAGCTGGACGAGTCGCAGGCATCGCCTCCAGCGACCACCACCACCACCACCACCCACTTGCAGCGCAAGGGCAGCGTGTATGTGGCCAAGGTCACCGAGACCCCGCCCCTCGGCACGCCCACCCGCAAGGGCAGCGTCTATCAGAGGAGCGGAGTGGGCTTGGGAGTGAATAGCCCCGGAGCAGATAGTCCGCAGCGGAAGCAGTCCGTGTGCAAGACCCTCAGCGGCAGCTATGTCAACATATGCCCCCTCACGGGTGGCGAGTCCAGCTATGGCCTGAAGCTCGGCCCCTCGCAGATCCATCCCAAGGGTTACCGCCTGACCACCGCGAGGTACGGCGAGCTGAAGATGGGTTTCCTGAAGATCAAGGGCAACGTGGAGGTGGAGGTAGGTGGATTTACAGACCTAAGATTTCGAAGTTACTGTACCTCGTTTGCAGCTAATCTGCGCCCGTAACATTGTCAACGAGGACTGCGAGACTCCGCCGGATACGTACGTGAAGTGCTACATCAAGGACGGGGACCGTCTGCGGCACAAGAAGAAGACGCGCGTGGTGCGCCACGCGGCGGAGCCCCTCTACCGCCAAACCATTAAGTACCAGGTGAGCAAATGGCCCATTGTTGTAATGCATCTGCTACCTGCCAGCAGCCAGGTGACGATGATGATGCTGACGAGCAGCCAGCACTCCGCCATCCTGATACTGACCACGGCCACGTCCGGATGTTATTACCTGCCACCAGCATTGTAAGGCGATTAATGGCCACTGGCCGCGCAGCATCGACGAGCCCAATTTCCGCGCCCAGCGGGTGGCAGATAGGTGGCCCAGCCTTAACCCACTGCTAGCCCATGTCCTCGTTTTGCTTTAAACACCTGTTGTGAGGAATGAGAGCCCTTCATTAGGAGTCATCAAAATCTTTTGATAAAAATAAATATCTTTTTATATCCGTTAGAGCAAAGGGATGTACTAGATTCGTTGAAAAGTATCTAACTGGTAGAAGGAGCGTATATATATATATAATCTTGACCAGGATCCCTAGTCACGTTCGTCTGTCCGTTAGTCCAGATTTCTATCAATATGTTGACATTTCTCGTTTGCATTTTTAGCAGCTGAATAACAAGTATCTAATAGTCGACTATAGCGTTTTCTTTTGCTTAAGAGTTAAAATATATTTTTTCGAACGACATAACTGAAGTCCAGTGGGCAAGCAGAGGGTTAAGGCACTGCGGGTGGACCATATTTTTATTGGAAGCCATGTAATTACCCAAACGAGTAACCCGTAACGTTAACGAATCTCCATGTAACCGCAGAGCTCGGACGTCTTTGGCCGCAACATCGTCATCATGGTGTGGCAGCGTTGCGTGGGCTTCGAGCACAACCAGGGACTGGGCGGCACGGAGGTGAACCTGGACAAGCTGAGCATCGGCCAGCCGATCAATGGATGGTATCCGCTGTTCCCGATGCACAGCTACGGAGGCTCCGACTCGGACAACTCTCCCTGACCGAACAACCCGTTAGTAGCAGTCCATATGCAGTGCCGGAATCGAATGGAGTCGGACGTAATCGGAGTGCCACTGCAAGCTCAATTTGTTAGCGCCTAAGTTATGGACACCATATACGCATAGAATGTTACCCAAATTATCCCTAAACCCCTAACCCCTAACCCTGTATGTTATTAGTCATAGCTAAATGAGCTTAGCATTTTAGGCTGGCAGGTGCAATCGGGTCGGGTTATGTTACACTAAATACTTTATTCGTGGTGAGAGAGCTTTGTAAGTAGGGTACACAGATAGGATGCACCAAGATGCACCAGGATGGGGAATACGAGTACCCATATCAGACAGCACAATAATTGAGGAATCGCAGTACCAGAGGCATATTTACTCGCTTTTATATATTTTTGCTTGTTGTGTTTGCGAAAGTTTAATGTTGTTCGCATTTGTATGGAAGTGGACATATGGATATGTGGATATGTGGATATGATGATATGTGGGTATGAAAAATGGAAACGAAACGGGCACCAAAACAATAATGTCGAAACTTTGAGGCAACGAAGTGGGTGGATCATCCGCCCACAGAGAGGGATTTAAAGCTTGGTAGCTGACAAATGCATATTTATCCGATTAAGTGTTAATTAAGTGTTTCGCAGAACAAAACCCCAAAACCAAGTAGGCTAGCCCCAACTATCTGTACAGCTGATAACCCCGCCAAGGTTTCAACTGCTCCGCGAACTGGAGGTCCGAATATCTGGACAACTGAGGATCTCTAGCTATGAATATCTGTGAATCTGAATCTCTGCACATCTCTGAATGTCTAGTAATATCGCAAAATGGTGAGAAAAAACAAACGGAAACTAGTTTAAATCGACAATCTTTATGGGTGTGTGCTTGTGTGTGGGTGCGAGAGAATTGAGTGCGATTAAAGCGTGATTAAGACGAATTTACTGTAGTCATTTTATGGTAGGGCATTGATGGCAACACAACACAACAGCATGGTTGAAGATTAAAGATATCACCTGTTCTCCTGTTCTTCAAACTCTCCCGACGCTTCAGCCACTCAAACAGGACAATCTCGTGTAGTGAAAAGTGAAAAATTTACATTTTCGGAACTTGTGTATAAATCTAATATCTAATCAGCATTCAGCCTAGCGACTTGGAGTTTCAAACTAAGGTTACTTACAAAAACACATTAGATTTATTTATACAACGCCTACACTTCAGTCTTACTACCTACTAGAGTACTTAAACTGCAAACAATTTGTGGAACTTTTACGGTCCGAACACTTTTTACCGTCAGTTGTTACGGTGGCTCAAATGTCCTTAAGCTCTCCTTAATCGTAACAGCAACTATACTCGTATAGTACGTGTATCTTTATCTGTATCTGTATCTGTATCTGTTCAAGGGCAGCCGCGGGCTTTCCTTATTGTTAGATGTTGCTTTAAAGACCCAAAAAAGAGGAATACTTAGTACGAGATAATCCATTGTTGTATCTTGTAAGTACTTGGTAGCTGTCAAGGTAGTCAGGGTAAAATATATATACATATATACTCGTATATATTCCTGTGTTTCTTCGGTTGGCTAATTACTATTCACAATCTGGCTGTTGTTTGATATACCTAGTTGGGTAACGAAAACTAAAATGGTTGTGCTATCTCAAAATTAAAACTACTTATTAATGTTCTGAATTCGGAACAGTGCGCTGTATCAACTACTCTTAGGTATTTTTCGTCTTTTCTACTTACTCTAATCTACGACTACTATTACTACTTATCGTACTTGACCGGATGTGGGTATCGAGTACTTTGAAAAACTGTAAAAATAACACCATATCAGCGTGTAGCGTTGGGCTGGAATCTGGGGAGGATTGCGCTTCAAAAGTGCCGAGAGGGCTGTAGCAAGGCTTATAAGAATACAAATCCACTACTTGTTAATGAATAACTTAGCCATTACCTGCGTACACTATGTAAAACAATATACAAAATGTGAACTATATGAATATGAACGTGCATATTATATATATACTATTATGTTTAACAAAACTGTAGAAAAACCAAAAGAGACCCACACTATATGTATATCAAATTGAGTTTCAATAAACATCAAATATTTATTTGAAGTTGTCTATTACTCTGGTAGTTTCCTTTATTACCACTCTAGGTTGGATATGACTAAATATTAGACAGAAAATTATGGTCCGCCTTTCGCAGTTGAAAGCAAATAACTTAGCACTACAGAATTTCTTTGAATTGCTTTCAAACTCATATACACATAAGGAATACATTGAATTGCATTTAATTAGCTACCTAAAATACGCCGATTGTAATTGGTAACAAACAAGCAAAGGAATTATGCGCATCTACATTAATTAATTTCTAAATTTGGCGATGGTGCTGGAAGTGGAGTTCCCTGGTGGAGTTGCTCCTACAACAGTTCCCCCGTTGTTCAGCAAGGCCGTAAGTGTGGCATGCGAGGAGCTGAGCGTTGAACTGGCAGCCAGCTTGGTCTTCAACGGCGTTGTCGTGCTGCCAACCACCTGACCCTGCAAACAAGGAGTGGGTGATGCAGCCGGGAGCTCCTTCAGCGCAGCTTCATCAGACGGTGGTGTTGTTACCGCTGAGCTTTGCTGAGCTGAGACACCCTGGAGCAGAGCATTTCTTAAATGACTGTTGTTGGTATTCCCCGACTGCTGCTGGCTGGGCAAAATATACGAGTTTGTTATAAGTCCGCGGCTCTTGATGTTCAGGTCCACGAAGAAGAGCCGCATCTTGTGTATCATGGCATCGGTGACGCTGAAGGTAAGCATCATGCTGAGATCTATGTTGGTTTTGTGCCGATACAGCTCGTGTGTTTGCTGCAGCCGGCACACTTCATCGTAGATGAGAAACAAGAACCGTGAGCTGCGATTCTCGGCGGGAATAATCCCACGAGTTGCCAGCCACTCCCTGTCCTCGCCATCCGGCAAGTAGCGTATCAATTCGGGATGCTTGCTGGCCAATCTTTCCTTACCGTCGGTGCCAAAACCAAACGCTAGGTTGGCCTGCACATCCAACACGAACTTGGTGGTAGTCGAGATCTGCGCGGTGTTCCAGAATATCTGCCGGCGCACAGGAGTGGGCAGAGTGCCACCCACCAGTGGAGTCACCGAGGAGCGATGCTGCGGTTGCTGTTGGTTTTGCGTTTGTGTTTGTTCCGGTTGCTGCTGCAGAGGCTGAACTGTTTGCAACTCCGGTTGAGGAAGCAAGAGAGGCTGCGCCGCAGGGTTTTGGGTCTGGGCTGGCAACTGGTTGGATGTAGTCGCCGTGCAGGGCATGGGTTTGTTTGGCACAAAACCCACGGTTCCAGCAAACACTTTACTAATTGGATTGAGGTCCTGTTTAGCTGAGCGTTTGAGAGCCAAACGCTGGGGATCCGTGGCGTTAGCAACCAAACGATGCTGGCGCACAAAGTTCGTGTACTGAGCCTTCGCATTCTCCAATAAAGCGCACGAGGACATCTTCTGAAGCGTTTCCTCATTAACAGAATGCTGGCCCAGGTTCTCCTTGATGTTGCCAAAAGCGGGCTTAAAGTAGTTCTGGATCAAGTTAAGAAAGACGGATCAGAAATGGGCTGCAGTACCAAAAAGGCTATTACACCTACTTGCATATATTTTTTAATTAGCTCATTGACCTCCGCATCAAAGGCTTGCTGTACACTGATTCTCAAAAGTTCTAGGGCTCTCATGGCGGACTCAGCACTCCCGCCACTTTCCATATTGTGGGAACCACCGAGTCGTTGGCGAATGCGTTGTAACATGTTCTCGGCCATGTCTGGTGTGGTTACATATTTCTGTGAGGAAAATAAAAATTAGCTACTCGCTCGCACAGATAATTAGGCTTCTTTCTTCACCTGCGAGGACTCTGCATCGGAAGAGGTGGATTCGCCCAGCAGGGACAAGGTGATTGTGTTGCTTTCAGGTGCCACATCCTTGTCCGTCTGCTTTCTGCCACCCTCAACCGGACTGGCCACCCGTGTGTCCATCGAATGTGTGGTTTGATTAGAGCAGTCGGAGTCATCCGAGGAGGAGTTGGCTGCCTGCAGCTGCATGCCCGGGGACGAACGCTGCTGCACCTCGTTCGCTGATGAGGTGCTGCTATTTAAGGAACCGCCCACATCAGTGGGTATTTTCCAACTTCGCTGAATGACCATGTTTGGTTAGATATTTTTTAACAATTTCAATAAGTTTAGTTGCTGTTGGGCTGGCCGCAATCTGGATTTTCCTGGGCGCGAGCTGAGGCTATTTGTCCAGGGCCGCGTTTTCAAAACGCCTGCGCAGAAAAGCCACCCCCACACCGCTGCCCATTTGGCCTAGCAGCCATCAGCTGATGGCGGCTCCGCACAGTCCATGTCGAATTCACCCATCTCCAGACGTCGCTGTTGATCCAGTACTCGCTTAAGGCTATCGTACTCATCGCTTTCGACATCCTCATCCGCCTCCATGGTGTGTGGAGCTTGTTCCAGTTCGTTGACTCTCTTTTTCTGCTCCTTAAGATTCTTTCTGTGCTCTGCCAGCTTTCGGTCAAACGTATCCATGTATTGCAACACATGGCTGGGTTGGTAGTCCTCGGGGGCCTCATAGCTCTTACTGACGGGCAAGCCCAGGACATCCTGCATCATAAATGGAAACAGCCAGCATACTAAGGGAGTTTCGCGGCACACATAACTAGCCTCTTTATGGTAAAATAGGAAGCCATCTAGCACTGGCTTGTTCTCCGGGAAAATGGGATACTTGTGCAGAGCCTGCTCCACAGCAGAGGTGTCCTCGAAGTCGAAGTGATCCAGGAGCTTAAATTTCTTTTCGTTGTGCTCGCTAATCTTGGCATAATCATTTTCCTCGAATCGGGCGCGCAGCCAGTAGAAGCGAAAGGATGCCTCGCACTCCTGCAAGTCCTGTTGGCCAAATGCTATGGCATCCAGCACATAAAAGGTGTCCGCATCCTCAACGTACACGCAATCCAGTATTGTTTGGCCCTTTTGCAGCTGCCAGTCGCCGGGCAGCGAAGATCGCCAATCCATAAACATCCAGCCGCCTTTGGAGTACGCCTTGGTGATACCCCTGCTTGCCACCACCAGGAACCTTTTGCCAGCAGGACACGGAACCAGTAGCCACTCACTGAGGTCCTCGGGCTTGTGTCGCAGCCACTCCGAAAGTTGTGGTCTGTATGGGATGCCTTTTTGGTGACCAGAACGTCTTCCCTTTTTCTTCTTTGGCGCCGTTTTCCCGGGCTTTTGCAGCGGACGTGAGTCATCCTGTTCCTGCTGACGGCGCAGTTTCTGCTGCTTTAGAAGCTCCTTTTGGCGCTGCTTCTGCTGCTCACCCATATCCAGACCCTTCTTGTACAGCTCCTGAAAACTCGAGTCCATGTCGAAGGAAGTTTATCAAAACAATGTGCCGGCTAGAATGCAGTGTGACCGTGTCGCGGACGACAAAGTAAGCCGTACAGTTAAAAAAAAACGATCCAACACAATCTCAGTTGTATTGTCAGTCAATTTTGTCATCAAATAAAATTGAAAAAAATGTGAAAAAAAAAAATTTTTTTTTTGAAAACACAGTTCGATTGGAAATTTAATTACGAACTCAACGAGGTATAACATTCCATATTTGGAGCTATATTTTGAATGTTCTGATCAAAATACTGATATTTATAATCGCAAAACACACAGAACATCTATTTTCGGCAAAAATCCAAATCATCATCAAAAATTGCAAAAAATTTGAAAAAAAAAAAATATTTTTTTTTTGAAAACCCAGTTTGGTTGGAAATTTAATTACGAACTCAACGAGGTATGACATTCCATATTTGGAGATATATTTTGAATGTTCTGATCAAAATACTGATATTTATAACCGCAAAAGCACTGAAAATCGATTTTCGGCAAAAATCCAAAATCATCATCAAAAAATGCAAACAAAAGGTAAAAAAAATTTAATTTTTTTTGAAAACACAGTTCGATTGGAAATTTAATTACGAACTTAACGAGGTATGGCATTCCATAATCAGACCAATATTTCGGATGCTGTGATGAAAATACTAATATTTATAGTCGCAAAAACCAGAAAAACCATTTTCGGCCAATATTCAAAATCATCATCAAAAACTGCAAAATATGTGAAAAAAATTAGATTTTTTTTTGAAAACACAGTTCGATTGGAAATTTAATTACGAACTTAACGAGGTATGGCATTCCATAATCAGACCAATATTTCGAATGAAGTGATGAAAATACTAATATTTATAGTCGCAAAAACCAGAAAAACGATTTTCGGCAAAAATCCAAAATCATTAATAAAAATTGCAAAAAATGTGAAAAAAAAATATAATTTATGTTAATTTAAGAAGTTGTTTCAGCGGGATAATGAACAGCCTGCCAAAAATTGTAAAATAATACAATAAAAAGGGACAAATATCAGGTACAAAGGGTGTGCACTGTATGTAGTTTCTCAGTATCATATATGCGGTATTTTGATAACTCAATGCTGGTCACACTGGCAATTCGCATTGTTGTTTTGCACTTACTTTGCCGGCCTTTTTATGGGAAAACAGCATTAAAACTCTTTAAATTAAGTACAAAACATGAATAAGGCCTCCAGAATTTTCTGCCCAGCCCTGATCACACCCAAAAATGCGGTGGTTAAGCAAACGGAGCAACTGTCCCGCAGTCAAAAGGTAGAATTCCACTTCCAAGGTGTTACGAAAGAAGTTGTTATTAAAATTATGATATTATTCCAGCTGCTCACAGAACTGGGATTGGTGAAATCGGGAAGCAATGGCACCTACCAGATAATGCCCATGGCGCAGCGATCGGTGGACAAGTTCATTGATCTGGTGCAGAGCAACATGCTTTTGGCTGGTGGGCAGAAGATCGCCCTGCCCATCCTGACGCCCACGGGACTTTGGAGGAAGACGGGGCGACTGGAAGGCGACATATCCGAGTTCTACATGGTGCGGGATCGCAGCGGCAAGCAGTTCCTCATGAGTCCAGTGAGAGAGTGAGCAGATTTGAAATGGAGCATTCCCCATTCAATTAAACACTTATTTCATGCGTTAGACCCACGAGGAGGCAGTCACTGCCATGCTGGCCACCACCTCACCCATTTCCTATCGCCAATTGCCATTGAGGCTCTTCCAAATTGGTCCCAAGTTCAGGGATGAGCTTAAGACTCGATTTGGCTTGATGCGAGCCAAGGAATTCCTGATGAAGGACATGTACTCCTTTGATGTCTGCGAGGAAACAGCCAGGGAAACGTACTCAGTAGTTAATGCTGCCTACGATAGGCTGTTCAAACAACTAGAGGTTCCTTTTGTTAAGGGTATGTATACTTTCCGTTCTGAAAACAAAACACAATGCTAATGTAAAATTCTTCACCAGTAAATGCTGATACTGGCATGATGGGTGGCAGTGTGTCACACGAGTACCATTACGTATCGGCCGTGGGCGAGGACAACCTGCTGCAGTGCAACTCCTGCGGCTTTGCTGGCAACGCTGAAGTTGTGAAGGCCCCAACTAGCTGCCCGAGTTGTAACAGCACGGATTTGAAGGAAGTACGAGGAGTGGAGGTGGCTCACACCTTTCTGTTGGGTGACAAGTACTCTAAACCCTTGGGCGCCACCTTTCTCAACACCAAAGGCAAGCCGCAATCACTGGTCATGGGCTGCTATGGCATTGGCATCACTAGGGTTATTGCTGCCGCTCTGGAAGTGCTCTCATCCGACCACGAACTTCATTGGCCAAAGCTACTAGCGCCTTACGATGTGTGTTTAATAGGACCCAAGCAAGGCAGCAAGGAGCAGTCGGAAGCGGAGGTGATAGAGAATGAACTTGTACTAAATGTAGGAGAGATTTGCGGACACCAGGAGTTGCTGCATGATGATCGCAAGGAGCTGACAATCGGCAAACGTTTGCTGGAAGCCAAGCGTCTCGGACATCCGCTAACCATTGTGGTGGGAGCAAAAGCAATCCGTCAGGACTCCCCCAAGCTGGAAGTGCACACCAGCAAAGGGGAAACTCTTGAGCTTGATTTAAGTGAAACTCTAAAACTGGTGGCAGAACATAGTCAGTATAAGAAGGGTCTAATACTGGGATGTTTTCAGCCGGACAATGAAGAAAGTAAAAGACGATCAGTTGGCCATCAGCTTTAGCTTTATGCAATAAAGGTAACAATAACACACAACTTTTTACAACCGCGCATCCAGACTGATTAAGCGCAAATCAACTCCGAGCAGCGTTCACCACGATAATGACTAGTGATCCGCATAATCAGGTTCCGGAATCTGCGGGTAGATCTGCACTTGAAGCTGGGGCTTGCGTGGCGGCGGTGGTGGCTTAGTCACCATGCTGGTGTACGACCAAGGCATCTGGTTGCGCAGCTCTTCGCTAACGCGGGGATTCACTGGAGCCGGATATATCTCGCTGTAGCGATTGTTTAGTGGCGACGTCACCGCCAGTTGTTGGACAGCCGGCGAAGGAGCACGTGGCGTTGGTGGCTCCGAGGGTGGATAGTTGAGGAGGTCGGGATGAGCCTCGGTGGTGCGATAGGTGTTGATGTCAGGCTGCGGAGTGACGACATCTCTCTGTTGGGGAACTTGTGGTGGCAGCACCATCACAGGGGACTGCAAAGTGGTGCGATCTCCGGGTGTAAACTGCTGGGAATTCGGACGCTGCTCCGAGGGAATGAAAATGGGCAGCGGCTTGGGTCGGATCTGCTCCGGATATTGAGTGTTCTCTTGCGGTGCCGAAGGCTGAACAGATTCCACTAGGGTGGCCTCCACCACCGGCTGAACTAATGCCACCGCAGGCTGTGGCGTCGGCTGTCGTGTGGGAGCCTGACTCCTGCTGATGGCGTCTGATCTCGCGTTCTGCTGCGCCATGATTCCGGACAACGAGAGACAGAAGCTGACTCCAATGATGTTCAGCAGCCAGATGATGCCAGCGCGACTTGTGAGGCACAGTAGCAGAATCGATGGCGTGGAGAAGTATACGCCGAAGGGCTCCATTAGGGTCCAAATATTGCCAACAGTATCACTATATGTGACTCCAATGTAATCCAGTGCATCTTTCATTGACTAAAATGCAAGCATTATAGTTTATAAATGGATAGAACTTAGTTCACCGTACCGTTGTATGACTTAAGTCGATTCCATGATACACCGAGGCCACCACATCGAGGACACTGCCAGCTAGCACGGATAGGAACCAGGGCCAATAGACTACTCCGGAGATCAGCTTGGTGGTGCGATTACACAAAGTGGCTGCAGTGGATCTTCAGTTATTATAAAAACTAAATGGGCTTTTTTTTAACTCACTTATGACCAACACCGAAGTTGCTACCCAAACTCCGCTAATGACTGCGTAGGTTATCATGAAGATGAACTCCCGGTTGGTAATGGCATATGACTTGGGCCAATCCATGGTCAAAGGCACTTGTTCTCCAGACACCTTCAGCACCGGATCACCACAGCTCTCCTCTGTAGCAAAATGGTATGAAACGTTGCAATAGCGTTCTGTGGCACTTTTGAAACAAACCCATACTCACGCGAAAAGTAAATCATTTCCATGGCGTACTTGAAGGGATTTTCACTGAAGTCCGTAACGCTATCCGGACACTCCCGGAAGGTGATGCCCCAGATGGACAAGCCCAAGTAGGCAACTCCCTGGACCTAAAATGCATATTCATTAAAAAATACTGACGAGCACAATTGGAATGTTGAATAATCTTTATGGCACTCACGAGTATGACAATCGCCATGAAGAGTATGAAGCACTTGGAAAATCCAGTGCCCATGGCGGCCATCTTGATGGAGTGCTATTCCTTCGCCGTGGGATATTTGCTATTCCGGGTAATGGGTTGTGCAACCTGTGATCGCTGGGCCAGCCAATTGCCTACTCGATAAGACAACGCACGCTTTTGGGGCTATAAATTCAATTTGAAATTACAATTCGTCAATTGCGAGGTCTATCTAATCAGCTTGATTAGTTTTTTGGTGGTTTTTGCATATGGAATCAGGATAGCTCAATCATTCCTGGTCTTTTCCTTGCCACACTTGAGGACCACTGACTTATCTCTCAATGGGATGAGTCACAGAAGGAAATTACGTTGTCGTCACTTCAATAAAGTATACGCAATGTTGGCCATAAACATCGGAAACACACTCACGCCAAATCACAAATCGTTATCTCACCGTTGGAATTGAATCGAAATCGCGGCTTTCTCGGAGGTGAAAAATTGAGGGCAAAACGCGTTCACCGGCTGCCTCCTTTGGACTGAGCTCTACCATCGAATGGACATCGACTCTTGGTCTCCAAATGCTCCGCTCTTCCAAAGCGATAAGATAAACCTAATGAATTTAAGGGTTACACCTGTTATCAAAAGCGCCAGAACGGATCGCTGACTACCCCAGATTGTGACCCGCAATTGCACAATAGCAGAGTGCAAATATCTTGCTCATTTTGCAATACAAATTGAGTGCGCTATCAACGAGCTTTTAGGTTTTTCATTCGGAGAGCATAAGCACATATATCAGAACGCAAATATTGGCGAACCTGCCCCCAGGCGGGTAAACAAACAAAGGTACCT
The DNA here is from genome assembly GCF_016746245.2 of Drosophila santomea. Lineage (NCBI taxonomy): Eukaryota > Metazoa > Arthropoda > Insecta > Diptera > Drosophilidae > Drosophila > Drosophila santomea. The sequence goes on from NC_053018.2 coordinate 9,433,722, forward strand.
ACCTACCAGTTAGCAGGAACTAAATTTAAACTCACAGCTGATGGCGAGTTTATCAGAAAGACAAGTGACTTACTTATCACGTTGGACGCGCACGCTGCGTATACTTGATATTTGACACTCAGCTCGTGTACTTTATAAGTTGTAAGTGATTGAGTGCGCAGCGGGAATTTCTTTATCGAAACTGATTCACAATGCACCCAAAGAAGCACCTGAAAACAAGAAGCACCAGTAATTGTTTTGATAAACCTTGTTTACCCTTGGTACATGGTGCCACTGTGAAATTAAAGGTTATCCCATAAAACTTATTCACACCCCGTAATTCTATTGAGTTACCATGTATAATAGGGTGTGTATTGTTTCTATCAAAATAAAGGGCTTCTGAAAATTGATTAGTAAACATTGCCATACAATAGATTCAAATAAAATAGGTAAAAATAGTTTTCTGTATGCTTTAGCGTTGAATCCTATTATCCACATTTAAAAAATTGTCAAAAAAAAAGGCAACAATTAATTTGCAAATATGTGATAAAAAACGAAAATAATACTCTTCTACAAAATAAATTCACACCCTTCGATTGTGCATTACTTACTTATATATTTACAACCTCTCATAGAAATATTATCTATTCTAAGTAATTAACAATGTTTATTTGATCATATAGGGTCGTTGATTTGAAAAGTATTTGGCCATGTGCTTTCTATGTGACTTAAACTTTATCGCTTTCTCCACAATTTTTTAATCAAAGTGCAAACAATTAATTCGCAATATGTTGACTAATGACATTGGTCATCGGGCAATGAAGCTGATTAACACTTTGGGCCAAATATAAACACATCGATTGGATAGTTGGGGGCCCCAACAATTTGGCAATGTTTTGTTAACCCAATTGAATTCCACGTTTGCAACACGCTTTGAGAGAACATATATATTATTTGCTTAAAAACGAAATATTTATTTGCATACGTTGCGATGTTTTTCCCACCGGAGATTCTGGGAAGGTTTCGCATGAATCGTTCATGCCTGGTTGAACCGCTAGCTTCATTAGGGCCTGTTTTTATCCAAGCAATTAGAGCCTCGAATTTGGCAGAGATCCCCGGGTAGATCTGGCCACCCAGTTCTCCACTTCCCGCAGCGTGTGAATTGGAAATGCAAATAAAGAAACTTCGGATCTGATCGGATCACATGACTTTAATTGAACTTGGCGTGTCATAAATATTCGAGTGGCGGGATGAGTTGGAGATGAGGTTTACAGCTAGAGGGTTCAGAGGTCGACCGGCTTAAACGCGAGCCGAGAGGATGACGGGATCGGCCTCCACCTCGGCCACCTTCTCCTTCAGCTTCTCCTCGTCCTTCTTCAGCTTCTGGATAGGCTCCTCCGTGGTGGTGGTGGTGGTGGTGGAAGTGGAGCTGCTCACAATGGTCAAGATGGTGGTGGAGCTCTTGTCAGCCTCCTCCTTCTCGACGGCCTTTGTGGTCGTCTCCAGCTTGGTGGTGGCTTCCTCGGCGTTGGTCGCAGATCCAGCAAGGGCCACCGCTTCCTCCACACTCTCAATTGGAGCCGTGGACGTAATCGATGTTTTGGTGATGCTTATCTTGGTCTGCTTGCCATCGCTGCTGTCGCTATTGGAATCCTCCTTGATGGTGGCCGAGATCAGCTTGGTGTGGTGCACCTGGAAGGTGGGAATCAGTGGCAGGGCACCGCCATTGTGTGGCTGCACCGACACATGATCGATTATCAAGTGGGCGGGCAGACCATCCTCCCCATCGGGCACCTTCCTGGTGGTCTGCAGCAGAATCTTGCGAGCCAAACCGTCGTCCGCGGACGAGACGTCTGATGTGGCCGGCGTGGACTCATCGGATCGCTTGATCAGCTCGTGCTCCTCAGATTCCGGCTTCACCTCCTCCACCACGCTGCCCGGCGCGCTGGCCTGGTGCAGACTCAATGCGGACTGGAACAGACTGTCCTCCAGATCTCCGATCAGGCCGTGGAACGAGACCTGCTTCAGCTCGGCATCGGGATTGGCTTCCACCTGCCGCTTCACCACATCCTGCTTCTCCAACGGCTGATAGCCCGCGAAGAGATCACCCAAATCGAAGGGGGCGGCCAACGAGGAAGCCGCCAGGGTCGCCAGCAACTGCAAGATAAGTGGAATTTGTAGTACTGAGAAACAAGTACGTCGAAACAATGACTAAGCTTTAACATGATAATAGTTAGATTTAAATTAAATTGAATTGTGAGACAGGTGGACTTTGTGGTGGAATGTAATCTAACTGATTACATTTATAACTGAAATGCCTGGGAAGATCTTAACTCACGGTGGTTAGCAAAAAGCACTTCATGGCCACTGCTACTGCTGATTTGGTCCGGGTGGTTGTGTTCAGCTCCAAGCTCAGATCGGAAATAAGTTTACGGCCCAGTGGCCGGTGAGTTTTTAAAGTTTTCCGGCGCCCGCCGAACGGCCGACTGAAAGTTTCGACTAAGCTTTATTATATCGTTCAGTTAGCACATTAATCGCTTGGTTTGCCGAACTTGTTTTGGTGCCTGCGCGTGCTACTCCGTCGATGTTTGGGACCAAACCAATTCTATTTGTGATTCGTCCGTGTTATGTTTGTTGTCCAGCTCCACGGATTCGACACTGCAAGAAAAAATCTGGAATTGCTGGAAAATTCAAATTATCAATCAAATTATCATATCTGCATCCAAATATAATTCTTATTGCAAACTAATGGTAATACTTTGAGCCTTCATGATTCAAGTTTAATTCAATTAGTTGAAATATATTCCAAGGACTTACATGCTGTGACCCAGGAGTTTTACACATCTTAGAGTGGCGCTTTTTAATCCAATTTGATTGTCTTAATTGCGGTAATTAACATATATTTACTAAAATTATATTTCCAAGAAGACGATCAAAATAAAAACAAGCTTAGTCTGAAGACTTCAAAAGGCCAAAACAATCGCACAGAGAAAGAAAACACGCTATACAAACCGCAAACTATTTTGGGAATATGAATGTACGTTTGTATCTTTGAGATACTTTTGCATCCCTGGGATGACTGCACTTTGTACCAATTACAACTGCGCCTCTTTAACACTTCATAATTAGAGCCATGAGATCACCGGGGCACAAAGTTGATATGCGAAAAGTGCAAATTAATTTCAAAATTTTCCGCTCAGACAAAGGTCCATGCTGAGGTGAAAACTTGTTAAAGAAACGCGCCTGCAAACCGATTTGCCTCCATATCGCAAAACCGCAAAGCATTTACTGTGCCTTCGATTCGCCGGAGAAAGACTGGCGATCAAGCAAAAAAAACGCAGAATCCGGGCCATCATTAATGAAAGTCAAGATCTGGCTGGTTATGCCGGAGTATGGGCGGCTTTAGGCGGTTAACTCTAGTGCGGATTAACTTTAATACTCGGCGGGTTATAAAAATCACAAATTTTTAATTTAATTATACATTTTTCAGACACTCGGCGGGGGATGTGCGTAATACCCCATCACATCTGTTCTCTAATTCTTTTTCTGAGTCAGCTATTTCTTGGTACCTTTAAGTTCTGACGTTTCCAACTATTTTCTGATCTATCTTTTTATTATTTAATAACGAATCAGAGCAGTATGGCCCTGACATACAAGAATAGAGCCAAAGCTTTATGATCATTTACTGCCACACGAGGCGTATGCGTAATATGAAGAGATTCAAATTGAAGAAAGCTTAGCATGTGACGAGTGAAAACTTTACATTGCATATCAAATGCAAACGGTTGTAGATATTCTACGTCAGCCGGGTCGTATGCTTAATGTGAATAATCTTGGTAGACAGGCGCGTGTCCAGACCACATGCAATGATCCCGACAAATGCGTCACTGGAGGTGCAATGTTTATGGGATTATTTTTGGCCCAAGCCGAGGAGTAAACAACCGTGCGAGAATTGCGTAGGCAAGCCTTGCCAATGGTCAATATTTGTGGGGCTCCGACTGAGGACAGTCCCTGGGACACGCTCCCAAAACGAGCGCAATTAATTAGAGTCTTTGCGGCTCGAAAACAATTGCCAGTCCAGCTAAAAACGGAAGCCAAGTCCGAATCAGCGCCTAGAAACCGGCGACAGAGACCCCGGAGAGTGGCAAACCTGTCGGGCAATTAACAGATGCCGATAATTACGCGGAATCGCGCCTCGCCAGCGGACCCAGCCGAAGTTCCAGCGCCGCTCCAGTCGCTATAAAAGCGCTCTGATCTGCACTAATTAACTTTAAACGCGCGAAAGTCAGGCAAGGCACCGGAGCCACTATCCCTCCAAGCAGAGCTACAGCAGGCAGTCAGTCTTCCCTTAGCCCCAAACGCCTAAACCTAGAGATGCAGGTCCACCAGGCTGTGTTTGGTGCCGCCGTGCTCGGCATGCTGTTGGCCATCGGAGGCTCCCTGCCCGTGCTGGATGCCAGCTCCGGCATCGACAACGCCACCATCGAGGAGCTGAGGGCCAGCGTCAACGATACCCCCAAGAATCTGTAAGTCTAGAAGGGTTCATAATATTCCTAGAATATCTGCAAGTTAAGAAAGGTTCATAATATTCCTAGAATATCTGCAAGTTTAGAAAAGTTCATAATATTCCTAGAGTATCTGCAAGTTTAGAAAAGTTCATAATATTCCTAAAATATCCAAAAGTCTAGGAATGTTTATAATATTCCTAGAATATCTGAACGAACATTGAACTGGCTATCGAGATTTCAGCATATATTACTTTTAGTTCTTCGATATATCACTAATATACTGGAAACTTGAAATAGATTTGATTGCGAAATCCAATATTAGTAATTAGTATAGTATTATTTTGTATTTTTATCCAAAATTAAATTGTGCTAATTGAAACATAGATTTAACCAGAATTAACCAATTAATAGAAGTAGACGTCACTTCAAAAGGCTTCTAACCGGTTTTCGTTTTCCTTTCAGCTATGTGGTCAAGGCGGTGGTCTATGAGATCGGCATCCTGACGGAGGTGGGCGAAAATGACACGAGCTTTGAGAGTCAGGAACGCGTGGATCTGACCTTCTACGACACGCACAGCAACAAGAGCCACATTGACCTGGGCAACATCCCGCTGCCCATCCAGACGAACGTCACCGGTCAAGTGCTGACCGGCATTGCGCCCGTGAATCTGGGAGCCTTCAGCAGTCCCCAGGAACTCCTGGAAACCCTGCCCCTGACCGGCAGCATTGTGAACATCACGCACAGCGACACCGCCTTCTATCAACTGAGCAGATCGAACACCAGTGCCGCCGACAAGCCACAGATCCTGGATCAGGATGCGCTGTCCAAGCTCACGCATGCGGCCCAGTTGTTCCCACCATCGTCCCAAATTGGGCAATCAGTGCCAGTGAACCCAGCCGCCGATAACGAAGTGCCCCAGACGGAACCCGAGGATTAGGCTTACTCCGCGGAATCTTTCTCATCGTGATGCAGTGCGTTGCTCTCCATGCAATCTATAAATACGTGTATACTCTAGATCTACTTAGTTTTATGGCTTCACACTTAAGTACCTACAGTGCTAGAAAAGACTGGACGAGGACAAGAGATCAGCACTATTGCCTTGGTCTCATCACAAGGTTGGAATTTCACTTTTCTATTGCAAAGTAAAAATAAATTTCGCATTAGTGCTAGGTAAATGAGGCGTCTCACTCTCTTCTTTCCAACTGGTGTTATCTGGTCGTCTTCGGACGGTGCGAGGTGGTCATAGTCATGTGAGTGGCGAATGCTAAAAGCATTCCGATCACTTCTCACCTCTGACGTCGGCGGTTGGTGGAGTGGAACCAAAAGTTAGAGGCCCGGCTGGAACCCCTTGAGGTGCAATGAAAATCTGCTATGGTCGTCGCATTTTATATTAACTAGGTTTTTAATTTTCTCATTTTCAGTTTGTTTGTTTGTTGTTGTTGTTGGTTGGTTGGTTGGTGTGTGTGGTTTTGCATTATAACTGTATTACATGGGGATCTTAGGTGGTAATAGATGATATATATTTTAATATTAATAGATAATGTGTAATATAAATATAAGTTTAAACTTGTACACAAAAATTAAAATGTCGAACGTCTCTCAGATCAGTTTAGAAGAGTCCTCCCTCCCACGCTTCGCTTCATGAAACTTCATCTCTGCCTCATCGACTGTTCGTACAAATAAGCTAGAAGATTCGAGAGAAGAAACGAAACGTAGCACGCTATCTGCGTGGGCGGGGACCTATTCAAAATGTATATACATACTGCAACACACATTTGGATACTCGTAGTTTTCGTATAAATAGTTTAGTTTTTAACTAATTTACATAGTCATCATGCTGACGATGCGCTCTGGCGGCTTCTTCATAATATGCTTTAAATATAGTTAATTATATATGTATGTATGTGGTATATTTTAGTAGTAGCTACAACTTCAACTTATGTGCACACTCCAAAACGTATGTAACTAAAATCCGTAACTAGTATCTCTAGTGAATCTATGCCGTTAGCGTTTTGTGTATCGCGTATCCTGTAGCTCGTGTGTGGGTGTTTAGGCCGCATCAAGTGCGGGCTACCCTTGTTTTGTCAGGGGTAACAGGACAGGTGGTCAACGCGACGGATTTCCACTCTGCTTTCTTGTTCCCGTCCGCTCCAGTTTCTGTTTATTCTCTTGTTCTTTATACAATCCGACTTACAGAAGTAAAAGGGCGGGACCTTGGGGGCGCCAAGGTCACGTTGGGCTTAAAAACGAAACTAATGTTAAAGCGCTGTCAATGCTGCAAACGTTGCGAGATTAGTTTTTTGGTTGATTCAACATGCTCTTTAATCTGCGAAGACAAAAATAAATTATAAATGGGAGAACGTTTTTCAAAATATTAAGAGAGATAATACGTTATTGCTTGTAAACTATTATTTCTAACTGATTGTGGATACAAATATTTATGATATCCAGACAAAATATTACTAAGGAACTCAAGCCATAGCATAGAATTCTCCCAATCAATCTAAACAATTGATCTGGAAAATCACTTACCTATGACATGACTCTCCATATTTGTGATGCGTGGCTTCGATGCGGGCTGTGGTATGATGGTGATCTCATCGTTTATCTTAAGTGGCTTCAGCAGAGAGTCATTGGCCGCTCCCAACGAACTGCGCGACATCCCTGCCCCAGATCCCGAACCGCTGGACTGCGCACTGTTCTTCTTGCTGTCCATCGCCTTTCTGGCCACGGTACTGTGAGCGGTGTAAACGTGCGTCTCAAATTGTTTATACATGCCGAAGGTCGCCGTGCAAACGGTGCACTTGTAGGACAGGTGAGCGGGCTTCAGGGTCATATGATGATCGCGCGACACGTGATTCAGCAGTTTCCATTGGTACATCTAAAGGAATAACCGGAATAGCGAGATGTTATACATTGTTCTCTGTGTCCACCTATACGAAAAACTCACCCTTCCACAGACTGGACAGCGACCAGCATCCTTGCCCTTGTTGGCAGCCTCCTGCATAGAGCTTGTGACCAAGCCATGTGAGCCCAACAAGTGTCTTTCCAATCCCTGATCCGTAAAGAACCGGAACTGGCACTTTTGGCAATTCAAAGGCGGCCTATTGTAGATCATTTTGGGGTGAATCTGTTTCAAACAAAGCATTTATTAGTAAAGGGGAAAATCGGGGAAAATGGAAACTCAGCTCTACCTTCACTTTGTGCATCCACTGCATGTGGTTGCGCAGCTGCTCCAGATCCTTAATGTAGCCGTCGCATATCTCGCAGATAACAAATTGTGCCTTGTTATTACCGCTGGGACTCTGACCGGGCTTCATTCCAGTAGCCGCTTGTGGCGCCTTGCTGGACGAGGCTCCCGCTCCGGCACCCACCGAGCTCTGTCGAGGTAATGGCGTTATCGAGATGCTGGGCTGTCCGGCCATCGGCTTCTTGGACGCCTGTATAAATAGATAGATATTCAATTAAAACCGGTTTTTAATGAGAAACTACAGAGAGTATATTTTGGTACAGCTACAAAATGCTTAAATAGAAAAGACTGTGCTGGCCTGTATTAATTTTACAAATATACCCTTATAAAGGCCAGTTTCAGCATTAAATGAAGTGTTTTAAACGCCAGTTTCAGCATTTAATTAAGTGTAGAGCGTAAAAACGTAGCTTACCTGGACAAGCTGTCCGGCAGCCAGCTGATAGCTGTTGGGCAACGAGAGTCCTGCATTCATCGCGTTGCCTCCGCGCACAGGCGCCGGATTTCGCACCATGTTCTGTTTGGGTGGCTGTGGGGCTCGCTGACGCATCTTGGCCGCATTCTGGGCAGCTATCGCGGCCTGAAGGTTATTCCTCGCCTGCGCCGCCGCTTGCTGCTGCTGGATGTTAGCCAAAGCGGCCTTTTGTGCGGCCGCCTGTGCAGCCATAGCCTGGAAGAGATTAAACCGATTATAAACAGATTACCGAAGACTCAGATGTAGATATTGGTACCTGATAGGCGGTGGCAGTGCCCACAAGACCATGACGTGGCTTGATGCGCGGTATCTTGGCCGGTGCTTCCCAGTCGTTTGGCGGCGCCAGGTTTAGCTCCGGCCGGAACTTCTTAGCGCAGACAGGCTGATGACGGGCCAGCTTTGCCTTTCCATTATCCTCAAAGCCGCAGTTGGGACACTGGTGGTAGGGCAGTGGCTTTATTAATCGCGCCTTTATGTTGTGCACCGCCTCCATGTGGTAGACAATCTCCGTGGCGTTCCGTATCTCAAACGTGCAGAAGTTACACTTGTACAGCACTCCGTTCATATGCGGCGTCTCGTAATGATTAGCCATCGCCATGGCAGACTCCGACTTGAAGTTGCAGAACTCGCATCGCTTCATTCGGAACTTGAAGGGCGTGTTTTTCGTTTTGGATGCCTGCAGGTTGCCTGACAGCGCATTGATGGCCATCTCAAACTCCTTGGAATTTTGTACCTGCGCCTTACGCATCTTGCGCTTCTGCAGACGCAACAGATCCGACTGAACGTACTCCTGCACCAGACCTACTCCAATGTCCATAAAGAACTTGCCCAACGGACTCTCAAAGTAGTTCTCCTGTCCTGGCTTGTTGCCTCCCGGATTGTTTACCGACACTCCGCCCGCTGTTGCCAAGGCGGCGGCAGGCTTGATGGCCACCTTTAAGGCGCTCAGGTCGTCGTTTGCCTCCTTGATCAGCACCTTAGTTCGCACTCCCGACTCCGAGTCGTCGTCGTCGTCCTCGTCATCATCATCGTCAGACTGCTCCGACCAGGACTCGTCGTCACCTCGTTTTTTCTTTTTCTTCTTGCCGCTCTCATCGGTCGCGTCCGCTGGCTTGTCCTCTTTGTTTTGCTCGGTCATCATGTCGAACTCGTCGCCCTTGTCCGCCTCGGCCAAATCCTCAGGAGACAGTGCATACTTTGTTTCGATTGCCTTGACGACCTCGCAGATGTTTTCGCGCGGTGGTTTTTCATAGATGTAGGGTACAATGAAGGAGGGCGCTTCTAAGACGAACATATCGTCGGTAAGTCCGGGCAGAAGGTTGGCGTTGTTGGTCATGCTGGGCAGCCCAGTTAGCGATAACGTTGGCGGATTTAGCTGCACTGGACTGGCGCTCATGCCGCCCGTCATCGGAACTAGCTTGGGCGGCACAACACCCAAATTGGTGGCCGCTCCAGTCACAGCATTCGTTATGGTCACCGGGTAGACAGAATCTCGGGGACCCGACACAGAGCTCGGACTGCCATCGAGAGGCATCAACGAGCGGGCATCCTTGATGGTCAGCTGGCCCATTCCCGAGGGCGTCGAACTACGCTGTCTCTTGTGGCTGGGCTGTTGAAGCTGCGGGTCATCCAGGTCGCTCTTGCGCTTGCCGCTGGGCGAAATACTTGGCGGTGTGTCATCCTCAATCACGACGCAGTCGTCGTCGTCATCGTCCTCATCATCCTGCACGGGCGGCGGAGGGGTAGCCTTGACAACTGGCGGGAGTTTCTTTATTGGCGGCGGTGGAGCTGGCGCCTCCGTATCGGAATCAGAGGCTATCAGAACAGCATCGTCGGAGGATTCGCCACCACTGGAAGAAGCTGGTTTGGCTGCCTGTTCTGTGGGTTTGGCCGGCTCCTTGTGCTCCGTTATATCCTCCATTTCTTCGTCACTGTCCTCGTCCAGGTTGACCACACCACCATCGGAGGGAGCTATTGCCGCCCTGGCCTCTGCTATGCTGGCTTGGCCGTTTTCCTTCTGCTTGGGACTAGCCCCAAACCCGTTCTCCTGCTTTGCGGGTGGCTCTTCCTCGACGACCCCGTCGCTGGCCACACTCTCCTCGCCATCTAGATGCGCTTTCTTCCCGCTATCTAGTTCATTCTCCTGAACTGCTCCCAGTGGATCTTCAGCCTCGCAGCTGTTTTCCGCTGTGCTACCGATCTTCTCGGCCTCGTCTTCGTCCTCTGGCTCGTGATCCCCATCTCCGTTTGTGGGAGCCTCCTCCTCCTCTTCCTCATCCAGTTTGGGCTCCTTCGAGCTGCTGCTGGTAATCTGTGAGTCTTCGTCGTCGTTCCCCACTTCGTTTTCCTCCACGTCTTCGGCCCCATCCACCTCCATTATCTCATCCGGCACTGGAGCTTGTGGAGATGCCTGGGCCACATCCTCTTTAACGATGTCCTTGTCGCCCTCGGAAAGCAGCTCGAGCTTTTCATTGGAGGCGGCATCCGCCAGATGCTCCACCTCCTCCTGCTGCTCCTCGACCACTTCCTCCTCCTCGTCCACTGTTGTGACATGCTGCTCATCATCATCTGCTGATGGTTTACTCTGTTTTGGGGAACTTGATGCGCTGGCAAGCTTTGTCGTGGGCTCGGCCACGCCCTCCGGCAAAACGACATCGACTTCAGTCATTTGAGGTCCGTTCTCTGCTCCGTGGAATGTGCCCAAGTCGGTTTTTCTTCCAGCTGTTTGTGTTTCTGCAAGAGACACAATGAAATTGAAGAATTATCATAAAACTCATTTGGGAATTCAAATTTTTACTTAATTTTACTTAATGACTGCTTCTTCTTTAGACCAACCGGAAAAATTGGCACGTAAAAGAAAACTAAAGTATCAAAAAGCAACGAATGAGCAGCACAAAACGCAGCGGGCGAAGAGTAAAAATAAAAAGAGCTAATACTGCAGAAAGAGGTGGGCGAAGGGGCGAGACGGGGCGAAAAATTAACAATCACCGAAAAATATTTGAAAATCTAGGTGAATTTAAAAGGTGAACTCAAGAAAAGGCGGACCAAAAACGGGGCAGCAGCGGCAGGGGAAGGGAAGCGGGGGGAGTTCAAAGAATGGTTTTATACAAAATGGCTGCCATATTGGATTAAAACTAAAATACAATTTAATATGTAATGTAAGTATGTAAATGGCATTACACTGCGAGAAAAAGCACAAATGCAGGATGGGGGGAGTTATGGTTTGCCGATACATGTAATTTATATACTTTGGCATTAACACACTTGCCTATAAATATATATAAAACATATATTTATATATGTTTATGTGAAATGTTTGTATGTACAAACGAACAGTTACCGAGCAGAGCCAACAACACGATTGACATACATACAGACACAAACGCACACACACCGCCTGCACACACATATATACAATCTATATATACGGCACATATATATTTGTATGCTTGTAAACAGGGGGAGGGACGCAGGGCGGGGGGCGGCACGGATGACGACGTTTGGCTTTAGCTTTATTTTTTGTAGTTGTTTTTGTTGCTCGGCTGGCGGCGTGGTGGAGTATACTACCGCTGTTGCTGTTGTTGTACTTTTTGGTACAGGAGCGTGTTTTTGCGCTAGTGTTTGTCCCTGTGTGCGTGTGTGTGCGGCTCTTGCTTGCGTATGTGTGTGTGTTTTTTCTGCTGCTATGTTGGATCTCACCTTACTTTTAAATATTCTAGGTTTCTTTCAAACTGAAAACATTTTTCAGCCGCATTTACCAATGTTTTTCTCTTTGCCGCACTTACATTCACATTTTCCCGTCACAATCGGCAGGTTGTTGTTTTGTTTCGCCTCCCTTTTGGTCCCTTGATCACAATAAACAAAAAACCGAACTGCCAGCAAATGAAAGACCGTATTCTTTGCAAAATAACCAGGGAAAATCCGAAAATTTTGCGTGGGGTTTTTTTTTAATTGGAGAAAAAAAAACTGAGTGGAAAGAACGCCGAAGGCGGAGACACAAGAGACGAGCGAACTGGAAATGTGTGAGGCGGAAAAAGCAAAAACAGAGTTGCAACGAACAGCCGGGCGCGCTCAGGGTTGCACCTCCTATCGGTTATCGATTGTAGGGCATCGATTAATTGCTGGTGCCAATTGCTGATTTCGCAATTATTTTTGAATTTAATTCGTATTTTTGCTTATTTCTCTTCTCAATTAACGGCAATAGCTTTTACATTGCCGGCTAGGGAGAGAGCTCTCTCTCTCAATCGAACGCCTCTCAAAAATAGCGAATAAGCGTATGAAGCGCATGGCCCGCACACATGGGCCTTTGTGCCTGTATGTGTGTGTGCATGAATGGAATGGCGTGGAATGGGAGGGAAAACAAATTTGACAATTGTACGCGCGCCACGAACGAAATGAACAAAACAAAACTGAAACGGCATTGCTTGTCGCCGGTTTTACTTTGATGGATTTATGCGAATCGGCATGTGCAGAAATTCAAACAGAGCGCGCGAAAATTTCTAGATGGCCTTAAATGTGGCAGGTAAATATGGCAAATTGCAACTCCCCCGCCGCCGCGCCCCTTTCACCAACACACTCATACTAGCACACACACTAGCGTCTTAAACTGTATACTCATCACGATACTTTTGCTGATGCTTCTTCTTTCTCCTCCAACTTATTTCAGATTACGCTGTCCCTCTCTTTCGCACCCACGGCCCCGGGGTATATACAATCGTACATATCTATCTATATGAATACATACAACTAAATATGTATGTCCGTATGTAAGTCGCCCTATGCATGTGTGCGTGTGTGTGTGTCTGTGCGATTTGGTCTATATGCAAGTACAAAATTTGAAAGTAACCCGCTTCTGGCGCATTTTCCATCCCCGTCCCCTGACCGCCGCCCGGCCCCTTCCCCGTGATCATCAACTTGGCAGAGGTCGAAGGGCATCCGGAGCAAGGAGCAAGCCACCTAACCAATCGCCATCATCATTAAAGACCCCAAACCCCAACTATCGCCGCACTTTATGTTATACATACACGTGACCCTTTTCGATATCGAGTAAATTAGCCAATTCATATTTTCCAGTGCAAAGTAACAGAGTTAAGCAGAAATTACTCAGGCAGTTGGGTCCTATTATCTCAAAAGTTCATTCTATAGGATCAAAAGTTTAGATACAAGATACATTTTTAAGATTGATCGCAGTCCTCGAATGTATTTAAATGGATTATTAATAATTATTAATTACTTTTTGTGTAATCAGGTGATTTCGTGAATTAAGAGAAATTACGTATCAGCTTCAAAACTTCAGTTGTTCGAGGACTTGCTCTAAAAGATTTGGACTTCGATCAAGATTAAGGATCCATCTGTATTGCTATTGATCAACAACTTTTCTTGACAAAAAAAATTTAAAGTTTTTATCTATTTGTTTGGTCATTACTTGCAAATTGTAAGAAAAAATAATTGTCTATCTACGTATGTAAATTTTTCAGTTTCAATTTAAAGATCATTCCTTCTATTATCTTTTCTTACAGTTTAAGTATATGTAAACAAATTATATAAACCATGTTTAAATTCACATATCTATGATAAAATGTATACTACAAAAAATAGAGATAAAGATCATTTAAAAAAATATCACTACATATATTAGGATGTGAGTCACTGATATTTCTCCTAGTTGTATGATTCACGTAAAGTACATTCTTGAAAAATAATGAAAATAATTAGTAAGTTAATTTTAAACGACTTTAAACGAGCATCTCTTTGAAAACATAAATTGAAAATCAATTTGGAAACAATTCATATTTAATGTTCTTAAAAAGAAGTTTGAAATATTGAATAGTTTTTTGCTGGCCAACGTGTCAAAACCATGATGATCTAATCTCAATGATTCATTTCTTAATAACATTAAATAAGAAATACATGCATATATGGAGTGCAAAATCTCAAATATGTATGTATATACTATATCCAACTTAAACTTGAGAAATGTTGTATAGAACTTGGTTCTTTAATTACAAATCCACAATCTGTAGTGACAGCGTCATTTTGGGGTTCTGATACATACATATGTACATAAATATGCAAAACCCAATATTAAAGCCACAAAACTCACATAGCAACAAAAAAAAAAATCGAAGCTTAGTTAACAATCGTTTACAGTTTTTGACCTGAATTCCTCACCTTAATCATTCGCTGTAGGTTAACTTGGTTTGTACAAGTTATAGACAGATAACTAAGATGTGATCTTCAATCCTGGGACGTCTCGTCCTCCTCGTCCTCGTTGAAGGACAGTTTACTACTGGCGGCCTTGGGCTTTTTGGTCTTGGAGGTCTTGGTGCTGGACTTTTCGGACTTCCTGTTGGCTTCGGATTCGGGCTTATTTTTCTCGATATTGGGCTGCTTGACACGCTGCTTGAAGACTATGGGCTTCGTCAGATCCGCTCGCTTTTCGGCTAATTCTGGAGAAGATTAGAAATGGAAAGTTAAACTACTATTATGGGTAGAATTTAAACGGAGTATGGGAGTTATGCAATCAAAGCAATGTAAGAATAAACGGCATTAGTCCCAAACTGCTAAACTTTTAAGGAAAGTTATTATCAAAATCGAACACGTAAATTTGTATGTTGTTTGGTTTAAAAGATGTCATAAACTAATAGGAATAAGGTACTTTAAAAATAATCTGATTTTTAAAACTGCATAAGCTTAATTGGAAATCGTAAGGTGAATAGAATGCCGGTGCTGCATTTCATTATTGGATTGGAAAATGTATCTGGGTTTTAAAAACTGCAGCATGGCAAAGGGGGGGAAATCAGAACAGGCCACCCACCGGCCCCCATCTCCCCGCTTTGCTCCTCCCTTTTCCAAGCAGCACCCACAAGATGTTTTTCTCGGCCCTGGGAGTCCGCCGCTTCTCCCCCCTCTGCTCCACCTACTGATTCGCAACCCGCCCCCGCTGTTCCGCCTGCCCTTTCCTCGCCCTCCCCCTCCGCCACCTTCACCACGTCGTCAAGCCACTTTGGCCCGCTCTTTTTCTCTTTGCTCGCCTGCTTCGTTTATCATTGTCTCTCCGCTTTGACCGCCTCCTTCATCCGTTCGTTCTTGCACACGTTGTTTTCACCCGATTTTCTGCGCTCTTCCAAGGGGCCCAAGGGGAGAGGGGGCAAGCGGAAGGGGCGGACAAAGCGAGCGGCAGCTGCTGTTGTTAACTTCTTTGCCGGCTGCTTTATCGCACCGCCCGCTTTGCCAACGATTTTCATCACATGCTCTGCTTTGGCGGAGCCCCCAATGAAAATGTCAGTGTGTATGCTTCGTCGGCTAGCCAGTGCGGGTGTGTGTGTCTGTGTGAGGGGTGCTCCGCTGGGCAAAAAAGGGAATCTTCAGGACGGAATGCCCAAGATTGCCATGGCAACATGGGGCTTTACAAAGATTGAAAAACCAACGGTGCTCTTCAAAAAAAAAAAACACCTACTTGCAACAAACGGCTGTTTTCGCAATACCGTTATATTTTTATTGGCAAAAATGCACAAGCACACGCGCGCACACATGCATAAGCACCGCTATATACGCACGTACATATATATGATTTAGATATATGTAACGACGGGCAGAAGAAGACAACCGCTCGATTCTGACTGAAAAGTTAAACTGAAAGACAAACTACAACATCCTACCTACGCACACACGTGCAACTGCCGCCGCCACCGTTGGCTATGTGCATATGTGTGTGTGTGTGCGAGCGTGTAAATATGTATGTACTAGAGCGCTATGTATGTATGTTTGTATGTACATATGTACCGACCTTTGGAGGCCAACAGTTTCTCCGTTTTGGCCTCTTCAGCGGATAGATCTCCCGGCTTAAGGACGACCACCTGCGGCTGTTCGTCCTCCCGCGAATCCTCCTCAGAATCGTAATCCTCCTGATCCTGCGGATCCAATCGCTGGCGCTATCCAATGGTTATATGTACATATATCCGCATTAGAATGCTGCAGAGACCTTCCCCCAAAAACTCACCTTGGTCTCTACGGTGGGTCCCTCCTTGTAGCCAATTTCAGCCTTTAACTTGGCCAGAAAACTCGGTTCTTGCGGCTTGACGTACGTTATGTTGCGCTTGGACATATCAGATATGACGGCTATATCATTGCACTTCTCGGCCGATTTAGCAGCGGTTTTTGCACTTTTTATTTACCACAAATGTCGATAAGAAAAACATATGCTTATCGAGCAGTGTGGGGAAACGCGCGTTGACAATACTGCAACGATTACACCTGCTGCACTCTTAAAAAACATAATACATTTTTAAATCCAATAGTAATTGTTATAATGTTAAAGTTTAAGCTTGCTTTTTTAATACTTTTAGTGCCATATATTTGAGTCCTTGTTATTTATCGATAACACCAAACAGCTGTACTATACTGTGCAAAGTGCTGCCCATAAGAATAGTAAAAGGCAGCACTGTTAACCAAGCCGTTACTTTTTGAAAAAGTTTGAAACTATTCAAGGGTTCATATTTTTTAAATATGTATTACTGCACGTGTTGAATATTTTTTTCTTATTTGTTATAATACATTTCTTGAAACACAATTTTTCCTGCTTACCTCTCCAGAATATCAATTGCCCCGGGACGTGCAATCAATTTGCGAAGAGATATGCATCCTCATATCTTGCCAATCAAAAAATGGGCGCATAAAACTGTCGCATAACTTGCAAATTTTCCGCTTCACCTGGAATTCTGTGCTCCGAAACAGAAATTTGATCGCTTCTGACAGCAAAACAATACACAGCGGCATTCATCAACGTCAGTGGCTTCCATTTGCGATGTCGTATGCACAGCTTCCTCCCCCCGATAGAAGCCCCCCGCTCTTCCAGGGAACATAATAAATCATCTGCAAATTGATTTCAAAACTTCGACAGCTAACCAAAAAAGTGCTGCAGAAAAATAAAAGGCAAATGAAAACTGCAGCGAAACGGAGAAATTTTATGAGCTGCAGCATATGTTGGCAAAAATACAAATAGGCTACACTGAGCAAAATAGCCCTTCATATATTTATGTAGCTTAGGTAAGTTATAAGATTAGAAAATATAGGTGTAAAACTTTAAGAGCTTTCACCTATATCTAATAAATTTGTATTTGATTTTATTTATAAACCTAAATATTCAAATTCAAAAGTTTAACCAAATAAGTTCATAACTTATTAATAATAAGACCAGAAATCTATAATTCAAATCTTTTGTTTCTCTGTGGAGAAGGGGGATCCCCCCTGGAGAAACTCCGATTCTGCATTCTGGCACGCGGCTGCAGCTTTTCCCCGAAGGGTTTTCGCCGGTCCCCGAACTAATATCAAATTGATAGCTTTTAAATTTGATTTCGCGTCTTATCACCGACCGCTTAAGCGAGCAGTTTCGGATCTGCAGCCCCCCAATCACCACGCAATCCCCACCGCCCCCACACTACCCCCCGCACTCCATGATGGTTGGAAAAACAAATGGAGTGTGCCGGGAGAAGGGAGGAGGGCGTAACCCCCTCATGCATTAAAAATGAGGATGGCAGGGCATTTGATGCTGTGCAAGTGCAACGTGGCGTATGCTTGTTGTGTTTTGTTTTGCTCGCTTTGGGTCCGCATTGAAAATACATTGAAAATGCCGGTGCAACACAAGTGTTTCGGCCTTGATACGATGCCCTGCGATATACATATACATATATATAAGCTATAAGCTATATATGCTGGATATAGAGTCATCCATCTGAGCGGCCCATTCAGAATCCATAGGCTTCAGTCACATGCTGGCCAACTAATATCGAGCACCCTTGAGAAGCCAGAGCCTCAGCATCAGCCTCAGGAAAATGTTATCACAGTCTGCATCCGGCACGGAGTCCTCCGCCTCTGCCGAAGTGCAACTCGGCGACTCGGTTCAAATTCCGCTTTTCAGTCTCTGCTCCTCGGCGCTCAGATGCTAGTCGGCATTTGGCGCGTGCAGTTCAGTTCACTGTTCACTGTTCCCTGTTCACTCGGTCGAAAATTCGCCGGACTCGCTAAATAGCGAAATATCGTTCTAAAATTAAACAATTCGCGGAGGCACTGAGAGAAAACAGTCGGTCGAATCGTTAGTAATTCGGTAATTTTTATTAGCAAAACAATGAGAAACTCAAGCTTATAGTAAAACTTTGTGGAACTAAAATAGAAAAAGAATATTTGTAAATTTTAAAATGCCCAACTGAAATAAAAGAAAATATTTATAAATTATAAAGTGACTAACTTAAATAGAAGAATGTATTACTTAATATTTGAATGGCTAACTAAAATAGAAGCAAAAATTTCTAAATATTTAAATGCCTCACTGAAATGGTAGAATTTATTTTTATATATTTAAACGCCAACTGAAATAGAAGAAAGTATTTCCTAACATTTAAATGCCTAACTCAAATAAAATAAAGTATTTTAAAATAATTAAATGCCTAACGGAAATAGAAGAAACTATTTTTACAAATGTTGTTATTTTTATTATGTTATTTTTAAATGCTTAAATAAAATAGAGGAAAATAGTCTTAATATTGATATGCTTTAAAAGATAGCATTAATAAAGTTTTAAAATCGAAGATCAAATTGAATGAACTCTATTCCATTGAAGATATATTAAGATATAAACAAATTACATTTTCCAAATGTATATTTATTCATTTTGTTGAATACTTTTTCATATACTTTTTTCTGGGATATGAGAGCTTATCAATTACCCTCCAAATTCGTACGTTTCCATAAGAGCAGATATGACTGCTTAGTATACCAAATGATTTCTCTTTGTGCAGCTGCCTGAGCCTTTGGGCGATATGTGAGCCTCACACTGCCACAGTGTTTTAGGGACCACACTCGGTGATAAGCGCTGTCCAACGGCTCAGTGATAAGCGAGTGGGTCGAACTTTCGCCCCTTGCAGGCGAGATTGTCGTGTGTGGAGTTGAGTTTCTTGAACAGTTCTTGGATAAACATCCAGTTGGTGAGAAGTGCGCGAAACTAGACTGCCCTCGAAATGCGAGTTCCGCTGCTGCTGCTGCAGCTGCTCGGCTTGCTGCTCCTCTCCGGCGGAGTCCAGTCCATCTACTGCCCGGCCGGATGCAACTGCTTGGAGCGCACTGTGCGCTGCATCCGCGCCAAGCTGACCGCCGTGCCCAAACTGCCCCAGGATACCCAAACGCTGTAAGTACTCTTTGCCATTTACTTCATTTCAACAAGCAACATATATCGATTCAATACTTAAATAATTTAAGATAATCAATCAATTTTAAGAACTTTTATGGTGCTCCTGGAATTCAGTTTCCCAGGCTTAAGTTCGAAATGGACTTTTAATAGTTATTCTTGTCCAAGTTCGGCTTCCAGTTGCCTTT
Organism: Drosophila santomea; assembly: GCF_016746245.2. Lineage (NCBI taxonomy): Eukaryota > Metazoa > Arthropoda > Insecta > Diptera > Drosophilidae > Drosophila > Drosophila santomea. The sequence continues at coordinate 9,453,301 of NC_053018.2, forward strand.
CGTCGAGTGTACATAAATCAACGCGGGAGTTGGCTTGCTAATCCATAAATTAGTTTTTAATGTTTTCTGTGCACGCTGCGAAAAGTTGACGGCGTTAATTTGACGCCCCCCATTCTGCTCCTCCTCCTTCTATGGAGTCCTCCTACTCCTCCTCCTCCTCCACCTCCCGAGGGAGCCAGCTCCAGCTCCGGCTGAATCCATGAATCTTCCGCCAAGCGGCGCTATGTTGACTCAATTAAACGGATGTCTAACCGGCGAAAGCTGACTGCGATTTGTATATTTATCACGCTGCCTGTCGCGTATTTGCATACATGTGCAATATTTCTGACGTTGCATTTATTTTCGAAAATGTCAGCAGTTTTCGCATGAATTTCGGGCACCACAACCATTCCGCATCCAACGCATGCAACTTGGCAAATGTTTGCGGAGCATATGCATATTTATGTAGGCCGTGGCGTGTCCCAAGCCGTAGGAACAACCTCCCAAACTCGCATCCTGGCATCCTAGCAGAGTGCAGCAGCTGCTGCAGCCGATGGCAAGTTATCAGCAGACAGAAAAACAGTCTCCACTGTGGGACAACAAGATATCCGGACAGACGGAGAAGCACGGTTTTCGTGGTATTTACGGAGAATTCAATTTCCAGCGGGGTTGACGGCGCTTGAGCCGCGCTTGATGGCCGGGATTCGCTGATTCGCAGCGGGGAAAAGCTGCAAAGGATTTTCACACACACGCCCGTCAGGTGGAAAGCCAGGACCATCGTGGTCCTGGGAATAGGTGAAGCCACTCACTTCACGTGTCAACGAATTTGAAAGCCCTGAACAAATCGATTATATGGTGCTTCAAAAACTATAAAGTGCTCTCTCAACTGGGGCACATTATTCGCTGATAGATTTTAATTTCTGAAAAAAAATCATTGGAAACGATGGATAATTGAATGTTCCTGAGGTGGAAAAAACGGTTTTAAATAGCTTGATTAAATTATACGAAGGAAAATGCTCCAGCCAAGCTGCGGATTTCAAAACTCCTGACAGGTGGATGAATGGGTGAAACCAATTACTGCAGCTGTCATCGAATTTTGGGTCCCCAAATACATGGATTTATTATTTCATTTTCGCCATTGAACGAGTGAGTTATGGGAAAGTTCCGTTTGGTTCATTTGGCATTTTAAAGAATGCTTCCAAATTTAAATGAATATTTTAGCGATTGACCCAGCGACATAAAAAGCTGGTATTAGATTATGAATTTAAGCTCGCCCGACAGGTGACAAAAGCATGAATGGTTGGCAAAAAACAAAATTCCAAAATTGAAAAATAATATAAAACTAAAAACTTCTCTGACCGCAGCAGAGTTAATAATTGAGTTAACCAACATATCAGGCCAAAGCAAAACTATACAACTATGTGCAACCAACAATGCCTTTTGTATTTAAATATTCTATTGTGCAATCCGCAACGCCATCGAATCCACATCCATTTGCAATCTCAACAGGAGGATCACATTCTTTGCCATTTGTTTGGCTTGCCGCACAACAATTTCTCAAATGGGTGAAAGCTGTGGAAAACTGGTAGTGGGAGCCAACAGCATTTGGCAGTACTTAAATTAATCTTCATTTTAAATAAGGTGATGGCTGCATAATTTATCATGCCTCGAGAGCAACAGCATCCGCACACAACAATAGAAAAAACAAAAAAACTGAAAAACATGAAAAAACCCTGAAAAACACAGAAAAACACTGAGAAAGACTGCAAAAAAAGTGAGCAACTTTTGCGTTGCCATTGCGATTCGCTTTTCATTTATTACGCAGCCGACCCGTTGCACACTTTTAATTAATTTGTTTCATTTATTACTGCATGTGTCTAAAAGTTGCTCTTGTTTTCCCCCATACAAGCTCATGTTTGTGCATTTCGCTCTTGTCTGAGGCTGTCGACTCAGATTCCAGCTTTCTTTCCATAATTCTCAAAATGTTTCTCGGCAGTCTGTGAAAAATATGAGCACACATTTTCCCAACCAGTGAGACACTATCATTTTATAGCTCACACATGCCGACATTTCGGTTTTCGGTTTTCATGAAAATATTCTTGATTTAATTTCCTTAATGGCGAAAATTTTGTTAACAATTTCTGTCGGAAGGTCGCTGCAGATAAATGCCGAGCAAACATAAAAGAAACTACGTCAAAAAACTACGTAAATACAGACAAATTTTAGTAGAGGTAAGAGCAAAGTCAATTTCTAGTTAAATTGGACACAAAATTAAAGTCAAAAATTGCTGTCTTTGATGCGTATTATTTTTACTATATATGCTCATAATCAAATAGGTGTATTTGGGATATAGTATTTCAGGGATATATTAAAATAATGAATAGTAAGTTCGATAGCATAACGATCTTCAAGATCACCTCCTAGAGGTTTCCATTCAAGGATTTCCTGGCAAACTTACAAAAGCCTTTTCAGTGAGCTTTCTCCTATTTTGCACACTTCAGCTGCCATTCCTCTTCAATTTAATGCTGCTTACAGCTCCAGTCTTCTCAAGGCCTAAGCCACATTTCACTTCTTTCAAACTGTCCATCCATCAGGCATAAAGTCGCTGCCTGCGCAGCCATTGAAACTTCTCGCCGGGATGGGGCCATAAAAAACGGATGCAGCAGCTCCACATCCACATCCACGAAACATGCCTCTCACATCCTTGACTTGCCTCGAACAAAGGCCCAAGCATTTTTTGGCCCGACCCGTGTGTATTTAAACTGGCAACTAAATGGAAGTCGAAACTGTGTAACATACGGCATCATTCATCTTGCCACGCCCCCACCTCTTACGCCTCCAAACGCCCACTCACATGGCAGCTGCCAAAGGAGGGGGTGGGGCTCTCTTTCCTTCAGAGCTAAATAAGTGCACTTGATTTCATTTCATGATGATGCATTTTTAGCTGACCTCCCATAAGCACACATCTCGACTTGCTCCGCCGTGGAGGCAGTTGCTTTGTCATTATTCCCCGGATCGTGGAGCTCGTCCAGTGGATTTACCCCATCCATTCCGGACTCGTGAGCCAGTACTTACTTTTAAGGACCGAGAGAAATTGCTTTTCGATGGGAGAAAAAGTGGTGAGGTTGAAATTTATGTAGCCTAGCTCAAGGTTATTGGATTTAAAACAATTAGGCAATTTAAAGTGTAGAATAGCTTTTATTTATAACAAAAATTGAGAGTCTTAAAAGAAATGGATTTACTTGAAATTAGTTATCAAATATATTAATATAAATATATATAATATTTATAATAAATACATATCAAAGCAATTTCATATTTCTTTGCTGTCTATGCCCCCTTTTTGCTCACTGTATCCTCAGTTGAAAAGACGAGCACATAAAACGCACATGCAGCCAAGACATATGAACTAAATCTGCTCGCCGTCAGCCACTCGGCCACACATGCTATCATCTAATAACTCGGGCATTATGCACATATGAAATATATCTCATAATGCCACACCGACTTGCCACGCCCCCGCATGGCCACTACCCGCTGCCGCCCACTTTGCGGCGGTGTGTCAAAACAAAAGTCGCCGCACGTTGCATGCATGGCATATTAAAAAGTTTGATTAGCGTCCAGTTCGCTGCCTCTGCTTCTGCCACGCCCACTTGCCACCCGCCCACTGGCCGACAATATGCCACACCGTCCGGCAAATACACACAAACACACACCCACAGAAATATGAGCATGAACATGAATATGAATACACATACATATATGGACAATATTTGGCTCCGTTTTTTTTTGCGAATCAACTATTTGCGAAAACTATTTTGCTGGCAAAAATGTTCCAACTCCCCTGTTTGCTCCCGCTGCTGTTTCACTTCGACCCCCAAATCATCCATCCTCTTTAGGCTACCTCATATATACATATATATGTATAGAGGGACAAGCCCCCGGAAAAAGCCCGATTTTGCCGTCATACTTTCCTGAATTTCTCATCTCGTCGGGTGCATTTATGCGTGAGAAATGCCTTGTATTTTGTAGCTAGTCGTCGTGGCCATATCCTTGTTCCTGTTGCTGTTCCATATCCAGTTGCTTCTGCCATGTTGTTATTAAATATGCATAAATTTCCTTTTTGCACAGGACTTTTGCATTTACATTTGCTGTTTATTTGTCGGTGGGAATATTGAAATTGTTACCAATGGATAGCAGATTCCAGCCCAGAGAACTGGTTTCCGGTGGGCATGGATTCGCATGGATTCCGAGCTCCAGACTCACCTGTGCATAAATATCTACCTAGTCAGATGTGAGGTGGGAGATGGGAGTTGGAGGGGTAAATATCTAGATCTATCTATCTGGGAATATATGCAGGATATGCAGCCTGGATGCGGATAATTATAATTATAGTAGTCGGCAAGTTGTCGGTTCAAGTTTCTGGCCGATTTGTGAGTATTTCGATTCGCTTGTGTCGAGTTATGGTGGGTTTATGAAGCTCGTACTATTGCAAATAACTTGCAAATGAGATTTATAATTGATAAACAGAGAGCTTTCAACGTTTTCTCAGAATCTCTGTGTATTTGCAAATGAATTCTATACATTTTTTGCAGTTAAGTATATGTTTCATTTAGACCACATTTAGATAAATCAAATTTATTAAATGCCATTTATTTCCTCTGGCTAAATAATTATTAATAATAGGAAAAGATGTTTTTGTGGACAGTTTTATTAAGTGACTTGTGACTATTACAAATTATTTATGACATTTTTGGCTTTATGCCGCTTTTAATTAAAATGTGCCGTAAACAAACAATATTCTTAGTAATAACAACAAATAAGATGTGCGTACAAAGGAATTCAGACTGCAATGCTAAAAAAATGGAATAATGTAAAAGTGATTATAACGAATATAAATAACAATTTACATAATTTCTAGGTTAATGAAACAAAAAGGATTAATTAAAATTTATGTCAGTTTTCTTATGTTCTTTTTAAAATGGTTATAAATATTTTAAAATTAGTTATGTATTTTTACAATGCGTTACTTAATTTAATTGCTTACCTTCATTGCATTTAATTTCCTTTCTGCTTGCAATTGAAAAACTCATTATCCTAATATCGCAGTGCCATCAATCACAGCTGTCTGCGTTTGTCTAGTGATAAATCCTCTTACTGCATTCCGCATCCAATTACCAATCAATCAAAGAGCATCCAATCGTCGCTGTCTCATCCGTCTTCTTTTTATGTAGACTGCCACGCCCCCAAAAAAGGTTCCGCCCCCGTTTGTGAAATATAATATTATTGTTGTTACGCTTTTTGCCCTTGCAGTTCAGTCTGGTTTGACTTTTCAATTGTTGCCATATTTTCGCAGACCAAAAAAATTGACTACATGGTAATACAATTAAATTGTATGTATTGTATATGTATGGAATTCCTACCATTTCGCCACCCAATCAGTAATATGATTTGTAATTATGCAAATGAAGCGGTAGACCGTAGACCAGCGAACGCACTTGAATGGCTGAATGCAGTTCTCATTGATTAAAGCTGAACGTTTGGGAAATGTTCACTTTTTACATTGGCGCACCTCAAAGGGAAATCCCCGAAGGCAAAGTTTTTGCCAATCAAAGCGTATGCATTTTTAATTCACTGTCACAAGCAGAAGTGGAAATGGAGCTGCAATATCGACTGGCATCTCGGGGTGGGGCATTCCCGATTCGAGATTTTATATTCGAGATTCAAGGCTCAAGACTCCAGGATCGAGACTGGGTGGGTACACCAGATTACAGATTCCGCCAAGGAATCTGTCTGCCAGTCAGCCGGGCTTCGCTTCACTTTGACATAGAAAAATCTTCTATTGATTTCCCAAAACTCCCCCTCAATTTGCATTTAAAGTTGGACGCTTTCATTTCTCCCATTTCTTGCATCTCTCACTCGCGCCCCTCTTTAATGCTACAAAGTGCCACTTGGTTCATTTACCAGCAGTTCTCCTGCTCCTTCGGATCATGCCACTGCCCCTGTCCGTGCCCCTGCCACTGCCACGCCCACCAGCTTTGTCATTTCGCATGCTCGTTAGTGCGGAGCAAAGAATGCAAAGTAGCAAGATAGCAAGAGCTGTGTGGAAAATACAGCAGCAGCAGCAACATCATCGCTGCACAAACACATGCCACAATTTATAAGCAAAGTTATTCTGCCACCGAGAAACGGGTGGTGGCAAGGCGGTCAGGGGGCCAGGGGGGCGGGGCTGTGGCAACTAGCAACATGTCAAAGTGGAGCAATCGGCATGTGCAACGGACACAGAACAGGACACTGAACACGGAAAACAGGCGTGCACTGCGGGAAAAATCAGGCAGAAGTTGCCGCTTACCAAGCCAATATTGAGATGTTGTGGCTGCCACTAAAAGTTTTCTATCAATGAATACAGAAGTTGCAAAATGAATCATCAAACTGAATACCTAGAGAGCAAGTACATAGAGAAAAGAAATATACTTCATCACATCTAGTTTTCAATAAGTGTGCGTTTTCAGCAAGGCGAGCTCCTTAATGTAATAATTTAGCAAATGGAATTCAACTGAAATTCGCCTCATAAACCCTCTGTCCATAAAGAAGTCATAGAGTTGAGAATAGATTGCAGTGCAGTCCTGGCAACTGGCGGTCAAGCATAAGAAACAGCAGCATCAGCAGCAGAAGAAGAATTGCAGCAGCAGAAGAGGAGCTGCAGCCCATAAGTATGCTATGGCTATGGCAACGGAGCGAAGCCCAAAAGCGAAGGAATAAGTGCGCAAATAAAAGCGTTGCAAGGCGACTGCTGGATGCGGAAACCTCCTCCTCGTCAGCGCCGCCTGGCCAGGTGAGATGCCACCGCCATGTGGCACGAACTACAGTCAACAGCAGGCGATGGCCGAGTCAACAAAAAAACAACAAGACAGCAAGATTAATGTGGCTTAGTTAAATGGGCAATACTCTTTCACTGAATCAAATTCAAATGACATGTTCTTACTCTTGAAGACAGTATTCCCTCAAAAATCATAGATATTCAAGTGAAATATTTCATCTATAAGAAAATAGATATTCAAGTGAAATATTTCATCTATAAGAAAATATATATTCAAAGGAAATATTTCAGCTATAAGAAAATATATATTCAAAGGAAATATTTCATCTATAAGAAATCAATTAGGCAGAGAGTTCATCGCCTTATTTGTGACACCATATCAGTGAGTCATGAGGGTATTTAAAGGGTATTTCCGAACGCCAAAGGAAAAGGAGCTCCTGGCTCGCTCACTGCTCAACCAGGCGGCAAACCAAGTGGGTGAGTGGGTTTGGGGTCCAAAGAGTCCGAGTCCGAGTCCCAGCCAAGTGGCACGCCACGTAGCCAGCAGATAGCAGATACAAGATTGCTGCTCCGGGTACGGAACTTGCCCCAGACAGATGCATAATAATGTTAATGTAAGCGCCTGCGACTTTGGTCTGTGGGTCGAGTATGGGGCAACCACGGCGTATGCGTAATATGCCAGCAAATTTGAAGCTATTCTCGGTCGTGTAAGTTGAAGGCCACATCGTAAAATGAACATTAGATATTTGTAAACTAGGTAGTTAAAATTAGCTTTTACCTTCTTTTAAAACTAAACAGCTATTTTATATCCACCTTTGCTTTATTCCCTTTGGCTACAAACACTTCAACACTTTCATACATTTAGGAAATAGTTCGTAATTTAATTTCCTCTGCATATTTATCAATTTCCATCCACCTAGGCCAAATACATTTATCGCTCGGAAAGCCGAAATAGAACACTGCATCAGAAGGGCTTTGGGTAATATTTGCCTTTTATACGCATATTAAACCGTTTCCACTTGAATGGCGAACTGATTTCATTGCATTTTTATAACGCATATATGTTGCATGGTTGCATGATTGTATGGGTGGTGTGTGTGGGCTGAGTGTGTGCCTCCTCAAATAAAAACGAAGAGCTGCTCATGCACCCAGCTCCATGCTCGACATATAAATCTGCTGTATAATTGAATTTCACACGTTGCAAGGAAAAAAATAATACCAAAATGGTGCAGAAAAAGTACGAAAAAAAAAGAAGGTGCATAACCAGCGGCAGCGAAAGTTTAAATAAAATTTATTTCAACAAAAATACACACACTCGTTGGGCAAATGTGTGTGTTCAGAGATGGCAGTTGCCTGAAAATGTGAGCATTATATATTGAAGGGCGCACGAGTGGGGCGATGGGAGATGGTGCTGCTCCTCCAGGTGGCCACTTTTAACCATGAAGGTGTTTGCCTGGCCAAACTGGAAGCAGCTTAAGCATGCCACAACGAGCAGCCGGGATGATGAGGGTGGTCTCCTTGCGTTGGCAAGCAGTTCGCAGGACGACAAGGAGCACGAGGACTCCCATAGACAGCCGGCAATTGCATGTGTGTAGAGTGCACTTGCGAGACATTTACACCTGTAGAAACGTCGATGGGAGGGGAGTTTTTAGCAGCAGCGGCTTTACGAAGAGCATTCTGAGCTGGGATATGAGGCACGGCTGAAGGAGCTTTTGAGGCACAACACATTAGCAGTCAGCACAACAGAACAGAAGAGTGACGCTGCAAATGCAACATAAGAGCAGTCGTCACGAACCAAAAATTAAAATTAAACAGACATAACTATTTCGTTTTTATATTTTAACTTTATTATTAGAGATGCTTACAGCATTTCATAAGGGCTGATTCTTATGAGTGACAAAGGAACATAGCATCTCATAGCCAACAGAAATAAATTGATTTATAAAGGTGTCTGAAAGTATGCAACCTTTTTAATTATTTTCTTCTTTAAACAGCTCGTTTTGATTGGACGCTCTGATAAAATACACCAATCTTGGTGATAGGTTTTGGGTTTTCCTGGAAAAACTTGAGAGAGCGGGTCAGTCAAAAAACAGCGGAGTGAGACAGCAATTTTAAGTAAGAGGAAATGCCCGGGCATTTCTTTGGCCTTCTAACATTTCGTTTTTTCTATGCTCCGAGGACTTTTGCACCCTTTTCCTCTCCGCTCTTTGATTTTCCAACGCTGTCAGGAGTTTTTCTTTCGCTGGCAGCCCAAAAGTATGCAATGCAAGTTTAGATGCCTCTTGTTCTTGCAGCGTCCTTTTTGCTCAAGACCGTGAGTGCCAGTGTGTGTGTGTGTGAGTGGTGTGTGTGTGTGTGTGAGTGGTGTGTGTGTGTGTGTGTGTGGGACGGAAGTGAATTTTCTGCACGTGGCTTAACTTCTGCTGCCTGCTCTGGCGTGTCATGCAGTCAGTAATCTTTATCCAACCCAAACGCAAGCAGCTCGAGTGGGCGCCTTTCATCCTTTTCTTGCGGATTCCGCTCAAGGATTGCATTTAACGCAGGAACAGGAAGGAAGGAAATGCCATGTCGACGCTAAAACTGGGTTAGCTTACATAACGACAACATTAACGACAACGCCTTCCTTCCGGTGGGCGGGGTTCTGGGATGGCGTTGGCTTCACGCTTCGTCGCTTATTGGACATAATTACTGAATATAACCATTCTGTGGTAGCTCCACAAAACGGGGCACTCAGAAAAATGCCGGCCAGGAATTTTAAGAATTTCTCTCATATTTTTGTGAACAATTCTATTTTACATAACATTCTACTGGTAAATTCTTTCTTTATTCAAAATTCGAATAACTTCTTCACTGCCAAACTATTTCATTTAAACTGCAAGGTGTTTGGAAGTATGCCATGAATTCAAGCTGTGAAACATTTGCATTCAAAAAATGTGCTTGCATACCCCAAAGAGCACCTTTGATATATTCTTGAGATGCATCCTTGATTTCGGCGAGTGCATATCCTTTCGCCAAAGCCACTTGTGCGTAACGGCAGCGCCAGATAAGTGCAACAAAAGCCACGGCGGCGGATGCAGCCAAGCCAGGCCACATATCAATTCCATGTGAGCGGACTAACTGCTCCTGGTGGTGCAGTCCTAGTTCCGGAATGTCCTGCTTGCTGGTGGTCAGTCGGAGGAGGGGGGTAGTGGGGTTTAGGTTCCCTTATCGCTTACACTTGGCAAAAGGCGAGTCACCCTCACCCTCACCCGCACACAGTTCACTAGTCGCACTGATTTTTTGCTCGCCTGCCAAATCCTTAAAGTAGCACAGCTTTGGCCCAAGGATTTGTCGGAGCAAAGTTTCGTTCTTTGTCAGTTGGGGAAAACAATGTTAATTGCTTTGCAGTTTACTTTCCGCAATCCGGTTGACTGGCTCAACTGTTGGACTTCTTGGTACAGGTGACATCCGCTAAGCCGTAAACGGTGGCTCTCAAGTGCTTACAAATACGCTGTTAACTTTAAGGCTTAAGGGAACATGTACTACTTGAGATTTAACTACATAGTTAATTAACAATTTAAATAGTTTATTGAATGATTTTAATGATCTTAAAGGAACATTTACTCCTACCTAAAATTTAACTCAATATTTAATTACACATTTAAAGAGTTTTGTAAATGATTTGATTTGATGATTTCCCAAGATATTCACTTACACACTAAGGATTCAAATTACTGTGCAGCTTCCTTTTGCTAATGTCATTGCCACTTTCCCGGGCAGGTGAAATTCATTAAGCCCCGATCTACAGCTCTAAACTATTTGGCCAAAATCTTTTGTTGTTCCATCTGGGCTAAACAAAGCGTTTTATGCATGCACACTCCGAGCCAATTACGCAAAGTGCTCTAAGTATCTCAAACAGTCCTAACTGGACACAATTACATTAACAGTTTAGCACACACACGTATGTATGTGTGTATGTGTGTAGCTGGCAGATATCGGGGATTTCCGGAGGATAACGGGTTAGATATAGCCATCTCGTCAGAAGTGAGCTAAATTGAGGGTAGGCAAACAGGACGAAAATTAAATCACAGCCACAGCTGCAAAGGCTCGAAAATAAGTCCTGGCGAAAAGGAGCCGAGGCAATGAAACTGCTGCTGTGCTACTGCAACTGCTGCCACTACGGTAACTAACTTTAACCCCGGAATCTTGTAGTCCGTAACGCCCATCTCCATTAACCCACACACATACAGACACTCATACACACACTGCCAGGCGCACAGACAAAGTGACTGGCAGCTGAACTTTTACGCTCACAGATAAACAGTGTCAAGGGTTAACAGCGATGGGATGCATGGGCGGAGGGGCGGTGGGAGTGGCCTTTGTTTAATAATAATAAAATGTCACTGGGCAAAAATAAACGGTTGAGGAGCCGAGCGGCTGACGGATTACATTGCCAAGTGCTCCCCACAAGCACACACACATAGTAACACACACAAAAACAGTAACACACACACACACACACACCCATGCAGCAAGTCAGTCAGAGCAATTGTCATGCATCCTTTGGACTATCGTCACTGGCAAATCACCTGGGCAACCCGACGGCACACATGCGGATACTTGGCTGCTAGAATGTGAGTCCTGGCATCCAAGGATGCGCCCGCCTTGTGGGTGCAGGCACTTTTATTCCTTTGGTTGTTCTTGCTGGCCATGTAGCTGCTGCTATTTGTGCCGCTGCTGCCGGCGTGTTTGTAAGCCATGTTATTACAATAATGTGCAATCTGAGTCTGAGATGCAGCACTGAAAGAAACATCTGTAAGGGAAATGAATGTGTGCCTTTAATAGGTGTTTTAGCGCATAAGATTCTGGAGGAAACCAAGCCACTTGAAAGCTATCTATCAATCTATTATGACAACCATATAAAACGAAACTATTTGCACCAGCATACGAGTATATCCTTAAACGTATAATCTTTTTCTCGCTCTGCTGGCGAGTGCGGTCTCTGTGGTGGCTAGTTGCGAATGTTAGTGTGTGTGTGTGGGTGTGCGGCAGGCCAAAGTTAAATCATGTTTTTATTGTCACATTTGCCATAAAGGCAGCCGAGGGACCGTCAGACCGTAAAAGGACTTATACTGGCACAGGAGCAGGAGCAGCAGCAGGAGAAGGAGCACGAGTAGGATGAGGAGTAGGAGCAGGAGCAAGAGGCGTCATAAGATGCTGCCTAAGCTGCAGGCAAAGGTGGGGTGGCCAGGTGGGCTGGCAGGTGGGTAAGCCAGACAAATCATAATCAGAGCACAAGGCAACAAGCTCAACAAAGCCGGAATCACCTTAACAACCAGGTGGTGGGCTGCTCTTAACCGGGGGTGTTGGCTTGGGGGCGTGGCTGATGCCACTGATAAGGCAGCGCATAGGTGGCCTTTTCCTTACTTCTTTCAAACGCGCTTATGGCCTTGTTTACGTTGCATACTTTATGGCGCAAAGCCAAAGGGGGAGGGGTGGGGGGTGCGGGTGGAAAAGCGAAGGAAAGCGTGTGTGTGCGGAACGCGGAAAAAAGCGAAGCGTAAGCGTTAACTCTAATGAAAATGCAGTGAACTGGAAAATATACTGACTGCATGATAAAAACTAACTGACTCTGAATGCTGACATAAACCAATTCCAGCGAGAAAATGAAACCTTTAATTCATTTAGAACACCCACAAAGGTCCAAAACGTTTTCAGAATCAACAATCAAAGTGACTTGTATCAAAAAGTTTTGATCATGGAGGCTAATAAAAATAGATAACTAGGTGTGGATTAAACAGCATTTAATTTGTATTTATTTGTGCATTACAAATGAGTTTACTTCACGATGTCTGTCATGATTTTTCACTTAGTGAAATTGCGAAATTCCAGTTGACTGACATTGCTCGTTAATAAGGCTCTCAAAAACCGCAATCGTGGCAAAATAATCAAACTGAAATCTCAAAGGAGACACCGCAAACATACACTTGTCGAAATTGCATGGCACGTACCCCCAGAAAATGCGCACTAATTTACTTGCTGCGGTTTTTCCTTCACTAATTGTGACAACTAATTGAAATCAAATTAGGGAAGCCACTAAACAGCTTAATGCTCGCTGAGCACGAACCCGATGGGGGGTTAATTCGGTGGTTGCGGGGGTGGCCAATGGGTTAACCATAAACCCTACACAATGCTAATTGTTTTCATTCAATTTACTGTCTGCGCGCCGCTTTAAAATATCGCTCTTGGCTTCAGTTTTGGCTAACCATAAATTTTCGTCATGGACATCAAAGCGTATACGCAATATGGGTGCGCCAATGCGTGTGTGTGTGTGTGCGAGTGTGTTTGTGTGCGAGTGGCGTGTCCTGTTTGCAAGAATGTGTGTGTGGAGTGGTGTGGGTGTGCAGACATGCGTGAATAGACAAACATGCCTTTGTCAATAATATGCATTAATTAAGTGCAGACATGGATGCCAGAGGAATCAAACCAAGGATATCCGAGGTGCATCAATGGATTCCCAATCCCGCGCCACAGGACATACATACATACATACGTACATGCGGACACACAGACATTCATACGTACATACGTACACTCACGCAGGACTCACCACCAACACGGCGGCATTGCAAACTTAATTGAAAATATCGAATAATGCGAAAATGCAAATGTCATTATCAAAATTCAGGCCGGCGGAAGTGTCACAAGCGCTGAAAAGAAGTTTCAAGATTCAATTTCCGTTTCCGCACACATCACGTGCATCGCAGCAGGTGGGCATTAGGGCGTGGCCGTAGGGGGCGTGGCAACGGGGCGGTACGAGGATACCGCCCCATCAGCAACCCAGTTATTTATGCCTCCATTTGGTTCCTTTTTTTTTTAGCAGCTCCGTAAATAGTTGCGCAACTGACACGACGCCATGAGATGAGGCCATTGCATCGGCGCCCCGCTGAATACCCCATTTAGCCGGAGAGCAACTCCAGCACGCAGTTGGTCAGGAGTGGGTTATGTTCCGGCACATAAGCACTGAGAGAAATCGTGGCTAACACTTGAGCAAACAAATAAAACGATGCCTTGCAAACAGGTGTTTGGAAATCCACTCACTTTTAGAAGAACTAATTTCCAGGATGACTTACTGCTTTAAAGTCGAGGAAAGATGGGAAGACCTACTGCCATTTTCTCACAGTGCACCACATTTTGGGTAGGCTCGATGAGGCATTGGTCCGGGAAAGCCGGCTGTCCGGAATCCACAGTCCGAAGTCCGGAACCCGGACACGCACTCAGCGTGTGTGCACATTGAAGTGGACCATCGTTTGTCACTCGAGGTGGGTGTGGAAGTGGGTGCAGCAGGGGCAGCAGGGGCAGTGGATGTAGAAGTGGCAGTGGCAGAGGAAGAAGAAGAGGATGAGGACACGGGCACAGTGGTGCAAAGTGGTGGAGAGGTGTTGGCTATGCAGAAAGAGACTCGGCAAGTGGCTGGGAATTTTAAAGCACTCTACGGCTGGGCAAATACGATAGCGGTGTGTGTGGGTCAAAGGGCAGAAAAGACCGCTTCCTTGTTGATTCAAATTAGAGCGATCCAACTGGCGGCACCACTCGGCTTGACCCACTGTGAATCTGAATCTGAATCTCAATCTGAGTGTGAGTGTGGCTGTGGCTGTGGTTGTGGTGCAGGGCTCTGGATGGTGGCCCTATTCCTTGTTGACTGTTGGTGGCGGGGCTAATGGAGTTTGCAAGAAGTGGGCAAAAATGTGGATCAAGCAACCGTACTTGCACACAAAGACCCCACCAATCTACGTTCCGAATTCTCCGGCTACTCCGGTGCTCCTTCCTGGCGGGAGAAATGCGAGCAACTTTTGCAAATTGTTGCCGCCACCCAAATCCCAGCCAGCGTATCGCTGCCCCACTTCCTTGGACTCGCCGCAGCTGCATGAGGTTGCCAAGTTGGTCCACCAGGAAAAATATTTACCAGAACTTTGAAGGCACTACGAAAATTTTCGGGATTACATTTCAATTAACTGAAGTGCAACGTGGCTATGGAAAACTAGTTTGCGGACTTGAGCTTATTAAAAACAAAAAACAAATAAAAACATATTTTGTAGCAAGCTTTAGAAAATTCCTTCGTAATAATGTTTGCTCCAATAGTCTTTATGGCACAAAGAACTTTGAAAAAATCGACAATAAAGTAGGGTAGTCGTAATATTTTTTTGAGTGCAGCTCTGAGAGCGGGGTTACCACATGGACACCAGTGGGTCGACCTGCCTCGGGCCGTGAGTCTTTCATCAGACCAGAGCCGTAGCCATAGCCGTAGCCATAGCCGGAGCACAAGAGCCGGAGCCAAGACCGAAACCAAAACCCGGAGTGGAATTTCATGGATGGGGTGAGGAGGGGGGTGCTGCTGCTTTGTTTATGTGGCTCCATTTGGGCATATGCATGACCCACTCAACCACCCATCAGTGGCACCCACCACCATCCTGTGGTTGCTGCTATTGTTGGGCTGGGGCCTCAAGCTCCACGTGAGAGTGGTTTTAGTGTTGTTCTGGATTCGCGTACCTCACAGTTGCAAAGCGAAAGGGTATATTCGTTTTAGGCAAATGTAGGAATAGATGGACCAATTAGAGGTCTTTCTGAAACTAAAGACTAAAAATGTATATTAAGTTAAAGCTTAAATCTAAAGGTATGCTTTGTACTTACTGTCTAAAAATGCACATTAGAAATAATAAATTAGCTAATTTAGGAATGCAATACATCGAGTCATAGAGCAGGAAGTACAGGGTATCATCTAGTCGCATCCCTCGTGTTAAGTGCTCTATCTTGTTCTGGATTTTTAAGTTGTTTTCGTTGTCGTAGCTTGTTTGTGTTGCCTTTTTTGTTGTCCTGTGTGCGAGGTTTTGCCTTTTTCCCGTGTGTTGCATCCTCGTCTTTAGTTGCAATTTGAGCACAGACACAGCAACAGCCAGTATTGCACTTGGCCCACACACACTCACGCACACACTCATACTCACATTCACACTCACATTCACACTCACACTCACAGTGAAATGCTGACACCAATTAGGATGCAGGTTGTTGGTGTTGCTGCCGTTAGTTGCTGTTGGTAGTTAGTTAGTTCGGTTGCACTTTGTGCGTTGCATGTTTACAGTGGCCACAAAACATAATTTCTGTTTAGACAACTTTAGCCCCAGCTCCAATTGCAGTGGCTTCTGGCCAAAAGCTTTGCGAACAGAGCTGAAAAAAAAAATACAAAACAAAAAAAGGCGGAAAACAAAACAGGGTCATAATTATTGCGCCAACAAAGACAGCAAAGCAGCTGCCACATTGGCCAGCGGTAAACGATGTTGCCAGCAGGCAAAGGCACCACCAGCTGAATTTTCGGTATAATTTTCACTTTGGCCAAGAAACTTTTTCGCTGCCGCATTGAATTTGCAGCCAGCGAGCAGCTTAAACGCGAGCAATAGCAAAAGCAAAAGCAACAGCAACAAAGTTCATGAGTTGATTAGAAAGTTTTTTAACCGCTGTTGCAGCTACATCCTTAACCCGCTGAAATCCTACAGCCATGCCCCCCAGCACATCATGCACTCAGATAAACTACTATGGCTTTTACCGCATGCAAGGTAATAATACTTTTGTATGAATATGTAACCAAATACTCCTTCACTCAATTTCTCATCGTTGTCCTGGGGAATTTCTTCAAGTGAGCGGTTGCTAATGGCAGCTCGTGAGCTTGGCATATGCGAAAAGACCTCAATCCGTGGCTTAGGCTCCCAACTCCGCACTGCATGCCACATGGGTTATATACCACATGGGTAGTACGAGTAGTGGTGGCTTATCGCTTGGCTGCTTTGTCGCCGGGCAGGGGCATAAACTATGCGAGCGCGAGCATCAACTTTTTGTAATTAATTTTTAATGTGTGCAAAATGTTTGAGTAAACGAGCATGTTGTTGTTTGCCGAGCGCCGCCATATCAAGCGGATGTCGTTAGAACGGTTTATCAAGCGCTCTAAGAGGCGAATAAGCTGCGGCTATATATACTATATACTCTATACTATTTAAGTTTGTGCTTAGCTGGTGTAAATAATTGGATTGCGCTTCAAAACGGGCGGGTGCCAGAAGCCAAGACTGCCAGGCTTCTGGTTACCCAAACGGAATTTCTTTGCACTAATTGCATATGACAATGCTGCAAAACATCCATACATCCCCACCTGACGCCCCCAAAAAACCACCTTACACCCCTACACCCTTGCAACACCCACCTATGGTGTGCGAGCGAGAGGGAGGAAGGAGCAACGCAGACCGCATGACGAGAATTGGCAACTTGCTGCAATTTGCTAGAACCAAAAATTGATTTACCCTCAACTGCAAGTCTCCCCGCTTCGCACAGCTTTCAAGGCACTTGGAAAAAATGTTCGCTGGCAATTTGCATCTCGAACTTCGGAATTTTGCAGAATTTGCAGCACTGGCCAGCTTGCGTATTATGCAGAGTTGGCATCATTGACTGCCACGCATATTGGTCATCACTGATTTCATTGTAGATCTTGAAATAAAATATATATAATACGATAGAATACTTTAAATGCTGAAATAGTTATTGAAATGTAAGAGTGTGAATATTTGACACCTTTGAGAGTCCTCTTATTTTGCCATCATGCACTGAAATACAAAACTTAAGAGTAGTTTTTCCCGCAGTGTTGAGCCCAACTCCCCTTTCAATCTTTAACCGACTCGCATCCATCCATAAGATAAACGTTTTGCTATCTGCAATCTGCGAATCGCATTCTGTCTCTTTGTCCATGCCATGCCATCCGCAACCACTCACGCTGAGTCCGTTCTTGTTCTTGTTTTTCCGGCAACATTTTTGCAGAGATTTGCGTTTCAATCACATCGAGGAGCTGCCGGCCAACGCGTTCAGTGGTCTCGCCCAGCTGACTACGCTTTTCCTGAACGACAACGAGCTGGCTTACCTGCAGGATGGGGCACTCAATGGACTGACGGCGCTGAGGTTCCTCTATCTGAACAATAATCGGCTAAGCCGCTTACCGGCGGCCATCTTTCAGCGGTTGCCACGCCTGGAGGCGATGTAAGTGAACCCTCCTTAATTAAGGATCCCCGCGAGCAATCGCCTTACTCAATATCCTTCTGCAGTTTCCTCGAGAACAATGACATTTGGCAGCTGCCCGCCGGCCTCTTTGACAACTTGCCGCGCCTGAACCGCCTGTAAGTCGATGATGGTTCGATTCCACTTTTTTATTTTTTTTTTATTTTTGAGGAGACTAACATTCTGTCCTCCTCCCTCCTCCATCCAGGATCATGTACAACAACAAGCTGAGCCAACTGCCAGTGGACGGATTTTATCGGCTGAACAACCTGAAGCGCCTGCGACTGGACGGCAACAACATCGACTGCAATTGTGGCGTCTACTCGCTCTGGCGCCGCTGGCACCTGGATGTGCAGCGCCAGTTGGTGTCCATCTCGCTCACCTGCGCCGCTCCTCAGCTGCTCCAGAACCAGGGCTTTTCCAGCCTGGGAGAGCATCACTTCAAATGCGGTAAGTTTTCAATTTCCATTTAAGTCACACACGGAACATGAAGCAACTTTGTGCTTAAGTACGCTTGCCATCAAATGGATTGAAAGCAAGATTTCTGATGTGCGCCGCAGATGCATTTTAAAGCCGAATTGATGGCCACTCCTCTTGAAATTACTTGCAGCCAAGCCGCAGTTCCTGGTGGCAGCCCAAGATGCCCAAGCCGCTGCCGGCGAGCAGGTGGAGCTGAGCTGCGAGGTCACCGGCCTGCCCCGCCCGCAGATCACGTGGATGCACAACACGCAGGAGGTGGGCCTAGAGGAGCAGGCGCGGGCAGAGATCCTGCCCAGCGGCAGTCTGCTCATCCGCAGCGTGGAGGCCAGCGACATGGGCATCTACCAGTGCATTGCGCGCAACGAGATGGGCGAACTGCATTCCCAGCCCGTGCGCCTCGTCGTTAATGGCGGTAACCACCCACTCGATTCGCCCCTCGATGCCCGCAGCAATCAGGTGTGGGCGGATGCCGGAACACCCACGCACGGAGCAACGCCATCGCCATCGCCATCGCTATCGTCATCGTCATTGCCATCGCCACCGCACTTCACCCACCAGCCGCATGACCAAATTGTGGCCCTTCACGGCTCTGGACACGTGCTGCTCGATTGCGCCGCCTCCGGCTGGCCACAGCCGGACATACAATGGTTCGTCAATGGCCGCCAACTCTTGCAGTCGACCCCCAGTCTCCAGCTGCAGGCCAATGGCAGCCTCATCCTGCTGCAGCCCACCCAGCTCTCTGCCGGCACGTATCGCTGCGAGGCTCGCAATTCTTTGGGCAGCGTCCAGGCCACCGCCCGCATCGAAGTGAAGGGTGAGTAAGTGCCAGAGATGCTCCATGTTGAGTGGGAAACTTGTTTCCAGTCCAGGCACAGATGTGTCTATCTATGAATCAATATATTTTTGTGTTTATCGCAAAAGCACGGCGTAATGTTGAACAACCTTATGAATTATGACGTTGTTATCCTTAGTACCTCATATATTTACTTATATGTGGACCCAGCTACTAACCATCTCTGGTGCAGTACCCACACAGAGTCAGTGTTCATGCCACACACCATCGCCCTGTGACTGCCACACAGTTGCTGCTGCAGGAATAAGAGTCACAACTGTCGCGCTTTACTCAATTTGCAGTCGATTTAATTTGTTTTCGTCTGGGAAAAGGGCAAATGGGGAGTGGCATTTGAGACTGACCAGGATGCTGCTGCCTGGCGAGGCCAACTCAACTCAACTGATATCGGGGCATTGGGACTTTGCAGATGAGTTTGGCCGGCGGGAAAAGGGCCCCACTGTCCGTTAGAAATATTGCGACAACTTTGACAGCAGGTGGTGCCGGTGATTGGATGCAACTTCATGTAGACAAATCAAATCACAAAAGTTTGTGTTTTTGCACTCGGCAAATTTGGCAATTTGTTCAAGCAAAAAAAGTTCCGTTTTTTCTGGAAAATATTGTTTCTGACAAAAAGTTCTCGGCAATGTTTGCAATAATTAACTTTTAAAGGTCAACAGCAAATATTGTAATTTTTAAAATTGTACTAAAAATTGTCAAAAAAATAGGAGTTTTAATTTTAGACTTACTAAATTCGCCTGAATTCTTATAGTTAGTCCGCTTAGGTTTTTTCCAGTGCACTGACGTTATGCGGTGTGTAAGTAAATGGCTCTGGGTTTGATTGGCGCCCATTAAGCGCTCTCGCTTCGCAGCTTCTTGCCCATTAAATAACCGATGAAGTGCATCCCGGCAGGAGGTTTAACCCGAAACAACTTGGCACTTGAGCTTTTAATGTTTTTCCATTCGTTATTGCCGTATTTCGAGCGCTTGTACGTGACTGTACTTTATTGCGCAATAGAAACGGCCAACGGAAACGGGGAGTGAAATTTATAAATATATATATATATCCACTGGGGAATGGGGATCACAGACGGCGAAAAGTGCATCCACCGCCTTGGCTGCAGCACAATGGCTCATTATAATTTGTGGTTGTCGGCACAAAATGAAGTGCGAAATTTATGCATTATTTTGCTGAATTAAGTGCAAAAATTATAAACTATTATGTGCGGCGGGGGCACGCACAAATGGCGCGCTGTGGCTTTAAAAATTTGCACTGCGGCTTAGGGGGTATCACGGGGTATGCGGGGCACACGGGTACCACGGGGCGGATGAACTGTTTAAGCAGTCAGGCATGGCGCCTGGTCAGCATAATTAACCCGCCAAACGCATAAACAGACACACGGGCAAACACTCAAACAAACAGAAACACAAACACACACACTCGTACACAAGTAAATATGGCTGCCACGCTGAAAAGTATGCAGCAGGAATTTCATATTTCATATTTCATATTACGCATACGCCCCATGGGCATCGACCAACGCACAGTGGTGTTAGCAACGGCAGCACGTGCAGATTGGTCGCAATAAGATATGTTTAAAATGCAGGTTCTAAGCACTGTGTATCATAAACATAGTTTGTTGTTGGACATATAAGATTTGCATTAAAAATGTATATATATTAGCTGGCATATCAGATTTTAAACATGAAATCCCACTGCGCAGCGCTTAAAACGGGTCAAAAGGCGGGGGGTTTTTAGGGAGTGGACTTTTGGTGTTGCTGCGGCAACAAAAGACTCATAGAAACCGAACCGAAAAGCCAGGCCTCGCTTTAGTCGCTTGTTGCTGCCATTTGGAGCAGTAAAATTGGAGCTCGAAAATCACTCATTCGCCCCGTTGCACCGCTTGCCACTCTTGCAGAACTGCCCGAAATTTTAACAGCACCGCAAAGCCAAACAATCAAACTTGGCAAGGCCTTTGTGCTGGAGTGTGATGCCGATGGCAACCCGCTGCCCACCATCGACTGGCAGTTCAATGGCGTTCCCCTGCACGGAAATACGCCCGACTTGCAACTGGAGAACGAGAACACCGAGCTGCTGGTGGGCGCCGCACGGCAGGAGCATGCCGGTAAGTATGAGAAGTGATTGCCAAAAACGGTTTACATTGCATTTTCATTCGATACCTTGGACATGATACCGTGAATCCTGCCCCCCTCCATCGCAGGTGTCTATCGCTGCACGGCGCGCAACGAAAATGGAGAGACGAGCGTGGAGGCCAACATCAAGGTGGAACGGTCGCAATCGCCACCGCAACTCGCAATCGAGCCGAGCAATTTGTTGGCCATTACGGGCACCACCATTGAGCTGCCCTGCCAGGCCGACCAGCCGGAGGATGGACTGCAGGTAAACTCACTTACCGGGATTGGCCACGGAATCGGAAACTTTTTATTTACCCGCCACTTGTTGACGTTCCCTTTTGGCCTCATTTTCCGCTTGGCCACCGGAAAAAATGAACCCAAAAATTTCATACATTTAAAGTTTGCTTTTGAAGAAAGTAGAAATTGTAATATAGTTAACTTTACACATTATTTAAACAACCGCGTTGCGTTTTTCTTACAGAATAACATAAATTTAAATTTAAATATTATTATATTTTTTCCACTGCAACTCCTCAGATTACGTGGCGCCACGATGGGCGACTCATTGATCCGAATGTGCAGCTGACGGAGAAATATCAAATAAGCGGCGCCGGCAGTCTGTTCGTCAAGAATGTGACCATCCCGGATGGCGGACGCTACGAGTGTCGGCTGCAGAACCAGTTTGGTCGCATTTTCGCATCCGCACTGGTTACCATCAGGTGAGCAAACGGTGGGGATTCTGAATCAAAATCAAATAGCTCAACTTTGGGCGCCGACCACAACTTTAATTGCGCTGTCGGCGTTGAGAGGAGGGTGGATTGCATAAAACTCCATTGAAATCAAAGGGAAAACTTTTGCTCAAAGGCGAAAGAACTGTGGGAAGCTGGCAAGAAAAGGCCTCTGCCAACAGAGGATGCACTTAAAATGCGTTTAAGTGCGCGGTAAAGTTGCTTAATTAATTGAAAAACAGTTCGGCTGCAGAAAAACTGCACATTAACTTAACGACGCTGTGATGCCGGAAAGAAGTTGTCGTATATCTTGACATTTTTATAGAAAGACCTCAGTAAAGCCAGTTTAAAAACCCTGAGGGTAGCGTACCTCATTATGTACTTCAAATTGTGTTTAATGAAATCAAAATGCTTTACAATTATTGCCAGCAGACTTGAACTTTGCACGCCTGAAATGATTTTCGAGTCCTTGCAGAGTTGCAGTAAACTAAATTGCTTGGAAACCACTGCCGCAAACTATGAAAAGAACATAAAACCATAAAGTAAAGCTGCTGGCTAAACTACAGCACAGTGGCCAGAAAACGAGGAAAAATTCTGGGAAAATCTAGGGGATAAACATCAAACTGCGACTGGCTGTTATCAAAAGCAGTTAGCAGCTGGGCAAACTTGCTAATCCTCTCCAAGTTGCCAAGGCACTGGGATCCACTGTGTTGTCAGCTAAACTGCAAATAAAATATGCGCCGAGGCTCCAGCAACTGCAACATGAACATCAAAAGGCGGCGAAGGAAAGCACAAAAGTTGTCACCGCCATCGCCAGTTGCCAGTTACCAGTTGCCAGCTACGAACTACCAGCTACCAGTTACCAGTTTTCAGTTACCAGCTTTCTGTTGCCAGTTGCCAAACTGGAAAACGTGCTAAGCCCGGAAAAGCTACGTGCCACACTCACACTTACATCGGTCGGGGAAAATGGCAAAAGACACAGGCAGTGGAAATTCCTCACTGAGGCAACCGCACAAGTTATCCAAATTGCCCAAATTGAAATTGAGTTGACAAGTTGCTGGCTGTGACAAGAAAAAGAAAGGCTACACACTAAATAAAATGTATGTCTTATTTGATGGGAAATTTAATGCGGAATTATTAACTATTAGCTCAGAATATTATATTCTTAAAGATGTTCTAAAGCTGAATTTAGAGTACATAGCAAACCAATACAAATAGGTTTCCTTCGAACAATTGTAATGTATGAACCTAAATATCTGTAAATCGAACAATTTATGTGCACCTAAAACTCAGCTACTTCTAATTGCAATTGCCTATGAATTTTGGTTATTTTTTGAAAGGTGCACAGAAACTGAAACTAGCGCCCATCTTGTACCTCAACTTTTACACTCCACTTGCGGCCTTAGAAGTTTTCAAATTGTTTGTACCGAAAAAAAGCGACACGACGTGAATTTATTGAGCAAATGGTCTCTGCATCCATCCGCCACAAGCCGTAAATCAATTTGAGGCGACAAAAACGGAGCCGTGGAGGATGCGGTCTTGGCCATTAACCACCGACTGGCGAACTGTGGAACTGGCGAACTGGAGACCAATGATGGGCCACAAAAGAACCGCCGGAGCGGCTTACTTTCTGCTTACACAGCCATTTTCCTGATGCATAATGCAGCAGAAAAGCGGGTGGATTTCCATGTGTGGCACCCACGGAGCATTTAGTGCCAGGAATGGGGGGCACGGAAGCTGAATCGGCTTACAGTTCTGTGCCGGCAGCATTAGAAACTTTACTCATTACGCCGGGTTTTCCCAGTTTTTCCCCGTTTTCCCCGTTTTCCAGTCGCCCAGACCGCAGCAAAGCAGCGGGGGCGGCAAATTATAAAGAAAAAATCCAGAAAATGGGTGCGAGAAAGCCGGGCGCCAAAAGTGAAAAACTATGTTGGAAGAATGCAGGAGTCGCAGTAGTCGCAGGAGCAGCCATCCTGCCCCTTAAAGAGTGTGAGTGAAAACCGCTGAAAGACCCCGACGAAACCAGTGCAACAAAAATGGCAAAAACAACAACAAAAAATACCAAAACACCCAGAAATCCGCCTAAGTTGTGGGTAATGCTGGGCGTAAAACAAAAGCTTATCCTGTTACGGCCACTTTTGTTGTTGCCGCCCGGCTCCTGTGATCCTGCTGCTGGCAAAAAGGCTAACCACGGAAATACATTGCCGTGCGCCACAGCGTGTGGCAAGTGAGGAGTGAGTGAGACGGCAGCCGGGTGCCACAGAGAAACTTTACACCAAATGGGGCACTCGCAAGTGCTGACTGCAGGATACCCTTACTATGGAAAAAGGATTTATAATAAATTCATTTTAAAAAGCAAAAATATAGATTATTTTATAAAAATAGAACGATTTATTTATAAGCAAGGCAATGACTTAATTTAAAATATTTGTTTCTGCCCTGAAATAACTTAATTATGAACCTGAAAAAATTTAATAGACTTATTGGATATACCACTAAGAGAAATTATTTTTAAAACCAGGTTAATTAGTTTTCTGGTAGTTTCCTTGTACTTTTTCCCCTTTTCATTGCACTTTGTGAAAACAATGAATTTGTATTAAATTTAATTGAGTAAACTATTACTGCAAAGAATAAGAAACAAGTATAATTAATACATTTTGCCAGAGATAACGTTCATAATTCTCCAGAGGTAACTCTACCCTACGAACTTTTACACTGTGACTTTTCCACTTTTAAGCACTCTCTGAGGCACCCCGAAAAGATCCATTATCTGCTGAAATAATTGTCCGAGTGTTGCACAAACTTTCTCCAAAAACTATCAATGTCCAAAATACCGTGGGCAATTGTCAGCTATAGAATAGAACAACGGACACCCCATCGAGTGGCCCGGGGAAAAGGACACTGCCAGGAGGGCAGCCACAGAATGGCAGCGTGGAAATATGTAGTTCCTGGCGCCGCAATATCCACTGACTGGAGCCGGAGCACCAGAAACAGGAGCAGGACCAGGCAGCAGTGGCACTGGCTGTGGCAGTGGCAGCTGGCAACCGATAGTGGCAGACACTGGTGCAACAGGGTGTATTATGGTCGTTAAGTTATTACCTACAGCAGCGCCACCGCCAGCGGCACACAATGCCAAAGTTTACACAGTCGAAAGTTTCCTAAAGGAGCATTCCTTGCCAGCAGAATGCCAGGCATGAATTGTTGTTAATGCTGCCCTCCACATCCGCTCCTCCATCTGCTCCTCCATTCAGATTCAAGAAAGGCGAAAAAAGCAAGACGCGGATTTTTCCTATGACTTTTCCCCGCTGCAAACAGAATGCAGCATAATTTCGTGAGGCAGAAAAAAAAAGGGAGAAATGGAGTGGCTGGCATTTTTATTAGACAGCGCGGCCATTTGGGCGACTCCTGCCACTGGCATTATGGTAATTAAAATGTGCAAATTCCCTGCAATATCTTGATTGTTTCCGCGCTTTGTGTTCTTTATGTGCGTGTCAACTGTTGCCTCTGGGCATTTAATAATGACTTATAAGAAAGTAAGCCGACAACTTGGGGAGTAATGCACGGTATACCAACTTTGGGGTCACCAAATGCTATGCCCTGGGTCACCAAACTTCCTTTGCTTATTTAAAGCTATCAGCTTATGTTAACTAATCGCCCTTTGTTTCGTTTCCACATTAGTTTTATAAGAAAATAAGCCGACAACTTGGGGACTAATGCACTGTATGGCGCACAAACCAAGTCTTGGGGTCACCAACTACTTCGCCTGGGTCACCAAACTTCCTTTGATTATTCAAAACTATCAGCTTATGTTAACCAATCTACCTTTGTTTCGCTTCCACATTAGAAACAACGTGGATTTGGCTCCAGGAGATCGGTATGTGCGCATCGCCTTCGCCGAGGCAGCCAAGGAGATTGACCTGGCCATCAACAACACCCTGGACATGCTCTTCTCCAACCGATCCGACAAGGCGCCGCCCAACTATGGCGAACTGCTGCGCGTCTTCCGCTTTCCCACTGGAGAAGCTAGGCAGCTGGCCCGTGCGGCGGAGATCTACGAGCGGACGCTGGTCAATATACGGAAACACGTCCAGGAGGGCGACAACCTGACCATGAAGAGCGAGGAGTACGAGTTCCGGGATCTGCTGTCACGCGAGCATTTGCATCTGGTGGCGGAGCTGTCGGGCTGCATGGAACACCGCGAGATGCCCAACTGCACGGACATGTGCTTCCATTCGCGGTACAGGAGCATCGATGGCACCTGCAACAACCTGCAGCATCCCACCTGGGGTGCGTCACTCACCGCCTTCCGGAGATTGGCGCCACCGATTTACGAGAACGGTTTCAGTATGCCCGTGGGCTGGACGAAGGGCATGTTGTATTCGGGCCATGCCAAGCCCAGTGCGAGATTGGTGTCCACCTCACTGGTGGCCACCAAGGAGATTACACCGGATGCCCGGATAACGCACATGGTGATGCAGTGGGGTCAGTTCCTGGATCACGATCTGGATCATGCCATCCCATCCGTGAGTTCGGAGAGCTGGGACGGAATCGATTGCAAGAAGAGCTGCGAGATGGCACCACCCTGTTATCCCATTGAAGTGCCCCCAAATGATCCGCGCGTCCGAAACCGTCGTTGCATTGATGTGGTGCGTTCCAGCGCCATCTGTGGCTCCGGCATGACCTCCCTCTTCTTCGACAGCGTCCAGCATCGCGAGCAGATCAACCAACTGACCTCCTACATAGATGCATCGCAGATGTATGGCTACAGCACCGCATTCGCCCAGGAGCTGCGCAATCTGACATCCCAGGACGGACTACTCCGTGTGGGTGTCCACTTTCCGCGGCAGAAGGACATGCTGCCCTTTGCTGCTCCCCAGGATGGCATGGATTGCCGCAGGAATCTCGACGAGAACACCATGAGCTGCTTTGTTTCGGGCGATATCCGGGTGAACGAGCAGGTGGGTCTTCTGGCGATGCACACCGTTTGGATGAGGGAGCACAACAGGATCGCCAGCAAACTGAAGCAAATCAATGGCCATTGGGATGGGGACACCTTGTACCAGGAAGCTCGTAAGATAGTGGGTGCCCAGATGCAGCACATCACCTTCAAGCAGTGGCTGCCCCTGATTATTGGCGAAAGTGGCATGGAGATGATGGGCGAGTATTCGGGTTACAATCCCCAAGTGAATCCCAGCATAGCCAACGAGTTTGCCACGGCTGCCCTGCGATTTGGCCACACCATCATCAACCCAATTCTCCATCGCTTGAACGAGACCTTCCAGCCGATACCCCAGGGCCATCTGCTCCTCCACAAGGCCTTCTTTGCTCCCTGGCGTCTGGCCTACGAGGGTGGAGTGGATCCCCTGATGCGCGGCTTCCTGGCCGTGCCCGCCAAGCTGAAGACCCCCGATCAGAATCTCAACACTGAGCTCACAGAGAAACTGTTCCAGACAGCCCATGCTGTGGCACTGGATCTGGCTGCCATCAACATTCAGAGGGGCAGGGATCACGGCATGCCCGGCTATAATGTCTACAGAAAGCTATGCAATCTCACAGTGGCCCAGGACTTTGAGGATCTAGCCGACGAGATCAGCAATGCCGAGATACGTCAGAAGATGAAGGAACTGTATGGACATCCGGATAACGTGGATGTTTGGTTGGGCGGCATTCTCGAGGATCAGGTGGAGGGCGGCAAGGTGGGTCCCCTATTCCAGTGCTTGCTGGTGGAACAGTTTCGCAGACTTCGGGATGGCGATCGCCTGTACTACGAGAATCCCGGTGTCTTCTCACCCGAGCAACTCACCCAAATCAAGCAGGCAAACTTCGGTCGAGTGCTGTGCGATGTGGGTGACAACTTTGACCAAGTCACCGAGAACGTGTTCATTTTGGCCAAGCACCAGGGGGGCTACAAGAAGTGCGAGGATATAGCCGGCATTAATCTCTATCTGTGGCAGGAGTGCGGCAGGTGCAACAGTCCACCGGCCGTCTTCGATTCGTACATACCGCAAACGTACACCAAGCGAAGCAACAGGCAGAAGAGAGATCTCGGCAAGGCGGACGAGGAGGTGGCCACCGCCGAGAGCTATGACAGTCCACTGGAATCCCTCTACGATGTGAACGAAGAAAGGGTCAGTGGTCTGGAGGAGCTGATTGGCAGCTTCCAGAAGGAACTGAAAAAGCTGCACAAGAAGCTGCGCAAGCTGGAGGACTCCTGCAATTCCGCCGACGTCGAGCCGGTGGCTCAGGTGGTGCAGCTGGCGGCGGCACCGCCCCAGGTGGTTAGCAAGCCCAAGAGGAGCCACTGCGTCGACGACAAGGGCACCACCCGGCTGAACAACGAGGTCTGGTCACCGGACGTCTGCACCAAGTGCAACTGCTTCCACGGCCAAGTCAACTGCCTGCGGGAGCGGTGCGGCGAGGTCAGCTGTCCGCCGGGAGTGGACCCACTGACGCCTCCGGAGGCCTGCTGCCCACACTGCCCGATGGTCAAGTGAAGAGCCATCAATTGAATTACGCATATCGACGTTTATCCGTAGTAGCCACCCACTCACTCTAATCAAAACCAAAATGGAAACACACCGGCAATTGCGCAATGAGCATGTTTAATTGACAATTAACTAACAATGTACTGCTACACGTGTAATAAAATAAAGCACATTAATAACCCATAGTCATTTATTTGTACAAATTATTCAACTTACTTGCGGAGTTCCAAAAGTATTTCTCAAAAAGAATAGTACTTTCTTTAGGTACCTCCTAATATACAAAACAATTTATTTAAATTAGCGCAAGTCTGCCAGTCTAGTCGAACTTGATGTACTTCAGATGCGTGCCCTTGGCTATCACCGTGTCGTCCTTCTTGTGCTTCAGGGTGCAATCGATGAAGGCGAGGTACTTGCCCACCTTGGACAGGTTGGCCTCAATCACCACATCGTCACCCAGTTTGGCGCCGTTCAGAAAGTTCACGCTGAGATCTACGGAAACGCCGGGATGACATGGCTTGGACATCAGGGCGTAGGTGGTTATCATGTCCACCAGGGTCATGATATAGCCGCCGTGCATGAACTTGTACAAGTTCACATGATCCTTGTCCACCTTCAGCTCAGCAGTGCAGGCTCCATCGCCGCCGTCCACGATCTTGACCTTTAATAGAAGATGATATGAGTATGAGATAGTGTTTTTTGTAGCTAGACTCTACGGGGAACTAACCTTCTGTAGGTGACTTTCAAAGCCCGTTGATTTGGTGATAATCTCGGTGATGTGTTTGGCGAATTCAAGTCCTTTTTTGCGGGTTCCCATATTATCAATTGATGTTGCCTGACAGACGATCCGCTAGCTTCTATATAACTACAAAATAAATTAGTTCGTCCGATCGGAGAGATTAGAAATGTACTAGTTAAATCTAGATAGATAGATAAGTTTCCGTATCGGGCACTTGTATCTCAAGTCTCTGATAGTAATAGTTTTACAATGGAACAATCCAACTTTATTGTATGACACTCTAGGTATGACGTGTGTGTGTTTGGATTGCACTAAAGTCATTTAAAATAAATCACAGTAGTATGTGAACAAACGTATTGCTTTGATTTTTTTCAATATTTGATTGCTTTATCTTCGAGTGCAGTTTTCCGCTTTTCGATGGAAAGCAAACAACTAGCCGGTATCAAACTAAGGTAAACAGACTATAGCGCAATTTCATGAAATAGTTAGGAACGCGGAACCTACCTAACTACGCCCGTAATGCTTTAAAATTTACATAAATATCTAAAATTTAAATACCCAACGTAACACCTCCGAAAAACTCAATTTCAAAACAAACAACAGCTGTTTCTCGATGACGGGTTTCGCCAATCGATATATGGGCACAATCGATATGGAAACCTTATCTCTATTCAAATTATCCGTTAGGATTTCTATGCTTTTGTTTTTATTTAAATGTTACATTTCTTAATCTTGCAAATTAAGAGCTTTTGAAAAACAAAGGGCCAGCACATATAAGTTAGCAAGTCTTAATAGTGGTTCGAAAAATTTTATTTGGCTTTGCGACAATCTGCAAACTGTTTTAGAAATCCAGCTTTTCCTTGTCGAACTGAATGTACTTGACCTGTCCGCCCTTCGCAATTATCTTTCCGTCGGACTTGCGCCGCAGAATGCAATCCAAATAGGCCATTTTCTTGCCGGCCCGCACAGTATGACAATCAATTTCTATAATTTCGCCAGGTTTCGCTGCTGCAATATAGCTCACATTCAGGTTGGCCGTAACTCCGGGATGGGAGCCTTACAATAAATGTGAAACTTATTTAGATCTCCTTCTAATTAGTAAACATGTGAAATACCTTTTGACATCAGGGCGTACGTGGTACAATTATCAACAATTGTCGCCGTGAGACCGCCATGCAAAGTTCCTTGGCGATTCAGGTGCTCACTGGCCACAGTGAACTCTCCTATTGCGCGACCATCACCACCGCCTGTGATTTTAATCTGCGAATATAATTTAATTTAATTTGGTCAAGTTTTTGAATCTGTAGATCCCACGGGAGAGATGGGCACTTCAAAGTCGCACTTATCGATTGTAGCGAGCCGAGTTATGTAATACCATCACTAATGACAGTCTGCTGTTTGCACGTCAGACTTTGACGGCGTCTATTTAAATTCGCCTGCACTTTTTGTTTATAATCTCACCATTCGCAAAACCCGGTCAAATCCATTGGACCCGCTGGCGTACTCGGACATCTGCTTCACAAAGTCCTACGAAGAGGAAGTACTTTAGTTAGCTACTTGACCAGTTACATGGTGTACTAACCATTCCCAGTTTCTTGGCCGCCATTCCGGTGGATTTGGATTCGTGAACTGAGCACGACGAAATGACGAAAGTTACTGAGGGAGAAATTTCACGTGGCGTTCAAGATGTGGGGAACTGTAAGTGTATGCGTGCTATATAGATATACATATCCACACATCCGAGATAGTGATTGCCGATTCTCTGCGGTTTGTTGTGCTTGCTCTGTTCGCACTAAAAAAAAACCTGTAAATAATCCGCAGTCTTCAATGACATTGTGTGAAATATCTTGTAAAATTTTTAGTACAGAAGTAAAAACTAGTGGACATCATCAGTGATAATGTTTTTTTTCGTTCTAGCTAATCTGGAATTTCCCATCCTAGCCAAAGGATTCGTCCGCCAAGACTCGGTACACGACTTTATAAACAGCGACTCCGACGGCGACTTTATAGCACTGAGCGGCTCCAAATCGGATGTGGTCACTTTGGAGTTGAACTGCAAGTTCATGGTCGTGGATCCCTGTCCCTATTTAGTGGCCATCTTGGATTCTTATGCCGCGGAGACACGACCATTGGACGTTTTGGCCAGCAGAGTGGATTTGGTGGCCATATACGACAGCTGCGATGTCCTGGAGGCACAGCACCTGGCCCTGGAGCCGGCCTACACCGCTGTGTGCTCCGTTGCCGTGCCACCAGCCAGATTAATAACAGTCAAGCGGGCACCCAAGCCGCTGGCTAATGGAAATCTGCTCCTGGGTTCCCTTTACACCTATGGATCCTTAAGCCTAATGACCAAACCCGCGGAATACAGTCGCTGGAGCCCTCTGGAAGGACTCAACATCGCTAAAACTCTGAGGGACACTCTGTTGCCTGAAGTGAACACCGCCATGATAGAAGACTTTAAGAGTTATCAAGAATATATTGATCCCGCCTGGATCACTATGTTTGCTTGGTTACCTGATGATTCGAATACCACTGGCCAACATGTTTTGGTTCTGGGAACCGCCTCCGGAAGTTTGTGGTTGCTAACCTTAAGCGCCGATGTCAAAACTCTTTTGAGTCACCACGAAACGAAAACCTGCCTGAGTCGTATCTGCCATATACAAGCTTTCCAGGACCTTCTGCTGGTGGGCGATAGCAACGGACTCATCCACCTGTACCAAATACCAGCAAAGGGAAGCAAGACCCCCACCTTAGTGAAGCCCTTGTGGGAGAGAGCTGATCGCATGGGTCTGCAAATGGCAGTGATCACCGAATGTCCCATCAAGGACTGCTATTATATAACCTGCTGCAAGGCGGCGGTTCTGCTGACCTGGAGCATGCCAAGAACAGGGAGCACAGAGTGCCTGAAAGCACGGATCTATATCGGCGGAATGAAGATCACCGGTCTCTGCAGCCTGGACAACAGTAGCTATGCTGCAGGCACCGCAGGAAGCTATCTGCATCGCGTACAAATTATCCACGAGAATAATCAGCTCAGCTTGCAGATGCAATCGATAGCCATGGGTGTGCTTCAGGACTTTCAGGTGATGGGACTGAGCACCAGCAGGCACAGGAACTTAATGACCCTTTTTCTCTACCGCAACAAAGAATACATGAGTGAGACTGTGCCTCAAAAGAACCAGTTGCTCTTTCAAGTGCTCAAGGTGGGGAATCAGGATCCACTTGCTCAGCTCATCAGTCACTTGGAATCAAATAACCCCATGAATCACTATACCGATTTATTAGCTGAACTACGTCTACACGTATTTGCCGAGGAGAATTGGCAAAGGTATATGGACTACGGTCCATTAGATTCCTTCCAATTTACGGATTCCGCCACTGAAAGCCAGTTGCAGCAGCTGCAAATCAAATTCCATGTCCTGCAATTCGTGATTCGCCTGCAAACGAGCCACCTCCAGCTGACCGTTCACAGCCAAAAGTCCCAGGATGAGCTGCAGCTGCTCCTTGCGATGCTGAATATCACACACATAAGACTGAGGCTCCAGTTCATTGAGTCATTAAGTATGAGGACACCATTCCAGGAGCAGGCAACAAAGTGTATGTTTGAGGAGGCCCACCGACTGATGAATAAAATTAAGACCGACTTCACGGAAAAGCATGTCCTACGACCCACAGCAAACGCATTCGTTGAGCAAGTAGATAATCATATTCAGCTCCTGCATAAGAATCTGGGTATTCCTGTGATAGCTAATCCCCAGGAGAAGCAACTTCATCGCTGCAGTGTGTCCCTTGTCGAGGTAAGGACTTTATAAAATTATTGTGAAAACATGTCTATAGCATCCACACAGATCTCCCCCAGCTTGGAGCGACGCTACTGCAGCCTGTGCGAGCGACAGATCCTCTTCGAGTTGGAAAACCTGCAAGAACTCTACGAGTCCGGGAGAAATCTGACATGTCCTGTTTGCCATGGAAGCTTCGCAACGGAAATGTTTAATGCATAAACGTTAAATTTATTCTCAACCTTCAATACCAAGTGTTTTGTGTGTCTGCCTCTAAGAGCAAAGCAAGTGAATCCAAAGGAACACCTCACTCGGCTGCCAGATGCCGACACACATGGACAAAAAAAGGAAAGAAATAAAATGTCATCGTTAGTACTCGGAAACATAGATAATGGGAGTGGTATCGATAAGTAGAATGTCCTGCTCCACCTGGCGAAGATCAGACTCCAGCTTGCTCTTGCGTTGCCGCTTGGCGATGCTGTCGATGAGCAGCGACATGGACTGATACTGCTTGGTCATCTCGGTCAGGCTCAGTCGCAGTCCCTCGAGGATCTCATTGCGCTCGGCCTGCTCCATCACCCGCATTCCCGGCACTTGCGGCGGACCACTTGATTGCACCGAGGCCCTGGTGAAGCCCTTAATGCCGCGGCACAACTCCAGCAAACGTGCCTGCTCCTTGGCGCACACCGCGTTCATGTCGGCCAACATTCTCTTGGTTTTCTTGAGATAAATTGGAACCTTGCCGAAATCCTTGCGGCAGATAAACTGCGGTACCAATCCGGAATTGAGCAGATCGTGACGCGCTCCCACGGGAGTGTCTACATAACGAGGTGGCGGAGGACAGGGAATCGTCTTTCCGGCGCACATCCGGTTGCGTTTAATGAAATTCGGCACCATGGTCGTCTTTTTGCCGCCACTGCCCGGTGTTGGAAGTGGAGGCATTGGCGGCATCTTGGGACACTTGTGGGTATTCTCTCGCCGCCATTTGATGCCCTGGCTCTTGCGCAAGTAGGCGCACGGTGGGTCAATCGGAGTGTGAGCACAGCCCATAGTGCGATGGGCCGATTTCTTGGCCTCCGTCAGGACACGGGTACCATCGGCCTGCAGGATAACCGACAACTTCTTGTCCTCTTCGTTCAAGCGTTCGCGAAGTTTACGGGCATACTTGGCTGCCCTCTCCACAACAGCTGCAAAATTGCTCAAAGTTAGATGTGAAGAAAGGATTGGTTAGTAAGAGATCCCTACGATTTTTGTAGACAAAAATGGATTCCCTTGGTCCTTGGGCCTTCTCAAAATCGTGCTCGCACCCAACAATGTTCTCATCGTGATGGGTGATGTAAACGAGGGACATTGTAATGCAAATATATAAGGTTGAAAGTAGGCAACTCTAAAGCGTGATATTTTACTGACTATTCGTTTAATACTAACAGTCTGTTTAGTAGACTTCTGCGTTGCCAAGTACCTCCGCGCTGACTTTGATTGATTTACCTAATAACATAGGTTGCTATAGATTTTTCAGCGTTTCCTGGAGATTTTAAAAGTTTTCTAACAATTGGAATTCGATATTTGTTCTGGATCTTTCAGGAACACACAGAAAGTTGGTATTATTGTATGTATATTTTTTAAAGCACAGAATCAAGCTACAGCTTGTGTCGCACACGAGTTACATTAATAAATTGTAAATAATTTGTTACCATATAAAATTCGTGTATATAAATATTTCGCTTGCGTATATAAAATAATTGTTTGCATTGTAAAATTAGCACTAAGATCGTTTGTCATGGTTACATTTTGATTCCGAAGCTTAACAATAAACATGGAAGTGTTGGAAGCACGATTTAAATACGAATACGACATAGATTCAGATTCAGATACGGATTACAGATTACAGATTCAAAGCAGCACACAAAAATGCTGGTGCCGACTTAGAAGCTAGATATGTGTTTTTAATGGGTTATGAATTTGACGATGTTAACGAATGTAAAAGCCACTCAGAATTTGCACTGTTTTTGGATGTGGCCAGCTCTTCTCTGCTGACCACCAATAGGCACTACGAAAATTTCGGATCAGCACATGGTCCTTTGCTATTGCACGTTGACAAGTAGATGTACTGGAGATTTGATACCATTTAGCTGAACCAGCAGTTTTACTTGTTGCCGCTGCTCTCGCGCTCCTCTCGAATCCTTTTGAATGCCTCCGTCTTGACAAAGTCCACGGATCTATAGACTACGCTGCTGGGCACTGGGGCACGGGCTCCACCAGCTTCTACGCCAGCCAGTCGCATCCCACTAGCTCCGTTTCCTCCCTGTGAGTACAGATTTCCCACACTCATGCTGGATCGATTTAGCAATGGCGGTTTGTTTGTCACATCCAAATCAAAGTACTGAAGCTTGTGCTCAGGCTGCGCCGCCGCTTGCTGCTTGGCAGCGGCCGCTCCCGTCAAGCTCATCATGGCAGCCGCTGCCGATGCGGTGCGCTGATGCTGTACCGACATGCTGCCGGGACTGTTTGGATGCTGTCGATGCTGTTGGCGAGGCAGGGTGCGGGTCTCATGGAAGAAGGCGTTGGCTGCCGGGGAGTGGACATCCGTTTCATGCGGCAGCACCATTGAAAGAGGTGCTCCGGAGGAACGTCGTGTTGCCGGCGACATGGTGACCGGATTCCCCAACTGAAAGTGAGACATACGTGAAAGGATGTTGTGTATGTACAACGTTTCTTACTCACCTTATAGGCATTCGGTTTGCACTTTCTGTCCACGCTGGGCGGTCCAATCGGCTGCTGCAGTTGGGCTGCACCCAATTTATTGGTTAAATGCTCCACGCCCACCGGGGGCTTTGCCGGGAATTCCTCCGGCGGTTTGTCCTCTACAACTGGCAATCCTCCCGCCACCTTTGGCTTAAGTTTGCGGTTAACTGGCGGGCAATCCGCCTGCTCCATGAAGTCGTATCGAAAAACATTGCCCTCCATCTTTGTGGGAGCTGCATTAGTGTAGCAGTGTCGGGGCAACGTTCGCGCACTGATGGGCGATGAGGCGGCTGTCTGTGCCCCGCCAACCAGGCCGGGATTCGCTGCCGCTGAGATGGCGGCCACTGCACCCAAATCGACCGCCATTAGATTTGGCGTCGATGCAGCAATGGGGTTGGAATTGTGTGGGCTGGTAACTGGTCGCTCGCCCAGCAGCTGGTTGACGTTGTAGTAAGGCTGCTGATGAGACCTTGGAATGTCGTAGCTTTCCTCGATGAAAGCAGAGTGGGCGTTGCGGCGTGCCACAATGGCCGGTGAAGTATTTTCCGTATCCGACAGCTGCGGCAGATCGCGAGGAATTCTGCGAGTACAAAAATTGACATTGAAATGTGTTTAAAGTTCACTTGACAGTGCTTTAACTCACTTTTCATTCTCCTTAAAGTCCAATATGAGATTATTTTTGTTCTTCAGCACCTTGGCCAGCTTATCCAGCGTTCCTTGGTCACCAGCCTCTGCCAGAGATGCTGCTCCCGCTAGCTTGGAATTCTTTTCAGCTGGTGGCACGCTCGCTCCACCTTCTTCGGGCATCTTGGAGAAACGCTGCGAGTAGGTCAGTACGAATGATTCGTTCTCAATGGAACTATCCGAAGGTCGAGTGCTGCGATCTGTAATAAATCTTTCTTAACTGCGAATTCGCTTTGATGTTTGACATTCGAGTGCTTACCGACATTCTCGCGCAGGGGCAAAGGATGAGCCCACTCATCGTCATCGGTGAAAACGCTTTCCGAATCGGAGTCGGAGCGCTGTTTACTAGCATTGTTATTGGCCAATTGTTGCTGAATGGAAAACAAGATAATTATTAATTACAACTGCATGACGTACATCGTAATCTATCAACTTACCAGACTCAAATTGGTAATCTTCGGTGAGTAGGACTGATCGTTGGTCAGATTCAGACCAATGTTGTTATGACTGCGCGGCGTATCGTAGAACTTGGGATCCAAGTTGTTCAACGGCGTGGTGGGGTTGTTTGGTATGGCCACATCTGCACCGGGAGTTCCACTGCCGGGCAGGAATCTCGGGCTGCCCGAGAAGCACTCGCTGATCGGTATGTATGGTCCGGAGGCGGTGCTCAAAGCGGGTGAAGCCTGCACGCTGCTGTGTTGCTGGGCCGCTGCCTCGGCCAGAGTTTGCTGGGTGAGCACCAGGTGCTCCGGCAACTTTCGCACCACGCCGTTGGCGCTGACGGCCAAGCGAGCTGCTTGTTGCTGCTGCTGCAGTTGCTCGGCGGCTGCAGCTGCCGCCTGAGCTTGGATCAAAGCACTGTGATTCAGATACAGAGCCGTTGCCGGCGATGGAGGCGGTTGCTGCTGGGCAGCCGAGAGCAGTTCCTGCTGGTCGAAGTTGGCATCGCAGAGCATCGTCTCGCGATTGCTGTACTCCGTGTTTACATACACCGAGTCTGAGTTATTGTTGCCGACACTCGAGGGCATTGGTTGCTGTTCAATGACCGCCGGGCGTCGCAGTTGGGCAGATCCTCCAGCGTTCGGGACCGAGGCTTGGGGCGCTGTTGTTCCGGCAGAGGAGTGCAACGATGTGGTGGTCGTATTCTGCGTGGAGTTGCTCAAACCGCCACTGGAGCTTGTATGCTGGGTGCGGTTTTCGTCTGGGTGTTACAAAGAAGGAAGGAAATACTTGAAAAGGGGTTCTTTGGACTTGGGTTTGTGTACACTTACCTGCACCCACAGCGCCCAGTGGCAGCTCATTCGACTGCTTGGTGTCATGTAGGTGACACACCTGGCAGATGCAGTTCACCCAGTCGCGCATATCCGCCTCCGTTTCGGCAGCCAGGTAATAGGTGCGCTTGGGCGTCTTGATATCGAACATGTACTGAAACTTCTGCTTGCGATTCTCCAGCCGCAGGCCGCAGTCCACCTGCTCGCACTGATCCAAATCGATAACGCCCTTCAGCTTGCGGCAGTTGTGGTCGGTGTAGTATTCGAGGCAGAACTGCTCCGGTATCTCGCCCTGCTTCAGCGTGAAATAGCGACGCCTCCAGCGCTGCAAAGATAATTTGGAAACAAGGCGTTAAGAGTTGCAACGAAGCGCACAGTTGGAACAGCAATAGTGATTTCTTGTATGCCTTTACACAGCCAAGTTTCCCTCATAACAATATGTTCAATAGGTCGTGGAAGTACAAATATCATAATAACAAACTAACAAAGTTTAAAATGTGAGTCCCCTAAATGGGATTCAACTTTGTTGCTGTTTTTGATAAGAGTCTTTATACAGTATACAGGCCTGAGAATATTAAACAAATTACACTTCTATAAATTGTACTAAGACGTCTGAATAGTGATGACTAACTTAATGAGGTAGTTAGTCATCAGGCAAAGATGATTACAATATTTACGCGACTATAGTTTGATAAACTAATGAAGGATCTGCATGGCAATCTGAATCATTAACAGATTTCCTAGAATCTGAGAGATGCCAATGCCTTGATTAATATGTAACGAACTCTAACTATGCGATATCTTGCAGTACTTTTATATAGCCGTAGATAAATGTGCTCCACCAGTGCGCCGATGTCTCTGTTCGGAATTAAGATACCCTTGCTGAGCGATGGACTGTGGATGGTGATATGAGGGTAGGGTCCGTCCGGCTGATCAGCTCAACGGCTGACTGCACTATCGCCAATAACATAAGCTGCTGCTGGTGATGATGAGTAAGCGGGTGGGTGATGAAGCCCAAGTCAACAGCGACTGCAGCGGCGCTGCTTTTCCGCGAATCATGTTTTGCATTGACATTTTCTTGGGTAAACAGCAGACACACACACACACACGGAACAACACCCCACGCCCATGTTACCGTTAAGCGGTTGAGAAATTAACAGCTGAGAGAGGTTTGGAAACCCGCTGAAAACTGAAAACTCCAACTGATAATGGATGGATTTTTTCGGACTGTATAATATCACGCTTAATTGAATTATAAACAATAAACATAATGCCGCACACAGGCCAGAAATTGGCACCCCCGAGGCGCTGGAAATACGCAGCTTATTTTCTCGAGGCATCATTCAAGTTTGTTTATACAATGGCGCTCATGATATTAGAAACGCATATGTGCGGGCAAAGGTTCTATTTTTACAATTTTTCTAAGTAGTTTGTTTACTTTTCACAGCGTGATGGGGGATTTTTCAAATTAGAGGACTGCCATAAACCTTTGATATTTTTAGACGCGGCTTAGAACCAAAAAGTTGCTTATTTTAATTATTGTATTTATAATCTTAGGAAATTTTCAAAGTAGTTCAACTGAATACTACTATTTTGACCGCTATTGCATGGCGAAGCATAAGCAAACAAATTGAGTACAGTGAAACCATTAAGTGGGTTTGCTGTAACTGAAAATTCAGTGCTGCAGACCTTTTGATCAACGGTTTGGGTGTTCTTGGAACTGTCGTATCCACTATAAGTGGTTTCAAATAAACGTTCTAGAGATGGGCGCGTGACAAGGTGTCGTGCCACGAATGCTAAAGGAGTAATTATTATAAATTATAACTTAACATATTTAATTGACAGTTGAAACTAGTAAATCCGAATAAAGCCATCTCTAATTTAATCTACTCTACTACTTTTGAAAAATGCGTTTTTAATAATTCATTACCAAAAGATAGGTTGCCTTATTTCAAATCTAATGAATCATAAATTATGACCGACCGTAATTAAAAGTTATAAAACTGACACAGCACTAGCGCATCACTAGCAAAAACAAAAACAAAGACAACAACAAGGAGCTGGAAAGACAAGTGCGCCATTGTTTTTGTGGCGGCCGTCGTTAGTTTATGTTGCTTTTGTACACTGTTTTTGTGCGTGATCCGCCGTGGCTTATCGGCCGTGCACATAAACAACGAAAAAACAAGCACATATGCGCATAAAAAACATGCATACACGGAATACGGGGAAAGTAAATTTGATTAAACGCAACAGTTGGCGGAAATTTAATACACGAGCGGCTCCCTAAAGTAAACACTAAACGGAAAATTAATTAAGCGTAAATTTAGACCACGGCAAAGGAAAAAAAACACGTTCCCACGCCAGAAAGCAAACATAAACAGAAAGAGAGTGGGTGACGGAAGGGGAGGCGGGGAAAGAGAGAGAGAGAGAGGGAAAAACGCAGAGGAAGCCATCGTAAATTCATTCACATATTCGCAATTACTGCTGCGGTTTTCAGCTTGTTTGCATTCCAATCAACTGGAATACTGGAACCGTAATCCCTCGGCTTAATAATGAATTAAATTATACCACAAACAACAACGCACACACAAACACACACACTAAGGCAGGCACCAATACAGGCTTAGCGTAATTGTAAAAAAATGCCACTTCCATTATCCATCGTTTTTTTTTTTATCTTTTTCGTGAGTCAATCGATGGACAAAGATTGCGGTATTTCTCTTCCGGCCTTAAGTTTACCGTTAGCCAATTGCGGTTCTCTTTTCTTTGCGCATTTCACTAATCACTTGGCATTTCTGATTCGATTGCATTGGAATTTTCATTTTGATTTTGATTTTGAGCTGGGGTTTCCAGGAAAATTCCTTCGCACTTGCTTTCACGCACACACACACATACACAGGTTTTCGAAAGCCTAAGGTTTTCCATTTTCGGAAACTTACTGCTCGCCAAATGCGTTTGGTGGGCGGCGACTTAATTAGCCAGCCTTCATAAAAAGTGCGATCCATTATTTTGCAGCGCTCGACGCAAATTACTTCGATTTATTTCACTCCACTCCGCGCACACCAACTAGAGGTGGGCCACATGCCAACGATACTATCGATCATTCGGGTCTGGCTGGGCAATATCGATTAGGTATTCGTTTGGCATAAAGTTGCATGTTTACCCAACACTGGAACTATTTATAATTTTGAGTTGTAATAATTTAATATTTACATTCCTCATTAGATAAAAAGCAAAACACGCTTAGCTTTCATTTTTGAACTACAGCATGCTCAAAAAAGCAGTACAAATAGCACATAACTATTGCTACTAACATCTTTAGTTTTATATGTACTAAAAAATTCACATTTTGTTTGAAAACAAGAATTTGCAAATAACGTTTTTACATTATTAACCTTAACAAAAATTCCAAGCTTAATTCTTTAAGCTGTTACCCCATTACAAATTTAAATAGCAAACGAAGGATAATTTTTACAAATAAGTTTTATTCCGCCGTGTCAAGCGTATGCCTAGAACATACAGATTTTCCATGTAGAATAGCATTTTCTCCCACAGCGCCGCACAGCAGAGTACGACTACTACCCAGATCTTAGGCGGAACCTGCGCCACGCCGGAATCCTGCTGCAGCCAGAGCTTACTTGTCCTTGCTGTCGCCCTTGCCACCACGGATCCTACCGGTACGACGGGCAGCAATGAGACCGACCTTGCGACCGGCGGAGGTGCCTCGCTTGACGGTGGAGGCCTTACCGATGTGCTGATGGTTACCACCACCGTGAGGATGCTCCACAGGGTTCATGGCCACACCACGCACCTTAGGCCAGCTGTTGCGCTTCACCTTGTACTTGTGGTAGGCACGACCGGCCTTCAGGATGGGCTTGTCGATACGACCGCCACCGGCAACGATGCCAACCATGGCGCGGTTGGCCGAGGGCACGACCTTCTTGGCGCCGGAGGGCAGCTTGACACGGGTCTTCTTGGTGTCCTGGTTGTGGGCAATCACGGTGGCGTAGTTGCCAGAGGTACGGGCCAAACGGCCACGATCGCCGGTCTTCTCCTCCAAGTTGCAGATGATGGTACCCTCAGGCATCTGGCTCAGGGGCATCACGTTGCCAATCTGGAGGGTGGCCTTGCGACCGCAGTACACGAACTGGCCGGTGTGCATGCCCTCGGGGGCGATGAACAGCTCCTTGCGGATCTTGTAGCGGTAGGGGTCGCGGAAGTGGACGACGGCCAGAGGGGCGCCACGGCCGGGATCGTGGATGATGTCCTGCAACACGAAAGTGTACGGTTTGGTTAGTCACAGTTCATAAGGCAAGTAAACTTCTTGAATCTAGTTCGAAACAGTTAGTAAGCTGTCACAGGTGCTTTAGCAGGTTTCAGCTTAAAGCGAGAAACCAAAAAGTTTCTTGAATGTGGCAGATAGAAAGTCATGGCCAAGTGGCATGAGATCCCTTGCACATTGAGTGGATAGGTAGATAGGTAATCCCAGGAGCACACTACTCACCTTGACAACTCCGCGAATGTAGCCGGAACGCTCGGCGAAGTCCAGGGAACGCAGCTTGGCGGCTCCCTTGCGCTTCTTCACGTGCGCCTTGAACACGGAACCAGCTCCCTTACGCTGTGCACGAATGACGCGACCCATTGCTGCAAGACAAATTCACTGAATTAGTAGTACTCCATGTTGCGAATGCAGTTTCACTAAAAAAGATGGCCAATCAACGCTGTTCCATAGACACACGCTATGAAATTTCTGTCTTGGTCGACTATTTTGTGAGAAAATTGAAATATTCCATGTTTCTTGGGTATAACGTTAAATTGCGCACTGTAAACAACTTCCGCAATTGAAAACACCACCAAATTGTCAAAATTTAGCACGTGGCTTACCGTAAAATTAAAATTTGCCCAATACGACCTCTCCGGAAACGGGGCGAAAAGAAAAGAAAAGAAGAAGAGGTCCTAGAGGTGGGCAGAGAATAGTGTGGCAGCATATGGCGTCTAAAGTGCTGCTGGAGAACGAACTGTTTCCCACTGTTATTTTTGGTACTTAGCAAACTGTTAAATTGCTTATTTGTTTAATGAATTTTGCTAAACTGTTTATTATATTATTCCCTCCAATTTAATTGTCCGGACGTTTAGCCATCAATAGCTCGCGGAC
The DNA here is from genome assembly GCF_016746245.2 of Drosophila santomea. Classification (NCBI taxonomy): domain Eukaryota; kingdom Metazoa; phylum Arthropoda; class Insecta; order Diptera; family Drosophilidae; genus Drosophila; species Drosophila santomea. The sequence continues at coordinate 9,496,198 of NC_053018.2, forward strand.
GATGAAAATTCATAATCGTGGGGGACTTTACAAGTCGGACAGTGCAGGTTTGTTTTCAATCTTTGCCAAATCTATATCGCTGAAATCTGCTTGGCAACTGCTTATTGAAATATATTTTTAAAAGATGAGATTTGAATTTGTTTTTGCAAATCTACTCTCCCAAATCTGTTAAAAACGAACCATTTATAAAATATTTATCTACTAATAGTAAATAAAATTGTAAAATGTTGTATCTAATTGTATGCGAATAAATAGTAACAACAAAATTGGTGGAAACGTTCCAAAATCGGTAGCACTCTGATGTGGAAGATACTTTGTGCTGTTAACCTCAACAGGTTGATTCCACTAGCACACATTTTTTATACGGCCCGTTTTTAATATACACAATATGATAAACCAATTTGTTTTTTAGATATGTTATATATATGTATATATATATATATGTTATATGTTATACGTTAAAATAATAACTGCAAAAAAAAATTGTATAAGGAATCGACGTTTTGCCTGAGCAAACATCAGACAACATCGTCACTAAATTCTGATTGGAATCATTTCATGTAAATAATAGGTTACAGTTGTTGATTGCAAACTTTTTTAATTTGCAGCTCTGCAAAACGACAAAATCCGGGCACACTAATTGAATTTCTACCGCTCGATAAGTTTTCGGTATGTGCGCGAATATGAGAACGGTATTTGGGGAGAATTTTCCACTTGCCGATGGTTTAAGTTGCCATCAGCTAATTGGTCACACTGTTGGAATCCGTCGGGGTTTTGGCGTCGCGTTAAACGGAAAACCGTTCTGATTTTCACTGAACTTGGGAAATTGAACTGTTCAGCTGGTTGTGCGATGCAAAGGCGATAGGCGCCCATCGCTGTGCGTGAAGAGTACGTATTCGCAGTGCGCCAGTGAAAATCGCGAGTCCTGCGCGAAAACGCAAAACGGAATCGGGAGGAAAAAGCGAGTGGCAGATTTTTTCTGTCTACCTACACAAACACATACGCAGGCTGCTGCGCTGGTGTGGGTGTGTGTGTGTGAGGCTGGTCCATCGGAGCGCCGCAAAAAAAAATTTTAATTGTGCAGTGTGTGCGAAGAAGCTGATGAATCGACAGTGATTAATAAATGATTTAAGGGCGAGAAAAGATTTAAAAAAGTGCTGGGGAATTAAAAGAGCCGCGCCCCGTTTGCCAAACGTTAACTAACACACACAAACACTTCGTCACAAAACACACACACGCACGCAGAGGCAGAGCAGAGAGAGAGATGGAGAGAGAGAGATAGAGAGCGTGAAGAAGAGCGGAGAAGCAAAAAGAGAAAAGTTGTATGACAGCAACAAATAGTTTGATAATTGCACTGGTTTTTTATTGTGGCATTTGTCATTTAGAGCCCATAAAGCTAAAATCACAGTAAATCCTTTGGCCGCTCCTTCTCCGCTCTTTTTCTCTCCCTATTGTTTTGTCCCCCGCTCCCTCCCCCACAACTCCGTTCGCCGTCTCATTTGCATTTCTCCTCTCTCCACCTCTTTCTGCGTGCGAAGAATCAGCAGCAGCAATTCTCCAGATCCAGAAGAACAACATAAAATAGCAAATCAAAATGGCGCACCAGCAGCAACAACAACTGGCTCCATCGGTCAACTGTTCACTGGACGATATCGATCTGACGGCCCTAAAAGTGAGTCAATAAGCTGCGGCTTATCCATCTCGAATGGAAATGGAATACGACTAGAAATAGAACCAGCAGTATAGACCCCCTCCCGAAAATAGAGCCCCCATTTTGCCCCCTCCCCGACTTTATTCATTAACACGCCTCGCCCGATTAACGTGAAAGTGACCGCCCCATGATTTTTCTCCCAGGTGTGGTCGTTTACACTCCAATTTCCGTTAGTAGTTCGTCGGTTCGGTGATTATTGGGTTTCACAAACTATTTACACTATCTGAAAGGTGCCACAATTCAATTAGTTTGGTACACATATCGCAATCTTTGATTTTATTCTAAGATGGTACCAATACGAAATCAGTTTTTTCTTGATTTTTTTTTTTGCCTTAAAAATTATAATTTTTAATCTGATAGCGCCTGTATTATGAACAAGAAAGTAAATAGTCCCCTCCTTACTCACTTACAACTTGGTTCCAAAAATACCCCAGAATATCTTACCCAACTCGATTGGCCTTTCGAGTCGTCAAACCCTTGAAGGTTTCCCCCGCACATTTATGCAAATTGTTTAAAAGTACAACAAAAGCGAACATTTTCTTTGTGTTCGGCCTTTTTTGCACTTTGCCATGGCAACGAAAAAAGGTTTTTTTTCTTTTTTTCTGGATTTCCATTCTCCCCCTTTGAAGCAATCACAATAATAATCGAGTTGATAAATGCACATTGGCATTTCGATTTCATTGCCTGATAGAAAACCACCCAGCTTGGCACCACCCACCCTGTAAGTAAGTTTTGTATGTGAGAGTGGTGTGCGCAACTTTTGACCGGCCGGTGTCACCTTCTCCTCTTTGGCAAGCTATTTTTTGTTTCGCTTCGTTTCTCAATGAATTTGTCGAGTCTTAACCCCCTTTCGGCCGCCTTAGCGGCCCCCTTTAACCCCCCTGTGGCCGCACGCACTGCCGCATGCGTTTGTTGCCTTTCTCTTTCACCAAACACTCACCACTCTCACCACTCTTGGTGGCGGAACGGAACTCACCACGCCCGCCGGCCCCACGTTGGGCGCCATCTCTTTCGCTTTGCGCACCCACCAAAAGTTCAGTTTGGCACCAGTGTGTGTGTGAGTGTCCGTTTGTTGACTCTGCCTGAATGTGGGGGGTGGTTGGGGGGTCGCTGGGGATGTGGGCTGGTGGTGGTGCTTGGGTCGTCGCCTCACTGCTACGGCATGTGCGCCACTGAGGTTGTGAGTGTGCTTCACCCACAGATGAGGTCAAAATAATAGGCTTTAATGCGGACTTAAAGAAAGTTTGTTGCATAAAGTTTTATAAATCAAAAGCTGGTGGTAAATTTTAAAAATAATACCATTTGTTTAGGAAGAGATTTAGTTGACTTTCGTACGAATAATATTATTTTTGCTTATACTTATTGAAAAATATTAGGTAAACCTAATTTTAAAACAAATGTATATATTTCTGGATTAAAGGCTTATTGTCGTTTGACTCATAATCTTAGTTCTTAGAAGAAAGCGGCTTCGAAAGCACTATTATTGTAGCCCCAACTGTTTGCCCGTGTGTGTTTATGAAAAATTGTTCATAGTCGATGCAGAGCGACGAAGACGAGACAAAAACGAGACAAGAATGAAAATTGTTTAGTTTACTTTATTAAAAGGCGGCAGGCAGAAGCGAGCAGAGCAACACCATGCGTGCTTTTGTATCTACGTGAGTCGCATGTATCTGGATCGCTGTGTGTGTTTGTATCTCCGCTGCAGCAGACAGCTTGAAGATGGCGATGATGTGGATTCGAATGATAATGATGATGAAAACGATGATTAAGATGGGGCACACACTTACACACACACACACTGGCTGCCAAGAAAAGCGGCTACGAACCCAAAGCAAAATCAGCAAAAATGGCAGCAGGCATGAGAATATGAATTGTGATGTGTGTCTTGTTTGAAGTGTTGTTTTTATTTTTGTTTGGCCTTCTCCTCTCGGCGAGAAGCGGAAAAGTGGGAGAAGTGGGCGTGGACGTGGGCGGCCCCCCGCCTGCATGTCTGCCATATTCCGGTGACCTGTCTGTGCGTGGCTTTTAAAGGTCATTAAGCACAATGGCAGCAAGGAGAGATGCGATAGCTGTGGAATGTTCCGAAATAGAAAACGAGAAAAGGTCAGAGTCCTTAAAGCTAAGGTTCTGTCTCTCAAAACTGGCTGGCATTGTGAGGCTTCCGTTCTGGTTTCTGTTCACTCGATAAGAGCTCCATTCCTCATGTCCGATAAGATACCACGAACTGCATTCATCACCACAAATTTCATTAATTATTTCTGGTTTTTACGACTCCCCCTTTATTTGTATTTGGTGCAGTTTCTTTTATTCTCCACTGATAAGCATTCAAACGCGGTTTGTCTTCATTTTCATCCGCATGTGCACTGAAAAAATCAACGATCTTCAATCACATATATTTAGTATAAATAGGGGGGCAGATACATACAATTTTTTCTTTCAAATTCACGAGGACGCCTACTTTTTATGGTGCACTTTTAATTGAACTTCATTATTTTAAATCCTTTTCTCCCCAGTGTGCGTTTATTTTAATCAACATTTATTGCATTTCGTTAGCTGAGCTGCGCTGCGATAAAAACGTGTTCGCCCACATTTGTTCGGTTTCCATGTGTCCGTCTGCGCTGCAATTTGCTCTGAGGAGTGGAAAAAATCCACACATGTTTCAGTTTTTGTGGGTTAAATCAACATTGGCCCCGGTCCTCGGGAAAATACTTTTTATAAAGTTTCGGTAAGAGGCATCTCTTCGCTATCGAACGTGTGTTTATAGAAGCAAATTTCCCCGGGGTGTTGGGAAATCATTTTGTTTTCAGTTTTCCATGTGGATCTGTGGAAATCGGTCGTTAAATTATCAGCTCTAATCAGAGTTGGCCTCATGTGCTGATACCCAAAAAGTAGGTAAATGGGCTTCGTGACGTCAGCTGAGTGCATTCCTAATCGAATTTGCCACGCGACCCACACAAATTAAGCCACCAAAGAGAAATAGTTTGGGTCAAAATAATAGTAAAAAATAGTAAACACACGTACTCAACTTATTTGGATATTAAATCAAAGTGATTCTAAAATAGAGATCGTTGAACAAATATGAATAGGTAGGAACAGTTTGCAAGTTCTAACTGAAATATTTTCCAAGGTTTTCTAAACATAACAAAAATTTTTTCATAGTGCAGCCACTGCATCTGCATAAGCCAGCTCGATTGAATTGCATGGGCGTCCTAATATGCAGTCAGTCCTGTTTTAAGCCACTCTCCTGCTCTTTGCATTTTTTACTGCTAACTGGGCCAAGCCTTTTGAGGGGGAAACGGGCCAACTGGAAGGGGGGAGGGAGTTCTGCGCTTTTAGACAAACAAAGCAAAACAAAACAACTCACAAAATTCCAGTTTGCCAGGCCAAGCAAACTGTAATAATGAAGCAACTAACCAAAGACAGAGATTTTCCAACCAAGAAAATGTAGCCAATGTAAATGTATAGATCTTGAAAATGCAGAACATAATACTATGCAACTTATCTATAAAAGCACATATTTATTTAAAGTAGTTTTTGGAAATCGGATTGTTAGATCTGGTCTAACAATATCAAAGGTTCTTCTGAAGCAAAATTCACTGTACCGCCAGCGACTGCGTTGGTCGGCGACTCGATCTTTCGGCCTCCAACGGGTTGTTTAGTTTTAGTTTTAGTTGTACCCGTTCGGACAAATACAAAAACAAACAGCGGCCGGGGCAACAACAACAACATGGGGGGAGCAGAGAGGAAAGGCAAACAAAAGGCAAAAAAGTAGGTGGGGAAGGGGGGAAGTAGGCGGTAGATGTAGCAAGGTGGGGGAAGGGGCACACATGTGGCGGCAGCTGGACAATTTCCAAAGAGAGCGGCAGGAATAAGCTACAGTACCAACAACATCCGAACCAGCCTGTTTTGCCTGCTGGTAACTGATAACTGTAACCAAATCTACACTGGGAAAAATCGAAAATGTAATGTGCAGATTAGCAGCTTTAAATGGGAGGGAATTTATTCCTGGGACTTAAGTTTAGAATGCTCAAATCTAATGCTAATTCAAAGCTAAAACCGCTTGAGTTTGAGAATACAAAACAGTTTCGTGATATTTTCTCGCAGTGTGCGATCGCTGACCACCGACTAGAACTTTTTTCTAACGGCTACCTGAACCCGGTCTACCCCGCTCCCCACTCCCCGCTGACTGCTCATTTGGTGGCATTTGTTTCTGAGTTGCTTAACATGTCAACGCTAATGAGTCATGGAGTGTGGTGTACCAGCAGATACATTTCACTCGGTTTTCATCGTCGTTTTCCTCTCCATTCAGTGAGTTCATTTTTTGTGAATTTTTAATTGATTTTTACAACGTGAAGTAATCAGCCATAAATAGCAGTAATTGCCGTGCCGTCGCACTCCCAGCACGTTTCCTTTGTCTCTGGGGCCGTTTTCTCTCTTTTTTTTGTTTTATTTTTTTTTTTGGCTTTTCCCTGCCTTTCCCTTTATCGCATGTGTTTGACACACTTTTCTGGGTCTCGAGTGGTAAAAAAAAAGGGTTGGGGGTGCAGCCATAAATCTACTCAAAGCGGCTTCCATAGTTCTTCAGCTATTCCAACACCCCCGCTCTTAGATTTTCCCCTATTTGTTTATTTCGTGGTTTTTACTTTACTTTTACTACATCTTTTTTTTTTTTTTTGGTTGTTGACTTTTTGTATTTCACTCTCTAATTCCTGCAGCTTAAGGAGCTTCAACCCTGTGGAAAATTATGGGTGAATTTCACCCAGGGGGTGAAAAACTGCAGTTCGTTTGCGGGGGATTAAAGCTGCATAAAGCTGACAACTTATGATACGCCATAAATCAATCGTTTGAGGATGCCAAGAGTTATAATCCATGATATATTTTCCCAATACCATTCTCCTGTCAATAATGGCTGGATTTTTCTTGGGCGCTTTTCCCAAGCTTGTAAGACTTCAATCAATTTTCCTGTTCGACTTGTTGAAGAACTTTTGCACAAACTGAATTTGGAGCACTAACTGCAGGCTACAAACTTTTCTTATCCAACTACACTGAAATTAAAGGATTGGTTTATAAATAGTTTATTATTTTATTACAATAGAACAACATTGTAGCCGATATGCATGTCATAGCACCCGTCAGCTTGCTTTTGTGTTTCTTGGCCAGAGGCTTCATAATGTTAACTTCGTTGTCGCAGGACAATAAGTCCATCATAAAGCCATAACAATTTTCCGAGAATAGATCCATAAGCCTATTAAATCAATATTCATTGTGCACAATTTCTTTATGTGCGCCTCGTGGCTCTTAACCCACAACCTCTCGAACCTTTAAGCGTCAACTGGGGCTGTCGAAAAAGTCAGTTACCTGTTGAAATGGCAGCGTTCTTGTTTTTGTTGTTATTTTAATTGCCATTTGGCTTACCTGTCGTTCTGGACGTCTTTGTAATCCCCAGTACCCCATTTTCGCTCCTCCACTGCTCCTTCATCACCTGCGCGCTCCAATAAAAATAGAAAGCATTGTGCCTCCTCGCCTCGTCTTCTTGTTTTCGTGTCACGCTCGTGTCACGAGTGGCGTGTCAATGAACTCGCATGCAATTTGTATGGCTTTTGGGAACCGAGAATGGGCATGAAAGTGGAATGGAAGGGATATCATCAGATCCGATGGGTTGGGGTAGAATGGGATGGAAGGAGGGAGGTAGGGAATCCAAATCGGAATTTGGAAATCGAGGATTTTTTTATTTTTAGCGCAGTGCGAGTGGCTCTGCGGACTACTTGTCTCTCCTTATTTGTATTGTTATGCCTTAATAATTTGTTTACAAACAACCCAGAAACAAAGGGAAAACCCGGCCCGGCCTGGTTCGTGTTTAAAGGCTGTTTAAGTGGTGCGGGTACCGAAAAAGAGGGTTTCAAGAGGGGCATTCGAGGGTTCTTTGTTTGCTGTATGTGTTTGGCAGCTGTGTGTTTTTGGGCAGATTGAAATGAAATAAAAAAAAGGATTTTATTTGGGCGTTTCCACATTGATTTTTCCTAGCTCATCACTCATGTTCTCCACATATTCTCTCTTTCAGGATCCAGCTGGCATCTTTGAACTCATCGAAGTTGTGGGCAATGGCACCTACGGTCAGGTCTACAAGGTAAGCAAATCGTTATATTTTATTAGCTCCTATTTACTTGGCGCTTATGTGGCCATTTTCGTGCTGATATTTTGCTCGTGTGAAGTTTTTACGGCTTTCTTTTCATAAGCAAATTTTCGCCGAGAGAGCAATGATCTCAGACTTTTGGCTTCTGCGAGTCACTTAGTCTCTTTATAATTAGCAATCGTTAGAGTTTATGCTTGACTGCGTTTCGCTTTAGTTTTGCAATGTTTTCTTTTTTATTTTTTTTTTTTAAGCAAAAGCGATATGTATCTGAGTATCTGTATCTACAGGGCGACGCCTCATCTGCCGTCGTGTTCTGGGTTTGCTTTAATTAGTTTGTGTCCGCTATGATGTCTAATAACTTAAAGCGGCGAACAAAACAAAAAATGAATGACTACAAGCCAAAACACAAATGCCGAGAACGGATTCTTCTCACACATTAACACATTTTTCTGGCTCTACGCCTGCCGGGTTTATAGTGATAGTAGAGTTAATAATAGAAGGAATAAAAAGGGAGGCCAAAACTCTTTAAATTCGAAGTACGAATGCCCTTTAAATTTGAGTTTTATAAGTTTTATGTTAGCTAATATGAAAACACAAATAGTGGTCAACTTAATAGACACATTTTTCTGAAAAATTAGAGTGTGTTTACGAATTTAGTATACTCTGTTGAAGGGTATCAGAAACAACAGGAACAATCATCGTCATAATCACGCAGCTAAACAATGCCTTGACTTTGTGCTTGTATTTAAATTATAACTTTAAAATGTATCTGCAAGATACAATTGTGCAGCAGCAGCAACAGCAGCAGAAGCGGCGGCGGCGGTACAAAAATAGACGTTGCTTTTGTAAATTACCGTTAGTTGTTGGAAAATCAGAAAAAGCGGAAAAAGTGTGGCATGCGCCGCTTGGGAGGCCAACGGCAAGTATTGGATGTTGTTGTTGTTGTTGCTGTTTTTGTTGTGCCTCTTGGGCGTTCATAGTGGTGCTGTTGTTGCAGTTGCATGTTGCTGTTGTTGCTGTTGCACTTTGTGGGGGTCGCCGCCGGCATCTCTGTGATGAATGCAACCAAATTGAGTTGCCGTTGCTGCTGGATTTGCCTCAAGTTGTTGTTTATCGCCTCTACAGATGCTAAAGTATTTTTATGCCCTCGAAGTGGGTAATTTGATTTGGAAATAGGTTTGAAGCTGCATGAAAAGAAGTCATTTCGGCGCATAAAGTTTTACAACTGTTTAAAACTAAATTTGGGCGAGAAGGGCTTGTTTTTGAAAGTCAAACTAATGTAAGAGAACTACAATCAGCAAGCTTTTATATCGTTCGGATTTCATAAAGATAGGCGTTTTAAAAGTGAAGAGACTATATAATGCAAGGCAGTAAGCTTACAGAACTATGAACTACATATAATTTCACAAGTTTGTGTATTGTGTTTGATACCTCATCTAATATAAGCTCTTGCACTAAGTGAGTTAATCATCGCAGAGTTTGCATCGCTAGAGAATGAGTAATCAAGCCAATGTATTTCCATATCCACCTTCAAGGTTATTATACATGGGTATTCATATATTCATTATCTCCTTTTCATACACATCTATTTATATTCAATTCCCCGGAATGACCAGCTCTTTCACGTGTGCCCTTATAAGGTTCTCCAGGTGGATTAAGCTCTATCGCTTACACCATTTCAGTTGGCATTGGCAGCTTTCGAAAAATCTCTGTAATTTCATATGTTTATGACCTCAAATTTTGCCAAAGAAATGCCAGTCAATTGTAATCTCCCACACAACTCAAGTTGTTTAGGGTTTCGCAGATCTCATAAACCAATCAGATACAATATAATAAATTGATACCATAGGAATGTATTTTTCTGCGAATTTAAAACGGAATAAGTCACAAATCTTGTTTACTGTGTAGCCGCAGTTCTTTGAGAACTTGTTAACTCAATCCGGCGACGTCTTTGGCGCTTTAAGTAGTTCATTATTACGCAGTGGCCGAGCATCTGTGTGAAATTAGCATGAGTAATGCCCCCAGATACTTTGTGTATCTGATTCTGATTGTGTATTTGTATCTGTAACTGTATCTGTATCTGCATGTGACTAGGAACTCGAACGCACTTAAAAAGTAACGGATGCGAAGTCCATCCACTTGCTCGGCGTATGTCTCATTTCGTTGGTATTTACGAGTATTTGGCAGTGGTTTTTAGCCGACTTTACGTCGATTGCTTACTAACTGACTGACTGTCCAACCGGTTTACATTCGCTTTGGTTATGGGTTATTGGTTATTGAGCCGCAATTCGAGGCGAGAGCCACCTTTTTGGCCCCAGCAGCTTATCAAACGTCACAGAGCCGTGTTGACCAATTTTTGCCATTTGGCCTGCTTAATCATAATTTCATTTTGGTCTGGGTGCTTTATTTCTTTTTGGGTATTTCGAACAGCATTCGATGCGAGTTCCAGTCAATGACGATCTTTAGCATGACTTAATTTCGTTTCTGGGAATCTTTTTGCAAAGCTCCATTGATTTATCACTATCTGTCTCCCCCGTTTTATTTTCATTTTCATTTTTCGCTTTCGTGTTTGTTTTGTTTAGGGCACTTCCGCTTTATTGATAACTCGATATTTCCACCAACTGCGCTGAATGTTTGCCATTTATCGCACTTAATAAGCTGGCCAAACTGTCGTCCACTGAGTCAGAGGAGCTCAAATGGAATGAAATTGTGGCAGAGGAGTGAGGTGTGGATGTGGGGGAGGATCGTTAGCCACATGTGGTTCCGGGGAACACGTACAAGTGCAACGTGTTAACGGACTTATGCCAAGTGCACTGATTTTTGTTGTTGCTGTGGGGGTGCAGTGGGAGTGTGGAACTTATAATGAGAAGTCTGACTTTAAACGTGGTCAACTGGAAATTGAGGACGGTGGCCAGGAGGCAAAGTTCAGACAAAGAAACTTTACAAAAGTTTACAAATGCGAAAGAAGTTTACTTGCACCGTAGCTGTCAAATATATTTCTAGTTCATTGCTTGCTTTATTTTACAAAAAGCTAGTTTGAAGTCAGTTTTTTTCTTTACTAAATGCGGCATGTTATCGCTAAAGAAATATTAAAAAAGATCGGAGATTGCAGCTTATAAATGAAATTACTGAATAATTCTTACTTGAACTGTACTTAATTTCATAATATATTCGTCGTGTTTTGAATGCTCTAAGTGCATATGAACGTGTTGGCATCCAAACGACACACACAAAGCCCAATTTCCGCAATGTTTATAAATGTTATTTTTGGGGCTTGGCTCCCGTTAGTTTCCGCCCACACAATAAAAACAACGACAGCGGCCCACAGTTGTCGTATAATTAACATTTTTCATAGCTGGGCGAACTTTGACCCAATTACGGGGAACTCGAGAAGGAAGCAGATGTATTGAGGAGGCTTACAAAGGGGTGGAGGAGGCGGTGAAGTTGGCTTCGGAGGAGGTGGAGCTCCAGTTGGAGACAGACAAGTGCAGACAGCAAGACCACAATACATATTTATGAGCGAGACATGATAATAAAGCACGCAAGCAAATAAATGGGGGGTATGAAATTAACCAACGGCGCAGGCGCAGCCAGGCAGAAAGAAACTGAAGCTGAAGCTGAAGTTAAAAACTGAAGCTAAAGAGGCAGTGGCAGTGGAAGCAACTGCAGTGCAGGGCAGTCAATAAAAATAAAACACGACAAGCTAAACATGCAAAATACATTAAAGCCAATAAACAAATCAAGCAGGAAGCCACAAGCAAGAGCAATAGGAAAGACAGCGGAATACAAAGGAGAAACTACTCACACAATCCGACTTTGGGCCCCATAAAAGAGGCAGCAATTAGTGCACGAGTGCCCAAAAAAGCATAAAAGGCTCTCTCAATGTCACAGATATAAAAAAAGAAGCAAAAAAACTAATTATTACGCAAATAGTATTTGTTGGGTAGGCTCCAAAAGCATTTAAGCGAACACAAGTCATTGACACGTTCACAGAGCACTGAGCGGGTACACACAAAGAAAAACTAAAGATATGAAATGTAACGAACCTCTACAATTACTATAAAATTGGTATATGACTCTAGACTTTTGTTACGCACTTAATCCTAAAACTAACTGCAGGATACTAAAGAAAGTACTCTCTTTAGAAGTCTTTCATGTTTGAAAGACTATTAAATATCGTTAGTTTATAGCAGTGTAGTGAATTCTCCTTTCTCTTTCCCTGTTTCACAAAAATTTAAATAATTCCCTCGCTATCTTTAGCCATTCCCTGCATTTTCTGCGCTATTTGCCGCTCATTGTATGTATTTTTATTGGAGGTTCACCAACTCTGCGATTGCTCTGTATTTTGGCTTTTGGTTATTCGGATTACTGATTTCGGGCCGGCTGCTTCGCTTTGTTTGCTTAATAAAATCTCTAGCCCTGACACTTTTTCATTGACAAGGCAACCTGTACACCACTGCCTGCCTCCCCTCCCCCTGCTTCCCCCTTCCGCAAGTTTTGTGCGAAAACAATAAATGGGATTTTGGGTTTACGTTTTCGAGTGTTTTTTCGCCAGGTCGCCAGGTGCGAAAATAAAAGAAAGGCACATTTTGCTAGCCGCAGCAAACGGCGATGGGAAAGTCATCGAATTGGAGTCGTGGTGGGGGAATGTGGCTCACACATAGGTGTAGATGGTGTGTATGGATGTCTATATGTGTGTGGGCACCCAGTAACGACCTTGGGAAGTTGCGCCGCTTCTTCTTGATGGCCAGTGAGTTGGTGTCGAAGCTGCTAAGTTATGCATTTTTTATAATCAGTCTGCGTGGGTTGCTGTTTTTTTTTTTTTTGGTGGTCTCTCTGTTTTTATTTATTTTTTAACAGCTTTTGTTTTCGGCGCAAATTATATATGCATGTTGGAAGTTGAAAATTTATCACTTTCGAAGGCGGCGTGTGAAATTTTTGTGGTCTGCCTTCTCCAACTCCAAGAGCAAACTGAAACCACAAACACTATTAAAAAAAGGTTGATCAAAGGTCGGGCTTTGGGCCATTAGATTTGGCCAAAAGGCAAAAACAAATGTGGAAGTGCTACCCTATTTGATTTGCTAATTGGTTCATTTAGAATACCAGGAAAATCAGCTTAGCGTGTATTCGAGAATGTATGTATATGATTATGAAGAGTTCTGCTTAAGAGGGGAATTTATTTTTCTTTATTTCTTTATCACAAAAACTATGATTCACTTAGAAAGCTTTTGTGATGTGTTTCGCGAGTATCTTAACTACATTGAAAAAGCTATCCATGTGTAACAAAGACTTGGTATATCTTCCAAAATATTGATTTAAACTCAACCCGCTTCAAATGGCTTTTCCTCAGTGTTGATGGACACTTGACCTACTTTTCCGAATAAACTTTGAAACCCGTGTGTCCAAATTACCGCCCACAAATCAGCAAATGAGATAGCTCTCTTTATCTTTATGTTTGGCCATTATTCAGCAATTGCCACAAGTATGGCTTATGTTGTTTTTTTTGCCTACAAGGTTAACTTTGGCAATAAGCAAATGTTTTAATATTTATGGTTTGATTAAATATGCAAACATTTCGCTGATTACTCAGAGATTGTTTTACGGAATTCCATGATTTCGTTTAGTTTTGTTTCGCCAGTCTATTTTTTTTGTTGTTTCTCGTTGTTGCTGTTGAACAATTAATTTATGAGTGAAAGTTTTGCAATTTTGCATGCATAATTTGCTGCAAACAACAGAGAAAAGTCTTTGTCTTTTTTCCAAAGGGAAATGAAACCCATCTATCCGATGATACAGCCTTAGCTTCTTCTGTAGCTGCTGGCGGACCCTTATCTGCATATTGACTTATAATGTGACATCGGAAAATATATGTGTATGCTTTATTGTCCCTAGTATTGTCCATATAATTGTGCACACAATCGGGGGAGACGGGAATACAAATAAAAAAGCGAACCCGTTGACCCGCAGTCGTGTTGCGGTTGGAAGTTTCTTCTCCCTATCTGTCTTTCCGCTTAATTCGTTTAATTTCCAATTACCGAAATGGGGATCGCAATTTGACAGCTCTGGAGGGACTCACTCTTGCTCTCAATTAATTAGAATATAAACCAAGGGAAGTAATAATGCAGACACACACAACACACACACCCCTAAAAATGATGGGCATTTCGAAGGGAACCGGAAATTGTTGACACGCAAAAGTGACGTCATTATCGCAAAACACATTTGTGTTTCATTGAATTTAGCCCATACACCCATGCCGAGCCCCACATATGCCAAAATTATCATTTGGCACATTTTCATCGCTCGCTTATCTCTGGCAAATAAACACTTTGGCCGTCAACAATGAAAATAGAGTCCATGACTCAATTTTCGAGCTAGAATCTACTGATACGACAATCTGGCCATGCAAATTGTTCTTGTGATTGTGATTGTGATTGTGATTGCCAGTAGACTTAATGCTCGGTAAGTCTAATGAATAAACCACAATTGTGCTGGTAATTGATTGGGAAATAGGGGGAAATTGTTCCGATTACGAATGTGGGTAATCGTGAATAAGTGTGTGAAATGGGATTTATATGGTTTATATATTTATATGATTTATTTGGGGGGAAATAAAAAATGAGTGACAAACTTAAATAGTTTATTAAAGGCTTGCTGTTTTATTGATCAATTGCGGTTATTTCCTTTGTAGTCACAACGAATGTCTGGCTAAAACTCGATTTATTCTCGGGCAATTTGCTTTTAGTGGCGTACTATCAGTTTTTAAAGTTGTAAATGCCAAAATTACATTTAGCCCGGCACTTGAGCACTTTGGCTCCGAAAATAACTGGCACATCAAACAACAAACTTTGACTAACTAGGTTAACCAGGTGGAGGCTACGGCAGCAACCTGGCAATAATACAAAATGGAAAGCTTTTCCAAACACTTTGAACTCGGTTTTTCCATGCCACTCTACTCCACGCCACTCGAACTCACCCACCCGCTCACTCAGACACACTCCTCTGCTGACGGCTGGGAAAATTCAATTTAATGAAATGCAGCCAAGTGCTAAAAAGCCTGTTAAGTGGTTCAATGAACGAGTGGGTGGCTGGGGGGAGGGATGGAGCGCGGCGGCGTAAGTGCAACTATTGGCCTGGCTAACCTTTGACCCACCCCAACGTCGATTTGCCCGGCAACAGCGGCGCACTTCGAGCGCTGACCAAATGTAAGCCACATATCTGGGCATAAATTTAAACAAAAAACTTCAAGCACTATTGCTCCTTCATTGCTGTTTTATGACCCAGCTGCAGACACTCGCACACCAAACGAGCTACAGCAACGTGGATTCGGGTACTACAGTACAGTAGGCCCTCCACACAGTACACCACACACTCTCGTTTTCCGAAAAGAAATCTTTTTGATATCTGTAAAGCCCTAATCGGAAATACTAAGCAACCAAAGGAATTTCCAAGTTTTAAACTAACTATAACTAGAATTTCCATCAACAAGTTGGGTAGATTATAGACTGTAGCACACCTACGAGTTTTCAAGCACAACAAAAACGTTGATTACCCGGGTTAATCAACGAAACATACAACAATTGCTAATTGATGAGCGCTAACCTTTCCGATGCCCCTCCTCTTTGCCCCCTTAACCCCAGGGTGGCCCACCTAATCACCTTTCAAATGGAGTCTACAAATTTGCACACCGATCAACTGGCAGCGCAAAAAGCAATCGAGATGTGGAAAAACTATGCACAAATGTTGCGTAAGTTGGCCAAACGCAGCTGTGCTCCAAACTGGAGGTTCCCAACTCTGTGGGCCAGTGGGGCAAACTGGAGGCTGTTGCCACTTGGTGGGTTTTGGGTCGGTGGGCCGGTGGGTTACTTATGATGCCTAACTTGACGCATCGCACGGGCGTGGTGCTGTATTGCGGTTTTCCATTCGTACTCGAAGTCGGATCTCTGGGTCTTGCAAGTGTTGTAATTGAATTGTGTGGTGTGTGGTGTGTGCTGTGTGGGAGCTGCAAGATTCAGTTGGATTCAGTTGCCACAATTAATATGCCCACAAAGCTCAATGAAAGGTGTCAGCAGTACCAGCACCGACTGAAGTAGAGGAGTGGTTTAGTTTCCTTTCGACTTGATGTGTGGTTGGAACTCTATGGGTTACCCAATACCTGCGACAGGTGGATGGATGGGTTGATCAATAAAAATTTCATGCAAATGGGAGAAGCGGAGCAGCGGGGTATAGATTCATGTTTATTGGTTGATAACATAAATTCTAGATAAATTAAGTACTGTGACCCATTTCCCTCCTGCGACCCCTAACTTTATTTCCTATTTTCCTCGATTCCAGCTCTCTGCTAATCTATTCAAAACATTTCCATTTCATCGTTTATTTTCTTCTGCTGATCGTATAGAACACATGTTTGTTCGGTTCATCAACATCAGTGGGTTTTTTTTTTTTTTCTCCTTATCGCAAACGGAACACAATTTCTTTCAGCTAAACCAATCGCAGTTTCATTTCCCCCGTGTATATGGTATATATATATATACGAAATGCACTTCCCTTTCTCCTCTTTGTTTCAAGCGATTTGCGTGCCAAGTTGGGGCAACTTGAAAAACATGTCCAAAAGTTGATCTTTTTGGGCCACTTTTTAGGGGAGGCACTTGACAGCATTTTAGCCTCTTATGCAACGTCAGTTTCCGACTTGTGTTTAAATATTTATTTCATTTTTTGCTCTCTTCTGTTATCAGCCAGCTTGCAGGCTAAAATCATATTTTTTCTGTCAGCGTCTGTTGCAAATTTTTCTCGCATTTTTCATTGCGATTTTTGTCGACAAGGAGGGAGTGTAAAGGCGGGGTAAAGTTTCCAAATGAAGATATTGCATTTGCTTCTTACGTATACTTTTCACGATCTTGTATATATAATGCTTGTGAGAATATATGTATGTATATACTCCCTTTTTATGCATTTTTCTATAGACACTAATGCAGTTTACGGCGGACCTGTGATTTTTGCAATAGAGGAGTTAATTGGCTTTCAAATACATATTTCGAAAAATCAAAGGGAACAAAGGGAGAAGAGTGTGGTTAAGTTGTTTTGTATTCTAAAAACAGTTGCAATTAATTTCGCTCTGATTAATTTCTAGCCCTGTTCTATTTTGTTTTTCAAATATCTCTACAAGACAGGTCCACCCTAGCGCCCAAGTATCTGTATATTTGTGGCATATCATCGAGTTGATAGTTTTATTGTTTGGGTTTCTTTTCACGCTTGATTTTATTTGCGCCTGTATCCGTATCCGTAAATGTATCTGTATCTGTATCTGCATGTGTATCTGTGAGTGACAGATACTCGTGCTCGGTGTGGTAATCATAAACCATCTCTTGTGCATAGGTAGGCAAATCCAAACCCGAATCGGACAGCTGCACCACTCGACGCGACTGAGCTTCATTCCATTGTTGACTTTACCTTTAAAACATTTTCACATTTTGATTATATTACAAATTCAGCGATTTTTCTTCTTTTTGTTGTTTTTCCTCGGTCGCAGAGCTTTATATGGCAAAAGGCTTGTCGTCGTCGGTCGCAGTCAGTGGCTTTGTTTATTTGTTTCAGCGGATTGTTTAGCTCTATTTGCTTTTGGGCTTTTAAGAAGAAACCGATGGGAGGTGGAGAAATGCCAAGGAGAGTGCGACCGCACTGAGTGATTCACAAATATTTTTCTTTGTATTAATTGCGGCAATCATCTTTCTTCTTCGATTACCTAGCTACGTGGCTCGGGGCGGAATTTGAACTCACTCAAAAGTTAAAGACGACAATTTCCTGGTACCCCAACAATACCCCATCCATCTCCATCTAATCGATTTCTCTATGCACAATTTTGTTCTATTGCACAAGTCAGGCTCCATTAGTGCATGTCATTAATTTGCATAAAATCTGCAGCACAGTTAGAACCTGATGATGATGCGATGATGGCCAAGACGTTCGCCAGCTCCTTTCGCTTGGTTTGGCCATTTTTTTTAATAACGTTTTGATGGAATCTAGTCATGGTGTAACGCCTCGTCTAACTATTCAATAAGCGGAAAGAAAATGACAGGTTTTTGCACACAGAACTTTGGAATACACTAGAAGTAATGTTGTAGCGAATGCAGATTTTCATCTATTTGTTTCTAAATTTGTGCTATATATAAAAAAAAGCGGGATAAATATTTGATATGAGAGCTGTTAGGTTCAAAAACTTCATGAGTGAACTGTACACCACTTCCCCCCTTTAAAAAATAAAATATAGAGTTAAAACGACGTCTATTAAAGGTGCCCGAAGTACACCGATAAACCTGAAGCTATTCAAGATATAGATCAGCGCAAAGATAGAGTTTCCAAAGTGTTTTCCCCTGTGGGTCGCAAACTAGAAACCAAATCGTCGTAATCACCCTCTTAAGTGAACATCGAAGAGCCGACGGGCAACATTTCATACCATCCCGTACCACATAGGCGCATCGTCATCGTCCGACTATCGTCACTTAAATCGTTATCATCTCTCGTTAAGCATTTTGATTTATGGACGGGGCCGGAGCCTGATGCTCCTGCTCACTCAATTAAAACTGTATTAAATGTAAAATGACTTTAAAAGCGGCTTAGGCGACAAGGCAGCAGCCGCAACGGAGATGCAGCTGATGTAGCTGATGAAGCTGGGAGCGCTTTTTGAACCCAGTAACCGGTTGGTCAGGACAACTCAATCTTGGCTAGCAAAGAGGGGGTAGAGAATAAAAAACAATTTGCGAGTTTGATTAAAGTGGCAGGCTAATTGAAACTTGTTGGGGTTGGTCTCAGCACCAGCACTAAACGCCAAAGATGCAACGTGACATGCAAACTTTGGAACTCGTGAATCACTTGCTAAGTGCTAAGCATTAGTACACCACAGATTGGAGAGTAGATTTTATAATAAAGATTGACTTCTTATTAAAGACACAATACTCTTAAATCATAGAACTTTTCCAAATGAAGACCGCTTGTTTTAATTACCTCTCAATCTGGAAATAGTTAAGAGAGTAATACTTTTTCTCAGTGCCTCAATCTTTTTTTAGTTACCCCCATCCAGGTACTGATTTAGTCACCTTCGTGGCGCTCTTGAATAGATATTTGTGGCATGTTTACCTTAACTACTTGACACTCTGATTGAGCAGACACATTACCCCACTCGAGGTTGATGCTCCTCTCCAGACAGAGTTCTCTGCCCTCCACTTGCGCTCCTCCTCGTTGTGTTGCGTTGCGTTGCGTTGCGTTCTATTGTTTGATTCCATTGGAGTCGATGGCGTTGGCGATGCCGATGCTGCCGTTGCGCCTGCTTTTGTTTACTTAATCACTTTTTATGCGTCGCACTTTGTAGACGCTGGGCGGGGAGAGCGAGACCCACAGACCATATAAAATATATAGAATATACACAGAGCTGCACTAGCCAACGCCTCCATGGTCGTCGCCAGCGTCATCGTCTTGTTGTCGTCGACGGCATAATGGAGCTGAATGGTGCTGAAGTGCATTAAACAGCCTCAATGCCGCTATGCCGCAATGAACCAAACAACCCAACCGAGTTCTGGAAACGCAACCCAGGCCTGACCTCGATCATGGCCAGTGCTCATGACCAACTCGGTTCGCGTTCTTGGGACTCGAGTGTTTTTAAATAGTTTTAAATATTCAAAGCTATAATTTCCGCATTCAAAGAACATGAATTGCGATATAGCTAAGCAAATAGAAGCCACACTATTACATTTAGAAACATGCGAATGTTATTTAAATCGTCATAATGCCAGACAGTGCAAAAACACGATGGTATGTCAGTTGAATTCAAAACAAACTTATTTTGCGATGACTTATGTTACCCGTCACAAAACGTACCCGTCAACAAACACCATTCGTCACTGGACCTCTTTTACTCAGAGATTAATCCTATTTCCCGCATAGAAGAATACGATTATGAACATGAACAATGGCGAAAAAATTTCGCTCAATAGTTGAAGTTTCTGTTTTCTGTTTTTATTAAAACTTTGTTTTTAACATTACGAATTCTTGCTTTTCTATTCACAGGGCCGTCACACGAAGACTGGTCAATTGGCTGCCATAAAGGTGATGGACGTCACCGAGGACGAAGAGGAGGAGATCAAGCTGGAGATTAATGTGCTAAAGAAATACTCGAATCACCGCAACATTGCCACCTACTACGGTGCCTTTATTAAGAAGTCACCGCCTGGGAAGGACGATCAGCTATGGCTGGTGATGGAGTACTGTGGTGCTGGATCGGTGACGGATCTGGTCAAGTCCACCAAGGGTCAGAGCCTGAAGGAGGAGTGGATCGCGTACATCTGCCGCGAGATCCTGCGGGGCCTGAGCTACCTGCACTCGAACAAAGTCATTCATCGCGACATCAAGGGGCAGAATGTGCTCCTCACCGACAATGCCGAGGTGAAGCTGGTGGATTTTGGTGTGTCCGCTCAGCTGGATCGCACGATAGGCCGGCGCAACACATTCATCGGTGAGCTAAATGAGTCACCTGCCACCGACGATCCTACCTGCTAAACTGGCTTTCGTCCGCTTCTCTCCCCCGCACCATACATAGGTACTCCCTACTGGATGGCCCCCGAGGTCATTGCCTGCGACGAGAATCCCGACGCCACGTACGACAATCGCTCCGATCTGTGGTCGCTGGGCATCACCGCCCTGGAGATGGCTGAGTCACAGCCCCCGCTCTGCGATCTGCATCCGATGCGCGCCCTCTTCCTGATTCCGCGCAACTCGCCACCCAGACTCAAATCGAAGAAGTGGTCCAAGAAGTTTCACGGCTTTATTGACACGGTGCTAGGTGAGTCATCTGCTTTAACGACTGTGGTAGCAAGAAACTCTTTTTGACTCATGCAATTCCACTTGGTATAATCCCTTAAGAATCATGACTAAGCGTAATGTTTTATCAACAGTTAAGGACTATCACCAGCGGCCTTACACCGAGAACCTGCTGAAGCACGGCTTCATCAAGGACCAGCCCACAGATCGCCAGGTGCGCATCCAGCTGAAGGACCACATCGATCGCTGCAAGAAGCGCAAGCAGGAGAAGGAGCGCGAGGACTATCGCTACTCGGGCTCCGACAACGACGACGACGAACCGCAGCTGGCCGGTGAGCACAGCTCCATTGTCCAGGCACCAGGCGGCGATACGTTGCGCCGCAACTTCCAGCAGATCCAGGAGGGTCGCCTGGCCGCCGAGCAGCAGCAGCAGCATCACCTGATGGCCCAGGCGCAGGCCCAGGCGGCTGCCGCCCATGCCGCTGCCCAGGCACAGGCGCAACTCCAGCAGCAGCAACAGCAGGCTGCGGCGGCGGCAGCAGCGGCGGCCCATGCAGCACAACAGGCTCAGCAGGCCGCCCAGCAGCAGGCGCAGGCCCAGCAGCCCCAGGCCAATCGGCAGCCAAAACCGCCATCGGTAAGAAGATGCTGCTTAGCTTTGCACAATACACTGATTAAATGAAATCACTGAACCTTTTTTTTTTTTGTTTACAGCGCCAGCAGGTTGAGGAGCCGGGTCCGCCGGCACGGCCGCCACAGCGCCTGATCGTGGTGCCGGATCCGCCGCACGCCAATCGGCCATTGCCACCGACCCCCAAGTGCGGCGAGCCGGCGGGACAGACGCCGCAGCAACAGCAGCGCAACTCGCAGAATAACTTCAAGCCATCGGTGCGTATCGGGCGTAGATTAACAGCGAAAGGGCAGGGCCGATAAGGCGGCAATCGGGTAATCCGATCTCATGGGGAGGTCTCCAGAGCAATGACTTGCAGTCGAGAAAGCATAGCACCAGCTTATAGTTACTGAAATGTGCCCAAGGATGCCCCATCTGTGCCCCGTAATTTGTAAACCCCCCTCGCCCTCGACCTCGTTGTAGTTAGTTTTTAGTTTTGCCCATATGTAAAACCATGTAAAAGTCGATACCATGCCATATCTTATCCTAATTTATATCTCTTTTATTTTCATGTTATGTGCGCCTACATAATCTATATATAAATATATATTATATATATACCGTATACCGTATACAAATATGCATTGATAAACCCGTATATACCATATGCGCAATATATCTGTCGATTTATGATTTGACTCATGTGTGCATCATCCCGTTGCGCTGTTAAACCATCGTATGATTTTCGAACCGCACACGATTACGATTACAACAAAACAAACACTTGATATTATCAAAAACACCACAACAATCATGACTACTACTCCTAAAACAACAACAATAACAACTACAACAACAACAGTTACCACCAAGGAGACCTGAGGTATGTCCTACGATTTTCAGTTGAAGCCTGTCGCATCTTTTCTGTTTCGTTTACTGCTTGAGTTTCCGATAAAGTTTGCATACATTTGAAATTGGAGTGCGTTTCAGAAGTTCCTAACCTTTTTGTTAAATAAGATAACTGGTTTAAAACTAACATATATAACTTCGGCAACGCACTCTGCATTGATTGTTTTCCATTTGTGTAGCCCCAGAAATCCCCCCTTTTGGACCTTAGTCAAAATTGCTGTAACCGGAGGTACACAAAACCCGTTGTAACTCTTGAAATCCAAAACCAAACCAAACACCTATTGCACGTGCCACTTTTGAACTAAGCTTCCACAGCGCCAAGATTGCATAACTCAACCGATTTGACTAACCACCAAAGTAGATTGATATGCCTGGAGCATAGAGTTTCCTGTGTGATTGATGCGTTTCTAATGCTGTTTCGACCAAAGTGAAGTTTACATTTAACGACTAACAACCGAGCTTTCTAACCGATTCTATGTAATGCTCTACTGGATCCAAAAACACCTTTTCGCTTGGCGTGATCGTTTGATCGTTATGTTTTTGTTATCTATAAGTACCGTATCGGTGGAAAATCCAATCTAATGCTCTCTTACTTTTCGTTCCCCTCCCCCCTCGAAATAAATCGAAAACCCGAAAAACTGTGGTGTCATGTGCAATTCAACACACACCCAACAAAATACACACAACCAACTACACACACACAACGAACACATTCATACACAAATCCTCCTGCCCCTGAAACGAAAACAACAAACCCAAAAAACAAAAAAAAATGTATTGTAAAACTGTAGGATCATTTGGATGTGTTAGCAGCACAATTAAGTGAATTGGGCGTGGTCTTCTCCCAACAGCCACAGCCGCAGACGGCCGCCGGTGGCCAGGGATCCCAGCAGCAGGCGCAGCCGGAGGCGCCGCCTCGCAACAATCGCCAGTCAAGCGGTCTATCCTCCTCCGGGGGATCGGCATCCGGAGGCGGCGGCGGCTCATCCAAGCCGGCCGCCGCACTGCCGCAGCAGTCGAACAATCATCTTGGCCAGCCGGTGAATCCACTGGATCCCTTGGACAGCAGCGATTCGGACAGCGAACCGGATGAGCCCAACGATCGGGCCAGGAACGATGGTACTTTACTGGCCAGTGATCCGCCCAAGCCACTGTAAGTACACAAGCACAAAGAAGGGGCGTGACAGTTTGCAGCAAAATTCCACAAATCGATGATGCAATCAAGTAGTTCACTATCAATAATCAGTCGACAGGGAACGCAAATGAAGATGCCTGCTATCTCTTGAATTGAATCAATATGAATGTTTTAATTTGAATGTAATACAATATAATACAATCTATTTGCGATCCCTGATAAGAAGCAACACATCATCTCTCTATTGATACTACTAACCCCACTTCACAACATTCTTGTCTCTCACTTATTTAAACACCTCATTGATTACCCACCGCCCAACTACACCCTTCCACTTCCACATTCACTCCCATTTCATTTCCATTACCATTGCCACCAACGATTTGCCGCCCCTTTTTCGTTTTCGATTTGTTTTTGGCTTTTTGGTTTTCGTTACGTTCAGACCCGAATTCTCATATAGGCCCGGCTTGGGACCCGTCTCCGAGGACGCCAGCACGACAACGCCCTTGAGTCACGGCAGCGGTGGACCGCCCAACCGCCCACTGCCCCCCACGCCCGACGACGACGATCAGGCCGGCGATCGGACTTTGATCATGAAGCGCGTAAGTTGCACCCACATCTTCTTCCGAGCTCATAGCTTCTATATCCTTACATATAAACGCACGTACGAGTGCGATTCTTCGTTTAGTTTAGTTATTAGTTATTAGCTTTGATTTCTACCACCGATGAGATGCGTTTAGAGAGGGCTAGGGCAGAATGAGCTTTAGGTTAATTGATAATTGCATTGTGACATCGGTGACAATTGTACAAATTGTAAACTAGCTTTTGCTGGGTTAAAGGTCTGCCAACCCGAACAAAAGAACCTACCATTACAACTAAATCAAACGAAAACGGATAATATAAACTAAGTTCAACCTGGTTGTGGTTCTCTAAATTAAAGAGTTACTTAGACTAGCTTAAAATATTATTTGATTTTCCTACTAAATTTATACGAATTTGCATTAATCTTGATTTGATATAAACCTACAATTATATATATTTTTATAGTTATTTAATGGCGCAAGCAGCGTGAAATCTTTTTCGTGAATTTTTCTTTCTTTGTACAAATTGATTTTCCAAATTTTCGTTACCTTTCGTTAACTTTTTTGTATATTTTGATTGAGCCATGTGTGATGTTGCATCTATATAAACATTAATGCACTGGTGCATAGAATGTTGACACGATCGAGATATTGTACATACATGACTATATATGCACATTTGCACACACACCCCATAATATATATACATATATCGCTCGAATACCTGGGCTGGTACGCATATTTCTGTGACAACTGATCTTAATCAGAAATATATATATCAAGCCTTGTGTATTTGGCAACCTACCGGAATGAAGAGCAGAATTCATGAAAAACTTTCCATGCTGTGGTGGGTGGGGACGAAGCAAGCTCTCTTTTAATCGATATTTAGATGCCTCTAAGTATTAAAAACAGACCAACAACCTAACACCATTCTTCTCTTGCTGCGTACTTACTACAACAACAACCACTACTACTCCTCCCTGAACCTGAACCTGAAATCCCCAATAGAAACTAGAGCAGAACATAAACCGCCTGCAAAAGTCCGCCTCCACATCGCAAGCCAATGTGACACCGTCGCGTCGCGGCGATGAATCCAATTTGCTGAGAGACTGGGACTTTGATCGCTTCTTCCCCAAGAACGCAAACGGTCCAAGGGGCAGTGGACGTGGTAGTCCCACTACCACTGCCAGCCTGAGCCGCAGCTCCCAGCTGAGCACGCTGAAGGTGGACACGAAGCTGCAGAGGGCTAGTGTGGCGGAGGCCATCACCAGACCAGTTCCCAGGGGCTATCAGCCGCTGAAGGCCGAACCAACTGCCAGCCAAAGTATTGCCAAAGAACAAGGATCGGGATCAGGATCCGCATCGGGATTGGGAACGGGAAGTGCAAGTGGTAGCGGAAGCAGTGGTAGCACCAATTCCCCAGCGCATAAGCGCCAGGACTCGGACTCCCGACTGCCGATGAATTTTGAGCGCGGCTTTCGACGCGAGAACTCGGACTTCTTCCCGTTGGCCAAGCGATACTCGGCTGTGTTCAGTGGTGCCACTGCATCGGGATCCACAGCGGGATCGCCCTCTGCACAGGCACTGCAGAGGTCGAGCGCTGTGTACCAAAGGAACAGCATTTACAACAGCAGCATCAGCAGTAAGAGCAAGGAGAATGCCGCGCCTGGAACGCCAGGAGCAGCTGCAGCAGGAACTCCCACTCCCACTGCCAGTGCCAGTGCCAAACCAGGAGCAACTGCAGCCACAACCACTGCCACCAAGGGAGCTGCTCCAAAGACCTCCAAGTCCCTGGGCAACTTTCACTTCCTGCGACCGCGTCGCGAAAAGACTGAATCCGTCATTGTGCTGCAGAATGCTGCCGTTCGCGCCCAAAGGCAGCAGCAACTGCAGCAGCAGCAGCAACAACAGCAGCAACTGCAGCAGCAACAGCAGCAGCAGGTAAACGCTCTCAGCTCGCACCAAACAAGCAAATCAACAGAGAGGCAAACATTTATTCAAAAAATGCTGCGAACATAACTCACCACAAAAAAAATAAGAATATTGCAAAAATAATTATTCCATTAAATTGTGTTTTGTCTTGGCGCCAGAAAAGTAAACCAAACCCGAACTACCAAAAAAAGGCTGAAATTTACCATTTGGCTCGCTATATCCATACTCCATACTCACCGCATCCACACACACGCACTTTCAACTAATAGCTCGTAAATAAAATATTAAAACAATACACACCCATTGTTGCTAATCCAAAAAAACCGCTGGAAATGTATAATACATTTAGGGGAAAGCTAAGAGATGTGTTTATCTTATTTTCATTGCTTGAGCATGTTTGGTTTTATTTGGTTTTTATGCTCTATTGTTTATTGCATTCTCATTTGTTTTGAATACTTTCATAATCAATCGGAGCCCACGCCATTTTAGGACCTAAGCTAACCGCAACCTTAATTAAGACTATCTAATACGCTTAAGAACACTGATTAACAAACGCAAATAACCGGTAGACAATCGAGATCGGTAAACTAATCTAATCTGTATATAATCCAAAACCCCGAAAAGAGGCAAAAGTATCGAATGCTAATGAGATCAGTTAATACCCGTAGTGCAGGTTAAAGCTTTCCTGAACTTCCTGTTTAAATGTTAATAATACGGTGTCGATACAGTTTTATGATTGAGTTTTGTATTTTAGGCAGCTCAGGGATCATTTAAAAACCGTAAAAACAACTTAAATTAGTTAAATAATGAAATCTTTATGTATTTGGGTTTAATTGGAAATAAACACCGAAATCGTTTGGAAATATAGTATACCTTTGTTTCTAGATTCATAATAGCTAATGCTAGTGCTACTTATTAAACAAAATCTCTACTTTGCTGCCTCTTGTAACTCTGTAAATTAGAATGCTCTGTATCATCTGTAAACTCTACTGCTTTCGCTCAAAATTGTTTTAAAGCTTTTCTCTGAACAATGACAAACTCGACCCAGGAATCAATTACAAAATTTTGCTGGTTTGGTATGCAAGACTAAAAGTTAATTAAGAAACATAAACAATACAACGCGCCCGTCTGAAAGATTGTTTCTGCAACTTGAGTCACGTTTTGCCTGCTGCGCTGAAACTGAAATGTTGCTCATTTAGAATAAGTGTTAGCTTTAAAACAATTTTGAGGAACACAGCGGAACACTCGATACCTAAATGTGATAGCGTTTAAGCTCTGTATAACAGGATACACACACATCCCGCACCCAAAATACTGTCTATATACCTGTACCTACTATAAATCCATATGCGGCTAAAGTCGAGGCTTCGTAGTGGAGGGGTCATCATTAGGCAACCTCAAAGTGTCTCATTGGCATTCATTTATTTTGTGCTGCTGCTCTTGAATCTTTTGTACGTTACTTGACTCATTTCGTTGTTATTTCTGTTTCTCCCACTTTCTTTCCCCTGAAGACATTCTATAACCCCATTTTTCCCTCTAATTTCATTGCAATTGTTTAAGAAACTGCATTTACTCGATATGCTAACTTTGTATCATGTGTTTCCACACAGAATCGAGGAGGCGGCGGCGGCGGAGGAGGCGGTGGCAGCAGCGGCGTGGGCGCCGATGGTACTGGATTGGGAACTCCTGGGACAAGGACCAGCAGTGTCCTGCCGGATCTACTCAGCCAGGCGTCGCCGGCAACGCCACCGCGCCATGATAAATCATCCAGTGAGGAGGTAAGTAATGTGCCCCATAAATACTCCACCACGTCCTCTTGTGTTTTTCGTTTTAATCGATTTTTCATTGTGTTTTTCGTTCGTAACCCTTGTGTCCACGTTGAGTTTATTTATTGTGATAATATATCTCGTTACAATGTACTGTTGTTCAGGCCGATTCATGCCCATTATCCCTGTTAGGAATCATGGCTAAAACAATAATACTTGAAGTTCTTCCGGTTTGATAACAGAATCATAAAGTAGTCCATTATCAGTCATCAATTTTACAAATTCCACCTTGAAACGTATTTATAACCAGTGAATCAGAACACGTTCGATTGAGGAATTGTCACTAACATGGGAAATAATATTCAAGTCAGCGAAATGCAATTCTTTGCTTAGAAGTAAATTATATTTATTAGCTGCTTTTTTTTTTGGAATACAGTTTTTGTTTTAGAATTTTTGATTTAATCATTTTTTATCCCATTTCTAACCGCAAACATGTATGTGACTAATCCCTAAGATAAGGAACATCTTTGGCGTAAACTTATTTTTATGACGTGGAGCAAAGTTCATTATGAGGAGTGTAAGCAATGAAAATTGGTGGAGAAATTTTGAAAAAACACAATAATTTGCATGCTCGTATGAAGCTCTCACCAAGTGCATGACAGAGTATAGTTAAAATTATTTATCAAACACATCAAAAAGCAAAGATCCAAACGTTTAAACAAATCTCTTCTTCTTAATTGTGCTTTGTCTTTCCGCAACGTTTGAGCTGATGGCCACTACGATATATTCTAACAATTTACAAATTACCAATCAAAAACAAACAATCAAAACATTACAATAGTAAGTATGAACGAATAGTCCCCCCCACCGACAAAATGCTCTTTATTTTGTATAATTTGCTCTCTTAAAAAAAACCTACAAAAACCCAATAAACAACTACCAAAACATGAAAATACGTTTGTGTATAGCTATAATTTTCTCCATCTTATGATTTTTCATCACATTATCACAATGTGCCATATATTCTGTACGTGTATAGCTAAGTTTTCTTCAAAGGACATGGAAATCTTAAATATTATTTTTGCACATCTCTACAACTTTTCCCAGCTCCACGAAATGTGTATATATTTATTTCAATTTCAACTTTTGTACTCCCTTTGTCTTTTGCGTTGTAAAGCAGCCAATCTTTTGTGGCTAACGTTTCGTCTACTATACATTACACACATTCACATACAACACACACACACTGGGAGAAATGCTTCCAAAATATGATCAAAACACAACATATTTTTAAAAGGTTTCTTCTTTTGTTACCAAAGGCCTCTGGGGAAAGATTAATCACATATTGATTTTAAATCTATTTTGGTTTAATCTTAACACACTTCCGCCTTTTTACCACTGAATTAACATGGTCTGAGTTTCGGCTATATTTTCATTTGTTGTTAGTCTAAGCATCCACACATAACACTTGTAAGCACACGAAACACTATTGTAATGCTCTCTATGCTCACATAAACCGAAGCACACACCCAATCCTCGCATGGTATATTATTTAATTTATCTTATTTTTAGTTGACATCTTAAGACTAATTAAAATTTTTCTGCACTTTTCTATTTTTCTTTTCTTTCTACATAAAACCCGTACAAATATCGAAAATCAATAAAAATTCCAACCGATGAAATCTGTTGTAAAAATATAAATAAAAAAAATAATTAAAACAATGAACTGACATAATCGAAACGTATGAACAATAAACAATCGATAATACGAATCAATAAAATAATATATAAATCGAAAACAATCGCAATAATCGAACGGTGTTATCGATTAAGCAGTATCAAGCGGCCATTAGCTCATCCGTGCATTCCACGCCATCGAAATCGTTTATCGCCAGCAGCGGAAGCGGCGGCGGCGGTCTCGGTTTGGGGGGCGGTACCGTTGTGGGCGGCGTGATTATCAGCAGCAATCACTCGCCCCAATCGACGATATCGCTCGCCTCCTCGTCCTCGAATTCGCGCCAGAATTCGCCCAAGAATTCGATCAGCAAGACGCGCTCCTCCAGCAGTATTACTAATCTCTTGCACAAATCTGCTTCTTCCTCCTCCGCGAACCTGCACCACCTGACGCCCTGCTCCTCGACGTCCTCGGCCTCGATCTCCAATCCGCTGCCACCGCACGCCTACGCCCTGCAACAGAAGCAGCGCAGTTTCCTGACCTTCGGCTTCGGGGCCGGCGGCTCTGGTCCCTCGCGACGGGAGTCGCACGTCAATGTCAATGTAACGCCCACCTCCCACGAGGCGGCCAACGATACGCCCGAGATCCGTAAGTATAAGAAGCGCTTCAACTCGGAGATCCTGTGCGCAGCGCTGTGGGGCGTCAACCTGCTGATTGGAACGGAGAATGGCTTAATGCTGCTAGATCGATCCGGTCAGGGCAAGGTAAGTGATAAGTAACAAATACAATGAAGTTCCATTCTAATGCACTGTAATGTTTGCTGCCACAGGTGTACCAGCTCATCTCGCGACGCCGTTTCCAGCAAATGGAGGTGCTAGAGGGCCAGAACATATTGGTCACCATATCCGGCAAGAAGAACCGAGTGCGCGTCTACTACTTGTCCTGGCTAAAGTCAAAGATCTTGCGCACCGACGGACTCTCCGATGTGAGTTTTAAATTGTAAAATTTTCCATATCATCCATTCGATACTAATTTCCATTCGATTTAATCTCGACTACAGCAAGTGGAGCGTCGGAACGGTTGGATAAACGTGGGTGATCTGCAAGGTGCTGTACATTTTAAGATTGTCAAATACGAGAGGATTAAGTTCCTAGTGATTGCATTAAAAGACTCTATTGAAATTTATGCATGGGCTCCCAAACCATATCACAAATTTATGGCATTTAAGGTGCGTCTGCCTTCCTAAACATACATATAACGGATATACAAATTTGTAATGGTTTTCGTTTCGTAGAATTTTGGTGAACTGGAACATCGCCCGCTTTTGGTCGATCTCACCATTGAGGATCAGTCGAGACTGAAGGTGATCTATGGCTCCGCCGAGGGTTTCCATGCGGTTGATTTAGACTCAGCTGAAGTATACGATATCTATCTTCCCAAGCATGTAAGTTGGCCTGATCAAAAGTGTCGTAATTGATTACTCAATAATTGTTATTTCTGCAGACTCAGGGTGCAATCATTCCGCATTGTATTGTGGCGCTTCCCAACTCAAATGGCATGCAATTGCTGCTTTGCTACGACAATGAGGGCGTCTATGTGAACACAGTGGGCCGGGTTTCCAAGAACATTGTACTGCAGGCAAGTCATCGGGGAATGCTTCCATCTATTTATTTGGTCAGCGTGTTAATAAACTTTTTTAAATCCCTCTCAGTGGGGCGAGATGCCCACCTCGGTGGCCTACATTGGCACTGGACAAATCATGGGCTGGGGCAATAAAGCAATAGAGGTGAGTAGTAAGCTTGCTCTTGGGAGCTTGAGTAATATTTTTAATGGCGCTTTCCCCCTTATTACAGATACGTTCCGTCGAGAGCGGCCATTTGGATGGTGTGTTCATGCACAAAAAGGCGCAGCGCTTGAAATTCCTTTGCGAGCGAAACGACAAAGTATTCTTCAGCAGTGCCAAAGGTGCTTCATCGTGTCAAATCTACTTTATGACGCTCAACAAGCCGGGCATGGCCAATTGGTAATCGAATCGAATCCAAACCCATCCAATCCAATTCAATTCAATCCAATCGACGATCGATGATCTTGGCAGGCAGCCTTCGATCGACGCCCAGCGATCGATTTGCTCAACCGGCAAACAAAATCAACCCATAAACATTTTCTTCTTATTTTACCACAAAAAGGAAAACGAAAATGAAAGTATCTAACGCGAACACATAAAAGATAATTAGCTGATTTAAGTGAAGAGTGCATAACGATTAAGTGAGATATCCTAAAAACAAACACACCAACAACAACACTCAACAACATACCAACAACCCGAGGTCATGAACTTGTGCTTATGAAATTCACCACGACAACGTTTCAATTAGTAAATGTGCTAAGAAAACTCGATCAACACGAGCCTATATATATATATATAAAATAATCTACTTAATATTTAGAACCGAACATTTCACGCTCACTCGTCGAGGTTTTTTGTCAGATCTGGTCAGAAAAAAACCGCAATTAAAGCAATTCGTATCCTCCATCCTTTCGATGTATGTATATTAACGTTACATAACTGAACACTCAGCACACACGATTCAGATTCAGATTCATTTCAAATGTCGTTTCACAATTGTGTATGATTTCGCTTACAAGTTAAACTTAAGTTGAAAGCCGACAGCGCAGCATAAGCCCACAAAACATACAAGTATATCGAATTTTCAGCACAAAGCCGAAAATATAGAAGAAAATATATGCAGTTAGTTTTTGTTCTTGATATTATCAAATAGAATTTATTTGTGCGTTTCTGATAAATACGTGTTAGTGGAGAGAGCAGAGGAAATGTATACATTTTATCGAAATGCAAATGCAAATGCAAATGGAAATCGAAGCGAAGCAAAGCAAACAAAACCCACATAAAACGCCATTGTAAAAACTAAGTGATAAACAAGTAAATAATTGAATAATGTAAAATAAAGCCGTAAGCGAATGCAAAAGCGAATGCGAAAGCAACACAAACCCAAGCAAGCTTGCAACAATTGAGGAAATCCAATGGAAATATAGAAACGCACCATGACGTTTGCGAGAAGAGCTACCTTAATAACAAAATTGGAGGGAATTACAAAACGAGAACCTAGTTAAGCTGCATTTTTTACTGAACTTTTATACAGAGCCAAGAGAATGATGAAAACAAAAGCAAAAATAACGGATGAACGAATCGAGGAGGGAAATTAAACCAAAATTCTATAAATCGTAGCATGTTAAAAATTGATAACCATCTCCACATCTCCGCTTGTTGTACTGTGTGCATTTCTTTGTGTTTTTTACTAGCTTCAATATCAAAAGTGGTCACGTTGCAATATCTCTATATCCAGAGCATATAGAACCTCGTCCCCAACTGGCGCACATTCAAGCCCCCCGCCCCCCAATGAAACACTAATTCTGCCTTATTTTATGTTGTTTGCGTGATTTCGCCCCACTCCTTCTCTTCCACACGAAAAAAGAAAAGTCTCATGAAGAAGTATATTTAAAATATTGTTTGTTTTTGTGTTATAAAATGATTGTACGCCCCCGTATTTAGTAATGTTCATCCAAGCAAAATGGAAAGATAAGTGCACTAAACTGCACATCTAAAACAACAAAAAAAGAATAAAAGAATTAGTAATAAATGCTTACTTTATTTCTAAAATAAAACAAGTAAAATGGTACAGAAATGAATGTAAATCTAATTATTATATATATATAATCTCAAAATTAAAAAAAAAAAAATACAACAAATTCTATGCATATTATTTGAGGGTTGCTTTTGGAAATATCTTCTAAACTCTTTAGCTGGTTGCTTGAGTTTACCAAACGACACTTCACAATCTTTACATCAATGTAGAGACCCTTACACTGGTTTGAGTCATTGCTAGTTTTTTTTTACATTACTTTACATATGTAAATACTACTCATTTATTGCAATTATATTTTCTTGTTCTGTATTTTCTGAAATTCTAAAATGTTTTCAAAACAAAGTAGATTCTGATTTAATGAATAGGACTTAAACGATATTTTAAACACACTTTTTGAAATGCGGCGCTCATTGCTTGAATGTTATTGAATATTCGATTTAATTGTACGTTATCAATGTGACCGCATTTATAAAATAATATCAAAACCCATAACGCTGCAGCACATCGCCGATAGTATCGAGTAATCTTCTCCTATTGTACCACCACTAAAAAAACAAAGCAAAACCAAAATCGGCCCGAAATTCAAGCGAACCGGACGCGTTTTCGTCGCGAGTTTAACCGCTGCAAAAATATCAACAATAAGTATAAATTGCCGCGGGTATTGAGTTCACATGATGATCGAGTGATTTTTTTAACTGAACGAATAGCGTTTTCGAAACAGTATATTTATCAAGTGTTCCGGGTCGCGAGTATTTAAAAAAAAGGATTTGTGTATACCAAAAGGGCTAAACAAAAAGCTTTTTAAAGGTAAATCCCAGCAAAAGAGTGCTAAATGGAGTTTTGCGAGAAGCAAATGTGCCGGAAAAAACGTACAAAACAGTGCAAATGAAAATAAAAAGACGCCGACTATATGTGTATTAGGTCCATCTGTATGTGTGAAAAAATCCTGGACAACGCCACTCCTTTTGCGCAAAGAAATTTAATAAAAAAAAAACGAAAAGAAGCTGTATATAGAGAGCAAAACGAAGCTGCGCCGGAGTTGAACAAAAATGTAAAGGAAATGTAAATGGGGGGTGAGGGTGACCGATAATTCCGAGTTTACGCAAATATTTTGAAACGAAATCGCCATTAAACTCAGGTTTCGATTTTAGTGCAAATACAACGGTAAAACAATGAAATTGCATTTGGAGTAGCGGCATTTTTAAGGGTGTGTGTGAGTTCGAGTCCTGCCGTCCTGCTTGCACCCTCTGCGCAGAAGCAGCACAGCGAAAAAAAAAACCCCGAAAAAACAATTGCAAATTGCAGAAATGCGGACCGAATACGAAAATACAAAAATAGTTTCTGCCAACAGCTGGCGGAGTTTCAGACACCACCTGGCGAAAAAGCCAACATGGGACACTTAAACAGTTAAACGGTTCTCCTTTTTATGGCTTTTAATAACTGGTTTCGCAGAGCCTTTGCGCGTAGGTGCGAGCGAGCAGGAAGTATGCCCCAACCAAAGAACCGTTGATCGCAAAATGCAACTGCGATCGGGATGATGAAGAGAGGGGAAGGAGAGGGAGGAGGGGGAGCGAGAGCGAGATGGAGACTGGGTGATAAAAAACCATAACATAACAAAACCAAACAAAACGAAACGAAAGCAAGTGACTTTTGTTTTTCTTTTGTTGTCTTAGGTTCTGTTTGCATGTGTGTGGGTTTCTTCTGATAATTTCGCTATCGCTGTTTTGGCCTTATTTATCGCTGTTCTTTGTTTTGCAATTCTGCGAGTGGCCGCCATTTATGCAAATATGCAAAAATCACAATTCTATTTGCACTATTTCCTCAATAAAAAATCGCTGGCGAGGCCAAGAACATTATATTGTTGTTAAATTCAGCTCTTCGCGGGTACAATTTCACCCTCTTTTGTGCGTCGCGTGCTCTGCGCTTCTTTTTCTCATTTGTTTATTTTTAGTTGCGGAATTTCTGGTTACAAACCGTATTTAATTTCAACGACTTCCCTCTGTTGTGCTCCTTATTCTCCAATCCCCACCTTCTCCTTCCTCTTGCTCTTCCTTCGTCTTCTTCTTCTCTCTCTGCTCCTTCTTTGTCTCGCAGAAACAGTTGCGCTTCATGTCACTCCCCAATACACAGAGAAAAACTTTTCAATGGTAGTGAATAAAATATTCCATCAATTTAGCAGAATTTCTTAAATGATAACATTTTGTGCAGTGCACTGGAGAAGGGAGCCCCAAAAGATACAATAAGGGGAGTTTGAGGAAATACACAACAAGAAGAAGGGCCCGCCTTTGTTTAATGACTTCTGTGTATATTTATTTATAGTTGCTTCACTTTAATGTTTCAATTTTTATTTCCACACCATATCCATCGTCAATTTGTCGGCGACTTTAAAACTCATAAAATGTCCAGCTTTTTTCCGGCGTCATAAAACTTTCGCCCACGCTCGCGCAATTTGCATAAACTTAATTAGTCAAATGCAGGCACAAAAAGTTATTCAACAAATTATTCTTAATTAAAGAAACAGCCAAAGTCGTATGGCGTTTGACAGATTGAACATTCAAATGCGTTAATTTTCATGCAAATCTGTGCATTATGCTAATCGCTTTGAATGGCCAAAAGTTAGCTTAACGCCTTGAATTTATAGTTTCACCATTTTGGCGTTTATGGAAAACTTTTGCAGCGGGTTAAATGTCCACAAAAATGCAAGGAGTTGTTCTAAAATGTGCTTTCCATCAAAGAAACAATCTTATAGAAACCCAGATGACAGATCCAACATTAAATAGTTATAATCTTGATTATGTGCCAATAGTTTTAAAGACAGAAAGTCAAATGGTTTAACTGGGATTTATTGTTTCAAATTATATCGTTTTGTTTATGGCCAATCTCGACATCTGTGTTCTTTATAAGACCATCAATCTTTTGGTCAAAAGAGAGCATTTAACTTTTCAAACTTATGGCCAAAGTTGAGAGGCTTGGATTTATTGCTTCACATTTATGCTATTTATTTTACTAGAATCTAGTCTCAACTATGTATTTCCACAGAACTCCAGATCGCAGATCTGTGTGAATTAAATTAATCAAATGCAGACATACAATAATACAATAGTTATTCAAGAGATTATTCTTAATTAAAGTAGCAGGCAGACTCTGTTTTCGTTTTAATCTTTATTTTATGTTAATCCTATATATATTGTTTTATACTTTTCGCATTTATGGAAAACTTTTGCAACTACATCGAACGAAATCGAGATCACAGATCACAGATCTCTCCGAACTCTTGAGTGTTATGTTTTTCCGTTTGTTTTTCTATCTTTTTTCGGTGGCCCACGCGCAGCTGGCGAAATCAAGTTTAGAAATTCCCCCGTAGCCCCCAAAAAGTATGGATACCCCTGACTTTATCTCTTGCGTCACTTGATTTGGCGCAAGCTTAGCACACGACTCCAAAAGAGTTTGGAGCCACTTTTTGGGGCCATATGATCTTGGATCTCTGGCATTTTCGCTCGACTTTTCAGTGGAAACCCAACAGTAACCAATGACAATAGCTATAGGTCTATATATGTATCTGTACTGATATTAACAGTCGCCGCAAAATGTCGCCTTTATTTATTCATCCATTTTTTCCAACTCTTTTTTTATGAGGCTGCCGTTTGGCGAGCCGCCATATAAGGCATCTAAATTGTGTGCGCGTTTGTGTCTTGGATTTTCGGTTGATCAATGATCATGATTCGTTCATGGCTTGGGGCCATTCGGCTTTTATTGTCTGAGGAAAAGCGATATTAGCTAAGCCTAATGCGGCCATTTGGGGCTTGATTTTTATTGGCTGTTTACGGGGTTCACTGAACCCAGATTGCAGTTAGATTTGATAGTTAAATTTGACAGAGAAAATGTGTTATTACATGTGTGAGGAACTTGAACTTGACTAGACTTACTGTTGAGTGAGTTTAGCACATAAATTAATATTGTATTTACAAGATATTAGCCCTGTTTCGAACTTCTACATACCCAGCAAACGTTCATATAATTATCATACGTTGCTCTGCAAGAGATTTCAATGATTACGCCAGTTGCATTTAGGTAATTGATAGTTGGCCACAGCTGCAGTGCTCCACCGGGCGGCTGTGTGCCCCTATTCCCGCCCAGAGTTCAACCCACACCTCTCTAATGGCCATGCAACCACTTGCGGACCACTTTGTCCACTTGTCCGGACAGCAAACCGACAAAAAACGGACAAAAAACCCTGTGCAACAACTTGAAATGTTTGTGTAACCCACGGCGAAACAAACCAGAAACACAAAACCAGAGAGGGCAAAACATGCGGCAGGCGAAGCTTTCAAATCACATAACATACAACACCGAAAATGGGTGGGTTATACTGCCCCACTTGAGGCACTCCTCCTCCAGATGCCGCCTCCTTATCCCCGATCGATATGTATATGGTATGGACATATGTACCTAATGAGCCGGCGGGCAATGTCGTTGGGCATTATTAACATACGTTTGCTATGGACATCCCGTCGAGTTTCTGTCCTGCAGGCGTTTAACCCTCCAAAGAACCCTTGGAGCAACAGAGGATTACTTAAAATTTCCCACACTGTATATACATATATGTATGAATATTAACATAATGTAATGCCATGTTGGTAATTTCTTAATTAACAAGTTTTGATGCCAATTATAAAAACATTACCGTAACATTCATACTCTGACGCGTTGTCGAAGACTTTAACCCTATGTGGCAGTTTCTGAATTATGCAATTTGCAACCTTCTGTGGCTGCAATTGCAACTGCAGCGAGATTGAATCGAATGAGGTAGGAAAAGAGCTGAATTACAGCTGCCGAGCATGAGATTCCAAAGTTGCATGACTGCTGCTCTCAGTGCTTAGTGAACAATGTAAATTGCACCATCCATCGCCACCTTCAAGGTTCATTCTCAGTACTCCCCACTCACCACCCATTCGAAATAAAGCAAAAACACGCCAACTTGAAGCTAGATATAATGCTGTTTATAGCATTATGGATTTGCGTTTGGACCTTTGGGTCCTTTGCCTAATTAATTGCCAGCTAATTTAGGACACCTCCCCCAGTTGATACGATATTATCCTGCCACTGGCCAAACCCAATTTCCAGCTGACCCCATTTTCCAGGACCTGACCACAAAAATTAGGCCCAATTTGGTAAATGAAGCGTGTTGAAAATAAACATTTCCCCTGTCAATATTCGTTCGCTCTTCACGGCACACATTTATTGGCTTCATTTGCCTATTTTGGGGTTGCATTCGAATGGTTTTCCTTCTGAGGGGAGTGCTTTCAGTGCTTTGTTTCAGGTTTTCAGGGTTTTAGGAAAAGGTTTTTGTTTAATTGAATTCTGTTCCTTTGCTCTGGCAGCGAGAAAAAAGTGTTGGCGAAAAGTTTTTGACAATTTATCAGATAAGCGAGGCAGGGGAAATGGTTTGATGGCGGGCGGAAAATTTAGAGAAAGCACTGCCAGCATAATGACAAAAGTTTTTCCAACCGCCGGTTCACTTTTTCTCCCATTTTCGCAGTGTAAACTGTAAACTGTAAACTGAAAACTGAGAACTGAAAACCCATTGGGGAAGCTCTTCTCGCTTTGTTTTGGTTTTGTGTCTGGCTTTTCATTCTATTTCCTTGCAGTTACCGGTGTGTGTGTGTGTACCTTCTTGTTCTCCTGTTTTCCATGCTTTTCATGCTTTCCATACAGCGTTAAAAAAAGTTTTTGAAATCAAAGGAAATGATTCTGAAAGTCAGAAATCCAACTTACCAAATATTTACGAGTTCTAAACGAATCTAAAGATGCATTTAAGTTAACATAGGAATCCTTGTGCCAAAAATACCATTTTTTTCTCAGTGCATGCGTCCTGTGGCGTCTAAGCTTTTTCGCCAGCCTGCATTTCTAAGGGTTGTTCCTTTGGCTTCCATTCCACTGCAGGGCAGCCTCTGCAAAAGTACAGTAGTACCGGCAAGGGCAACCAAGAACCCTGGGAACTGCCAAAGGAGGCGGGATTATATTGGTAAGGAGTGAGGGGTGCAGAGGAACCCACGGACGGCGACCCTGCCAAGTGTGAAGTGTCTACTTAATGTTGAGTCAACTTTGATTCTGCCTTTCTCGCTTGGCTTTGTCTCCACCGTCCTTTGG
This sequence comes from Drosophila santomea, assembly GCF_016746245.2. Taxonomy (NCBI): domain Eukaryota; kingdom Metazoa; phylum Arthropoda; class Insecta; order Diptera; family Drosophilidae; genus Drosophila; species Drosophila santomea. The sequence goes on from NC_053018.2 coordinate 9,535,272, forward strand.
CATTTGTAGTTGTCACGCCTGCTGCCCACAGACTGCAGTCTCAGTCTGCATTCCCCAGCTGCAATCCATCTATCCGTACAGTGCGCGAAATTTGTATATATCTTGATAAATTTCCATTTTAAGACTGCATAAAGAAAGGGCTGGGCTTCATATTAATCTTAGCCTTTATCTTAATAAAGTTTTAGCTGAAAGACATGCGAGCTCTGACTTTTGCGCCGTGCATCTGCACGTTTCGGTTGCAACTTCAACTGCTACATCAGTGTGGCACTTTATCTTGACAGCGACAGGCGACGCGTGGCCATAAATCAATAATCTTCTGCCCCAAGCAGAAGACACCCTGCGAAACCTGCGATGTGACAGGAATCAAAAGTCGAAATGGAGGAAAAGGAGGGATTGGGATCCTGTGGATCGAAGCTTATTTTGAGTCACTGCTGCGGGCTGAATGCAAATTGGAGCATTTGGGATTGTCAGTCGGATGCAATTTGGATAACTAAATGGGGATAAGAGTGGGGGAATTCATTTGATTGGATATCATAAAGGCTCGGTGACAGAACGTATTTATATGCTGCAAAGGAAGTAAAGAATATAAATCATATTGGCTTGTCACGCTCATTTAAATCTAGTTAAAGCATTTTGTAAAGCTAAGAGCCATTCAAAATATCACTGAAGCACTTTGCAGCGTTTTATATATTTAATGTGCATCCGCTTCCCCCAAAAATTTATTTAAATCAAGAACAATTCGCTTTAAAGTTCCTTGAACTTGTGTGCGCCCCACTGCAGTGGCCATTAAAAATGTATGTCCACTCAGCAGTTATGAGAGTGTTCCACATTCGAAGCCAACCTTTGTGAACATTTGTGTAGAATTTTATATAAATATATATATATATGAATGTGTTCAGACATTCAATCAGCCCAATGCTAATGTTTGCATTACGGCAGGATCCAATTAAAAGCAAACAAACAATGACGAGTGACAGTTTAAATGGGCACAGACACTCACTCGGATAAATATGCATTAATTAAATCGCAAGCGGAGTTCAAATTTGTCAAAGACAAAAACACCATTCAAGCGTGCAAACAATGGAATTTAAATGCACAAATGCACCTACGCAGTCTGAAATAAAAAGCAATGATGATGATGGCGCAAAGTTCACGTGCAACTAATCAATGAATGGCAGATGAATTAGAAGCTGATAAGTAAAAGTGTGCCTCTGTGGCGTGTAGATAATGGCAGTGCTAGTGTTGTGCGAAAATTGCCATTTAATTGCTGTGAATCAGCTGATAAGCGACAAGTCAACCCAATCCAATCCAAGTTCAGTTCTAGACATCGTGACTGTCACGAGGATTGCACAAGTCGGGCGAATGAAATCGCAGCTGGGCCACACGTAAATTACCCACTTTGCGGGGGCTTGCAAATGCAGAAGTTTTCCATTTTTCCATTTTGCGTCTCAAATGTTTGACTGCACTTGACTCGAGTGGGAAAACAGCGACAGCGCAGACATGGCAGGGTGGCGGGGAAAATGTGAAAATTGTGGGTGACTGACTGAGTAGTTTACTCTCCAGCCAGCTTGGCAATTGCCACAGCTTTGCCTTTTTGCACTCTAAGCGGATTTGTTGCATTTGCTTTCCATATGTATACATATTCCCAGTCGTGTGTTTGTTTTGTTTAGTGGGGAGAATGGAAAAAATTGTTTGCAAAAAAAAGCAAACTGCATTGCAATAAATGGAAAATTTCGTCTCCATTCTCCCTGACTTTAAATATTATGAAATATTCTTCTGCCCGGTGTGTGCAAAACCTTAAAAGTTCAAAGTCGCCAAATGCTGAACTTTGAATGGGGTGCCAAAGTGGTTTCAGTTCTGTGGGTGGATGGGTTGTTGGGTGTGAAATGGAGCTGTTTGAACTTGCAGACGAAAGCGATTACGAATGGAGATTTGTGTAAATATTTGTTGGCCAACGGAAATTGGGGTTAAAGGATAGAATATATACATGTAGATGGAGTAATGCCATTTGTGGCTTGGAGATATCCGTTTGCTTACCATCTTTAAAGTCCGATGCTCTCGGTTAGAATAGTTATAGAAATGAAAAGTGTTAAACGATTGTCGTGTTTATAACCAGTTTTCATAACTAATAAAAGGTAATTGGAGGTTTTTCTGAGTTATTTAGGTTCTTCTCTTTAACTTGAAAGGTTTATAGGAGGTACAGATTTAGGTGTAGATTTCATTGATTAACAAAATTGAGGGAAACTTAATATTCCCAGGTGGCACCATAATATTTACAGCCATGTGTGTTTTCCCATTGAGCTTTCTTGTCCAAACAAAAAATAGTATAAGTTTTCCATTCTCATATCAGCTTTCAATACAACATTCATCTGCACTCTGATAGCAGCGTAGTGAAAACCTCCATTAGCCAAATTATACTTTCCGCATTGGTGAAGAATACTTCCCATATCTCTTTCTACCTACAGATAGAAACCAGCAACTATTTTTGCTATCTCAGCAATCTGAGCAATCGGGCATTACACGACACTTGTAGGAAACTGCAAATGATCTTTGTCACATTTAACACGAAAAAGACAAAATCGAGGTTGGAATAATTATTGTTTTTACTTTTTACGGACTGTTCAACTTTTGCTTTCGTAGGGCCAGAGCGTTAAATCCCATTCGGCCACGCTTTAACTGGTTTTGTGTGCTTATTCATGATGTACTTTGTACTTTTGTTTTTTTTTTGTGACTCTGTTGACATTGTCACGCTCTCACTTGCGAAGAAGGGGGAGTTTTGGGAGCTTCGACCCTCGCAACGATCTTAGTTTCGTCGTACCGTTCCACGCTTTATTTAAGTTTATTTGATTCCATTTTTATTTATTTATTTTCGTTTTTAGTCTCTCCAGTTCGCTTTCATCTGGCGACGGGTGAAAGGGGTTAAGAGCGAGCAGCTTGGCGACCAGATGTCTGCCACGCATTCGTCGTCATTTATCAAAAACGTCAGGAGGATGGGCAAAAGAGGGAGCAGGTGGAGCTCCTCTTCTGGGGGAGATCTCAAGATCTCAAGCCCCAGAAGCATTGGTCATGGCCACGGCATCTAGTTGTTGTCACCGTCTTTGTTACGAGTTTTTAATCAGCTTACTTTATAATCTTGAAACCGTGTTAATCGAGTTTGGTTAATTACAAGTTGTAGTCTGCATTATTTATGAAGCTTTTTATTTGGGCTCAGTTTTCATCCCATTTGGCTGTTTCTTTATTAGTTCTAGGCATTAAATTTTGTATTCAAAACACTTGTTAGATGGTTTTCCCCTATTTCCACATCCACTTCTCACAAAGCTCTTAATTTACATCAAGCTTTTGGACACCTCTTTTTGAGGGTTTGCGGTTGTAATCCTTTTTTGCGCCTTTGGGATGCCACTTTTTGGGGTCATTCCAAGCCCAAGTTGATTCAATTTGCAGTTGACATTTCATTTCAACTCGTTTGCTGACTCGGATATCGACCGTTGTCAAGTGGACAAGTGGAGGCTTAAAGCACGAGTTCCGTTCGCCTGTGGCTTGGATACTTTTTTATATAGAAAGCCCTGCCATCTACGGACGTGGCCTTTTCAGTCTTTATGGTTAGGCTTTGCGCTCTCTATTGGTTTGGAAACTGTCAGTGCACTGAAAAATTAACAATCTAAATGCTGTTTCAATGGTAATACTTACTAGTATTATTAGTAAATCCCTTCCTTATGACCAAAGCATTCAAAAAAGTTGGCTTTAATCTATCTGAGTCTGCAATCATCATTTGAAATCCATTTTTCGCAGTGCAACTTTGTTCGCCTCTCCTGCACAATTAAAAATTCTTTGTGCACTGGCCACGATTCGCACTCCGGCGAAGATTGAGATTGACTTGTCCCAACATGGAAGGCCTGAGAAGATGTGTGCTCCACCTCTCGGGGGGATTTTTCTGTCCATCAGGTGGGTCAGTCCATGTGGCATAGAAGGTAATATGGTAAATGCAGCAAAGGGGGCGGGGTCGGTCACGCAAGGCGGCAGTTAGAGGAAACCCTATTAATGTCAAGTTCATTGCCACAATCCATCATTTGAGGAGAAAGGGGAAGGTGGATGGTGCACATTGCTGCTGGAGGATTTATTATTATGGGCAATATTGTGCAAGCTGCAACATTTCATTAGCTTGGCCCGCTGCGTTGGAAACTTGTTTACAGTGAGTTCCGTCTTTGTTGGCGGACTTGTCCAAGTTGGTCGAACTTGATATTGGCCAGACTTGATTTTGAACTGAATATTTTGGCTTATCTGCCGATAAGAGCGCGTGATTTTGGCCCCAATCAATAATTGTCGTTCAATAAAATATATATTCCCTATGTATAATTGGGTGTATCTTATCTGGTAGCCACGTGCTGCTGCGATGGCAAGTCAAATTCAATTTGACAGCCTCGAATGTGCAATTAAAATTGACTTGCAACACTTAGTTTGCTGCACTCTTTGCCACTCACCTTGCAGACCTTGGAAAAGCAATTTTCCGCAGCGACAATAAATTATGAGCTTGTCTAGTGAAGGAAAAAGTGGAAAAGCGGGAAAGCTGGGAAGAAAAAGGTGTGGAGCCCAGGACTTGTGAAAGTTGGCAGAGGCCTCATTTTATCACCGCCACTTTGCATGTTCATTTACTTTATGTATGGGTAACGCCCTGAAATGGTTTACCTATAACTTTTCTGTAGCTATTTTAATGCTGCATTTCTTACGGATTTTTCAATTACTTTAGTGGCTTTCGTACCGATTCCAATTGTAATTGCAACTCCTTGGCTCACGGCGATTATCTACTTGGCCAGCCATAATTATTAACCCATGACGTTGGGGGGGAATCTGGTGGGGTATTTGGCAATTAAAATCGCCGCCCCGCCTCCATTTAATGTAACACTTACATGCTCTACTGCGCGGATAATTTACCAACATTTTTGCTCAATCTATTTCGCATGCCTAACTTAAACTCGTAATTGTTATTATCATTATCATTCCGATATTCGCACTGCCGCAAAATGTCTTGGAAACGACGCGCATTAACGTGGCTAAAAACGGCTTTTTGCGGGCTTAACTGTTGATGGGAGTTAGAAATACTTTTTCCGATTGCCGTCAAGCTGCGATGATGGGGCATGCAATCTGATAATTCAGTTGATTATGAGCGGAAAATGTGAGGAATGTCTTGGGAGAATCAGAAATTGAGAAGCACTTAGCAGATAAGTCATAGAATGAATTCTACCACTGGGAATTAGCTTTAGACTATCGTAGGAAGTCCATAGAATAGTTGATGTTTAGGTTTAAGAGTGAACAGTACTCTAAAGTAGTTTTGTATCAACTCTTGTGTATGTGCAATGGTTTTTTATACTTCCTACGTTTACTCTACCACCTAAAATCAGACTGTAATTTTAAACGAGCTTTCAACAAACATCAAAAAGCCACCCACCTGGCTCACTTCACTGCCCATTTCATTGAAAACCAGAAAAGAAGGTTTCTAACATTTTCCCACTGCCAGTCAGTTTTTATTGGTCGTTCCGGAGTTCGGTGGACCAGACAGCCCACCTAAAACCTGGTAACTTGGTAACTTGGCAACTTGGCAACTCGGCTCTTAATAAGGCAAGACAGCATCGCATGGGCGGCGAGAACTTTTCTGCTCTGAAACCAATTTCTGGCGTTACATGGCTGCTCATCTGTGTTTCAGTTTTAGCCTGGCTTTCGGTTTTAGTTTTGGATTGGGCAGCTGCTTCTACTTCTACTTCTGCACCGTAAAAGGTCGTGAAAAAGTTGTTTACTTCTTCCTGCTCAGACATCGCAGCTTATGAGGCCATAAAAAGCCAAAAGAATGGTGAGTGCAAATGGAGGAGAAGAGCAACGCCTAAGCGGATTCGTAATAAAACTAAAACATGACATGTTGGTAACTCGAATGTGTTTAACACGTGAAACTTCAAACGAAAAAGGCCAGCGCTTTTGTTAATTTTTTGTATTTAGCAAGTCTTGTAAGCGTTACAGTGGAAATCTTGATCAACTCATGTCGATCGGCCTTGATGCGAAGAGCACTCGAAAAAGAAACAAACCTCTTGACGCATTTTTGTGATTGAAAGTTATGACATCTAATAATTATAATCAAGCCAACGAGCTGTTTTCGCTGTTGCTGACACTGCCATGATTTATACGCATCTCGAAAGCCAACTTGGTAATCACATTTGGCTCGAACCGACATCAAACCGTTATGAGCCGACGCAACCGCACAGACCTCTTTTCCTGATTTACTCTTAGTGCCAATAAACCCGGCCAACTAATGACATAGGCTTTCGGCCAAGAGAAATCTGATTGATTGTAATTAAAGGCCCCGCAAGACAGCAGATTCTAATGCCAACTTATTGGCACTTTCAGCCAGCATCTAGTTTATGGAACGCAAATGTCAAGCGGCAATTGGCGGATGATTGCCTGTTGGTTATGAGGCGGATGTTGGAAATGGGTTTAAAAAAGGAGGCAACTTGGCCACAACGACCCTGTTTTCATACACACTTCACTAAGCTAGTAAACCTAATAAAAGTGGAAAATCAACTTGCATAATTTACAAATAACACTGAATAAATTAGTAATAATCAATGTAATAATTTGTCTTCCAATCGTGACTTTCCCTTTCCATCCCACTCTCTCTTACCACTACCATATATCAGGAAAGTAAGCTCTAGAGGCTATTATCTGGTATCTTGCACAACTTTGCGACCTGCCCCAAGTAACTCACTTAACTCACTTAACCCGACTCGCATTTCAGTTACATTTCTTCATTTTGTTTAGCCATTTGATTACACCCACCACGATTTTCTCACGCACCATAAACGAGTGAAATTGTTGAACAACCATAAATTAGACAATTACAATGCGCTGAATGATTTTCAGCTGGAGTTGTAGGCGTCCCCAGAAGGCAGAGGAAATTTATGAGCTTACCTTGAGTCCAAAGACCCCCGAAAAAAGACAATTCGTGAAGTTTGTAGGGGGGCAAATTAAGGCGACACATTGATTACCCCCCCAAAAGCTAATAACATTGTTATTGTTGACTGATGACTGACGACTGCAGCTACTGGAAACGCTGTCTGTTTATCAATTGGCCGGACTTTCTCCCCGGTTTTTGGTTTCAGTCGATTGGGCTCGTCTTGAACTCTGGCGTTGTGTTTTCTCCCCTTTCGCGTTGCTGCAGCTCCAAATGAAACTAATTGCTTCCGTTTGCAACAATTCACCTTCAATTTTCCAGCGAGAAACGGCGAACCTACGGCAAATCCCTCGGAGGAGAGTCAAAAACTAATTTCGTATGCCCCGGAGGGCCACCTTAAAAATGTGGCAATTCTATTGGGTTTCGTTGGCCAGCTTTTGGCTGATTTTTTTTGGTTCATTGAACCTCCAAGTGCACAGAGAAAAAAAGAAGATTACGATCTTGTAATGAAAATGAAGTTTATGAACAAATTGTTATTAACATATGATGCGTAATATTCGTGCAAAATAAATGAACCTACAATGCTTTAAAATCAATTGTAAATTTAAGTAGTAAACTTAGTGGCTCTAGTACAATTTTATACCGTGTATTTTAGCAATTTCGCTCTCCTAACTCTTATTTGCGTTGTTTCTTCGATTGTTTTTTTTTTGCAGAAATTTGCATTTTCATCTTGCGCAAAAGGCAAACCAAACACACAAAAAATGCTGACACCGATGAGGCCAGCGGTGGGTTGATTGGCTGACAACCACGACAACGAAGAAACAGCTAGACACGCTCCAGTGCATCGAGTGGGAGGAAGTGGAAGTGGATTTGGCAGCGGGCAAGTTGGAGCAGCATCACCTGGCTCCACTTGAATACGAACAAAGCTGAAAAAAAGCTGAAAACAGCTGAAAAACTGCAGAAAGAGCGCACTACAAACATCCCGCCACAATGACAAATGTTTGGAGCGGAGCCAGGCTTTAGGTGTAGAGCAGGTTTAATCAAACAACAAAGGCAAACAAAGGAGGAAACGAGGAGGCCAGCGAGGAGAAGGGGGAAGGACACCACATAGCACCTGAATTGGACAGGAGAAAGGTGAGTCCACTTTTGGCTACCGCCGGGGCAATAAATCCAAGTGCTCAGCGGGTTTATTACGAGATTACTGCAACTGTGGAATGTTCATAAATTGCAATTAAACACCACATATATTAGTGTTAGAAAACAATTACACCTTGAGTTACACAGAAATATATTTATGAATAATAAAAGTCTTATATTTAAAGATTACATTACTCACTTTAATAGTATTTACCGCGTTTTTTCCATAAACTTAACTTTATTCATGGCTCAACTTATAGCTGATGAAGCATAATCCCATCTGACAACTCGTATGCTCAGGATATGGAACACTTGTTCCATAAGCCGGGGCAACTGTTTTTTGAAAGCCCATCTCCCAGTTAGGCCATAAAAAACTGGCTACACACGTGGCGAATCCTTAGCCAAGTTTGTGGATCCCTGGACTCCTTAATTATGCGCACATGAGACTCATTCGGGGAAAACACGAGGACGATGGCGCCACGTTGAGGTTTAGTTTATGTGGACAGCACTCGAGGGTAGCAACAAGAGTTTGGCGAAATACTAAAAATGATCTAATATCTACTTCCGAAGTGAACCCGATATAAAAAGTGAACGAAAATGGAAATATTTGAGGAATTTCCGCGCTCTACAAAATGTAGCATATGGAGTAGGTTGCTACCTGAGGTGGGGAGTATGCAAATGTTGTGCCAGCATCCTGGCAGCTCAAGAATAGTCACCCGCCAAGTCGGCGACAACAGTTTCCAGCCGATTCCAGGCCACTGACTCGGTGGCAGTCATTTGTCAGGCTTATAAAAGTCAATCGGTGCGATTATGCAAATGGAATCGGATCGATGTGTGAGGCTCTAAACACTTTGATGCGCTGAGGACGTATCTCAATTGGTTCTGGCCTGGTGCTGGAGCTCCACTGCTCCTCCTCTGGTTATTCAATTTAGCAGGGCGCATCCTTTGAAGACTCGTTTGGTGGTGGGGCTTGCATATCTGCACTTGCACGTAGGCACAATCCAGTTTGGGTGCGGAATTTCAGAAGTGGGAGACTGCCGGAGTGGGATCGCAAAGTCCACTCCACTGGGGGCCACCGCGTGCAGACTTACCAACTTGTTTTCCCACCGTTTAATTGGCATAATTTGTCTAACAAGACCAGCAAACCACAGACAACACATACACACACAATACACACAATGCACAACACCCAACACACACAACATTGAGAACAAGCAGCGACAACTCGTTTCGCATTCATCGCCGCTGCGGTAAGGCGACCGTATCAAAACATCTTGAATTGTTGTGTTCTTGTTTAATAAGTGAATGTTGTTGGCTGTGTTTTTTTTTTATATTGGTCTGTACCTTCGTTAGTTGTGTTACTAACCAGGCCTACGCGGAAAATTGTAAGTCTAGAAGTCTATAGGTATATAAGTCTGTGTGCCAGACAGTTGTCACGACCGGCGAAGGTTGGGCTTGGAATCGAAATGAAAGAAATACAACTAACATAGTTGACTACACAAAAGCTGGGGAACAATTCTAGGAAGCACTGCGACTCTTTGTGAAGCAGCGTCCAAGGTTGATCTCTAAATTAAAAGTCATAGATGTAACTAGAATGTTGACATGGAAAATGTAGAAAAATTACATGAATGATTTTAAAATGTATGTCAAAGGAAGTTGTTGTTTTGGAAGGAATTATATTCCTTAAACTAGTTTAGTTCTTTCTGATGAATTCAAGCTACAGTGCTATGTAACGTCATCAAGATAACTTAATTATTTCCCTAGTTATATGTTATAAAATGTTATACTAACTAATTTGTAGAAAAAAGAAGTCAAGAGATTTTATTATTATTATTTTTTTTTTAATATATCTCTTGTTAACCCGGATCTGATTGTTCACAGCAGTGGCCGTGGTTCCCGACATCATCATCATCATTAGCATTTCTGCTGTTCCGATTCCTATATCCATATCATATTAAGCATCATTTTCCTGGCGCCAACTTTTATTTCGTGTGAACTGGTGGGCAACTCCAAGACCTCCCAGCGGGGGTTCCCATCTCCCCTTCACCTTTTATATGGTATGCTATGGTGTGGAGTACCATCCACGGATCCCGACGCGTAGGTAGGTGGCTCCACTAATTGCTACCAATCTTTTGTGCCCGCCACTTTACTCCACTTGCACCCGGTGTGCCACTGCCATTCACAATGGGGCCATCATTTCATTGTTGACATTGTTTTCTTGTTCACGCTCAAGAGACTGAATGTTGACGCAATTATAACACATGGCGTCGTCGCTGGCTACCCGCTGCTCACCTGGTCACCCGGCCTCCTCCTCCTGGTTCCAGTTACCATGTGCCAGTCCCTCCTCCGCCATCTCGCCTGGATCACGTGTTTGAGCTAACGAGTGCAATTTAACATTTTGCCGAGTGCAATTAACATTTATGCAAAAATTACAGAGACAGGGGTAAACTAGTTTTTTGTCATTTGCCAGGCGCAAATTGCAAATGATGATCGTTATCGTTCTGATCGGGGGCATTTAGCGCTGATTGCAGTGTTTTAATGGGGTGTCTTAATCCGTATTCATGCTAATGATAATGGTGACAGTTATGCTGAGAAAGGTGCTGCGGCTGAATGGATTCTCCGTCGTTTTATAATGCAAATTACTCGGAAACCGTAATGAATATGGTGGTTCACAAATGGGAAGAGTATAAATCTCTTCAGAGTAAGAGCAGTTAGACTATATGGTAAGCTCAAGAAGTACTGAATTTTAAAAGCATATTAAAATCGATGATTCTCTGCAAAGTATATAGCAACGATATGGGCTATTCATCATTTTGCATACACCCTTGAAAGCGCTCAATGGGAGATCTTGCCATGAACTGTGTGATTAAATTGCGATGCCAAGAAGCCAAGGACAAGGAGCCATGGAGGGACCCCATGTGGCAGTTATAAATAGCAGTGTAGTCTGCCAACCGAGCAGCCAATGGCACCACAAAAGCTGAAAGGATTGTGCACTTGAGCAGCTTGCTGGTCGTGTCCATGTCGATGTCCTTTCACGTCCTCGGCTCGCTGGCCATTTGCAGTGGCATTCATTTATAATGAGGGTGGATAGATGGATGGATGGATAAATGGAGAGGAACTGTCATTAAATCAATATCAGTTTGGGCAGCCAAATAAATCTGCGAGCTCATTAAACTTTTACCACGGATATTATGCAGCGAGTGCAACGTTGTTTTCCCCCGGGAAGAAGCAACGCGGCGGATGCGTAATATTTTAAGTGATTCCTTTTGGGTTCACCTCATCCGCCATGTGGTACGGGCACTTTTGAATGATACAGCAACGGACGAGATCACCGGCTATATTTATCTGGCCGTAATCTATATCTTATCCACGTCCATCCTAATTCACGGTCACATGCATTGTGCATTTCGATTAGATTAGATAAATGTAGGCACCATCCGTCGCCATTGTCTCGTGTTTCGGGCCGCTTTCTTATTTACATATTTATTATTACTAGACTTAAGAGCCCAGGCAGTTATTTACACAGTGCGGCTGACTGTTCAGTTGCGACCTTTGTCTCGATTTTGGTCGCTCCTCCTAATTGTGTGGACATGGGTGTGAGTTCACTATCTGCCGATTTGTTTACCTCTTCGCCTGTATTTGCTCTTTTCAGTCAGCTAGTTAGGCGCGTATTCCTATTGACTTTGCGATAAGTTTCGACTGTCTGCTCGGTTCAGATAGTCTGTGTGGCACAAACTGCGCTTTTATCGCCTCCTTTCAGAGAACAATGATTATAAAGAAGTTCGTTTTGTAAGGGCCGTGGGGTAATGTGTATAAAATTAACTTAGCTCATTAGCTGAGTTTAGTAGTTATAAAGTTCTAAGAGAAAGGTTAGCTAGCTTCATTTTATGAGTAGTTATAAAGTTTTGTTTAATCTCTTGTAAAACCCTACAGCAGGGATTTACCGCACTACAGTTGGTTACAAACCACTCAGCGTAGGAGTAGTTCCCACCGCCAGTAGGGCATTGTGCGGTACCAGCCTGGCCAAACTCGTAAATCAATACCGATAACGGTAACCACTACCCTATCACCTACGCCGCATCGCATAGCTTTCAATGTCGCACCGCAGTGTTCCCCACTCACGGCTCTCCGTGTCTCTCGGGGCCTCTCTTCTTGCGTTTTCTGCAAAGAAAGCCCCAACTGGGCCCCAACTGGGCATATGGCAATGCCTTCTCTTTTTCACCCAAGTCGCCGAGCGCAGCAAACAACTGAGTTTTGTTCACTTTTTCAAAGACTTTCACACATCCAACACCTGGAACTCACCTCAGAAGGGTCCGGATATTGGGGGGCTCATTCATATCAATGGAACCTTAATTGTGTTTGATGTGCAGAAAATAACAAACAAACGCATAACAAAGGCATAAGCATAAGTATCAGCAGAAAGTAAAGGTGAAAATCGCCGCGAAAGTCAGTCAAATCGATGAGCAAGAAAATGGCAAAGGTAAAACTGCAATAAACGTTCAAGTTACCCATCGATTTTATCAGTTTGGCCATTAGGGTGCGGCTGGTTGGAATTTGTAACGCAGATAGCTGAATCTCTCAATATACCCGACTTCCGCTGGTAAAGGAAAAACACCGGAATTCGCAACAAACATTGTGTTATAAGTTAATGAGATAATTTTGTGAATTGGTGGCAAGTTGGTTTCACCAGAGAAAAGTTGCATTAAATACTCGTAGTATTATTTCATAACTAACTGGTGCTAATAAAATTTTCCTTGAATTCCTTGCAGTTCCATCATGGAGAAACCAATGCACCATGCACCCGCTCCCGTGGGTAAGGTGAGCCAGATAGCCAACATCTTCCAGCGCAAACCCATCGAGATCCAGCCGGTGGAGCAACTAAGCGCTGTGGCCGCCGCCCACGCCGCTGCCGCCGCCGCCGCTGCTGCCCACCACGCCCACGTCCAAGGAGCACCGGCGGTGCGAACGGAATCCCACTCCGCCAGGTTCAATAACGCGCGGGCTCTGTTCGAGAAATTGGGCGTGGAGTCCAATTCGAATGTGAGTTCGCGACTGTTGCGAAGTGGTTCGCGGGAGGACAACCTGTGTGACGGTTCGGATCGCTCGTCCTCGCGCTCCTCGGATCGCTCACAGTCGCCGCCCAAGCGGAGGACTCCGTTTCCCTCCGGCGTATCACTCGTGCACAATAACAACAATGCCGCCAATGTGGCCCAGAATGGAGTTGCACCCGAGCAACGCTTAAGTAACAGCAAGTTTATTGTGGAACCAGCGGCGCAGGTGGTGCCCACCTCGGTGGTCAAGTATCCGCAGCACAATATATCCCGCTTGAAGTCGGAGGAGCCATCGCCGATTCCACCACCAGCCGGTGGGTCAGTGAGTGCTCTGTTCGCCAGCTCGGGCGCTGACAAGCCGGAGAAACCGGAGCGAAAGTTCAATTCACGGGAGCTGATCGAGAAGCAGAAGAAGTGGACCTCCCATTTCACCAAAACCAAAACAACTCGGACGCACAGCGATCTAAACCGCTGCGACATCATACGTACAGTGCCCGGAACCGGGCTGATCATGGACAGCGAGAAGGTGGCCAAGCCGGCAATGGAACCGCCACAACCTCCGCCAAATGCCAGTCCCAATCCGCCAGCGAGAGCACAGGCACCGCCAGAAATCAAGCCAAGGAGCGGCAAGATTGGCAGTCCGGTGAAGTCGCCGCCATTGCCGCCCATACCGGCGGTCAAGCCAAAGAACGTGAGTCCGGTGAAGTTCAATCCGGATAGGGTGCGCCAGTCGCCGACCAAAACTGCGGATAATTCGCCGCCTCCACCGCCGGCCAAGTCGGCAGCTGTGCTCCAGAGATCCCTGATGCAGGAGCAGCAGGAGCTGCTGAGGAACTCCTGCGATCAGGGCGTGGCACCCATTCCGCCGGAGAAGCCGCGCAAAAAGTCCGTAGATCTCATCGAGGATGCACTGCCCTTGACCAACTGCTCCACGCCCTCATCCTGCGCCTCGCCCACCAGCAGCTACCTAATGCAGCCGGCCAAGAGGGGATCGCTGGACGGTGGATCCGGTAATGGTCAGTATTCCGGCAACGGACTCAGTGGCAGCACCAATTCGGCCGCCTCGGGATCACCGGTGGCCAGTGCCTCCTCGGGACCTTCGTCGCCAGTTCACACTGAGGATGAGAAGCAGGAGAACGAGTCCACGGAGAAGTCGGAGATGGAATACTACCACGGAGGCAACTACAACAGTGTTCCCAGGCGACGACGCAGCGAAAACGAAGGTAAGCTCTTTAAAAGTACAAATTATTCACAAACTTGTTTGGTAGACCAGAACTCATACAATGGGAAAACAATTTCTTTGAAAAAAAAAACTAAAAACCAAACAAAAACCCCGCTGATAACGTTGACAAGGCGACGACAAAGAATATTTGATGACTCATCACGGAGCTGATAGTATTTAGATTAAATGTGCAATTAGAGGCTTCATAAAAGGGCTTTCCAATCGTATTATATGCCCTGCCTGGGGACATCAAAAGTCAGCTAATCCAGGGGAGATCTAGTTTCCATGTTGCTCCACTTTGTTGTGGCCCTTCCTTCCTTCCTTTCCAGACATAATTAATAGCCTTTTGAATCAGGAACCAGAACCAGCAACTCGTCTCAGGGCATTCTCGAACTTCCTTCATTGCGAAGTTTTGAACTTTGCTGGCTCGAGTTCAAACACCTTCCAGACATTCTCCTTGTGTGTGTGTGTGTACTTTGTTGTGTGCTGGCTGAACTGCCAGGTCGACTTCATTGTGCAGTGGCCTCCTGTTGTCCTCCACTCCACACCACTCCACTTCCCCAGCTTATCCCCAGCCATGCCATTCCATTTCATTGCATCCCACATTCATTACAAGTTTTTCTAAGCGGTGTACAAATCGTGACTTGCGCGCCGCCCCAACTCCGCCCTTCCGCCGCCCAAGACCCTTGCCTGTCCTCCTAACACCACCTCTTCAAAGCCTACTCAGTTGCTAGTCCTACACTGGGAGAAAACATCGCCCTCTTATGTCAACTGAGTGCCTTCCTTTCGTGAGCACATCCAAGAAAGTTGTAGGAGAACATTCCACTCATAACTCCACTTACTAACTACAGAATCGATTGATATTAGATTCTTAGTATTAAGATTTTCTGAAATGTGTCTTTAAAGAGTTAGCTTTTTTTTCTGCGTGTGCTCTGGAGGCAAATTCCAATATGGGTCAAACACAGCAGGCATATCAAATGCAGCCCCCAACGACAACGGCTCGACAAGCAGCATTCCAAGCGCTGTGCCCTGCTCCCCGATGCACTTCGTCCTCCTCCGCGAGTGCAATGCTCACAATCTGTCGTCGCCCATCTTCATGGTCCGAGGCTCTTTGGCGTTTGGCGGATTTTGTTGGGATTCCCGCCCCCTCGTGGGCTCTTCTACTTGGGATTTGCTCTTCTAGCGACTCCACACATAAAATTGTATTAATGCCAGATTAGGAATTCAATGATGCGTTGCTCCTCTGCTCCTCTGCCCTCCACCATCGTCCGGGAGTCTATCCCAAGCCATCCCATCCTGCTGCTGATTACAGAATTGGAATTTGCACGCCGCACTTCCGCCAGCAGCCGCAGTTCGCAATCTCAGTTTGATTCGCATCCCGAAGATACCACTTTTCAATGCTCTTTTTGGGGGGGTATTTTAACTTGCGAATCAAAGTGATTAGCAGACTGGGAGGTATTTTTCAGTTTGAATCATTTCTCAATAAAATATTTAATATAATGTAATTGTTAATTACATCACTATTGGCACACTGCCAGATTCGTACAAGTATAGCATATAGTTGGCAAATTAAAATATTTAGCTTGCTAATTACCTGAAACTTGGCTGTGAAACAATATAGCGTGATTGAAAATATAATCACTTTGGCACCAACAGTACCCTGTAGTATTTGACTTGAAGGGTATTTGGAATTTGTGGTTTCTACTGTCTGCTTTACTCCTCGAGTTGTAGCTTCTGCCGATTATTGGTTATCTGCGGACTGGGATGCGAACTGGGGTCTGGAAGTCGTTTTAATTCATAAATGGCAGTGTTGTGTTCATGAAGGGGGCGTGGCGCACCTTGATTTATTGATTTCATTGCTGTGGAGAGCGCACTGGAATTAAGTGGATTGGATTATGTGCTCAAGTTGGGGTAGGTTGTGTGTTGTGTCTGCAATTGCCTTGTCCGTATGAAGTCCCACTTTTTCTTCTTTTCGAATAGAGTGTCTGCCTTTTTTTTTTTGCCTATTTCCCCTATGCTCAGCTATTCTGGTGCTCTTTTAGTAGACCAAACACAATTTTTACAGCATTTTCTTGTCAAATCGCTGACACAGCACCCGTCATATGCTTAGCGCCATCTAAATGCAAATGGCAGAGTGAGTTTGTTGTGCTCTATAAACATCATGAATAGAGTGAATAAAGTGCAGACTCAGATGGATAAAATAGTTTTTTTACAATGCTTTTTTTTGGTAAAATATAATTTAAACTTGCAGATAGCGACTAAAAGTTTTTAAACTCCATAAGAGGGGGGTTCTTTACTAATATTTTCAAATGAATCACTGTACTTATGGCCTTGCCATACCCCAAACGAGTGTCAGACTCGAGACATGACGAGCACACATGAATGGGACATGGACTCGTTGGTGGTAAAATGGGGGGATCGGATCGGGAACCAAATGAACCAAGTGAAATAGAAACATAGAGTCGAGTGGAAGGCCTAGGCTTCTGTGCTGCATGGCACATTTTGAATGGCTTGCGTCCGCCTGTCACATTCACGAGTTTATAAATAACGCGGAAAATACTACTCATACGACTGCGAGAAGATGGGTGCTTTCAGGTGGGGAAGCGTCCCAAACTGAGCACTAAAAGAAACTTAAAGGAAATTAAACTTCCGCAATATTCCCCATAAATCAATGAAGTATATAAAGTTTATTGGCTTGATTGCTTACCAGCGAATATCAAATTAAAATATTCTACAGCAGAAAAGCTATGTAGCTTGCTTAAGTATACAATTTTTCTTTAAGTGCACCATGTCCACCACCTCCGTCTGTCAGTAAATTATGCCCGCCGAAAGTTGCTTGTGCTCCACTTTATGGCAGCACAATGAAACATGATGGGCACAAATATTTTATCATTATATACATACATACATATATACATATTGGTTAATCCCAAACGGAAGGTATTATTTATCACAAATTAAAAGCCGCTCAAATATTGACAATATGTTACGAATAGACTGGGCGAAAAGTGGGGGCTCGGCTGCATTTGTGCTTGTGTGTCGCCAACGCAAACAAAACGAAAACAATGAAGACAACACACACAGTTTTCAACAAACGATGTACGCTTTTATTCACAAAGAGTCGGAAAGAATACCGAAAATTTTCATTATATATAATTCCTTATCAAATTTCAAATTTGTAAATTCCTTAAGTGCCAACTACTGTTTTTGGTCAGTGTATTTGCTTGAAGTGGGTTTCTGTCTTCGCTGGAGTCCCTACAGCCCTGGCAATGATTCATATGGTTT
Organism: Drosophila santomea; assembly: GCF_016746245.2. Lineage (NCBI taxonomy): Eukaryota > Metazoa > Arthropoda > Insecta > Diptera > Drosophilidae > Drosophila > Drosophila santomea. Next base: position 9,552,901 of record NC_053018.2, read on the forward strand.
GAGTCGCAGCTATATTCGTGCTCTTAGTTTGCTGACACACCACAGCTTAGTCTGCTGAACAACAGATGGCGCCAGTGACAGAACTGCTTGCACTGCTTGCGACAACTGACCATTAATATTCCTTCAAAAAACAGGCTAGTTTATTATGTTTTTGCTTAAAAATAGTTAGTTTCAAGTTTACTGGCAATACCAATTAATTAGTTTATACTAGTTTTTTTTATAAAATTATAATAAGTTTTATAGAGAGCAAACCATCAGAGTTCAATGATCCAATGTCTTAATGAAAGGCGCGTGGGTTTCTTAGACAGCCACTTGCAGACGTTTTCCCCTCGCTTTTCCTCTTCTTTGTTTGCCTACTTTGACCACCCAGCATCTTCGCATTTTCCTCATTTATGTTGTAGTTTTTCCACAGTTTTCCTTCACTTCTTTTCACGCCAAACTGATGACGTCCATTGCGAAAATGTGCTGAAAAATGTTCACATCAAGAAAATAATCAACGCGACATTTCGCTAGAGAGAAAACTCTTTTGAAATCGTCACAAACGCTGTGTACAGTCCACTGATGGAAATTGTGGGTAATATCCTACAAATAATTCATATTCGTATTGGAATATGAACTATTCCTTGACTTTTGGACAACTATTTTTACTGCTATCGAAAAAAACTGAATATTTTTTATCAAAAAAACTAAAAAAATTTTGTTGTAAATAAATCGTTATTTCCAATCGGCGTTTTAGCCATAACTTGGTCAAAAATGGCCGCACAGCTAAAATAAAGACTGTTTTGTGCTGCTAATAAACATAGCTAACTATGTCTATCCCTACTTTTTTGATTTTGGAAAAAAAAATATTTGACAAATTTTTGCATTTTCGATAAGGGGTACCATCATCAAAATTTGCAAAAACTGGCCAAAAATTAGCATTTCAATGTATGTACATGGATCGATAGGGAATTTTGTTACGAATTCAACGAGGTATGGCATTGTACATTTGGACAACTATTTTTACTGCTATCGAAAAAAAACAAAATATTTTTTATCAAAAAATCGAAAAAAAAATGTGTTGTAAAAAATCGGATATTTTCAATCGAAATTTTTGCCATAACTTGGCCAAAAATTGCCGCACAGCTAAAAGACTGTTTTGTGCTGCTAATAAGCATAGGTAACTATGTCTATCCCTACTTTTTCGGTTTTCGATCAAAAAACTTACAAATTTTATCAAAACTTGAGAAAATACAGCCAATAAAGGAGTATTTTTAATGGATTTTTCGCATAAATTATGGTTCCAAAAAGGTATATAGCAAATTTTCTACTCTGCTTCCGCTTGCTAAATATCATTCTCAGCTATTTTCATTCAATTTTATTATTAGATATCACTATTCGAAAATCAGTCTCGACACTTGGACTGATTCTCTCGGATTTCTGGCCTTTCCCAACATTTCATTTTGCGGATTTTGCAATCTGGCAGCTTGACAAGCGGCGACCCTCGAGAAGAATGTGTTCGAAATCCACTCGGAATACCCTGTAACTTGGCTGCCACATGTCTGGCCCCAAAAAACGCACGCCACAGAGAGAGAGAGAGGGAGAATGTTTCGCCGATCTGTCAGATCTCTCGGCTATATGCCCATTTTCCACGCTCTCTCTTCTTCGCAGCGATGCTGAAAAAGCGAAAATTTTCTGCGGCCGTTCTTCAGTTGATGTCGCGTTGATAAGCGGGCAAGAACTTTCGCAATAAATTAAAAAAAAATAAAAAATTTAATTTCAAACGCGTAATCGAAAGAATTCCCAAAACAAAATACTTCAATATAGTCTATAGTACAGAGAAGATAATCCAAAGCCGTGCAAATCAAAACAAATTATTCGCCGCACGTTGCCCCGATGCGAAGCGAAAAAATAGAAAATTGAAACATATAGTAACCATGAGCTAGGGGCGTGATTTTTGAGGGTTTGTTTCGATTTTCGAGGGGCACGTGAGGTGGCAGATTTGGCTTTTTTGTCCCCCCGACTGATAACAGATAAGAGATCCTCGCCTTCGGAGTCTGGAAATGACTTGAATGGTGCGGAGAGGTCTGGCTTTTTCTTGTCACCGTCGTTGTGATCAGTTGAGAATTTGAACTGTGACGGGAAAGTGCTATTATGGAATGGCGATCCTCTTTTTGAATCAGCTCTAAGTGTGTCCAAGAGGTATTCATTCACTTGCAACTCTACGCATTGCGTAATTCATTTGAAATTGACTGAAATTTAATTGCAAACTGCCCGAGTGACCCTAATATTATATATGCGGCAGTTGCGCTTCAAAACGAGTTAATTGATGGCGGGCAGAAAATACAGATGTACAAAAGATGTACAAATGTGCAAAATGAACGCAAAAGATGCAAACATCTGCCAGCTGCATAGGAGTATCTTCTGGATATCGAAAATTATGGAAGCCTTTCTTTGTTTCGCCGCAGGTTCAGCGAACTGCATTTTGTTTTGGCGACAAACAAAATATTTAAAAAATTCATTCACATTGCCTGGGAAGTTTTTCTTGGCATGGCAACAGCCACCAGAGAATGTTTAAACTTTTCCTGTATTTTTTTTCGCATTTTTCTCGCACACTTCTGCTGCTTTTTCTCCTTTCGCCGAGTTTATTTTCATTTTCAAATTTGAAATTGTATGCCACAACAGAAATATTTGCGATTGTCATGTGTTTGCAGTTTTCGCCATTCAGAGGTTGTAAAATATTTCAGTGCTGGCATTTCTTCCCTTAGTTTGCCTGTTGCTTTTTGCTGCTGGACGGAAACAGGAATGTGGCCAGCATTAAGATACTTTCCTTGGGCCAAGAAATGTCCTCAAGTATTCAAAATCAATTTGAGTTTCAAGTGCTTTAAGTTATTTTCTTCGGTCGTAAGAACTTGGGTTGGCATCTAGTTAGGTTTCCTTTCTCTGTAATTTGGTTTAGTCTACTATTTTTTGTTTATTTACTCAATTTATAGCCATTTATCGATTACCAGAACCATTTTAAATGGTCTCTGTCAAATAAAACTTGTATATTTAAATCAATATAAGATTGTGCTAAGTCACTTAACCATTATTTTATTTATGCATCTTGAAGCGTTTGTTTGCATATACACAAATTCACCTTCTAAAATTTAAAATATTTTTGCAGTCGTTCAGATTTCCGTTTTTTTTGCTTTAATGAATTTCCAGGAGTTTAGCCCGCTCAGCTATTTTGCAGGACATGCAGAGGATCTCTGTGCCCGGTTTTTAGCCACAGAGATTTAAGACTCTCCTTTGTTTTGGTCTCGTTTGTGTTTTCATTATGCATATCTGCATTGTCAGGACTTTTGGAAGTTGACCCAACAAGCCAGCAAGTACACGAATGCCGACTTTCTATATCATTCCACACACTGCAGCTGCCTTTCTTCCCGGGGATTCCCCTTCTTATCTGTGGGTTTTTGGCACATTTTGACAGCAACTTCCGTTTTTTGTCTTGACATTTCTTCTTGCGTCTCTTGCAAAATCTTCCCTTTCTCTGTTTTTGGCTTCTCTAATTTGCTGTCGCTTTGTTGTGGTTCCTCAAACAATTATTTTTGCATTTTACTAGGCAAATTTGTTCATGGTTTTACTGGTCGTTCCTCAAAGTGAAAAGCAAGTGGCTACATTTTTCACCCATTTTTCTTTTATAGCAAACTCAAATCGATTTTTTCGCCTTTGATTTATGAAAAGCATTGGATGATTGTGTATATATGTATGTAGTTGCATTTTTTCTATTCATTCATTTTCATTGCTTCAATTACTGCGGAAGTTATTTATAAACCTTGATTTATTGGAAACTTTTCCCTTTTCGTTTGCCCCCTTTTCCGATTTGCCATTTGTTACTTCTCATTAATTGTCTTTTGTTTGCTTTTGTTTTAATTCTCGTGCTATTTTTTGCAAAGCATTTATTTCTGGCCCGGTTTTTCATTAATTTTCGCATCTCATTATACAACGCACACACACACACACACACAGAGCGAACAAAAGTGTGATTTTCCCCTTCGATTTTTCATCGATTCCAATTGCGTTTGTTTACGCCTCCTCCCCCTTCTGCCTCCCTCCATCCATATTGGACGACCTTCGGAATTTGGCTTGAATTTTCATCAAGTTTATTTACTTGAACCGAAACAGAAATCACACATACGCCGCATTGGCCCTCCCCCAACTGACCGACCTCAGTTTGCCCCGTTTGCATTAAGTATTCATGCTGCTCTTAATTAAAAGCGCACGCATGTCTAATTGGCATTAAGCATACGCCAGGGTGCACTTGACCAGCTCCAGCCAGCTGGCCAAGTCCGGCTGCTGTGGTCAGTCAACTGGCAGCACCCGAAATCCATCCTGGCCTGGCCTTGTTATCATGTCCTCGGCAGGCTCTCCTCTTTGCTGGCCAACAACAGCAGGCTGTGTGAGAGTGACATTTGCATTGAAGGATTGCTTTGCCATTCAAATACTTACTCAAACTCCGTGGAAATTTATGAAATGAAACCCATACCCTTTTTTAATCATGGTTACTATATGAGCACTCGTTTTTATTACTTAATTCACCATCTGTTTAGTAATCACAACATGCGTAGCTCAGAACATTGATAAGTGTTTAGTGAAGGGAACAAAAATGTGTCTCAGTTTGCGAAAACTTTGCCAAGCCTGTCGAGGTTAGTACTAGTACTAGGAATGAAGAGCGTGTTTGCATAAAAACTATACTTGAATACAAATATTTAAAATAGCTCAAGACGTTTATTTATCCGCGTCCAAGATAATTGGCAAACTTACAAAACTTCTAAGACATTCCACTGTCAATTGGAAAATGCCTACACGTTTTACCAAAAAAATATAGTATATATACATATAAATATGTCGCATGTCTGCTCCATCTCCCCACTAAAGATCCCCAAGGGTCCCATGAAGAGATGTACATATACATACGCGTATTTGGAGGCGGCTGGCTATATTTATGCCTTCCGTTGACAGCTTTAGCATCGGCACCTACACACGAAAATAGTCGTCTGAAAAGTCCCAAAATATATATGTGTATGCAGGTTGCGATTAGCTCTGATCCATTAAGGCATTCGTGTTGCCCAGCGAAATTCGTGCATAAATAAATAAATTAGGAAAATGTGTAGTTAATTAAACAATTCATTCAAAGTGTCACAACATTTAGCGCTGAGCCTTGTGACTCACATATCTATATTTTCAAGCTAAGGAATGTGTGAACTATTCAAATATCAATGGAATCAAACCTTGACACTTTTGGATTGTTTGATCAAAACCAAATTAACAATATTACACGCTTGAATAAGTTAAATGAATTATGTCAGATTCCAAAGAAGTGGCGAGCGAGAGATGGAAGAGTACTAGCCATACCAGCCTACTCCTGACCACATCCCACACTCATGTGCCGCACGAGGAAAGCCGCACCAGTGCGCATCGCAGTCAGAATCAAAGTAGCAGTGCCAGGATATTGGAGGAGAACGACCAAAAAAATAGCGCACTGCTCTCCAACGACTTTGTGCTGATGCTGGACTGCTCGCCCAGTCCGGAGGATGTGTTCTGCGAGAATACGCCAGAGTTCAGGACATCCTGGCTGTGGCTCAACAAACTGACCACCTTGCACTGCCACACGCTCTACGATCTGCGCATGCGCAACGCTTACATGAGTCATTTCATCGTGTGCCTGAATCAAAGACGGCTGACTGGCGTTTTCGAGCAGCCTCCTCCAGTGGAGTTGACTTGGTTGGACTTCTCGGAGAAGCAAACGGCTCAGCAGTCCGCTAACCCAACTGAAATGCCGCATTTGTGTGATCTGAATGAATCCTCTTTGGCTGCAGTTAACTCCCCTTCATCACATGGCTGCTGTGGCAATCGGTCCACCTCTGAGTATTGGGATGCCTTCTCGAATTGTCGTCGTCCTTCGGGCGGAACTACTGACTCCATTCCAAAAGCACAACTCTGTAGGAGGCGACAGCTACTTCGTTCCGTTCCCATGACCAGTGATGACGAAGTGCGTCAGCTTTACAGAAACCACAAAGTGAATTTCCGTTTAAGCAATTCCACTTCCTCTGCCGCAAAATCGTCCACCAGTCGTTCGCTGTCTTCGCCATCTAAATTTCTGCCCAGTAGGAGGAAGCCCAATGCGTTTCGGAATGCAGGTAGTCAAAAGTCACCCGAAGAAGCTCGCCAACGTATGATCGAGTTGATGGAAATCATTAGGATGGAGTTGCGCGGTGAACCGGATCCGGATAACAAGGACCTCTTGGAGGAGGAGCTGAAGAGATATCGCGAGTTTTTCGAGCAACATTTGCAGGATAATTCTGATTTCGAGCCGCATTTGAGTGATAATTCGAACTCGGAGCGCGCTTATATGCTTCTCAATATGCAAAAGGATTTGATTAGGATGCTCAAAGAGGATTTTGCATAATGAACAAACTATGTAGTTGCATAATAAAAGATTCTCCTTTTAACTTACGGGGTTTTAGAACTGGTAGCTTTCATTTATAATGTATGCCTATATTAATGGTTCATTTCTCTTCTTCCAGGTCGCAAATCTGTGGACGACTCTTCGCCATCGGCCAACAACCAACAGCAGCAGCAACATTCCATTCCGGGTTCCGCCAACGGATCTCCCCAGCGAGTGGCCAACAAGCGCAGCAGCATCACGGTGAACATGCCAGCCGCCGGTCTTGGCCAGCGTCCTCCGAGCATTATATCGACGACCAGCCAGGACGAGGGCGGCTTCAATGAGTCCACGCCGGAGCTGAAGGCCAAGCTGCAGCCCGCCTACGACCAGACGGAGGAGCAGCCGCACAGCCTTAACTACGTGGACGTGGGCTATCGCCTCAATCCCGATGGCAGCGAGAGTCGCGAGGTCTACGGATCGGAGGCTGAGCTATACGACACGGCCAAGGTGACCGATATGCAGCGCAAGTTCCACGGAGCCAATGGTTTCGGGCAGGAATCGAGCACGGTTTATGCCATCATCAAGCCGGATATGCAGGAATCCCAGCCAGTGGCACCCGCAAGAGGCGTTCTCCTCCAGTCGCCCACTTCGTCCAGCGTTGAGGGATCCCCACTGCATCGTGGCTCGTACAATTCCCCACCCGTGGGAGTGGTTTCACCAATAAGGCGACGCAACAGCAGTAATCAGGATCAGGTTGTGGGTGGTGGAGGCAGTGCCAAGTCCACGCCTCCCTGCTCGCCCGCCCGTTCGGCCTTGGTGAAGGGCATTGCGCCGATTGCCTCCATCGATGCGCACGAAGAGGAGGAACTAGATCTCGCGGAGGAGGACGAGCACCTGGCCGTCGAGTATGTGGAGGTGCTGGAACTCCAGCACGACGACGATGAGGAAGAGGCTCCTGTTCTGCCCGAACGACGGGCTCCAGCTCAAGGCTCCCTGGAGCTGCAGGACCTGGAGTATGCCGATACAAGCGCTGGCGAGGATGAGGAGGACATTATCAACCACTTGAAGGGCGACGATATACTCGATGTGGAACTAATCGACGATGTCGTGGATGAGGTGATCAAGGTTCATGTGAACCACAGTGTGGCCATCGCTCCTTCGGTTCAAGCTGCTCCTCCAACTGCGGCGATTCCGCGGGTGGACAGCCTGCCGGATGACATGACCGCCGCCGAGGCCGAAAGATTGTTGAGCTCTAGGTAAGTCACTTAAAGTAAAGTTTATTTACTACATTTTGTTACGTGTAATCTAGGCATGTGTCTTGTTTCTTATGTAACTTATTAAGTAACTTATCAAGTATGTCTGTACTTAGCATGTTATTCTTTTAGTTTTTATATAGTTTATATAAAATCATATAATTCATAAACTATTTCTTATACTTTAGCCCTTAGTGTATCTTGTTTTAAATCTTTATTTATGTCTGCATATCTTACATATATGTATTATCTATTTATTATGTAGTGCATTGTACTCAAAGCATTTTCTTATTTGTCTGCCCATATTCATCATTTTATGTTCAGCTATTCCTAGTTAATCAGCACAAGTAGCCAAATAAAATACCAACATTTGCCCTCACCCATTCTGTGTATATTAGGATAGCTTCTCATTAGCATTTTATATATTACTTCTAGCCAATAATCGATCCAGAAATCCATTCTGTCTGCAGTTTGCCTGCATTTTCTTGGCCCTGCTTGAACTTTAGTCACTCGCTCACATATGGAGCAAATATTTACTTTGCACCACCCACATTCTCTGTGCGAGGATTTCGTGTAGCCCTCCTCTGCCTGGTTACTATTCATCATCAGCTTAGTCACCTTTCAACGCCGGCTTTGTTGTAATTGTAAGCTAATCTGTCGCTTGTCAACTGCTGATGCACTCCGGACTCTCCATCCGGAGTCTGTTCCGCCCGGAAGTGTTGACTCCGGCGGAGTTCAAGTTAAAGTTGCAGTTGCAGTTGCACGTGAATAGTCGCTTTTGTGCAGCTGAGCTGATGGCCAAAGCTGGTGCCACTTTAAACTGTCGAACTCGTTTAGGTATCTCCAACTCTGAGCCAGGTCTTTCAGGCATCGCCAATAAATATTTATCATTGAAATTACAAAAGCGAACTATGCATGGGGGATTTACCCATGCCTGCAGTTTGGTGTTTTACCCCTAAACGTTTTCAGGTGAAACCCAAATGCTCGAGTTCAAACTGGGCGCTTAAAGGGTATATCTGAGTATATCTAGATTTTCGCAGTCATTTATTCTTGCCGTGGCTTTTTGCGATTCGCACGATTCGTGGCTGCGCCCAGAATTGACTTGCCATTGATTTATTGTCTACAGACAGGGGAAGCAACCTGAACCTCTAACCTCTAAACTCCAACTTCCACCCTCGCAGCTCTTGCACATATTAAAATGCACTTTTCCAACGATTTCCCAGCAAGTTGTTTCCATTTCAATCGTTGTAGTTATTGCGCTTATTTGCGTTTACGTTCTTCAGACTTCGACGCTTTTGTTTCGTGGCAATTTATTATGAGCGATTGCGAGGAAGAGGAATTACGTATCCTTTACGTAGCCTTTGCTTTTAGCGCCACCTCGTCCTGGAATTTTCACGTTTCGCACGCAAATAAGCAATTTCGTTTTAGCCGCGGAAAAAATTACACTTAACCGTAGTTTCTTTGGCAATAACACATACATATATGTGTGCTGGGCTGCATACGTCAATTAGTCGACCGTTTTTTCGGGTCCTTTATTTATGAACGTTTTCCGTGTGACGACGAGACGAGTGGAGTCGGGCTCAACTTGGAGTGAAAACTGGCAACGAACAAGCAGCTTTCCCGACGCTTTTCCACTCGTTTTTCTCTCTCCTTTCGTGAGACGCATTTCCACTCATTTTCCGCTCCTGCGTGTCCTGTGCAGTTTTGTCCTGCATTTGCGGAGCCACTCGAATCGAATCACATGCCCGCCGCTCGTTCATCCTGTCGCATGGCTGGAAAATCGTAACGCTGCCAAAAAAATAAGAATAGGAAAACGCAGAACGTAGAACGTAGAACGTAAAACGGGAAATTCGGCGCGCGAAACGAAATCCGTTTTGGTTGGCAAAAATAAAGTGGCAAAGGCGGAAAAACGCACGAAATGTGAGGCAATCTCTCCGCTGAACATCGTTTTAATTAACATTTTCGTGCCCGAGCGCAGGAAATAAGTTTTAATTAAACTTTAAGTCCCGCGTCGCCAGTGGAACTGCAGCTGGAGCAGCTGAAGTCAACAGAGTCAACAGTGCAGACGTCTTTGGTAGGTGAAAAATATTATTATCAATATTTAATGTTCGCCATCGTTGGCAATTTGCTGCCTGCCGATGACATTTGGCCGCCCTGCTGCTGTTGTTGCTGCTGATGTTGCTGCTGATGATGATGAACGGATGCGAAACCCATTGCGAGGATATATCCGGTTATGAGTGCCATTATCAGTGCCTTGTTGGCTTTTAATTAGAGTCGCTCACATGCGTCGTAAGTCTCGTTAGTGGCCAGTTTTCAGTTTTCATTTTCTGTTTTCCGAGTTCGGTCTGTCAGTAGGCGCACTCACTGCTCATCAGTGTGATGTCTACTTACCCATTTCTGCAACTCGTTGCTGGATTCTCTGTCGGTTGGCCAGTTCCTTTGCATTAATGGCAATTGGTCCTGTGCCTCCTGCCTGTGATTTGTTTGCCAACAGGACGCTTTTGTGGTTTGACATCATCGTCTGCTTCAAGGATATTCGGAATGAGGTCTTTGCGGTTAATTTGGCACTCAAAGTCGATTAGTATAATCACAGCATACCGCATTAAATTCCTTAAATTATTGATTCAGAGTTTATTTACAAAGTGACTCGCTATTGAAATAGTTCCAAGAAAGCATGCAAATAATATGGGTTTTTACAAATGGTTTTTATTATCGTTATGGCTTTCCTACTGCATATTAACCAGATGACTGCATGTTAATCAAAGTGTATTAATCTTAATTTGCCAAATAGTTAATGCATTGCCCCAATTATTTACTACTTAAACTAACGATGTTTGCATTTTTCTGCTGAGCACTAGGAGAAATCAACAAATCTTCTTAACAAGAATAACTAATTTAAAAAGACCGCCATTTGACAACTTCTTTTGCCAGCCATTTTCGTGATTAAACATTTTAATGAGTTTTTTGCTGATTATGCAGCCCGTCTCCTTTGGCCCTGCATTTCATTTAGTTTATTCAAATGAAATTTGTGTTAAGTGTAATTCGAGCGCAATCACAAAAACCAACAAACGGGGAATCCCAGTGCTCCATCCCAGTGCTCCATCCCAACATCCTTCATCCTTCCTGGCCATCTCCTTCATCATCGTCACATCCTGGGCGACATCGCCAAAGGCATCAACAGGGCGACAAGTGCTAATCGCTCATTTGGCATTCAATATGCTGGCTTTTCCCCGCCCGAATCTCTGCGTTTTCCCCCTCGTCTTTTTTTTGGCGTTGGTGGTGGGGAAAATGGGGGAAAGTGGGGAAAGGACGGGGAAATGCATTTCAGTCAAGTTTGCCTTTGGTCTTCGCTGCGCTTTTAAGCTTATTTAAATTGCGGTGGCGACTTAAGCCACAGGGGAGTGTGGGTTAAAGTGGGTGGGTGGTGGTGCCTGAGTGGATAGTGGGTGGCTGGGAAATGAATAGTGGGCTATAAGTGCATTGTGCAAGTGGTTTCTGTGCTTAGTTAAATTGTACGAGTGTCTCCTCTTTCACTTTGCGTTCAAGCGACAGCAGCAGGAAATGAGTTAATGTGGGATCGCTTCAGTCAAGGATTTGTCGTGGAAACAAAAAACCAGCAGTAAATGGGACTTTTAGCCAGGACATGACATGACATTATTGCATCACTTCCACACACCGAAATAAAATGTAACCAATTGATTTAAGCCCCCAAAGAGAAGGGCAGTAAACTCGAAAGTTTTCTACCCCGTTGTTATGGCATACTTTTCTGCACAATTTGCCCCTTCAAAAGAAGTTTCTGCCCAGCTACAGGACCCTCATATTTTCGAGAGTCCTTTTGTATGATTATCGCCTGCACAATTAACATAACTTTAGGGCTGGAAAAATGATTTCATCAGGCGCATGCAACTTTCGAATGAACTGAAGTAAATTGCATAATTTCAGCCTGCAAAAAAAACAGAAACAATTTGCCTGCGAGCGGCAAAAGTGCAAGTTGGTCAACTAATTGAAAAACTTCACGCCCCCTGGGAATGCTTTTCGAAATGCAAAATTGAAATTCATTTGCAGCCCTCAGTTGGCAAGGGTGCCATCCTCAGTTGGCAGTGGCAGAAAGAAGGCCCAGGGAAATCGCACATACGCAGCGTTGTCACAAGTGTCAATTGCTTAACTCTCTGATCTCGCCTTTTTGGCATTCAACTCTCTCTCTCTGCTGGCTCTTTCCTACTAGCGCGCAATTTACATAAATTGCAGCAGCGACAGCAGTTACGGCCATGTGTTGATGATGTCCTTGTCGTCCTTGGCCAAAAGTCGTGGCCAGAGGAGCAGCCAGAGCAAGGACCGGTACCAGCTGCAAGTCCAACTCTCATTTATCTTTCGGCCAAATGTTTGGGGCTCAACAGGAGCAACTCTTTTGTGTCGTCCTTTTTTTTTTTTTTGTTTTTTTTTTGGCAGCCTGCCCAGCTGAGCTCGCTGTCCCCAAAACGTTTGTCCTTGACACCAGGCCTGTTCTCCACATCCACATCCACCTCCACATCCTTCGCCTCTCTTATCCTTTTTCTGAGTGCGGCAAGTGGGCCAAATTTTCGGGCAATTTGCTGGTCAATTGTGGGCCATTTTCGGCATTGGCCTGTGTAATTGCGGAGTACTTTCAACTGCACCCTGAACAATTATTCGCAACTATAGTTTAAAAACGCTCAGGAAACCAAAAACGTTAGCTTTCCTTTAGCACCAAAAATAGTAACTTTATTCTCCTTCTGACACCTAGCAAATGTCTAAAAACTATAAACTTTTTCTTAAAGTGTCCTTGTAGAAGCGGAATGCAGAACTGAAACTGATTGCAGGATTAAGTTTCTTAGCGGCTGCCACTTCTCAGTGCGCCGTTTTTTGGATGACTCTAGCTGTTGGCCATTTTCTAGTTAACTTGGCCCTTTGCGCGCTCAACATTTTTTCCGCTGCCTGTTCCGCTGGCAACTTTCCTCTTTTCACGCTTTCTCAATAATTTTTTGTATTCGGCGGTTTTAACTTTGCCTTCTATTTTCATTTCGGTTAGTTTCTGCCATTTTTTGTTTTTTTTTTTTCGCTTTCTCTTGGTTAGCTTGAACTTTTGCTTTTGACTGCATTTAAAAAAAGTTTTCGGTTTCGCGTTTTTAGTGCTAGTATTTCTTGCGCTTTTACTATTGTTGCCCCCGCTTTGCTGGGGCGTTGTAATCTTATTTGTGTGCTTGGCTTATCGCACGCCCCTCTGCCCACTTTTGTTTTTTATATTTTTAGTGTTTTTATTTCAAAAATCCCCCTCCCATTCCACCCCCTCCATCAGCCGCTCAATTGCAACCGAAATGGCAACAAAGTGGGCGGCGCTGGGAGGCGAGAGGAAGTGTAGTGCAAGTGCAACGCAAAAGTTTCGAAGGCAACTTGGAAATGGAGCACGAATGACGCTTTGGCCCATTTGTTGGTATTTATTTCAATAGTTCTTGAGATACTCTACGCTTGAAAGGGTCGCTCAGGAAAGTGGTGACTATCTGAAGGGTTACTAGTGCTTAATATTATTAAAAATAATAAATTTAAATGAGAGTAATAGTTATCTGTTATAGTTGCTCGTAAGAAGTGAACCTTCTTTTACGAAAAACAAATCTGTAATTATACAACTAGTTAATGCCAAATTAATCAGTTTACTCTGTTATTAAGAGAAAGTTTTCTAAAAAGTGCGGCCTTCAAAGGCTGGCAAATCGTTGTGAAATTCCCGAGGGGCTTTTCCCAGCGACTTGTGACTGTGCGCTTCGTCCTGTGCCTCCATTAGTCGCCTCTAGCGATTCTTCCTTCAACGCCGGTCCACTAATGCTGCCCCTCATCTCTTATCCTCCATCTGATGTGAAAGCAGCTCTTCAGAGGCGACTTTCTGGGTGGGACGCACCTTTAGCACTTTGTTTTGTCCTGCTGACTGTTGTCCTGCTGTCTTGCAGTCCTTGCTTCCTGGAGTCCTTGGTTCCTGGCGTTCCAGAGTCCTGGTGACTGTTTACCCAGTTGCTCGCATAACTTTCAGTTTGAGGCAAATACTGCAATTTATAGCCGCTGCGTGCGATGTGTGACGTGTCTCTACTAATTCGGTGGGTGTTGCTGAAGCCGGGGTGATAAAGATAAACAGGTGAAGAGTCCGGGTGTTTTTATTTGCCACGCTGATTGCCTGCAAGTGGGAATGCATTCACTTTGCCCGGGCAAAGTTTCTGCAAAAGTTTGCATTTTAGTTGCAAGTTATGGAATTTTTATCCTCGATCGTTTTTTTTATACCCCCTCCTGCTGCTTTCGGTCGGGCGGGTGAGTGCAGTATAGTGGTGCCCAAATTATATTTAAAACACTTTTTATATACATATTTGTGTATGCAGAGCACTCAAATTGTTGGCATCTGGCACGCCGCGCACTGCAAAAAAAAAAAGGGGAAAAAATTTAATGGGTGGGGCAAATAATGTAGGCAGGTAACTTTCGCTACGAGCTGATTAAAGGAAGCAGAGTTTTTCATTTTCCCGTAGATTCTTCGAGCGTTTAATTACCTCAATTTCCTGCACAATCTACCAATGAATGGGCAAAATGCAAAATGTTGTTGCTGCTGGTGGATGGAATGGAATTGATGCTGGAACAGTTTATCGCATTGTTGCCACTTGAATCGAATGGGTTTCCAATTGAACGTTGCTCATACGCCATGTTGATACTGTTGACATTGTTGTTTCCATTTTCTTGTTCATATGCGGGCCAACACACAGCGCAAACACAACACACGCCCACACTCGTCCTCGAATATAATTGTTGCCAAGTTGTCATTTTCAACATTGTCATCGTGCTCGCTGCTCCTCCTCCTGCTCCTCCCCCTGCAACTCCTCCCCGATGTCCTTTGTCGTCCTGTTATCATCGTGCGTTTGTGATTTTTCTTGATGCATACTTTGGTGCGCACGCAGTAAATATTGTTCCCGCCTGATTGTTGTTGTTGTTTCGTTTCTGTGCCGCCGGAGTTGTGTAGCTGCTGCTGTGGAATTTGTGCTCTGTGTTCTTGTGCCGTACGTGTTCGCCATGATAAAATGGGGTTTTTCAATTTTCATAGTTGCCACACGGCGAATGCGATTCGCTTTGTCCCGCCTCTGTGCATTCAAATTGATATTGTGTGTGATTGAGAGCTAAACGGGTTAACCTCTGATGTGTTGGCCCAATTTATGCAGATAAATCCGTAACGATAATGCCACCAAACAATTGCAAAGTCAGCCGCAGAGCTTTTGCCTTTTTGCATATGCGCGAAATGGGGAAAATATTCTGAAATATTATTAGACTCTCTTAAAGTATACGATGATATTCGTAGGTTTAAACAGTTTAAAAGCTAATTTGATAACCGCCCAAACAGCAGCCAATTTGGGCTATATATCTCCCCTTGAACATCGTACATCGCACATCGTCACATTATCCTCGTCATAGCTCACCTTGACTTGGTTTTGGCCAGGCCAACAACTTACTCTATGTTCCCCTCTCCACTCCACTCCACTCTGCTCCCAATCCACTACATTCCATTCCGCCAAAGACACAAGTGACTTTGAACTGGACGAATGCCGGATGATGGAGTCTAGTCCATCGCCTCGCAAGCCGAGCAAAACTGCTATTAATAAACGAAAATGCTCGCTGTAAAACTCACGAATGACTAAACATAAATTCTGTTAAATTTATCACAACAATGGAGGGCTAACCCAGTCAGACACATGACGTCATTGTGGGCCAGGGCCACAGTCAGGAGCAGCACATGGAAAACTCACTCGGAGAGCGAGCGATTTTCCACAGCGGGGGGAAAACTCGCTCTTGAGTGAGTTCAATCCGCTCTCAGTTTGTGGGGCAAGGCTTTTGCATTGCGGTTTCCCGCTGGCCGTTGTTATTTGAATTAATTATAAATGTACGAGTATGACGAAACAATGAGCAGACTGACCTTGTTTGCGGCTCTCTGTGCAAACGCCTTTTAATGGCACTTTCCATATGTCCGTTGCTTTTCTCCTAATCAACTTGTGCTCCAATAAATGGGAAAGGAAAAGTGTTGGAGCGCGCACTCCTCTTCCCAACTGCGTTTTCCGGCTTTTCCGACTTTTTCGCCTTTTCCGCCTTTGTTTACTCGGCACAAACGGAGAATTCCAAGCGTCGCATAATTGCATTTGTCTTTCGCAAGTACCATGGGCCAAAGAAGTGGTTTTGTGGATAACCCTGGGACTCTGGATAATAGTGTTTCAAAATCAATGTAATAAAGCAGAATTTCAATTTTCATTTTTGTTTAGATAGCAGACCACATACATTATTTAATGTCCTTTAAGTTAATGCCCATTCCCAGAGTTTTATCCGCTCGCAATTATTTTCCCGTCGACGATGAAACTTTGTCATCGTTGTTTCGCGCGTCGCACGCGGCGTATGCGTAATATTTTGTTATGCATGCAACTGCGTTCGCTTTAGGCAACCCGTGTGGTTTCAGGTGTGGTTAAAAGAGGAATCGGCTTGTCCCACATTCCCCAGCAATTAAAAACGGTAGCGTGTTATTTTTATTTTAATTAAAAAGGAATAACTTTATGCTAATTCCTTTTCGTTTTGCCCGACTGAAGGGGATCGTTTGGAAAACTAAATCCTTCCACCTCCACTGGCCAACTCCTCCCGTAAGCCGCTTAGTTAGCCGCTGGAATAAGTTTGCAGTTTTGTGTTTGGGCCATTTCAATTGTTGTTGTTGATTGTTTGTTTTGTTCAAATGGTCACGAAATAGAGAGCAATATACAGATTTCGTTTGCAAAACGCTGACTAATTGTTTTATAGCATTTTATTGGATTGCATTGGGGCTATCGAAACATTCGAATTGTTTTTCAATGGACCCACCGTAACCACCGTCAACTGTGTTGTGTTGTGTTGGCAATATCGTTGAATTTTAGGCCATTTGCAATATGTTTTTGGACGCCAAGCTAATTACACTTTGCTGCGCTGCGTGTGAAAATGCCAATTGCAATTGCAATTACATAAATGCACTGCAACTTCGCTGGAAAACTCATTTAAATGCATGCTGTAACCGTGTGCTGTGTGGTGTGGCAGCACACCTGAGGGGGCAAATGGAAATGGAAAAGTGGAAAAGCGGGAAAGTGCCCACTTTGGGCCTGTGTGCTGCACTGTTTGTTGTTGCCTCACTGTCTGCCACTTGGCTCTCATTATCAACAACATAATCAACCACTTGCAACTACTGAGGCTCTGTGTGTTAGTTTCAATGATTAGCCGTGTTCTAAATGCACGGGAAAAAACTATTTGCAATCTAATTTGGATAAACTAAATAAGCAAAATAAGTTCCAGCATAATTTTATTTAAAGGGAGCTTTATTATTTTACATTTCAAACTGATCGTCATCTATTCATATATATAATTACCATTAATATACCTTTAAGTTTTTACACTTTACAATTCCTTTATTGCATGTGCCATTAATTTTCTGTAAACAAATAGTAATAAAGGCGATTGTTATTTCCACTATAATTTCTCGCTGTGTGTGGGCTCGTTGTCGTTGTCGTTGTCGCTGGCAATTGTTGGCAGTAATTAACAAACACTGCGATGGGCAGATATCCACCTTACACGTGACGTCACGCACAAGTGAGAGTGACAAACACTTAAACGTTAAATGCACCCAGCTAACTGAACTGAACTCAGCTGAGTTGAACTGAGCTGAGTTGACAACTGTCTGCCTGTTCTACCTGTGCTACCTGGGCTACCAGGTTTCCTCACTTCAGGTGCCATTGCGTGTGCAACACGGCGTATGCGACATAACTTTTCACCCGATTTTCCAGCCAACTCGCCTGGGGGCTACGTGCTCGTGTAAGCGTGCATGTTTAATTTGGCATTGCGTACTTTGCGGCGCTGACTGCATTTTTCCTCCGTCCTCAACTTCAACTTCACTATGTTATTACGTGCAATTAAAGGGCGCCTTGTTATTAATTTAAGCTGAAATAACAGCAAATTATCGACTACAAACTGAACAAAAATCGATGGACCCATCATTTCCATAGGCGGTGCTCAAGAATTCGCATGCTAAGTATGTTACAAAGCTGTTTAAAGTCAAATGCCATCGAAGATGTCCAAGAATTATCTTACTAACGTATTTAGTTTAAGGATAGCTGCACATTTGCGAGCCTTGCATCAAATTGAAACCAATTTGAGGTGATAAATTGGAATCGGATGCGGAGAATGGGAATGGGAGTGGTAACCCAACTGGATGGTGTGAATTAAAAGTGCATTACATTTTAATTGCACACACTTGTCGACCGCTGGGCTATCCACTTAATTACTGTTATTATATGCACTTTAATTTTATTTACATGCTCGTTGCGTACGCAACGTTTATAAATCTTTAAGCGACGCACGTAATTGTATGCATTTTATTTGTATTATTTAAAATGATTTGCATGTTTTCATAAATATTTTATAATTTTGCATTTCTCACTTTGTTTACTTTCATTTATTTATCGTAAATTGCCTGTTATTGTTGTGCTTGTGTCCTGTCCTGTATCCTGTACATCCTGTACACTGTATCCTGTCTGCGTAGCATTTTGGAAAACAAAATCAGGTTGGTCCTGTTTTCTGTACATTCGTCGCCTTAAACTCAACTTGATCCCCCAGAGGAACGTAGCTAAAACTCTTCGTTTTTGTTTTTGTTCTTGCTCTGATCCCAAACAGACAACAGTCGCTGCTGTCGGACGAACAGGCCAAGGAAGTCGAGCAAATACTCAACGCCGCCCCCAGCGTGGGCGTGGCAGTTGCTACCGTTGTTGCCACAGCAACATCGCCGACCAGCATCAAGAATCTCATTGAGGATTTGCCCGGGCAAACGGCAGCTGCCGCCAGCGCCGCCAACGGTGAGCAGGACATTCAAATCGCAGCTGTCCCAGCGATTGTCGAGGAGGACGAGGACGAGGAGGAGGAGTTCCAGCTGCAGGAGGACGACGACGAGGAGGAGGACCACGCCAGGGCCGATTTCGATGCCAACGGCGTTGATGCTGACGCTGACGGCGATTCCGATGACGTTGAAGCCGTGGACATTGTGGGCTATGGCCATGCCACCACAGCACTGAATGCCACCTTCGTCAAGGCCGACAGCACAGAGACAGAGACGACCACCACCACTCCTTCGACGGCCACCACAGCCACCACTCGCCACGACGACGACGAGCCCGAGTGGTTAAGGGACGTCCTAGAGGTAGCCCATATCATATCAGTTATGCCCCAGAAATGTATAATACCACAATTGTTTCTGTTTAGGCACCCAAACGCAGCCTAGAGAATTTGCTCATCACCTCCGCCACTTCGTCCAGAGGACCAGGTCAGCGCGAGGAGCTGGAGAACGGCTACGATCTGCAAGAGAAACATTCCGATCTAAACCAAACGTATGTGACGGGCGGGGAATCGCTGCACGAGTCGATAGTTTCGGTGGAGTCCACGCAATCGGATGCCACACTCAATCAGACCACGACCATCGACGACAGTATCATCTCCAGCAAGCACAACTCCACCTACTCCCTGGCAGATGCCGAACAGGCCACCAACTCTACGGTTTTGAGCACTGGCGTTACCGAACTCGACGACAGTCAGTACTACATCCCAGAGTATCCGCCAGTGAGGAGCAAGGAGGTTCTCGTAGAGGCCGGAGTGCACTACTTCGAAGATGGCAACTTCTGGATGGAAGTGCCTGGTGAGTTCTCCTCATTCTCTCCTCCCATGAAGCCTTTAAAAACTTTACTACTTCTCATATTTAATAGGTCTCTTAGACTTTGACGACGACGACTGCTCTTATCCGCCCATCACTGTACGCAAGAATCCCAAGGTTCGCTTCAGTTCCGGACCCATCCACGTGTACTCAACTTTCTCCGTTAACGACTACGACCGCCGGAATGAGGATGTTGATCCGGTGGCCGCTTCGGCGGAATACGAGCTCGAGAAGCGCGTGGAGAAGATGCACGTCTTCCCCGTGGAATTGATGAAGGGTCCTGAGGGTCTGGGTCTCAGCATAATTGGCATGGGCGTTGGAGCCGATGCAGGCTTAGAGAAACTAGGAATCTTTGTGAAAACCATTACCGACAACGGGGCAGCAGCCAGAGACGGTCGCATTCAGGTTGGTCTTACAACAAAGTCCTAAAGTACAGTAGTAACCAACTTTCTATGCATCCCCAGGTCAACGATCAGATTATCGAGGTGGACGGCAAGAGTCTCGTGGGCGTTACACAGGCATATGCAGCATCAGTTCTGCGCAATACTTCCGGTCTAGTCAAATTCCAAATCGGACGCGAGCGCGATCCTGAAAACTCTGAGGTAGCCCAGCTCATACGACTGAGTTTGCAGGCCGATCGCGAGAAAGAGGAGCGCTTGAAGCGGTTAGTTAGTTATAGTATATATGCTTTGTTAACAAATACTAATGGAACTAAAGTTATTTCAGCCAACAAGAGGAGTACCTGCGCCGCACTCTCGACTACTCCGAAGACTCCACACAGCCGGTTTCGGCCAATTCGAGTGTCTGCGAGGGACCCTCGAGTCCCGTCCAAGTGGAGCATCCGATGGAGGTGGAGGCCACCCATTCGCAGGAGGTAGAGTCGCTTAAGCGGCTGCTACAGGAGGTAAGGATTCTGGATTCTAGGGCGTCCTGGGATCGCCAATCCCGGAAAGGATCTCTCTAACAGCCGTGCTTAACTTGTGTGTTTTTGTGTGTTCTCTTCTCTCTCCTTTTGCTGAATTTCAAAATTGTGTGGATATTGAAATGCAGCACAAAGCGGTAATTGGATTTGAAAATATCATTGGAAACAAAATTTTAGATACTCGAAAAATTGTAGAGCACATTTTTAGAACACTTTGATACCTATTCAGTTTTTTTTACGTTGACTTACTTATCCATAAGTTTGTTTTTTGTTTGGAGAATAATCAATTGTATTTAGTAACTGATTTTTTCTTATAATATTTATAATTTTTAATTTATTATTTGTTTTTATTTTCCCCAGAGCGAAATGGGTTGCCTGGTTAAAGAGGAGATTATTCAAAATCTTAAACGAAAGGTTTGTTTTCTGTTATTTTGCTTATTATTTTCCCAACATCATCTCATCCATCAATTGCACAACCTTTTAAGATGGGAAAGTATGGCATACTAATAAATTTTACATCCCTTCCCAGCTGGTCAAGCTCGAGACGACGGGAAATGAGAACGAGCTGCTGAGCGAGCGACTCCGGCAGAGCGAACGGGAGCTGGGCAACATCCGGAAGGAGGCGGCCAATCTGCAGAACATGCTGCAGCAGTCGCAGGGTCAGTACATGGCGCTGGACAAGAAGTACAACAAGGCCAAGCGGCTGGTCAGGGAGTACCAGCAGCGGGAGCTGGACATGTGCCATCGCGAGGAGTTCTACCAGCAGCTCCTCCAGGAGAAGGACACCGAGTACAATGCGCTGGTGAAGAAGCTCAAGGATCGGGTCATTAATCTGGAGCACGAGCTGCAGGAGACACAGCGCAAGGCTGGCTTCCCCGTCGGCCTGCCCTACGATAGTGCCACTCTGAAGCTGACGCCCCAGATGATGCGTAAGACGCCGCCAAAGCCGCTCTTTCACAAGCTGGAGACGGAGCTGTCGGACACGGAGATATCTGATCTCTCACCCGACGGCGATGGCGTGAAAACGGCCACGGTGGAGCGCAAGGTTCCGGTCAAGGACGAACTGGATGCGGCAGTGCCGCAGCACGAGCTGCTGGATAACTCGGTTAACAAGACCAAAATCGATCTGGGTGAGTCGTCGCCATTGGACATCATTTTTTTTACCCAAGCACCTGTTACTCATTAACTACAAGAATGTCATGGTTTTTAACGATGCTCTATGCTTTGAATATCACAAATGCACTACTGTCCTTAAGGATATTCTGTTTCTATTTTACCTTTAAACCAAATGAGTTTCGTTTAATTTACGCTGTTTGTTCAATACTCAAATCTCGAACCATGATAATCCTGTTTTAAGTGAGCGTTCCGTTCCTTGTGCTTTGTGCTTTGAGCTTTGAGCTGCACCTGGGCTAAAGATTCGACCACAGCTCCTCCTCTTCATTTCCCTTTGCTACTTTCTTCTGTTGTGCTCCATTGTGTCATTGTCATTCTGTGCTAATTGTTATTCTCTTTCTTTCCTTCCATTTCTCTCGATTTTATTTGATCTCTGTGTGCCGTCTGTTTCACGTTATATCGTTATATCGTTGTTCATGTTTGCATTACGTTCTTTGCTCGTTGTGTTCTTGTGACTGCCACGCCTACACGCTGCGCCCTCATTTTGCCCAACTTCAATAAATCGAACAACAAAATCGAACCCAAATCTATTTGAAAAACACCAAAATCAAACCAAATTCGCACCCTGCCAATTGAAATCGGTTTTAAAACAAAAGCCTCCCGTGGCGGTTTAGCCAACCGCCAGTTGCCCTCAGCAAATGGAAACAGTAGCACATCGAATGGAGCCGCCGGCGATCTTGGCCAGCTCTCGAATGGCAATCTCCTCAAGCGCAGCCGCAGCAACAGTCGCAGCTCCGATTGCACACTGGATGACACGGATGAGGAGGAGGAGCGAGAGGGATCGGCATTGAATCTGGCCGGTGCTCCTGTCGTCCATGAAACCATCAGCCTGTCCAATGGCAACTCGCATCTGCTGGCCAACGTGAATAATCTGCTGCAACACCATCCGCCAGCAATGGCCAGTGTGGTCGCCACTCCCTCCAATGGCCACCTGGGCACCACCACGCCCATTCTGTTGAACTCCACTTCCTCCGCCTCGTCCAGCTCGTCCAACCAGTCGACGGCACGCGAGGCACAGATCAACCAGCTGTATGCCCAGGTGCACAAGGATCCCAGCAAGCAGCAACATCAGCAACAGCAGCAGCAGCAACAGCAGCAGCAGGCTCAGGCCGTGACCACCAGTATTCCTAGCATTTTCAAGAACGCTTTGGGTTCGCCGGCGGACAACGGGCTCAACGACTTCCATCGCGGCAGTATGACCACCTTTGGAACGGGTCCGGCCACCAGCAGCAATCGTGATCTCAACAGCTCGTACGACTCCATCCTCGGCTCCAACGATAAGCTGGCGGAGAACGATCCCGCAGAGAGTTGGATGTATCCCAGCAGAAGGCGAGTGGCACCCAATGGCAGCAAAGTGCCACTGCCAGGAACCAGCTTTACTGATCAACTCAACCAGGCGCTGTCCGATCGAGAGAGGTGGGTTATAGCTGCATAGCGAGGTGGGACAAGGAGTGACATGCTCTCGAATGCTGATTGCATTAGAACCAAAGACTATTAGTTATTTCTTTAATCAATTTAGTTTTTCTTACAAATAAAACATGTTCAAAAACAGTCAAGAGCTGTGAGGGGAAGACTAGAAAGAAATTTGGAATTATTAATAAATTATGCACTCTGTTATACGGTTGCTCGACCTTTGCAGGCGACTCGGCGATGGATCCTCGCGACATTCCAGCGACGATTACACGGAGATTAACAAGAGCCAGAGCGCCGCGGCCATCAACTGCAAGACGCTGATCAACGAGATCCGCCAGGCGGTGAACGAAGCACAGCCCAAAGGTGAACTATGACCATCCAACCAACCAACTAGACCAGCACAATCCTCCGATCTCCAATCTCTCTAGCCCGACCGTAGACTAACCCGTAGATCGATCCCAACCACCCCCAAAAAAAGAAAAAAGAACGAAAGACGTATCATGATCATCATATCATTTCATACAGATCTGTACATATGTTTACTGTTCAAAAGACTTAACTAATCCAACACCGTTAATTCGTTATAACCATTTTTAATATATGCGAAGGTTTTGAGAGTTCATTGCAGCTGTTATCCGTTTACATTACTCGCATTAATCCCCATATGTACTCGTATATCTCTATAAATATCTATGAATGTCTAAACTAACCCCATCAACCGATACCATGTGCTCTGCGTCGCAATGCCAAGGTGCAACCAGTGCGATCTTACTAACTCTGACTTTTCTATCTCTCCGCTTCTTTCTCTCTCGACTAACTAACCGATAATACGCAATCGTTCCAAAGTTAAACAAGTCGTTCCACAATCACTCTCCCCGCCCGGCACAGTGCCATGGCAGCAGCAGCACCACCAGCAAATCCAGCAGCAGCCGTCCGCCCACACCACCGGTCCACCGTCGCCCACCAGCATGTCCTCGGGCTGCTCCTCGCCCGGTTACTCACCCAGCCGCACCCTGGACCTGTCCGGCTCCAGTTCCAGTTTCTCCGATCGCAAGGCGATGGCAGCTGGCTATACCTACAAGGGTGGCCCCGTGCACGAATGGACCAAGGATCAGGTACGTCCCAGGAAGCTGCAAAGCTAGGCTATATCCTCATTAATGACTCCTCCTCCTCTGCACACCAGGTGGGACACTGGCTGATGGGCATCGAGCTGGAGCGCTACATCCCTGTGTTCAAGGAGAACAACGTGGAGGGCGGAGCTCTTCTGACCCTGGACTCAAAGGACTTCAAAACGTTGGGTGTGTGTGGCGACGACAAGCATCGGCTGAAGAAGCGTCTAAAGGACCTGAAGGCCAACATCGAGAAGGAGCGCAAGGACATGGAGAGGGAGAGAAGGGAGCGCGAGAAGGCCATACGCAAGGCCGAGAAAAAGGCGGCCAAAAAGAAGTAGTTGAATTCTAGTTGATAAGCATCAAAGTAGCCAAAAACCAAAAGCATACGCAGTATATATTGTAGTCTGTATACAAACATGCATACACAACACACACACACAAGGAGAAACAAGCGCGTATATATAAACATATATCTATTCGGTTATATATTTATATGCATGTAATGATAATATAATTTATTTGTACAACATACATCTATTATACATACGTACTACATTTTAACCTATCGAACCTAATGGCAACTAGACGTAATTATTCTAAACGAAAGCAAGGAAAGCAGCTAGTAGGAGGTCAGGGGTTCAGGAGTGGTAGTGTAGCAGTAGATCTCGGTTAGAAATGACCCCGAATCCCACACACTCGAACCGGGTCCAACATCCAACCGATGGCACTCAGACTTCCCCGACTACAAATCGAACTCACAACCAAAAGAAGAAGCTAAGTAACTAACAAGAAGGCGTTGGACTGACTGATTTTATGATTAATTTAAAAAAACAAACAAGAGGAATTCTTTTTCAAAGCAAACCAAAACCAAAATGAACCATTTGAATTGGAGTTGCGAGTTGCAAACGAAAGCATAGAACACTTAAGGAATTCGCTGAACAGACTTGAACGGTGTAAGAGCTGCTTCAAATAAAATACGGAATATAAGGATAATATTGTAATATCGTTTAAGTTAATGCAAGGACAAGCACTCAAGGGCATGTCTCGTTTTTCTAATTATTAATCTGTGTAATTTAATGACTAGCGCATAATCAATAATATTCAATTCTAGATATACATCTATGTGTGTGCAACAGTAAATTGTCAAGACATCTATGGAACGTACTGTACTATCCCCTAAAAATTAACGCTAAAGTATTGTACTGTATGCTATGCCTGAAAGTCATTTAAGTACTTAAGTAGAGAAGCTAGTGGAAGTGTGTGTTTTCTGTTACCAAGCGGGCTGCCAGGAAAGTTACTAACTGAGCTGTAGTTGGTTACTTTTCGAGCAGCTTTAGCAGCCAAATCAATGCAAAATGTCCACCCAAATTTGTTAAGCAGCCAAAAACAAAAAAGAAAAGGAAGCAAACTTCGTTAGCAAGTATGTCTGTGTGAATGGGCGTGATTGTAGCTATAATTTTGATTTACTTTTTGTATAAATATTTATGGAACCTTTAGTATTTGTATTTCATATTCTTAGTTGTTTGTATTTACTTCGTGTACTTGAACTTGTGTTGTGTAAGTAGTTTTATTTACCTTATAATTTCGAAACGTTGCAATAAAACCGCATACATATGCCGGTGTATGTATAACAATTCAAGGCTCTTGCACTTATCAGATACTTATCAGTTAGCATCTGGTTACAACATTTCACTCCCCATGAATGTCACACCGAATGTACCCATCGAGAGCGAGGGCCATAGCAATCCAATCGACTTTGATTTATCGAGGAAAAACCAAATTTAGCAACTAGTCCTTGGTTGATTACCAATTAGCATATAATACTTATCAACATACGTACTTATATACGAATACTCTCTTCTCTCTATCACTCTGTCTCTATTTGACTTTAAGACCCCGGCCGTGGCCACAAGGATACTCCATTCCACCAGAATGGAGGAGTCCGTGGATCCGACGGCCGGCAGCGCATAATCACCGCATGTGTCTCACTCGTCTCGTCGCAAGTCCTTAATATAGCTTTTGAAAAGCTCGCCTCTAAACAGTGCCACCAACGAAAACAAAAGAAAATCAACCGTTATTACTTACGAAAAAATGATGATAAAAACACCTTTTAAAAACGAATAACTAAATCAGTAAATTCAGAGGCGGCACGCC
Organism: Drosophila santomea; assembly: GCF_016746245.2. NCBI lineage: Eukaryota > Metazoa > Arthropoda > Insecta > Diptera > Drosophilidae > Drosophila > Drosophila santomea. The sequence goes on from NC_053018.2 coordinate 9,579,074, forward strand.
TGCGATGTCGAACGCCAATTTCCGCTTTATTTTTGGGCATCCGGCTGGTTCGAAAAACCGGATTCACATCGCAAGCGTGCCGTGTTCCAAGATAATTGTTATTTTTTTGAAAATGTACCTCAGTTGAAGTTTATTTTTGGGTAATTGTTTGTAAGCGTTTTTTACACCTTAATAACACCAGCAAAAACCAAAAAAAAAAATGATAAAAAAAAACTAACAATCAAAAACCAGTTTAAAATTCGTAAAATTAATGATACAAGTAATTTAGCTGTTGCCCCGAAATTCTCAAAGAGTAGGGGCCAGTCGCATAACATACAAAAAAAAAAACGAAATGTTTGAGCCTACGGAACACATTCGTGCCTTTTTCATTGCGAAAAACCGTCCCAGAACCAGAATAACCGAGCAGAGGATACCAAAGACCATCTATTCGGGTCTCTAGTGGATACTGTCAGCTTCCGAACTCGTAGAGCCCGCGATCCTCTGTCACGAATACGTCGAAACATTTAAATCCCGCAAATGCCTTAAATCAAGAAAATTATATTACCCATTAGATATCCAACATTACTCAGTTCGCTTGTAGGTTTTGAAGCATTTTCGAAATACTTATTTTAGTTCTCCGTTTGCAAACAAAGTCGGCTGGATTTTGTGGCCTCGACACGTGGAGGTGTAAATTTATCTGGAGGTTTCCACACACCATTTCTCCATTTGAAATATTCCGAAAACGCTGTTTATTTTATTATGTTTTCCCAACTGCATGTACTTCGTATTTGATTTGGTACTTTTTTTGTTTCGTCCTTTTTTTGTTTCGTCCTATCAGTTTAGTTTCTCTATTGATTAGTTCAAATCTAGTTTGTGTCTACTTTGTGTATTTTTTGAGTGTACTGTTTGTATTTGCAATAAAAGTAAGGCGGTCCAAAGAGATAATTAAAACTCAGGCCAATCGCCAATAAGTTAGATTGAAAAGAGGTTTTCACAATTGGTCAGCTTGCTTCAATCTCTGTTGCCATTTTATTGATACTTTCACGCATATAAATCGGAAATTAGATTACCCTTCCCTCAAATTATAAAAACAGAATCGGCCAGCGCAAAAAGTATTGTGAAGAAAAGTATAGAAGAAACACTACACTTGGCAATTAATGCGACTAGCCAATTATTATTGATGACAGCACTGCAATTAGCTAAACAAGTAAATTGAAAAGTAAAAATCGCAAACAAATCTTACAAATCATGGAAAATAATAAATCACAAAATCAGTGCTAATAAATATACTCTGAAATAAACCTAAATGTGAAATGAATTTCTTGTTTACTCGCCTGACAATCTCTTCTCGGAGAATCCTGTGTTAAAAACAACATCTTAATGGGTTTGTTGTACTGCACAAGCCGGGAAAATGGGACAGTCAGTCGCAAATCGAACATAGGAAGATACTTACATGCTTCTTGGGACGCGGCCACCAACAGATACAAAATTCGGAGCCCGAGTCTCGAATCTTCTGCGGAAACATGAATGGAACATTTTTCAGCATTCGTGGGGGTTTTTTCTTATCATCTGGGAATTTTCCACTCACTTTGGTTGCCTGCATCTTGTGCAGAGGTCAGTTTTCATGGTCTTCTGCAGCAAATGTTTCGATTTGGGCCTTTACATCTCATTATTTGGGCTGTTCAGGCACTTTAAATATGATTAGTCAGAGTATTCAAACCTCGGCTTCGTTTCCAGTGAAATATAGTTCTCACGCAATCGTGTTTTGATTCAATTTCAGCCTATGTTTGATTAGTGAAATTGAATAGGAACCCTAGCAACATATATTTCTGAACGATTTTCCGATTCTCAAATTGATTAATTGCTGAAAACAGCAAGTGTCTAAAGGCGACGCAGTAGTGTATTTTCCTTGATAAACTTAGCTGTAATTTTTTGAGCTGTCTGGGTATTCGAATCATTCGAATGCATTTGCATCTGATACGGTTTGCAGTTTTGCGTAATGCCATTCAAGTTGTTTACCGGAATAAAACTATGCAATTGCCATCATCGTCACTGGGGATGAGCAAACGACAAATATGTGCCCCCCATGAAGTGATAAGCTCTTTAATGTTGCATCCTTATCAGTGTTGATTTTATTTTCCTACTCTGCACTTCGCAGGCTTATTGTTTTGCTTAAGAGCTCATTATTGGGTTAAGTACTTACGGGTGCGACTAGGATCTGCTTGGCCAATCTGTTATCTCTTATCGCAGTGATGAGTGGGTTGCTGGGTGATTCAAAAGCCAATCCACATTACAACAGACTAAATCGTGCTGATCCCAAGGTGTCTGATGACCTGGTAAAACTTTCCGACTAGCCGACTAGTCGACTGATAAGCCCTGTCAGAGGTTAGTGTACGAATTATAATAAAAATCTCGGCAAGTGGCATGTTTTTGAAAATGATTTAAAAATAGATTCACAGATTATTTGTTTGCCATATACTTTCATGATTCGCTTTGGTTCTTTTAACAAGGGATAAAAGGTATTCCTCATTAAAGTTGACATAATTACCTTGTTGCTCAAAGAACTACATTCCCATATCAGAAGTTCATAAAAACCTTATCGAGAACAGTTTTGCGAAATCATTTATGGTCTCTGTTTACCTTTCGTATCGTATCGTATCGTATCGAGTGTGTGACTAAAAGAGTTGTTTTCCTTCTCCGCCACACAATTTCTTTAAAATATTTAAATTCGCTCAATTCAATTAGTTAGGAGCAACGATTCCGGCAGAATACGCGCTAAACGATTTTAAATTGAATGCTGAACAACCAGCGCCGGCAGAGGCTCGCCAGTTCGTCGCTCTGCATCCGCGAGATACCGATTCTGAATCCGAAGCCGAAGCCGAATCCGAATCCGAAGCAGAATCAGTATCAGTATCAGATTCTTTTCCTGAAGCGGTAGTACGACGTCGACTTTGTCGGAGCAGCAGTTTATAAACCCTCGTCCAGCAGTCGGCAGCGTTCACTTTACAATCAGCGGTCGAGCAGGCAACAAACGTGAAGAAAGTGCACATACTCCTAGTACCACATACTCGTTTACCATATATACATATGTACCATCGTATATCATCGAGTTCTGGACGCGGGCATTAAAAACCATTTGGTGAAACGTAACGAGATTACAAAAGGAATTCCAGTTCCAGATTTCTAAATTACTTTTGATTCGCGAAATAGAAAACGTGCACAGTCGATTTTTGTCATAACTTAACGCGCGAAAGTCACATTTGCATAACCAGAAGAAGCGCGTCCGAGGCGATTATATAATTGCAGTGTATTTCGCTTGAGCAACAGCATCACCAACTCCAGCTACTCACAATGACGGGTTACAAGGTGGCCAATGGCAATGGACACAGCAATGGAAACACCAAGGAAACAAATGGCTCCAATGGACACAGCAATGGACACAAGTTGGCGGACTACACAGCCCAGGAGAATCCCACGTAAGTGGGGGGGGGGAAGTTGGTTTAAAAGGCGGTAAAAAGGGGGTATTATGTCGCAGGGCCCTCACGCCAGCGGCTCGTTAACTACACACAATCAGCTTTAATTGAAACTTCCAATGGTGCTTGCCTTCAATGCTTCACGGTCTCGCCTTAACCCCACTGCGCCACCTGTCCTCCTTCTTTCCTTCCTTTCCTGCCAAAGCTTTTGTGACCCGCTTTCTAAGGGGGCCGAATCGATATGGCCTTGGCTATCCAGTAGGCCCTGTCCGTAGCTTCAGTCGATGCCTGATGTCAGTCATTTAGGAAACTCGGTCGGGCCTACAGGAAACCAAGTTCAGACACAGACCCCATCCAAAATTCGCTGCCTAGTGCGTAGTTGTAAGACGTAGGGCTACATAAGACCTCCAACCAACCCGCAGAATGTGCTCCCGCGACTGTTGCTCCGGACCAGGTGGCTCCCACCGCGGCAACACCTGCACGGACAAGAAGGGCGCCAAGTCCGGCAGTCTGGCTGGCGAGAAGATCATACCCACTCCACAGAGCCTGCTGTAAGTTGACCTCCTACGCCTAGGAGCTATCCACCCACCCTGACTTTGCTGTCAGTTTGGTTTATTCGTTCGATTCCACGAAACTATTTCCCTCGGCCTGAAAATGTGTAACACCGATTGCTGTTCGAATCCCAAGGGCAAGGCTGGCACCAAAGCCGCCCTCAATACCACAAATTGGTCAGATATCATACCAACTCCACCAAGTCTGCTGTAAGTCCAAACTTTGTTTACTTCGGTCAAACGAAATCAAAATTCCAGTGACGGAGGTGGACCCTGTCCTTGATCTTTCCGCCGCTATCAAGAGATGAGCTCAGCTCAGATCTCTTGAATTTGAATTAAGACACTCCAGTATTCCAATATTCCAGTATTCCAGGCTTATCAATTTTCGTCATTCGACGCTGCCTGCTCATTAAAATCCCATTCGAAGAATCTTTAATCTGCATACGATTATATGGAGTGGTTTCGGCTAGCTCTGCTACACAATAGAAAACGTCTATGTATTCTAAAGAGTCAAGTGTTCAGGAAATATCTTTTTAATTAACTATTCAGTTATTATTTTTTGGAGCACGTTTCTGGCACCTGGACGTTAGAGTTTACAGAGCGTCTTGTTTTAATTATTTATATATTCTCTGTATACCAAATATTTTTTGCTGATAAAAAGGCAAGATTGCCACCTGTTTATGTAAGTGTTTAATGGCCGAATGAACTGGCAAATCGACTGCCGCTGATTGGCTGCGTAAATAGGGTGTGTTCCCTGATCTTGACATAGGCCTCCACTGCGTAATCTGTGCCTCAGATACGGGCAATTGGCAAATGGTTCGATAAAGAACGCCACTAAAACATGTTGCCGCATTGATTAATTTCGAAACTAGTTTCCATTCCGCTGGAATCACAATGCTGAATATTGATGAAGGGGCGAAAACGACGCGTCGCGTGTTCAGATCGAATTTCCATAAATGTCTGGCCAACGAAAGACCAATTTATTAAGGAATTGTGGCTAAAGTTACCAATTAGTGCAAGTTATGCGTGATTATGATGTTCCCAACCCAATGACGCACTTAATGTTTACTTTTTTGCGGCCAGCTTTTGTTTTTGCCATGTAATACTGATAATACACAGCATCATCAGGCCAGGCTTATCAATTAAGTTGAACTGATCCGAAAACAAACACGTGGGAGGTCGTGAGTTCAGTTTTGGTAACAACATCGTAACATAACTCGACTTGCAGTTCAAGTGCGAGCAATTTAACCCAGAACCAGCTGAATTCTTTATGGCTCTAATAGCACTTAATTGCTGCTTTCGAGTTACTCGATAATAGCCAGCAAAGCAAATAGTCATGACAATATTACCACATTCTTTTGATTGGCTAGAATAAAACAAATTTGATAGGGGGGTCCTTATCTCTATGTGCCTTGTTGACATTTTTTTCAGCTTCATATCCGTTTATCGCAAACCTTTGCCAGCTTACTTAGCAACAATTCTTCTCCACAATTGCAGCGGAAATGGGAAAATCCAATGCGAGCTTACGCACGAAGAGCTACGAGCCCTTCGGGTTCTCAACGAAGACACGTTTGTAGACCAATTCTTCTGAGTTCTGTTTCTCTGTGTTCAACCGTCATTTACTTTATTTTTAAAATACCTGTTTCGACAACACTATGATTGGCATAAGAATCTTCACGAAGAGCCTTTCAGCTCTTCAACGTTATTATCGTCCCAACATTTGATTTCTGTTTTTGTCCTTTTCAAGAACCATATAAATATATAAACATCCGATAATGATTTCATGATCGGTTTCTCTGAGTTATCACTGTTCAAAGTTTTTGTGTTGTTTTCTTATCACCATCATCATTGATAAAACGTTGATTGGTACCTGAATCTAATTATATTCCTGTGTGGAACTTCATCAATTGATAAATGTATCTTATTTGTTCCCATTGGGAATTCCATTTCTTCATTTCACCGTTTACTTTCGCGGCGAGTAGAGGAAAAGAATCTCTTGCCTGTTTACATGTAACCAGTCATATTTATTGCAGCTCACTCGTAAATTTTATCCACTTCCACTAAGTTGAAAGATCATACAGCAATACTAAAACCATTTAGATGTAAATCTAATACCCCTTTCTGGGTTTTGACAGGTATCCCTATGAGGTCATCGAGGAGATCGCCGACTTCATTACCAAGGGCTCCGGAATGCGCCCCAGGATCGGTATCATTTGCGGTTCTGGGCTCGGCTCCTTGGCCGACATGATCCAGGACCCGAAGATCTTCGAGTACGAGAAGATCCCCAACTTCCCGGTATCCACAGTTGAGGGCCATGCCGGACGACTGGTGGTCGGCACCCTCGAGGGCGCCACTGTGATGGCGATGCAGGGCAGGTTCCACTTCTACGAGGGCTATCCACTGGCCAAGTGCTCGATGCCGGTGCGCGTGATGAAGCTGTGCGGCGTGGAGTACCTGTTCGCCACCAATGCGGCCGGTGGCATCAACCCACGGTTCCAGGTGGGCGACATCATGCTGATGCATGACCATGTCAACATGCTCGGCTTCGCCGGCAACTCTCCGCTCCAGGGACCCAATGACCCGCGCTTCGGACCCCGCTTTCCCGCTTTGGTCAACTCGTACAACAAGGACTTGATCAACAAGGCCATCGAGATCGCCAAGGCGATGGGCATCGAGTCGAACATCCATGTCGGCGTCTACTCCTGCCTGGGCGGTCCCAACTACGAGACCATCGCCGAGCTGAAGGCTCTGCGCATGATGGGCGTGGATGCGGTGGGCATGTCCACCGTCCATGAGGTCATCACTGCCCGGCACTGCGACATGAAGGTGTTCGCCTTCAGCCTCATCACGAATAAGTGCGCCACCGAGTACAGCGATAAGAAGGACGAAGAGGCCAACCACGATGAGGTGGGTTTCCTAGAGTGTCTCACTAGTTGATTTAATCAAGCCACTAACTTTCATGTTTATTACCATCCAGGTTATGGCTGTGGCCAAGAACAGGCAGAAGGCATGCTGCGAACTGGTCTCCCGACTCATCCGGGAAATCCACATGGCATCCGCTTAGGTAGCGAAGCGAGGAAGTAGCGTTGGATTCTAAATTTAACCATAGTTAATTTCGCTAGGCTCGCATCTAAGACCCACATGACCCGGATTGTCCCAAATCTTACAGTATAAGCTTAGGGAATAGTTTAACTAAATTATGTAAAATAAACTAGCAATATCACAATTTCAGCTTTTTTCGTTATTTGTTCCTGAGCTACTGAAGTTTGGCAGTGAGAAAAATGCAGCAGGTTGCTGGGCAAATTTATAAAAAGGCCCACGAGTTCATTGCATATCATTGGGCGGTGGAATGTTATAATCAGAAAATAGGGAATGCATACTTATAGGCTGTTTGGTATAATGGACACCAACTGCACACTCAGAACAACCAAAGGAACATGTCTTGTGAGCACAAATTCCAGGTGATAAATCTACCAGGTCTCCTAAACATATAAAAGAACAACGAAAAGTTAAAATAAAATGAAATGTTATTTAATAAAAATTAAATATGCGCAATAGTTTTTAACATAATATAAACACAAGTACATAGTTATACAATTAGGGAAATAAAGCTAACATTAAAATGATTTCGAATTGAAAACAATGACATAACGAGAGAGCTCGTTGGCTTTTTGGTGTTTGCAGAGATTGAACAAATGCAATTTCGTTAAATCGATAAAATATTAAATAAAATAATGGTAAAACAACTCAACTTAATATTATGTACAGGTATATAATAGAAGAACTCGATACTCCGCACACAGCTATCGAATGAAGCGAGTTGAAATTTATTGTATTGCCTGGCATCGTGCACTTGCATAATAGTCGTTACATATATAAAGGCTATGTAATATGTGTAAAATAGAGAGTACATAGGGATATGCGCACGTGTGTATATGCTATACTATATAGGCCTATAGAATACGATAGTTCAGATCTGTCTGTGTCCGTTGCAAAAGCATCGCCGCCTACAAAAAGTGCTTATAAAAGTGATTGGTTTGTGTTTTGTGATTTTGTGTTCAAGTCTATAAAGTTGCATTGTGCCTCTCTCCTAGAACAGCCCTCGCTCCTTCTTCAGCTTGGTCTGTTTCCAGATGGGCAGCTGCTCGAATTCCGCCCGGCTGCATCCCAGTGCCGCCTGGAAGTCCTCCGCATTAAGGTAGACCTCCAGGCGGGTGGGCTCCACACCTTCGGGCAGTGGGCGCGCTTTGAGGATTTCCAGGGGATACTCGGTTTGTGTCATTTGTGCCAGCATTGTGCCGATCGATATGGAAGCATCAGTTCGCCCATCCTGCAGGGGGGAATAAAAACATTTAGATATACTGCAAATGATTTGCTGCTTGCCATCGCACCTCTTCGTTGATTTCCCTAACATCCGGACGTTCTGTCCAGTCGGGAAATAGCGCCTTGAAGGCCAGTGGCTCCAGGCCTGCCCACACAACCTGGCCTTTGATGCCATGGAAGGGCTCTTTCTCGTCCTCGCCGTGCTTGGCACGCCAATAGTCAACGGCTGTCTCGAGGGCAGCACGTCTCTCTGAGATCCAGCGATTTACTCCAGCGCGATTGTCGTTGGTGGGACTGCTGCGCTCATCGGTGTTTACTACAAGCAAAGTAAGCAAAGGTTAATTACATTACATACATAATCGTTAACAATACTGTACGTACTCTTCACATCCTCCAGAGGCCACCATCCCATCCAGAGCCACAACTCATCGCCGTCGTCCAGCAAAAAGATAGTCGGCTGCCTGGCATTGTACAGCTGCGACTGGCTAAAGGGGTACGCACTGTGCAGATCCTGGCAGCGCAGCGGATCGCTCAGTTCAAGCGCTTTGAAAACACCCTGAGTGCTGGATAAGTTGAAGATCCTTAATTGGTAATCGAACGACTTGGTGGCCTTAAGCAGGCTGCCGTATTCATTTCGTTCATCCTGCAATCCCAAGGCCTTCTTGCACTGATCGTCTTCGGAACCCTCCTCCACCTCGGTTAAGTTGGCAGTTTCGACGCTGAAGAGATCTTTAGGCACCGTCTTGATTAGATCCTGAGCAACTCCTACGGCCACGTTACGAGTGTGAGGAGCACTCTTCGATCCGTGCCAGACAATTACACTGCCCTGACTGCCATGAATTAACAGCATGGAGCTGCGGGATCGCAAATGACTGGCCTGGCAGACGACTTCCTTGATGATGGACTCCTCGTTGACGTTGCCCTGCAGTTGGTAGAGCCTCCACTCGCTGCGCCTCTCCAGGCATTGCTCCTTGCGACCACGATGTTGCCACATTTGCCGGAACAGGCGGACGAAAGCTGTGCACTCATCTCCCTGCGATACACGCATTTGTGCGCCTTTCTCCTTGTCCAACTCCACGGTCAGCAGAGCAGCCGCACCCTTCTCGTTGGCACTCGAGTCCTGACCCTGCCAGGTGAAATAGACACACCGGTCGCGACCCACAGTGCTCCTGTTCGACACTTTGCCACTGAGTTCGCGAACCGTGACCGAAATCTGGTAGATCCAGCGCACTATATAGCTCTCCGCCGAGTAGAAGTGACCGTAGTCGTCGCGATTGTTGGCCGCATCAAAGTTGAACTCGTGGATCTGCCATTTGTCCGTGGACTTGGTGATCACATCGAAGTGCCGCATGGTGTCCGTATCGTAGTAGAAATTGCCACGCCCCAAATTAGCCTGCTCGAGCACCAGATTTGGTTCCTGGTATGGTTCTCCCTTGTGCAGCGCGGTTCCGTTTAAAGCACGCACCATATGCACTCCGTTTGAGAGGTAATCCTTCTCCAGATCCTCGCGTTCTACCTCTGGCCAGTCACTAAATTTCTCCTTGAACAGCACCGTCTCCATGTTCTGGCTGATCTTGCCGAGCACACACCATTCTGGACGCTGAGCGCACCTCTTGGCATACTTGGTGTTCTCGCGACGACCCACTATGCCGACATAGTTTAGGGGATTCAAGTAGCAGTCGGCATAATCTGCGGAATTCTCAGCACCAAAGTGTTCCTGGGCCAATCTCATGGCAGCCCGCTTGGCATCCGAAGGGGCATTCTTGCCATTCCACACATACAGCTCACTGCCAAAGTCGAAGACCAACACTTTACGCGTGTCCAACATGTCCACCTTGGGTATGCAGCCCCAGAATTTGTCCATCGGAATGAGGGCCTCATCCTGGTACTCGTAGATCTTATTAGTCTCGATCAGACTGCTTTCGAACACGTCATCCTCGTCGGCATGACCGCATTCGGCTATGTCCGATTGGTCATCCTCCTTTTTGCCCAGAAGTTGCCAGAACTGACGCCACTGGCGCTCCTTCAAATACTTGCCATCCGTGAGGATCACCTCCTGACTGGCGGTGCATCCGAGATCCTTGTTCTCCACAATGGCAGCGCAGATCTTCTTGCTGCGGGAGATCTCAATTACGTTGGCAAACGATCCAACGTAGCGGAATAGCTGCGAGCCGGCGACCAGGATGAAGCAATCACCACGGTTCAGGGAGGTGTGCACGGGTTCCACCAGCCGGGTTTGGACATGGGTGCGTCCCTTGACATGGAGTAGCATCACTGGCTTGTGGGGCAGCCACATCTGCTGCAGTGGAATTGACGAGGAGCGTAATGCCACAGACTTGAAGTCCTCGATGGAGGCCAATCCGGCGATGGCCTCTGCAGCCAGGTTGGCATTATGACCATCTACGGAATCAATAACATTAGTTGGCTATTTAATTTCATATCGTGTTGGCTTCACTTACATGACTCCAGCTTGAGGCGTCGCAGTTCCCGCTCGGCTATGCCCGACCTCATTTCTGTGTACTCAGAGCTAATGTCCTCACGAGCAGCCAAACTCTTGAGAGGATTGCGTGCAGCCCGTCGACCTTTGGGACCCTGCACGTGGCGCTTGCTTACCAAACTGTAGTAAAATTTGTAAAATTTGTAAATAAATTTGTATTTCTAATTTGGAATTCACTATCTCCGAATGGCATTTGAAACTTACCGCTCAGTGGGCTTGATGTCATCGAAGGCGCTGATCTCGAGCACAACGTTCTCCTCCTTTTTCGGCTTGGAAGCGAAGAAGTTCTCGAACGTTTCCTTGTCGTCCAGCCGGGGCACTTGAATCCTGGCGCCCACATTGGTGGCTGCTGCGGCACTCTTGTTGTTGGCCAGCTCCTTGTTCTGCTTGGCATTGTGGGGGGAGTTGCGCTCTCCATCGGACTCCGAGCTGCTGCTGTTGGAGCGACTCAGGCTGGTGGGTCCCTCCTCCTCGGGATTCACACTCAGGCTGCGGAGAGCCGTCTTGCTGCTGCTATTGGTGCTATTCGTGCTGGAGGTGACCATCATGGAGGGGCTCTTGGCCAGACCCAGTTGCGGCTGATTGGCGCTGCGCACCTCCAGCATGGGACACTTCTTGGCCGCATCGTTGGCCGAGCGCTCGAATTGCAGCTCCACGGGGGATTGGGCCTTCTTTTGCAGTCGGCCGGCGACTGTGAACTTCTTGGCATCCGTTTGCTCTGCACGGTGTGCATTTCAATTATATTGTTCTCTGTTTTTTCTCTGGCGTTATGAGCACTTACCTATGCGCTGCTTCCAGTTCTCCGAGTTGCACTTCAGTTTGCTCAAGCGATCTGAGACCTTGCCGCCCTCCAAGCTTGTGGGTATCAAAGGTGATGGGGGCAGTGGTTTGTCCGACAGCGAGTGGGCCAACGATAGGGATTCCTGCAAAACAAGGGTAAGACGAGATCGTGATTACGTTCACTTTCCAAAAATTTGAGACCACCCACGCGCTAAGCTCCAAATATGAACGCGTTTATAAAGAAATTAACCAAGTCTTAATAGCCTTCAGTATATGGTCAACAATCTTGCGGCCTTATCGGCCGTTGGGTTGTTCCCAATTCCAAATGACTCATGGGCCAAACCACTTCTGTTTGCCAAACGTTTTGGGATTGAGGAAAAAGCTTTTACCAGTTTTACTTTTTCCATGCCCGCGATTTAATAGCTTGTTTGTTTATTATTAGCGATTGGCGATTTTCCAGCTGCTGCGTCGCATTTCCCTGGCACACCTCGAAATCTGAAGGCTTTTAGAGGCAAGTTCGCTCCATTAGTGACCCGCAATGGATGCGCAAAAGTACCGGGAACCCGACTCGACTTGACTCGGCTCGAGTGCCGTTTGCTTTGCTGCTAGCCAGCACAATGCCAATCTGGCGACTGGCAATCGCCGCTTGGCTAATTGCGCACCTTCCTCGAAGAGGAACCGCGCAACTGGAGAGCTCCGGCGGGAGACAGTGCGCGTCATGCGATTAGATAAGGGTGCACAGCGAAATATCGGGCTATAAACTATTAAATAGTATCGGAAGCTAAGGTAACAGTTCTTTGATGATAATTTACCTAGCTACTATTAAATCCGTGGTATGGGTACTATATATGCTAGGAAGATAATCATTACAACATTTTATACATTCATTTTAGGTTTTTGCATTTTGTATCTCCATGTAACCTTTTAGTACTTCCGAACCGAAGTACTTCTTTCTCCTGGTGTTCTATGCTCTCAACTCAGTGGAAAGATAAGAAGCGAATAGCTATCGATATGGAACGCGGTGTTCATTTTGCCACCCTGCACTATTGATTTGTTTACATTCCCAAACTGTCAGTGCCAAGCAAAAAGTTAATTCATGTGTTTACACGGGCATCAGCATAAGTTATGGCGCAACTGAAATATCGATAGGGATATAAAACAGCGTATCTTATCTGAACAGAACCGTGTCTGTGGGTGAAGTTCATAATCGCATTATCTTGTTTAATGTGGTTAAATCCATGTTTGATTTGCTTATGCAATGTTTAGGAATGTTTGTCTATGTTTGCTCGACTTCAGACCTATTTGTGCGCCCCTGTCTATCTCAACTCGGTTGAAGTGCGGATAATTGTGCTCCACAATAAATTATGATAATTCAAAGCCCCGAATGTGAAGCACTGCAATCGAAGAGACACAAATAGTAGCCAGCCTTGAGGACCCTCTCAACACTTTCGCCACAACGACACACATATTTCTCTTGAATTTCAGCGTGTGTCATACTTTGGCACCTATCAATGAATACGAACCCCTCGGAATGAATCATCCCGTGAATAAAATGATAAAACAAATAATAAAACTCGCAGTGGATAAGAGCAGGGGGCTAATGAACAAGGAAAACAAAGCGGGACAACAATTTGATTAACGAACGATGCGATTGAAACCGAAAGGTAGAATTCTTCCGCTAGAGGAGAGCCCAAAAAAGTGATATATACACATCACCCAAAAGGTATGACGCCACAGCATTTTAGCCAATAAATACCAATTTACAATATTTTATTGACCGTTGTGCTTATTTGCGTCGCTGTATAGATGCTGTATTTCGCAGAAGAGAAACATATTTGCTCAAAACTACAATAAAATTTTAAAATTAGCATATGAACATATTCAGTTTTATCTATTTTTGGTGGATTTTGGCAACCGGTAAAACTAAACCGAGCCAAATCAAATCGAATCGTAGCCAATTAGGCCAAGTTGAGGTTGCCAATTGCTTTATGGTCAAGATCAAGTGCGTGGAGTGCGTGGGCATCTGGCCAATTTGGTGGCTTCGTTGTGGAGAAATAAACTGGAAATTTTCCCCGGAACTGATGTATCTGTAGAGCTGCTTTATCTATAGTTCCCTGGGTGTGGCCCCCATCAACTGGGGAGCAGCATAATGGCACTGATAAGGTCGCCAGCTGCGGATTCATTGTTCGTTCTTGATTTTATTGCAGTGGCCACTTGTTGCACCATCCAAGGTTCAATGAGACCTTTCACCGTGGTGTATCTGGTATCTGGTATATGGTGTATCTTTGGGCTCGTCGACATTACGAATCCGCTTGAGAGCCTTCGCTCGCCATCGAATCAATCAAAAGCCACAGCAACGAAATTACCTCACATCACAATCATTTTGCGGTGAATACTTTTCCCAATTCCCATCTCCCATCTCTCAATTTGTAATTAATGATCGCTCCAACGTTTTGATTTGCGTCAATTTATTTGACAAATTGTGTTTGGGGCCAAGACACGCTTGGATGCTTGGCTGGTTGATGGGAAGACTTGCCAAACTGAAAAATAAATTAGCTGGCAGCTGCGGCGGACTGAAGGTGCAAGAAATACATAGATAGTTCACATAGTGGAACATCTAGCAGCTGTGCATACGAGAATATACAGTGTTTTCACTTTATTAAGAATATAATAAGACGTGTGTTGCATTTGATACAGTTCTCACTTCTAACATATAGTACTTTATAGTAACATTTAACGATAAGTAATACTACCATACAAATTCATGTTTATTCATAAGTTAATACGTACAATCAGCATATTAGTTTAGCAGTACTGTTCTCTGTGTATGAGATGCTTTGCAATGACAATTCGGTTTCTGGACATAACAAACGTTTATACAATTGATTGGGATTACTAAGTACAGGCTTCGACTGCCATTGCCAATTGCGATTTGAGTGGGAAATTCTTTACTTTGATTTGCTTAAGTTTCCAGCGATTAAACAAACAAAATGCAGGCGGTTTCCTGTGAACTTGGGACTTGGCAAGGTCTTCGGTGGCTTTGTTTCCTGGACAAATGCCTGGATGGGATGGGTGTTCACCTGGTGGCTCCATCTGACCCTGTTGGATGGCACTATAAAACGATCCTTCAATCCCTGTGTGCTCCTCATCTGGTTTCGTTGATGTACGTGGTCTCTTCGATACAGGAGGCCTGCTCTTCGTTGAGGAGATCGGTGATGGAGTAGGCGGACAGGGGGCGTGAGAACCTGCGCTCGGAGAGAATGTCATCGATACTGGTCACCGGCGAGAGGCACTGGCAATCCGGACAGTCTTCCGGCTCCTCGGCACTCCGGGCGATCACCTGGAAGATGTCCTCCATGCTGGACTGCAGGCACAGCGATGGCGGCTTCCTCAGGCGAACCGGAGAGCGGGAGTGCTCCGCTTCCGGAGAACTGGAGAGCGGGGAGGCCGTGGAGGGCGTGGCAGAGGTGCCACGGGTACGCCTTGAAACCGGCACTGCCATGGGCTCCCAGTCGCTGTGGGCGGCTGCCTTCTTGGCGGGCTCCTCGTCCAGTTCCTGCCACAGGTGCATCGTCTGCTCGATGTGCTGCAGCTGAGCCGAGAGCTGACTGGCGATGCTGGTTTTCCGCGAGGCGCAGGGCGTGGAGTCCCTGGACTCATCGCTCGCTCCGAACATCCTGATCTCGGGTAGCGTTATGGGTGCCACCCGGCTCACCTGGCGCGTGGTGCCCGTCTCAAACATCCTGGCTATCTTGGTGACATTGCTCCGCTTCACGGGCGCTGGACTCGGTGGTGGTAGCTCCGCCTTGGGCGCCACCTGCTGACGCTTGGGATAGACCCGGGTCACGGGCTTCCTGGCCTTGGGTTTCACCTTTCCGGCGACCTGCTCCTGGGCCAGGACGTGGCAGCACAGCTCTGGACCGTAGCAGCGATGGAACATGTTCCTGTTCGCCTCATAGTCCGTGTCCGCGAAGCGTTTCATCCGGATGAGGGACTTGGGCAGCAGGGTGACTACCACGTAGGAGACGAGGAGGTAAGGTAGCCATTCCGCATACTTCCAGGCGGTTTCCACGTAATCCGTGTAGTCCGTCATGCTCGTTGTGTTATCACAAATTGCACTTCGATTTGCTTGGCGGGTATTTATTAACTTTTAGCTCGCTATTTCCGCTGATATCGTTTTTGCACTATTCTTTTATATTGTCGATAAGGGCAAAGTTTTATTATGACATCACATCACTCTGCAAGGGGATTGGTTAAATAATGGGATATTTTATTTATTTTTACTGCTGGCATTCACTTGGTCGCAGAACGGAACACATTGCTAAATATTTACTTGGAGATTTTATTTATTTAGCAACGTCTTCCGTGACTGGCTTTTTTACTTAGTTCGCGTTTTTCTTTTTGTGTCCACAAAAATATATATGTATGTATGATCTTTTTATATGTGAAAGAGTACTGGAATTTATCCAGATTTTGTTGGACTTTTAGTTTTTGACGTGTTTTCAAGAGCTGGTCAATTCATTTCACAGATTTTGGTTTTTAGTTTGTAAGATTTTCTTTTTTATTTTATTGTTTAAATGTTTTTTAAACTTTGTTTTGAGTTTTGCAGTGTTTGGTTGCACTTCAAGTTTACTTTAAATTAAAATAACTTTGTAAGGCATTTAAAAAATTATGAGTGACACTCAAAACATTGCAAGCTCGTAACCAAAGTTTCGTAGTTTTAAGGATTTTATACCCACACACCTTTCTTCAAGTGGTGTCCACTGCGTTTTGCACCTCGCGACTGCAGTTTGCATTAATATTTATATTTATATTTACATTTATATTTTCATTAGTGCGTATTTTTATCTTGGCCCGACATCTGATATCCCGAGCTTAATATATATTTATTTATTTAGTTGCAGTTTGGTTTTTTGCGAGCTGTTTCGGATCGGATTCTTTTGTTTCTTTAGGCGCCTTTTGTATTCCGTTGCGCCTCGCGGTCGTTCTCCTCTCTTCGGCTCCTCTTTTCGAACTCAGACGTGAACGCGATTGCCGCTGCGAAATTCAGCGCTGCGATACGAAACTGCTCCCCAAGCGGAGAGCTTTTGCTCTCTCCCACTCTCTCTCTCTCTCTCGTTGGGCTCCTCTCTTCAAGCAGCGCATCAGCCTAGCGTGCGCTCTTCGAGAGAGCAAACCTGCTGCACTTGCGCAGAATTCTTCTTCGCAAACTGATGATGCTGTTGTGCTATTGTTGTTGTTGTGTTTGATGATGATGCTGTTGTGCTATTGTTGTTGTTGTGTTTGCTGCGACTGCCATCGTTGTCGTTGTTGTTGTTGGTCTGGTTGGGTCTCCTTGGGTCAAGTAGTTGGTTATGTCTGATAAGAGCGTGCGGGTGCGAGGGAGCCAGCGAATGGGCAACTTTCATTTCAAAGAAGTTCTTTCAGCAAACCTTAACCCTTTGCGAAGTTTCTACGAAAAGTATAACACTGCCATAAAATGAGCAATTTTCGAACTTTAAGTCAATTTGTTTAATGTTAATGTTGTAATTTTCTTATACTTTAATATGATTAACCATTTTATGGTAGTATTTATATAAATATTATAAATATTTCTCGTTTTAGGCAGAGTCTCTTTGTAGCAATGTATTATTTATCTCTTGCAAAAGTAGTGTCAATATTTGCAGGGGTTTCCACATTTCCACATCTCGGGTGCTATTTGCCTGGTTTATCAGAAACGCGACATATGCAAACAGCTCACGTAGGGAAATAAACCAAATATAGAGCAGCACGATGAGCAACAACAAACTGGGGTGCCTCTTTGTGATTTATGGGAATTAATTGCTAATTGTTGATTTTGCGCCCCTTAGAAATTTGTGTCATCTTTCTGTGAAATCTTCCCATCTAATATAGACATTTGCATCGCAACTAGATGTGGAAACAGATGCGCCTTTTCGATGTCAGAACACACATTTTGTGCCAACCAAAGTGTAATACCTATGCACATATATATTATATATGTATCTAAATCATTTGCGTGGGCTCTGGTTCTGTTTTTGAATCTTTTCAACGCGATTTGTAATGGCCAACGAGATTGCGGTCACTTCGGAGACTTCATGTCAAAGATTTTATTTTGACAGTCGCACTTTGAGAAAGTTTTCTATTTGTTGTATTTGCAGGTGGGTGTGGGTAGTCACGTACATATGTATTTTTTATGTATTTTTATGTGTGCGCACAAGTGGAATAGCCAGCCTTGAAACACTTTGGTATTTGTATATCACTTTTCATAATTTCATATTTCACTTTTTCTTTTCTTTTCAGCCAGCCAAGCGAATGCGAGCGAACCAAAATAAAAAATA
Organism: Drosophila santomea; assembly: GCF_016746245.2. NCBI lineage: Eukaryota > Metazoa > Arthropoda > Insecta > Diptera > Drosophilidae > Drosophila > Drosophila santomea. Next base: position 9,597,015 of record NC_053018.2, read on the forward strand.
AAATAGATAAATAAAAACAGTGCCATTCGCTTCCTGCTGCATTCGACAGTTTATGCAACTCAGGAAACCACTTCGCATTACTTTTTATGCAACTCGCAACGGGCATGCAGTTGTACTTTTATTTTTAGTTGCCTTAGTTGCCGCTTATCAATTGTAATGTCAATTGAAACCGGCAGCGGGTAATAATGCATACTAATAACAATAGCAACAAAGTCTGGCGAATCGAGAGCTCAAATCAAAGTCGAATTGCCGCTGCCAAGTGCGAACCGCTCGCTTCCAAGTCGCGATTCAAACTGCCTCGTAAATTTACAGACCGCCGAACTCGTCGGGAACTCGGGATTGTATCGCATCGCATCGCATGGGATCGGATTCCTCCAAAAGCCGGGTCTTCGAGGAAAACGAAGCTCGGAGTCTCCGATGGCGAAGACGTCAGCTTAGGAGGCTTTTTAAATTAAACTAAGCGTAATAAACAAGATCATTGTGGGCAAGCCGTGAAGAAGGGTAAACTACAATGGGGGGGAATTTGCAAAAATAAACATCAGCTTTGAAACTGACCAAGTATTATTATTTTTCAAAATACTTTAGGAAGCTGTTTCCAAGTTTCACTTTTTATTGTACCAAACTGAAACCAATCATCTGCGTACACACACATTTTCTGTACACTTCGTGACTGGAATGTGACCATAAAAAAAAAGGGACAATGAGATTTTTGGGCTGGGCCCACATCTGCCGAAGCTGATGAGATGAATCACCACCAGAGAAGAAGGCAGCCAAGGAGGCCTAACGCGAAATTCATTTGGTCGCACTAAAAATAAACCAATGCAAGTTCAACAATACAAATATATGAGGCACAATGATGTAATTGTCTAAAAATTCAATAGCTACCAAGAAACTAAGAACACAAAGGTACACCGTAGAGTATCGAGAGCAACCAGCCACCTTATCTCGAGAAGTAATGAATCACACACAGAAGCAATAAAAGTAATCAGCAATAAGCAGGCATTCTTGCAGCTTGTAGATACATCGGCCAGATACAGATACAGATACAGCCGCGGATATATATATACAGATACAGATACCGATACAAGCGGAGAAAACAGAGGGCCGCAGTTGATTTTAGAAGTTTATGAACAGCTCGGGCTACTGCTGTTTTTCTGCTGCGATGGCATGGACTAATGAACAAGTACAGCAGCAACATAGCAGCAGCAACAGCAACATTGCAGCAGCTATGGCAACAATGATAATGAAGTAGACTGCGGCGAGCTGCAGCACAAAACTGCAAGTATATCAAATTTACAAAACAATTTACAACAGCATGAGGCGAGGCCTGCAGCTGGAAGATGAGCACGTTCAAGATCTCCAGGCAGAGATCAAATGCTGCGGACCCTGCGAAGCCCCTAAAACCTAAAACAACAACTTCAGCCAGTTAGAAGCGCTCCAAAAGCAACCTTCGTTCGCCTCCTTTACCATCTTTATTTCTTTACTTTGTAATTGTTGCTACCTTTAGGGAAAAAACGTAAGTAAGTTTCACACAATATATTTACTATTTGCAGGAGCAAAGTGTGTGATTAAAACAAGAACTTGAAAATTATAGGAATTTTCTTAAAACATATTTTAAAGTTGTTAAGTTAAATTTAATTATTAAGTTGATGTATTTTTTTCTGAGTGTGTGTTCTAGCTGCTGCAGTTGCTGCTCTTGCCACAGCCCACAAGGCAAGTTTGGAAAATTATGGCGAAATGTAAGTTGGCAGTTGCCTCCAAATTGTGAAGGCAGGAGCAGCGAACTAGACACTGTCTATATATTCTTAGCTGCCCTGTTGGAACCGAAACTCCTGGATGCTGAAGCTATATGCTGGATGCTAGATGCTGTATTCTAGATGCTATATTCTGGATGCTGTGTTCTGGATGCTGTGTTCTGGATGCTGTATTCTGAATGCTGTATACTGGATGCTGCACTCCGGCGAGCCCTTCATTATTATGCGCATTTTCATTTGCTCCGCTCGTTGGCTCCTTGGCTCGCTGGCTTTCTGCGATCGTGGCCTGATAAATTGTGCTAAATTACAAAGATTTCTTTCTGCCTTGACACGCGCTTGGGGACTGCGTCAAAGAGTTGGGCAGACTAATTGCGCATACGCCACCTGGGACGTCTGCCAAACAGCGCATGAATTCGAGTGTCTCGCACCCATCAGAGCAGAGAAAACAGAAATTCATCTTAATTATTAATAAATTGTACTATAATGGGCGTCAAGTGTCGTGGGGCGGAAAATGAGGGTAGAACTTTGGGGTGGAGAGTAAGCCAAACGGGCACTCCCTTTCAGATCGATGTATCGTTTCTAAATATATTTAGTATGCTCTGCACATTGACCTTGTCCCACACAGAAATTAATATTTTGTAATATTCATAAGACAATGTAATGTTGATACAAGTCTCGCAAGAGGAAGACACAGTTCTTTCTCTCAGTGCACTGAGTGAGCCACCATGAAAATAGGGAACCCAAAACAGTAACAGCTGTAGCAACGACAACAATAACAAAAGCGACAGCACTTGAAAACTCATTTCGCTCGAGAGTGGGGAATATAATATGCATTTTGTTTGGTGTGTGGGTCAGAAGATCGCTCTGACACGATTTCCTCACAATTTCTCTCTCCCAACAGACGTTGGGATGGTGGGCACTATATATATATACATATATAAACTCGTATAGGGAGGCGGAGTCCCAGTAATTAAGTGTGATTACTTCGGGGACTACTTTGGGGGGGAGGCGCGAAAAGGGCGGGCGAAGAGTGCCCGCATAATTATGAACCAGAAGTAACCGTTTACTAGAAAGAGTTCACTAAACTTCATGTCTCGCCAAAAGCCAGCGGCAATTTTCAATGGTTCGGCCAATTGACAGTCCAAACGGAATCGGATTTTAAACCAGGCCTGATAGCAGCCGCAAAGTGCTCATGCCCATAAATAATAAGGCAAGAGCAGGCGAAGCTCTTGGGTTGGCTAGTGAAAACCACAAACTTGCCAAACTTGCACTTCACCCAAAAAAAGGTGCACAAGTTCGTTTTCATTTGAAAATCAATGCAAAGTTGGGCTGCGCTACCCGTAAAAGTATGCAATACTTTTTGCGGGAGTCACATACGCCGTTTTACGCGAGTGGTGGCGCTATGCCTGAATGTATGCAACGTTTTTGTGTATACGACATGTAGAATACAGGACGTATACGTAATGTAAAATTATCAAGTAAGACTGGAAAATATATTGTAAAACTAAGAATTAAATTTAGAATACGCTTAAACAATAAACAGATAAATTTCTTAGCAATAAATTATAAGAAATTGCGATGTTAGTGTTTAAGTTTCTTATCGAATACTCCATTTTAGCATCGGTGAGTCAGTTTACAGGTATTTAGGTGAGTTTAGAGCGGCCTGCTCTTGGCTTTATTATCCATTCTGATTATTCATTATAATAATATATGCACACAGTTCTCAGCAAGACACCTTATCGCGAAACACACTCCAATTACGTCACTCCCTCATCCCCCTTTGGATGTAAGTCACACACATCAAGCAGATAACACCACCATCCACATCCTCAACCCTCCGCGATCGGTATCACTTGCACTTTTCGCATTATTATGTCATTGCCGTCAGGTTTAACGCTCAGTTGGCATTGCACGAACAACGGGCACATTGCAGAAATTGCAGAGAAAAGTGCAACAACAACAACGTTAATAAACAAAACGATTAGCAATAAGGAAACCATTTTCACGCAATTGCGATCGAGATCGAGATCGGCTTCGTTGCGGTCCACAGCAGACCACCGCATGCATTGCAGCTTAACCATTGACACTACATACTCCATATTCAAGATTGCAGATACAAGATACAAGTGGTGGTTACTCACGTTTACGAAGTTTTCACGGTGCACATCGTCGACTTCGTCGCGCTTCGAGATGCGCTTCTTCCAGTCGTCCTCGCCACTTTTGTGGAGTGCCGCCAAACGCTCCGCAATGGAGCCGGTCTTCGAAATCACCAAAGACCGCTGATCGGGGCCCATGACCTGGATAAATGGATAAATGGATAATGAATGGTTGGCATCAGCTCACACGTGAATCGGTTTAATTGACACTGGGTCAGATACAATTAGAGGGGTTGGTTCTGTATTGAAATTATCCAAGGGGAAACTGACAAGGTGTTTGATTCATTCTTGACTCTGACTGAGCAATGCTTATCAAATATAGATAACTACAATAGCAGGAATATTTTTACTCAATGAATCTGAAAGCAGACCTATGATTATGAATACCACACTCACCTCGGTTGATGATCGTTGGACGCCTTGAAGAAACTGTGGCTGCGATGAGTCTCCCGAAGCTTCTGCCTGCTCCTGGTTGAGATCCTTCTTATCTGGCGATTCCTTGGCGGAGGATGTGGTGCTGCTGCTACTGGTATCCTCCTCCTTGGCTACATGACGCAACTTAACGAAGCCGCCGCCGAGGGGAAGTGGTGGTAGCTGGGGGACAAGGCCGATGGGTGCTGCTATGCCCGAGTGACTTTTGCTTTTCGCAACCAGATTGCTGCAAGAGAAAGATACATACAGTTACAGATAGATCGTTAAAAGTGTGCATAAAGTGTGGCAATTAAGGTGCGAATCCATGAGATATGAGATAAGGAGCTTCGAGTGCAGTTGCGAATGCATGGAGGAGTTACTGAAAACGTGCGTTTTCCTCAATGGATTCCACAATCCGTTCCCATTTTCCCCCATCTTAATAGGAAACTCGTGACATGGCATTTTCCCGGCCACTAATGAACGAGGTAAGCCGCCTTATTCGAACGTCGTCCCCCTTCGAATAGAATGCCCAGGAAGCGATCGACAGTCACTCGGCCTTTTATTTCTGCTCAGATTTTTTTTGCCCTCCTCTGCGGCCGAGGCAAAGCAACTTTCTCCTTTAATAGGGGACCATCCATGGACCATGGATTTTATTAGGCGCTGGGCAGCGATTTTCCTCACAAATGGCAAATGGCATTTTCTTCTTCTGCAAATGGTCGTCGGATCGGTTATTGTTATGGCTGGATCTCATTTTTATTGGCGTCAGACATTGACGTTAAAAAACCGCGGGCGGTTAATGAGACAAGTTGATTGCATGGCTCAGGGGATTATCCTCTTTTTTCCTTGTACACACTGTCATTTTAAAGCATGTACGACGTTGGAAGTTGTTGGAAAATATGGCTGTATTATTCAAAACTTAGCTAAGGAAACTATTCTTATGCCAGTTTATAGAATTATTGGATTTACGTTTTGTCAATAAAACAAATTGCAACTACTCGTAGGGGCACAACACAATTCATTGGAATCGTTATTATTTTCCCGCAGATTTCATTCAGCACTTCCATTGATCAACAGCTGGGCTTTGTCTCAGCAAAACAAGATTCTATCTGTATCGAATGGAAACCGCCTTGTAAATTCACTGTTTTTTTTTTGAGCGGCACCGTTAAGAACGACTCGGAGATTTTTCATAATCTTCTGACCAGACACTTATTAGTCACCGGACACGATTCGGTACATTTTGATTGCTGGATTCTGACCGCCTTAAGAAATATCTCGCAGCGTGAGTCAAAGTCGGCCGGAATTCAAAAACCCCAACGAAATGAGCCCGGCATTTATATATGTCACGGGTTATTCGCCACGACAGGCGGCATTCAGAAACCGCTAAGAACTTGTTTGGATTTCGATTTGGCAATGGCAGTGCGCACTCACATTTGGAAAAACTCTGCACGTGGTTTCTTTACTCCGAGGAGCACTGGAAAAGCGATTGAAAAGCGAACTGCACGCGACGAGCGAACAAAGACGAATGAGCAGGCCACATAGACTGGGCCCCAGTACACTTAGGTATACCGTGCACCCATCTGAGTCCCAATCCCAATCCCGTCGAGGCTCGGCACCTGCGAACCTGCGGCAGGTAAACAAACAGCCAAACTGCTGACAGCTAAATTGCATATTGATTTGGAACAATTTTGACAAACTCGCGACAGGCAAACACTGACCAGGTGCTGGGTTTTCGGACCTCATCTACCTAAAAGGTCGGACAAAGTGTCCACTGTTTGCTGATCGTGTTAATCTGTGCAGGAGATAATATCACATTATATGGTACTTCAGAAAACCAAGGAAGATTTGGAAATATTTTCTATTCACTCAGAAGGAAAGTATATTAGATGAATTATATAATATAAGCCATATCTGAAGACTGTTAGAAATGTTAATATGGAAACTGTATTAGTACGCATACATCTCTAAACAAAAAACTTCAATTGAAACTCAAATCAAACTCGATTTCAATTACCATGCATAACCGCATGGAAAATGGCATTGGTAAAGTTCAAAGTTTAGCCACAACTGCTGAGACGTGAAATCAAAGTAAAAGCCTGGCTAATGGAATAATGGCTGAAATTGCAGACGCGATGGAGGTGGAGTGAGATTGGGACTGGGACTGGGGAGTATCTCTGGCCAGGAGCCATAGGTCAGAGGGCAGACACGCGAGTGGCTCCGCGGGACATGAACTTCTTCTGTGTCCACAGTCGATAGCTATAGTTTTTAGTGCAGTAATTGCCCTTTGGAAAGCGTTTAGCAAGCAATTAGTTTGAGTGCCAAACTCCTGGGTGCGGTGGCGGTGAATGGACATGCTGAGGCACACCCAGAAGATATATATATATGAAAAGCCAGGCGATACCACCTCCATTCCACACGCCTGACAGCTGGGAGCTCAGTTTCCATGGAATTGAGACGCTTCTGCATATAATTAGAAGCCATTGCAGGGATCGTTGATCAGCAGTCCACTTGCTCAGCTCACTTGCGTTTTGTAATTGAATTACCTGGTGCGGTAATTAAAATTGAAATTTCTTTCTTTTGCCCAAAAGTGAATGTGAACCGAGACTGAGAGTGATCACGCGATCAGTTTGGCAATGCGGCAGCAGCAGCGTCTTATGGTTTATGGGGACTTAATGATATAACAAAATGAATTGTTTTATAAACTATTTGGCGCGGCATAAAAAATGGCACGCCACCAAGCCTTGGCTTTATGAGGCCCTCACACGGAATGAGATCTCTAATGGAGTTGTAAACCCACAGATTCACTCAAGGTGTTGAAAATGTATGCAAAAATACCTCACATAAATTATACGAAGACAGAGCCTGCTGCACTCGCAATGGCGATCAATGCAAACTATCCGTTCCTAGAGGGTCTCTGTCATTGTCTCTATGTCAAGTACCCGGTTCGAGATAAACGATTTAAAGGCAACAATAAATCAATGGCCCTGACAACTGTTTGAGTTTGAGCGGTTTTCAGCAAGGTTACAGCCGCACTTGAGGCTGAATAAGTAAAAATAATAATAACTCGCAATAATACTAAAATATGATATATTCCCAACAGAAGCATCTGACTTGATGGCAAACCGCAAAATGATATCAGGCAGGCCATCGAGTTGGATCGTGTGGCAGCACTCAGAAAAATCTACAATTATCATTTAAATTGTGTTAAACTTTTTTTAAGTTAATAAACAATCCGATCTAGATTGCTTTCAAACCTGGTGCCGTGATAACGTATTAAACTTAAATGGCTCTAAGTGTAAAGTTATGACCTTTTGTCGTGCCAACTCAATGCACGCAACTTACACTTTAAGTGGCTGCTCTTTGGACAGAATAACACATGTTGATGATCTTGGTGTTCTTCTGGACCCTAAACTTAAATTTTTTAGACCATATTTCGTCTATTGTCAATTAGGCCAGGGGTGTGCTTGGTTTTATAAAACGGTGGTCAAAGGAATTTGATGATCCTTACTCGACCAAAACATTATTTATTTCTCTAGTCCGTCCGATCCTCGAGTATGGATCACCTGTTTGGAGTCCACAATATGAAGTTTACTCGGACCGCATTGAATCGGTTCAAAAGAACTTCTTACTTTTTGCCTTACGGCGCCTTAATTGGGATGCAAACCCTAGATTACCTCCTTATTCGAATACATTAATGTTAATTAATTAATTAATACCTTGTGACTATTAGCCATTGATATTGGTTTAATATGATCTCAAGTTATGTTTAGCAACTCTTTTTTGCCAGTGCAGCCATATGAAACTCAGGTGAATTGCCGGTAATGTATCGCGTCATATAAATCAACAGGTAAGCAGAAATTGACTTATGCAATGATTTATGGCTGAAAGCGAATGGGACTCGCAAAAGTTCCAAGAGCAGCGAATTTGGCAGCCGAAAGAGTGACAATTACCCACGAAGGCGCCAAGCCAGGTTGCTGAGAGCAATGAAAGGTAATGGAAGATCCGGACAATAAGCGGAGATCTCAGTGATCCGAGACGCGAGATGCAAGATCCAAGATCGGAGATCCCAGATCCCATAGTTGGCCAGATTCAAGATCGCGTCGGGTTGACTTTCCCACGCCGCAGTTTGCTCGCTTTTCAAGTTGGCGGAGGAGAGCAGTTGAAGGCGGTGGTAATGATGCAAAATTACGACGTCAACATGGGCTTACAGCTTTTTCGCTTTTTATTTTTGCTTTTTTACCTGGGCTGCTTGGCTCTTTTGTCTGGCCATTCGACATTTCATTAGGCCGACCCAGTGGAAGGTTTAAAAATAGTTACCAACTCTCGGGCCTTTTGTTCAGCAGTTTTGCTTACTCGTCCCGCTGAAAATTTTGCTTAATTGTTACTCTGAGCCAAAAGCTACAATTTCACCTCAAGTTCAAGGTGTCGCGACTTTTAGCTTGCCTTTGTGAAATCGAAATTTGGCAATGGTTTGCACTACAACTCAGCACAAAGATGTTTAGCTAATATCTCGCATTTTGCAGATTCTTGCACAAAAGATACAGATTAAAGATACAGAATAATAAGTTAGATTTGTAGTTTTTAGACCTTCAACCTTTCTGGGGTTAACACTTGGCAACATTTGCCTTCGCAACTTTGTTGAGCAACTCCTGCAATCAGCTGCTTTTGTGCTTTTCCACGAGCAGGCGCAGTATCCCAGACACGTGCTGTCGGCAGAAGCAACCCTCCAGTGAGCAGCCCCATCCACCGCCGAGAGCCCCACCCACTGGGGGATCCCCAGACGTGTTATTCTTTTGCTTCCTCGGTTTGCCGGTTGCCGGGGCAACGCCGAAAATGCGTCAAAACAAAACTCAGCTCTTTGGCTCTTTGTTCGCTGCCAATGGGTATAGATGGGGGTGTTGAATCTGGGGGAGATTGGGTGGTTTTTTGGGAGTCAGGAGTCGGGGCCATGGGTAGATGACAGTTGAGTGACTCCGTGTTTTGACTGCAGCGGAAGCAGGAAACATGCGTTTTTTGGCCTGGCCAGACAAAGGAGTTTCCTCGAATCCCACTTACAGCTGGTTAAGATCTGGGATGCAGCTCTAAATGAATGCCATTGGGGGCGGGGAAATCCATTTTTCATTGGCGTTGTGGGCACTACGTGCCTGTCACGGCTTTTTCCCGGTCTTGCCGATGGGCGTGCACTTATTGATTGAGTTTTCCTACATTTTTCCCAACTCTGGGACCCGCATAATTACCTCTATTACTTCACCATGAAATTCTTACGCTCGCCGCTTCAGTTTCCCTGGGAATAAAGTGAGTCGACGTTTTTCAGATGGTCTACAATTTGGCCGACTGTTTGCTTTTCTTTCTGCTTATATCTGGTATCTTCTATGGAACAGATACACACATATTTATATATATATATATAGATATATATATAGATTGATGTGACGCTCCCATTTACCGTTCGGCTGGCGTCAGAGGAAGAGCGTCATCGTCGCGGAAAAAGGTAAACTTCTTTCGGGCTTTTCGACGTTTTGATAACTTGTTTTGTTTTCTGGCCAGGCCCACGACCATGTCGGCGGAACATGTGCGGATGTCATCCGAGTGCCTTAATTGACCGCCAAGTGAATGTACTTGCTACGACTGTCTCTTGTGCTCCGGTGTTCCGTCGACTTCGCCTCGCCCATATCTCAATGCCTCCGAGCCCATGCCCTCAGCCCGGTCTTCTACTCATCTACTTCGACTCCAATGAACTCTGCCGCCAGGTTCAACGAGTTAACCGGGAACAACGGCAACCAGAACTACGAGCAGCAATCGCAGTCCATTCAACTGGAGACCTCTTACACTCGAAGAAAACCACTTTTGCTAATGGTAATCAAAAATAATCCTTATAACCATGAAAACAATTTCATATTTTAGGAAATAAGACATGGATCATTGCGGACACATACTGATACTGTTTGGCAGTCTCTATAAAATATTTTTCTATCAAATAAGAGATAAATCTCCTCTTAATGCGCTTTGTTATTATCACTACCCGTTTTCGCCAGTGTAGTCTTGAGGTCTGGTCTCGTGTCTTGTCGCCGCGCTCCGATTGTCACAGCTGTTTTTCTGTTTTCTGGCGGGGAAGGTGAGGTGCGATGGACTGAGGAAGTGGAGGGCTGGGACTGGTGGCTTGTCAAGTGTCTTGTTCTGCTCATCGGAAGATGCTACCGTTTCCTGGGTGCCCTGCATGTCGCCAAGTCGCGAATTTGCTATTTTCGAGGGCTTGTTCGGGTGCATAAATTTACCTTTAATTACTCGACAGAATTGAGGTGTGAGCCTTTTACTCGATCGGCAACTTCACACACTGTGCTCGATTTAAAAGTGTTTGGCTTGGGGTTATAAAAGCTCAGTAATTTACTTTGGATTACAAGGCAAATTAGAAAACGTGCTGCATTTTTAGTAGGCAACAATGTACTGCACAATGAACGAGTACAATAACCTAACGAAATAGTGGACAACTTTTTGCAATGGCTTTATAAATAATTGAGTTTACTTTGGTAACTACTTAGCAAAACTGGAATTTCAGCACACATTTAAACTGATACTGATAAATTAGGACACTAATTGTATTTCACTGCATCGAAAGCTTACTGTATGTACACTTTACACTTTCAATATCAGCACTTGCTCAGTCGACATGGTCACTTTGACTATCTGTCAGAACAAAAAGCCCGCTTTGAATGCGAATCGCATACGGAGACTTGCAACACTCGGACTCATAATCTAAACACGACTCATATGTTTCAAACAAAACCAGTTGCCCGGAGAGCAACGTGCTGAGAGCCAGAGAACCCGATTGTACAGAGAATATATATAGTTTTAAAAACTGAAATTGCGCTTGGCTGGTCAAGCGGCCGGTTATCATCGCTCGGCCCAAACAGTTGATCTACAAAGGCAGCGGCATCAACAACGCAAAAAGTGAAACCGAATAAAAACACAGCCAACTCTGAACCGATTCGGGGCTAATTCGCGGATTTAATCACCCCCAAAAGGTCATCAACAACAACAGTAGCAAACATGTGGCTGACCCTGATCACAGCAGCTCTGATCTTGCTCCTCACCTGGGACTTTGGACGCAAGCGCCATCGAGTCCTCGCCTTCGAAAAGTCTGGTATCCCAGGACCCCTTTCTCTGCCGATCCTGGGCTGTGGATTACAGGCTCTTCACTTGGGAGCGGAGAGTGAGTTCCATAGAACGAGAAAGTAATATTGTTTAAACACGAAAACTATTCAACCTTTCAGACATTATCGCCTGGGTGGGCGAACAGTTCGATCAGTATGGCAAGACCTTCCGTTTTTGGATCCTGGGGGAGTCCCTGGTCTACACGAAGGACCTCAAGTATTTTGAGACCATCTTGAGCAGCACCACGCTCCTGGCAAAGGGTCAACTGTACGAATTTCTACGACCGTTCCTAAACGATGGACTTCTCGTTAGCACGGGTCGAAAATGGCATGCCAGAAGGAAGATTTTCACCAACGCATTTCACTTCAAGGTCCTCGAACACTATGTGGAGATCATGGATCGAAATAGTGGGGTCATGGTGGACAATCTGAGGAAGGTGGCCGATGGTAAGACAACGGTGGATATGCTCAAGCACGTGTCACTGGCGGCTCTTGACGTGATAACAGGTGAGTCGCGAAGAGATTAAGATATTTTACAACTTCAATTAAAACACATTAGACTTGACTTTTAAATAAATCACGCTGGAATTCTGAGAATTGGTTTTGTTTACTGGATATGATTTATTTTTATATTTATTTATTTGTTTTTGATTAATTAAAACAATTATCGTGACTGTCTTAAAAAGTTTGGACCGACGTAGAAAGGTCTATATTGAGCTTGAAGGATAACCAATATATGCGGTTCGAGTCCCATTTATTATACTAAACTACATGCTTATATTCAGTATTGATTTATTTCACCTCTTTGCAGAGGCTGCCATGGGAGTCCAGGTGAATGCCCAGAACGACCCCGATTTTCCCTACATCAAAGCGCTGAAGAGGTGGGCATTACAATGAACATATAATCAACTGAAATTCTGCTAACACTTTCCACCCACTTCCACTCCCTGTAGTGTGGTCTATATCCAACCGGATCGCATGTTCAGGTTCTCGAGGCGCTACAACTGGCTGTTCCCACTGGCGGCACCTTGGCTGCACCGCCAACTGCTGAGCGATATCCGCGTCATGCACGACTTCACCGACAAGGTCATCCGCGAGCGGCGAGAAGCCGTGCGGCGGGCTAAGGCCGACGGCACCTACCGACCGCTGAGTGGGTGCAGCTGAGTCACCAGGAGGAAGTCATATGTCATCACTGACTTTTGCCTAATCTCTTGCAGGTCTGGGCGATGCCGAGATCGGTAGCAAGTCGCAGATGGCACTGCTGGACATCCTGCTGCAGTCGAGCATCGACAATCAGCCGCTGTCCGATGCGGATATACGCGAGGAGGTGGACACCTTCATGTTCGAGGGCGATGACACCACCAGCAGTGGTGTGTCCCATGCCCTCTACGCCATCGCCAGGCATCCCGAGGTTCAGCAGCGCATCTACGAGGAGTTGCAGCGCATTCTGGGCCCCGATCCCTCCGCTCCAGTGACCCAAGCCCAGCTACAGGACCTCAAGTACCTGGAATGCGTGATCAAGGAGACCATGCGATTGTATCCACCAGTTCCCGCGGTTGGCAGGCACACACAGAAGGAGCTGAAGATCGGAAACAAGACCATTGCCGCGGACACAAGCATCTATATGGCTCTCTACTATGCCCATCGGGATCCGGATTACTTCCCAGATCCACTCAGCTTCAAGCCCGAGCGTTTCTTGGATGGCGAAGAGCAGGGCCACGACACCTTTGCCTATGTGCCCTTCAGTGCTGGACCCAAGAACTGCATTGGCCAGAAGTTTGCCGTTCTGGAAATGAAGGCCCTGATCAGCAAGGTCCTCAGGTTCTATGAACTGCTGCCCCTCGGAGAGGAGCTCAAGCCCATGCTGAACTTCATCCTGCGCTCAGCTTCGGGCATAAATGTGGGTCTCAGGCCCAGAAAGTCGTAGATCTATCCAGATCTAGTTTTTTAGTTTCCAATTGCATTGGGGTTTCGGTTAAAGGTAACTGGGATGTTTGCGATACATAGTATTAAAGCATTATTATATAATCATTGAATACTTATAACGCTGTTGATTGTTAAATACCTATTAAGTAAAGACTAATTCTAAATGGAACCGTATTTTATTGCGTATAAATATGCCATTTACTTAATAACTCAGGGATAAACACTATTAATAGTCACTTACTCATCCACCTTCCATTACAACCAATTAATCGCAATGCGACTCTCCGAGCTTAGCCACAAACAGTGTTCCAATATTTGCGGAGATTATAAAATTAGGCCCCCAAACAAAGTGTATTTGCCCAGCGGATGAGCGTGGCGCGCCATAAAGAATCCCGAGTTTATCAACGTAAAATACTGTATTTACCTACGGCCAATATTAACCAGCTACTTAGAAAGCGTTCACACCATGGTAAGTTAGTCACGGCGATTCGAAAATGCTCTCCAACGTCATATAAAAGATGAATCGGGGTTGTAAATGGAAAAAGAAATGCACTTCGCGGAAGCCGTAAATTGGACGAGATCCCAATTCAAGCAATACAGCAGCCTGGTGTTTATCTATGGTTTATCATTGGCCAGAAGATAATGCGCCAAGGCAATAGAAAAGTTTTGCAAAACAGATAAGAGCATCGCGAAAGGAAATCACATAACATTCTTATCACCGCGCCTGTCAGCAGCATCGGGTGTGCATATAAAAGAGCTCTCCGTCGGAGGCAGTGCGTCAAAAGAGCTTCTGTCTCCGGTGAATGGTGAATACTGAATATCTGCAATGTGTCCCGAGATTTCATCCGTGCAAGTGCTGGCCTCGCTGGCCGTGATCGGTTTATTGGTTGTGTCTCCTGCGGAGGGAGTCAGCAGACCATTGCCACCCTACGTGGGTCTGCCCACCCAGGATGGGCTCACCCGTTTGTTCCTCAGTTCGCGAGTGACGCAGAGAGATCCCTTCGCATCGGTGGCATGTTTCGGTGGCTACATCGGTGAATCGAACCTGATCGCGGAGCTGTATAGTGCCAACTACACCAGCTGCTACAATGCGGCAGCGGAGTCCAGGAGGGGCATCGATTCCGACTTCCTGGCCACTCGCAGGACCATTCGACTTTCATCCAACAGAGTTTGCAGCGAGCTCAGTGCTTGCAACCAGATCAACGGAACCCTCGAATCCTTCAAGTGTCATGCCAATGTGGTGAGTGGAACCATGAACTTCGAACTATGAACTATGAAAGAAACTTTCTTCTACTGTGAATTCCTAACCATTTCAGGGCTCCAACAACACCGTGTCCACCTACAGCATCTCGGGAAACGCCTCCGAGTCGGCCAGCGTGCTGGAGGAACGCTACCGCGTGGTGGACCTGCGTCATGGACAGTGCTGCCAGCGGGCGGAGCGGAACTATGTGGAGTCCACTGCCAAGAACTACAACTACCTGCAGGCCTGTCTGGATGGCCGCGCTAAGCCGAAGCCCATGCCCAAGCCCACAACCACGACCTCCACAACGAGCACCAGCACCACCACAACCACGACCACCGAGGCACCCACCGAAGCACCAACCACCACCGAGACCCCTTTAAACGTCGAGGATCAGTTCAAGCAGCTATTGAATTTGTTAAACTAATGCCCACCAAAGTGTACAACTTTTTCAAGAAGCAACTTCGCAATTAAAGACAGGGCCGTCCTTAAGCAAAAAATCCTTGGGCAAATATTTGCCCAACTCGAAATTCAACCCTCTGGCAAATAAATTAACCCTGCACAAAAGGGGTTGAAGGATTGAGTTTCGCAAATGGCAAGGAAGAAGGAATTAGCAAAATATTTAGACAAGGAACAGGAATATCCTTTCAATTTACTTGTGTCCAGTGGAAGGGCTTTAAAATTGCTGACCTTTAACTATTTTTTGAATGCTCTTCAGTTCCTTAGAAACTGCTGAAACACACCTCGTTCGCGTATGAATGACCATAAGTTTAGAGCATGATTAATGAGATCCGAAGAAAAGATTTTCAAGCAGCTAGCAGCTCTTCCGATTTCGACACCTCAAGACGGAAACGCTGTGATTAATGAACCCGTATAAAGAAATTATTTGAGCCAATAATGGGCCAAATGTGAAATAATTCAACAAGATCTTGAGATCGAAGAGATAGACAAAGGCAAAATTATTATGCCATTTATGGCAATCAAAATCAAAGTGGAGGAGCACAGAGCTGACCAAACTGCGGAATATCTATAGGCCATTGAATCTGGCCGCTCTTTGGTGCCAATACCCAATCCCCCATTCCCGATCCCCTGCCCCTTTTTACCAATCAAAAGAACACGTTTGGCTTTTATGGCCTTTATGGCTTTCGGGTTTTTGTTGTTTTATGCTTCTTTCCCTTTTAAGTCGATGGCCAAGTCGGCTTTTCTCTGTGAATGCCTCCGCCTTCTAGGGCTTGAGCAGAAAAAAAAAAAATGAAAAAAGACAGAACGAGATTCAGGGGAAGACAAAGACATGGCCATAGACGAAACACCTGTTGGGCCCAGAGCAAGTGGCTCATTTATTAGCACAATTGGCGTGGCATTCGACGCTGGACGCTTTTTATGGACCGGCTGGAAGAACCGAGGAGCAGTATGCCACTTATGTGTAATTCCCGGAATGCGATTACGTCAATCTGGATGCGTTTTACTGCAGACGAAGGGGAGTGGATTTCTAATTTACTTTTGCTGCGAAACTAATTAAAATGCAACTTGTAGTTGGGTGTTTACGACGTGGGTACCGATAATTGCTGTTGAAAATCCCAAGGAATGCTTAAAGGGGAGTGGCAATTATGCTACGGTGGCTAAGGTGATAAAGATTGCAATTTATAAGCCATGGCAAATTTCTACCAGCCACCCGGTTGCAAGCTTAGTTAATTAATTTAAGCACTCCATTGAAACTTAATTGATTTGACCAAGCACCGGTCACCATTACTCAACAGCGCAAATTTCCCGCACCGGCTTTCATCCGATACGGCCGATGTTGAAATGCGAGGAATTAATCACCTACTCATGTGAGCTGCAGAACTCCATTCCTAACCCACATTGACGGCACAATTTACGCGCTTCATTGAGCTCCAGCTACAGCTACAGCTTTAGATTCAGGCTGAGACTCTAGACTCTGGAGCCACTCAGCCGTGGCGAAAACTGAACAAAAATAAATAAACAAATGCCGCACGAAAATCTGAGGCTTGTCAACGTTATGCATAACCAAACGAAACGGGTTTTCCACGATCGAAAACGTGAACTTTTCGTTTTCATTGGGGCACAGGCTGAAAATTGGGGGAAATGTGTTAATGCAACGTGAGAGCGCCAGTGAAAAATGCTCAATAAATATTTGCGAATGTTTTGCATAAATAAATGAAAATTGCTTATGCCAAAATCGAAGCCGACTGACAGACTGGCCAATTAAGGAAAAGTTGCAAGTGCGATGGCGGCATCGTTGTCGCCAAAAACAAAAGCCATGGAAATATGTGGCACTCAGTAAATGAGTTATCGAATTAATTATATCCCGTATGGGTTAAAATTAAACGATGAAAATGCCCAAAAAGTGAAAGGATACAACATACAACTCTTAAAGGTTATCTACTATGCATCCTTTAGGTATTATCATCATTAATTGCTCCTCAGCTGAATATACCCTTGTTATCATCCGTTCGTGTACAGGGTATTTAACCAACCGTACGTAAAACTAGTTTGCCTGGAGCTGAAAAAAGCAACAACTGAAAGCGCAGAAAAGGAAATCGTCGCCCGTCGTCATCGAAGTTGTGGTTGTGGTGCCTTTTAAGGCTTTTTGGCGTGTTGCGCATGCGCCGTGTATGCTATCAATTTCAGCGCAGCTGTATGGGTGTGTATCTATGTGTCGGTGTATTCGGGTCATTCGCATTTTCACATTTTAAGGCGTAAGTTGTTGTTGGTTTTGCATGTTGATTTTCTTAAGATTTCTGCCTTGCAGCCTGGCCTGCACTTGCCGCCTTTTGCTGTTACTGTTGCTGTTGAAGCTGCCAGTTGCACGTAGCAAGTTGCAACTTTTACTGTCAGTGAACACACAGGCACCCCGCCCCCCCCCTTTTCCTGATGTCTTGGCCAAGTTTGTGGGGCCGCCTGTTAATGGGTAATGGCATGTTGTTGCTGCCCGATGAAGCGATTTTTGCTTTGTTTGTTACTTAATTGCGCCAAAGTCATTAATAATCGATTAACAGTTTACGGCGAGAGGATGCTGTTGATGATGGCCGATGGAAGATGGAAGATGGCGGCTTCAAATCGCCGGAAATTGGGAAAGGAAGTGCTTCCCTTTTGGTTTAGAGAGAGTGCGCTACTTACAAGATTTTAAATAAATACAAATCCTGTTCAGTTGCTTCACATCCCAAATAAAACCTTTTATAGAGACATAATTTGATTAACTTAACTTTCCCCATTTCAAGGAAATCCATATTCAAAAGTTGCTTAAAACTTCTTAATAAATCAATGAAAATATTTACTTTGGTGACTTTTATAGCGCTCACTTATCGACATATGGAAGTTCCTCTGTGAATGTCAGCTGTCTAGCTTTTTAGCGTAGAAGCCTAAGCACCGAGCAACAGGTGTCTAATTGATTGACTGACAAGCGACAGTCGACAACCGACAGCCAAGATGGGTTGATTGGGGGTCTGGGAGTCTGGGAGTTGGATGGGAGCTGCAGCTCCAGGTGGAGATGGATGTGGAAATGGAAATGGCAATGCACTGACAGCCAGGGCCAAACAATGCAATTCAATATATCAAAGGAAAACAGCCCATTGTTTGTCACTCTGTCGCCCAGAAATCGATAGTACGCGATAGCAAGTGGCCTGAAAGCTTCGCATATCAAGGAAACCGAAGTTGAAGTACAGGCCACGTAGTACGTACTACGTACAGAGGAAATTGAATAACCAGGCGCACACGAAGATGCTGCGCCAAACCGAAGGACTGAAATAATAATAAATGCCCAATGATGATATCTATGACAGGGCAGACAGACAAAGGAGCCAAACCAGCAGGCCCAGCACAAAGAGTTGCTTTCAGCTGCTGGAAGATGGAGTCGGGAAATTGGAGACTGGGGGCAGCAGATCGAGGGCAGTGGGCATGGGATGAGGCACCTCCACTTTGCATTCGCTGGAAGCAGCTGCACACAGAGAAAATCCAGATTGCAATGCGTGTGTATGAAGTTCCAAACAGAAAGCCGCAACTTACAGATCACAAAAACATCGATGTATCATCAGCATTAAACGCAGTTAATGAACACAATTTAATTTCGGGATTAAGCTTTTCTTTCGATGCAAAATCATGTAATTAATCTCGCAAGAATACCACAAGTATTTTTCCAAGTATGAGGACCAGCTGCAGTTGCAGATTTATGAGCGCTTGTCAGACAACAAAAGTAGCGAATGCCAGTCCACGAATCCACGTTGCAGACCAGAACTTTGTCCGAAATGAGTTCATTGTACGGGGACGCGAAGGAGGACGCGGTATTCCTACATCCAACCCAGAAAGCCAGCCCTCCTTGAATGCCCCAGCTAATGAGTTGTCAACTGGCCTGATGAGTTTTATTTGCCAGCCAGGCAGCGCATGCAAACATAGCAAAGACAGCATGCAAATAGTGAGGAATTAAAGAGCCCCGGGGATTTGCATATTATCCTGGCGGGTTTGTTGACTTCGCGAGTGTCAAAGTCAATGTCGGAAAAACACCGTCTAGGATTGTTGAAGTGACTGTTTAAGTGCATCTATTACGGCTCCTGCGCCCTAAAAATATATAATATGCGCCCACAAAGCGGCGACTCACGTTTCCGCTTCTGGCCATAAAACCGACTAGATTTATGGCCATGGTCACTATGGTGGCGTCCGAGCATAAAAGGATGTGATGCGCTGGCCAAAAATGACTCATGAAATAAGCACTAACTGCCTGGAAATCGGAGGTACAGCGAATGGAGCATGCAATTGAATAGCCATTTTGTTGCGAATGCCTAATGCATTTATTATACATAAAATGTTCTGAAATGACTAATAAAGACTATCGAGTACTATAAGCTACACACATTAAAAAGCTACCATTCGTAATTAAATTTTAATTTCCAATTCTCGAATCTCCTCCAGAAACTGCTGAGATCGACAGCTTTTCGGAGCGTTTCTATGGCCTGCAACAGTTGGCAATTAGTCCTCATTAAAGTCATATTAAGTCAGCTATATCCACGCAACCAATTTTTGAGTTTCGCCACTTCCTGCCAGTGGATTTTCTAGTTCGTTTTTTTGCTTGTATTTTTAAGTAATTCAAATTCAATTGCGAAATCTCAAGTTTTTGGAGCCCACGAGCCATAAATTAGCTGGCACAAAAACTGAGGGGGCACGGATGGGGTATTTAATGAGCTGCGAGTGTGGGAGATGTGTTTCATAATGCACTCGATCAAGGGTTTATCTCCACAGTAAGTCCAATTAAACGATAGTTGGTCAATCAACGCCACAGGCCAATTTGCCCCAAAAGCACTTGCTCAGACAAATTGAGGAAGCGGAGCATTTGAAACTGACAGTAACAGCCAGCGGTAGATACATTTTCCGATACAGAAACACACAGATACAAAGATGCAGATACAACAGCTGTGCAAGTAATAGTGAAAAGGCCAGAAAGAGAAGCAGCTAAGTAAACACGGTTTAAACCGAAAGGAGTCAATGTACTAGAGCCCAACGATTGTGTAATATTTTCGACAACTTTACTTTGGGAAGGCAAACGCGATTGCATCGGGAATTGGTTGCAGTACCAGGACCCATAAGACTTCCCCAGATGCGAACAACTTTATCAATCGACGACGATGCTGTGGCGGCTCAGATTTTTTCCAATAAAAATAATATTTATAGCCCCGTGGTTGGGAGCAGAACAAACCGAAGCGAAAACATAATTAATGGATCAGTGCCTTGGAATTATGTGAGTTTAATGGTTGTGTAATCTGGAAATGCATTCTCCAGCACGAAGCGCAGCATCAAATAACATGCCCCTAAATGGGAATGTTTCTCCACTCGATTCGGGGGCGGAGGCGGGGATATCGGCTGGGAATGGGCTTTATATGCTATATGGTTATAGCTATGGAATCCCATCGTATCGGATCGGTTCAGCCGCTTAGCAGAGCTTTCCGCTTGATAATGCATCATTCGATCACGCGGCGACGGCGGTGGCGGCATTTTTCAATTAATGCCAGCCGATCCAAGTCGCCATATGCACTTAGACAAATGGCATTTAGACACAGATATCTAAAAGCAGATCTTTTGTTTAGAAGCAAGCTTCGGTCTTGTTTTGTCTTCGTTTGTTTCGACATAGTAATAAAAGGAACATAGGTAAATGCATTATATTTGTTTTAGATAACAAGATTTGGCATAACAACATATGGTCTTTAGGAACTGGTATTTTGAATACAGAGATTATACCTCTATGTGTAGTATATTTCTATGCTTATTTCCTTGTGTACTGGGCGAGGCCCCTGAGTTTTTCAGCTTCTCCCGCAGAACTTTTGTTTCAATCCGCCTCGTTTATTTGCTTTGGCTCATTAGCGTTTGGACTCACGTTTTTCCTATACCGACGTGATCGGGCATTGCTATCTCTATCTCTGTCCCTTGGAAGCTGCCCTCTCTTTCTGCGTTGTGGGTGTTGTGCATGTGGATTTGGGGTAATGGCGATGCACATCCACTTTTCAGACTTTCCCATGTGTATTGTGGAGTGAAATTAACCCCAAGTGCCCCTCGACTATCATAAAAATCCGAGGCGATAAGCAGCACTCGACTGTCTATTTATGGCCAATCTATTGTTTGTTTACAAATGAGCACTTTGCCATAAAAAAGGGAAATCGAAGAGGCAACTTCTTATCTAGGTAAGCTGTATATAGGCATATTTTCCAAGTATCGAAACCTTCCTCAATAACTTTTCCGAGTATTTGTGCTGCATGTCCACCCTATTGAAATATCAAACAGTGCTAATGAAGTTGCTATTAAACAAATGTCAATATTCCTCGAAACAATTTGATATCCAATAGGTATAGTTTTCCTTCAGACCTACAGTGCTGGCCAGTTGAATAAGCACAACTGCTGAAATATGAGACTAATCGGTTTTCCTGAATGCAGTGACTGCATTGCTTTGCATGGCGATTAACTATTATTTAATTGGTTTTGGGCAGACACGCTCGCCATTAAAACACGAATCAAATAAAACAAATTGCAAACTAATTTCGTTTTCATTTCTCATCTTTGCCCATCAAATGGCACCGCCAAAGAAATTCGCCACGGGCCAAAGCGAACCACAAGAAAAAGCTAATAAAAGTACAAATTATGCAAATTCATTGAAAACGAAAGGCATTCTCCTCCAAACACCTTAAACATTTGATTCGCTCCGCATTTGATTATTCATTAGCTGCGATTTTTCGGATTACCTGTTTTGTGGGGGAGTTCAGTCTAACTGGAATTATGCAATACAACTCAGAAAGGTTTGAATAAACAAATATAATAATTACAAATAAATTGCTCGAGGTAAAACACTTATAATTTTGATTGATTTAATTTTTCGATCGTGCCTGCTTTTGGATATTTATGCAAATGCTGGCCTGAATTCGGAACCTTGAACCCTGAGACAATAGACATCAAACACTTGATAATTAAAGTCGACTAAATCAACAAAATTTGGCTAAAATTGCTCAAGCGAGTCGGACTTTAAAAACTGGAAAGCACTAAGAAATAAAACCAAAACAAAAGCATCGGCTGCAAACATTTTTTGTACAGATCGACAGAGAGAGAAAAACAATAGGCATTCCAAGTGCAAGCAAACACGAAAGCAACAATAATGTCTGGACAACATCTAATCTATGGCGATGGGGTGATGCACTTAAAAAAAAAATACAACCAAAGAATTTTTAAACTTCACTGGGATTTTCCAGACTGATAAAGATTTTGGTTTTTACCAGAAACTTTGTATATAAAAATTTAATTTCTTTTTTTAAGTCATTTTTGTTCTAAAACCCGTAACTGATTAATTAACTTTGCGAATTGCTAAACTTTTGACCACTGCAATAATTGAACATTTTAAAGTTACTTATTGGTTTAATTAACTCCCAACTTTTTCCAGTGCATGCAAGTCTGCAGAGGTTTCGGTGAATCAGCAAAATGTTTGAATGGAAACAAAACAACCATTTTACAGTTTTTTCGGCTGTTCGGCTACAGGTAAGACAAGGAGAACGGCAGTTAGAGCGAGACGGAACCAGGCAGATGCAGCCCTTGCGAAAATAAAGGAACTTCTGGTTTTCTGTATGAATGCTCCATAATTTGTACAAACCTTTGGCAGACTGCAATAAAAGCCGCTGTTTCCGCCGTAATTTGCACTTGCACTTTTAATTGCCAGCAATTGTTTTAATAAAGAAGCAAAACCTTCTTTTTGCTCGCAGCAACGATGAATTATCTGCGGATCGCGCTAAATTTGCATAATTTCAACAACCGGCACAAAAACGCGCGCGTTTCCAAAAGGTAAACAACAAAATAAAACACGTATTTGCACTGGAAACCTACTAAAATCGTTGTACATTTACTACAGAATATATTCGAGCATTTTGTGCGGCACTAATATACATAACGTTTGTTGATATGTTTCATAAACAAAACTCGCGTCCCAAACAGCTGTACGTATTTTCTTCTTCTTGCTCCGCGACGCTTAAAACGACCGTTCGGGGCGAAAACTTTTTAAAAATCGCGCTGAATTCCGGTTTCTTTCTGCTTATATACCCCACAGTGTGACCAGTTCTACTGAAGAGGGTAATACCATATTATTTGTTTTGGATACGGCCACTCTAATTCTCTCTTAAATACAAATTCCTCTCTTTTGCGAAAAAGGCGCCAATGAGAAAGAGGTTGGAAACTTGGGAGGATGGTTTGAAACCAGGGAATATGTTAAGATATGAATCTCTGCTATGATAACATTTAACTTAACACTACTGTTAAAAGAGTGAAACACTGTTTTGGTGAAAGAGAAAACAAGGAAAATATCGATATCAAGCGAATTACCGATTCGCAATTTGAAAGTTTGCCGCGAAACGAAATAATGTGATACTTCCAATTTTTAACATAAAAATGGTAGCAGTAGATTAATGTTCCATGCTGTTATTAAACATTCAGTTAGTAAGAAGGAACAGTTAGTGGCCAAACAAAACTACAGTTAATTAGGATTTCCGTCAACTTTATTAATGTTTCTTTTTATTTGCTTGTTTCTTTGCGTTCATCTGCTTTTTGGCATCACGTAAAAATATATGTGGCATAATATATCGTTAAAACAAGTTTTCGATAAAATATATTACTTCTTGTGTATATATCAGTTAATTAGTACTTTGCACAAACGGTAGTAAGCAATGCAAGCTTAAACTTAGTTTCTAATTCTTTACAAAATGTCTGGGCTGAAGAAGCTTGTAAAGGGGTTTTGGTTGCTGCTGCATGAGCAACACTTGCTGCTGCTGCTGCGGCTGCTGCTGTTGGCCTTGTTGCTGCGGCGGATGCGGATGTTGTTGTGGCCGCTGGCCAAGTGGCCAGTAGTAGCTCCTTGCAATGGGCTGCACTCTGACTAGGAATCTTTTTGTTCGAGTGCAGAAAATCGGTTAAATCGAAAGCAAAAGTCTTTTCGGCAAACGAACACAGGGTGTGGAGTGTGCGGATACATTTACAAATGTTCAATACAAGGTGATGAACGTCTAACTAATGTAAATTTCATCCCAACTCGGCATTAATTGTAAATATTTAGTTTTACTTTTGGGAACCAGTCTTGAGGAGCACACACATTTGATGCATGTATGTTGCTGTCTAAATACGATTATAAAACCACGACGCCGCGGCACGTTGCACACTAACTGCAGGTTAGTAATAGCTATGGGTTAGTGCACTAACACACGGAGCACAGGACTCAGATGCTGAACGAGGACGAGGAGTAGCAGGACCAGGACGTAGACCAGGACTCACCCATCTGGCTGATTCTGCTGCTGCTGCGATTGCTGTTGCTGTCGGCGACGTCTGGCCACAGCACTGTTCTTGATGATGGCCTCGATCTCGCGACCCCCCGAACTCTCGCCTTCGGATGCGGATGCACAATTCCCAGCTGCATCGTCTCTGGCCAGCGAACGAGGTTGTCCCAAAGTGGAGAGATTCCGCACCAGACTCACGGCATCATCGTGCTTCGGCGTGGAGTTCTCCTTGGACACGTTCCTCAGGATCTGGGCTAGGTTCCTCTGCGGATTGTCAACCTCATCACTAGCTGCTCTAGTGGCATCTGCCGTGGTGGCAGATTTGCGGAGATTGGAAACAGTGGCATGGGTGGAGCGTTTGAGACGGTTCTTCAGCTCGGCATTGAGATCCACGGGCATTAGACCGCGTCCCATACCTAGCACTGGCATTCCCGTCTTAAGAATGCCCTTCAGTGGCTCGGTGGTTGCTTTTCCTATAAAATACAGTAATTTTTACAAATTAATTTAGGTTAAAAATGCCAAATAATGAGGTTTTGTCCATAAGAATGCAGCAAATCAATCCTTAAAGAAACAGGCGAAAATCATAAAAAACATGCTCAGCCACTGCGTACTTACAAACTTGAGAAGCGCGGAGAAAGGCTCAGTCACAAACATGCTCAAACACGATAAAGTACTTACTCAGCATGGGAATTTAATAGTATTTACGTAATAATATGTTGCTCTCATTCTTTAGCACATTTCTTGGATTTATTTTCTTGGTTTAACAACTTCCATTAATTAAATATTACAATAATAATAATAAATGTAATACATACTCATCATAATATAATTCCGTTTAAGGTACAATTCGTTTTTAAATGTAAATAAAAAGTAGTGTATTATGTATAAATAAGCACAAAAGCAGTTCGGCATAATAATATATAGGATAAAGGTAAACTGGAAGGCTTTGCTGGCCACACACATAATATACGAGCCGTTGGGAATAAAACTGTCTCTTGGTTTAAATACATTCCTAACATACGTAGTTTTTTTTTTTCATTTATTACTTTCGTTTTCGCTTGACATATCTGTGGAATTTTCGTTTCGTTCTTTTTGTTTTATTTTATTGGGATTACTATGAGACTACTAGATAGTTAATAGCTTGGAATTGGGATCGGACGCATCTATCACACTGAGCGCGGACCCACACGAAGAGAGCGATTTGTTTGTGTTTGAAAATGAAAGCAGGGGGTTTTGGGGAAATTTGAAAAATTGGGAAATTTTGAATGCTTGGCCAAAATAGACAATTTTTCAGCCCAGTAACTCGCCGTACAACAGCTTGAAGTTCCTGCCAGCGGCCCGGAGTTCATCGGGCGTAACCTCAATGTCCTCGATGCTGGAAATGGCCGCCTTTCGCCGGCCGGCGGGCGAATGTGCTCTCTTGGGACTTGGCATGGCTGTGGGACTGGTGCAGCCGCTGGAGTAGTGATCCATGGACAGGGGTCGCGTCCTCTTGAGCAGCTCTCGCCGTTTGGAAACCACGCTAGTGATCTGCGGCAGTTTCACGTGCGCATTGGTGGCCTCCACCTGGCTGGGTGGCAGCGATTGTGTCTTCTGCAGTGTGGTCGTGCTGCTGCAGCTCTCCTTAACACCAAAGTACTTGGCAAAGCGATCGTCCACGTTGGGGGATCGCATTCCAATGGTCACGGTGGTGATCTCGGTGGTGTGCCGCCGATTGACGGGCTGTGGCTGCGGTTGCTGTTGTTGCACCAGTCGGCTGATTTTCCTTCTCATCTCGGACACTCTGGGCGGAGGAGCACGATCCTCATCCTGCGACTGCTGCTGATGGTGCTGCTGGTGCTCCTGCTCGTTGGAGGCGCAGTTTTCCTTGCCCGAGTCCGAGCCACTGTCGCTGGTTCCGTTCGTTAGCTTCTCGGCATGTGGCTTCTCCAGCTGCTTCTCTATGAACGGAGACTTCACCTTGCCAATGGTGCGCGAATGCACGGACAGGCTTACGGGCTCCAAGCTCTGCAGTTTCACCATGCAGGAGCTGCTCCAGCTGGTGCTGCCACTTTTGCTGCTGCTGTTGTTGTTGCGATCGCCGCGGAAGGTGTCGGGCAGGACTAGCTTGCCCACAGTACGTATGCTTATGGGCAGGGGCAAGGTGGACGACGGCGGTTCGGTGGCGGATCTGGTCAGCACGTGGAAGCCATTGTGCAGGGGAGATTCCCTCAGAGGTGGCTCCTTTTTCCTCAGCTTGACCTCCTCCTGGTCCACCTGGTCCAGCTGCTCCTTGACCTCCTCCTGCTCGGGCTCGATGATGCTCTCCAGCGTGAGACTGGATGGCTCCTTGTCGTGCGGAATGGGGGAGTAATCCATTGGCGTGGGCGTCACACTAGCACTGCTGGCGGTGGTGCTGCTCCTGGGAGTGGTGCGATCGACGGGCGGACTCCTCGAATAGCTGCTGGTGCGACTGCGGTATCTTCCACTGGCGCTGGCACTGCCGCCTCCTCCGCCGCTCTCGCAAAGATTGCTGAAGAAGGCCAGCCGCTCAGCGAGCGACAGGGATGAGGGTTCTATATGGGGTTTGGTGTTAGAGATTAGATTTGGTGCTAAAGTGTTCATCCCTGTGGCCTTTGCACCACTTACGCATTGCATTTGCTCAGTCTGCTCGAAGTGTCACTATTTGGAATTTAATTCAAATCTAAATATTCATTGCTGCTGCTGCGCTGACTGCCTGGCTGTGGTTGCTCTGAGTTGCGGCGACTTACAAGAGTCAAAGACGAGCTGCGCATTCGGTTATATCCGCTGCCCACACTCAAATGCTGACGCTGCTGCGATAATGCTATACATATCCATACACTTCCCGCACTACACTATCATTTGCAGCTGCCTTTATCAGGCACTAAACACACTGAGCGACCATCACAAAAGATGATTATTGGTACCCCCGCATAACTGAATCATAGAAAGTTCGTCTGGCGTTTATAAAGCAATTTCTATAATTCGCCACTTTTTGCGCTTTTTTACAATTTTACTTTGCTTTTTGCTTTGTCCACCACACAGACGCACAACTGCCATCTTCTCGATTTTCATTTTCATTTGCAACTTTCGATATTGGTTCTTCCACAGCGCTTTCAATTGATATGAACTTTCTTTGTAAGCGACTGAGTGGCATTTTCTGTGTTCTGTGTGGGTTGTTTAACTGATAAACAAGACGCAAAGAAATTATGGAAAATTCTTTAAGCACGATTTAAGTTGGTTGGAATAAGCTTGAAATATTTTGCCAAATGTTTGGATTGCATCAAATTGCTTAAATCATTTACTGAAGAGCACATCTTGTGGTCAAGGAAAAGCATTAATATAAATATTGAAACAAATGTAACAAGCCAATAGTGCAAGTAAAGTTTGAAACAATTTATGGTAATATATGTGCTTAATTTAAAATTTAATTCTTGCTTAGATGACATAATCAGCTTTTTGAATACTGATATTTCTTTGTTCGAAGCCCTAAAAATGTGTGCATGCTAATTGTATATTTATCGGGCGTCTATCAAGTTCAACGTCGTTCCACCTTTTTGGCAATACATTTTACTGCCTGTTTTTTAGGCCAAACAACAAAGAACCAGCTCAATATCACACACGCTCCCATCTTGGGGCCATAAAGCATGCCGATAAGTGAATCGAAGGAGGTTACCATAGCCTCGCCCATTTTCAAGTGTGTCAGGAGTTGTGGTGGATCACTTTCAAGGAAGAAAAGCCATTCGGAAAGGCGTAAAAAATGTTGTAAAATAAGACAGTTAAATTATGAACGCTTAATTAACTGCGCTAAAGACCTCGATGGAAATGTGGCAAATAAATGTGGAAAAGTAAATCACGCGCGTCTTAAATTACATAAAAATACAGTTGTGGGGGAATAAATTATTATTAGTTTTCTCATGCGGCAACAACAACATCAATTAAACAGCAATTCAAAACAGCAACGGCAACAACAATAACGAGGAGTTAATTCATTTGTTAGAAAACTCAAACTGGCGTAAATAATGGAAAACTCCTAAATGAAAACCCAATGTACGCACATGCATGGAAAACCGAACTAGTGTACGAATTTGTTTTGCAGTTTTTCCATTTCTTTCATTGCGCAATTTAACGTGGCTGCTGCTTTTTTGCATCTCGAATTTGTTCGAGTTAATTATGAATTAGTCTCAGGCGAGTCAATAAAAAATATATGAAATTATAGAAAACACAGACACAGTAAGCAACAACAATAAGTATTTTGTATGAATTATAGTCATAAATGTTTATCATTCCAAATGAGCATCGTGCAAATCAAACGAAAACGTAAAATGGCAAAGTTGAGGGAGGAGTTGAAAGCCATCCAGGTATCCATCTCCTTCCTTTAAGAAACCATTGATGTACATGTGCTAACTCACCGAATTCCGCATCCATAGTAGCATTTGGCGTGGACCGCTCGTCACTTGGTAGGGAATTGTCGGCTGCACTTGAGGACACCTCCGCTGACGCTGGTGGAGATTGACGGGAGGTTCCTGCAAAGGACGATTGTATTATAATTGTTGTACAGTGCATCTTGGTGGTGGCCTGCTGCTTTCGTGTGGCAGGCATATCTTATCCCAAAACTATTGCACAGGAAAGAATAACAAAATGGTTTTGTGTCTTGTTTTCAAGTGTGCTACTAATACTGATCGAATTTTGGCATAGTTCTCCAAGAGGGCCTAGTTACTTTTACATCACTTTGATTCGGTTTCGATAACGAAAGTCTCTAATCTGAAGTGACCTGCACCACATATCCCCTTCCAGTATACCCCCCTTACCCATTCACCTGGTCACAAATGTTACCCAACACGCAAGCCTCACGCAATTAGTTGCTGATTGCCGGAGACGGCGACTCTCCGAATTGCGGGTGAGTGTGGGGCAAGTGACACACATTTTACATCTTATTAACTTGGCCAACAACCATGAGAGCCATGCCGCAACAACACCACAGCTAATGGCAAAATCTGGCAAGCACTCTGGAGTGAGGCTATATACACACTGACCAGCACAGCCGGTGGTTTAACTAATTAATATTCGCAATGTATGGGTTTTGCTGGGCTTCTTGAAAGCTGCAAAACAAATGCCTAGGTGTTTGCTTAGTGGCATCTACAGAATAATAACCATAACATGGCATTATAATAAATTATTTAGTAACTATGCAAAATGAATTCCCCTGCTAGAGCCTTATATTAATTTTCCTGTTAGCTACTTTCCTAAGATGCAATACTGCCACAGAAAAGTGTTGTGGCCCTAGCCCAACTGTAACTCTAATCTGCACCCGTTCTGGCCACTGTGCTCTTGGCCTTCTTGTTCCGGTCGGCTTGCGACATGGGGCAACCAAGTTCGCGTTGCCACCGGCTCACTTAGCGGTCGCTGCTCGTCTGCTTTATTGCCCCATGCTAATTTCCGCGAACCTAGCGAATGACGACGATAATGGCGCTGCTGATAGCTGGGTGAATGGCAACCCGACCCACAAAAGCACCCCAACCCATCAGCAGACCTTTGCTACTTGGCTAGTCTACTAACCCGTTGCCCGTTGGCTGCGCGACTGCTCCTGCAACTGCTGGAACATATTGGCCCTGGCCCGGACGCTGTTGCTCCGCGTCAGGCCACTGGGCGGTGTCATGGTGGTTGCGGTGGTCGTGGCGGTTGAGTTTGCAGATGCGGAAGCGGATGCGGCTGTCTCGTCGCTCAGCGACTGAATGGCCGAGTCCTCCTCCAGAGCGGACATCTCAAAGATGTGCTCGCTGTCCGTGCCAATGGATAGGGTTAGCTGCTCGCTGAGATTGATGCTGTCGTTGATCGAGTTCTGGCGTGCCAACAGCGAGGATTGCGCCAATGCGGAGCCACCAGTAGTAGCCTGACCGGCCAGGTGGACAACTCGCGGCGACTGCAGCGGCTGCGTGGAGCTGCGTGCCAGGCGGAACGAGGATCCCGCTCCCGAGTTCGTCGACGAGGACAGCAGCAGTGGGGCGGGCACGTGGCTCAGTGGCTGGCCGGTTATCGGGGAAATCAGCGGTGGGTGTGGTGCGTGGCTCAAGCGGATGTCCAGCGGCTTGGTGGGCTTGAAGGCCGAGCTGGCCGAGATGTCGAAGGGCGCGGAGTTGGCTTTGAAGCTGCAAGAGAAGAATATACAAGTTTATAAGCTATATCTATTTCATATTAATAAAACGTTTATTCTTTAATTTAATGGCATTACAATATGGTGAAATGTGTGTATACCATACACATTGTTTTGTTTTTGACTAAAAACTCTTGTTTTCCCTCGGCGCAGAAATTTACATAACAACGGGCTTAATACACTGTGAATCTCACTGTGAACATTCATCTCTAGCATTCTCCCTCGGACATAATTATAGGCAATTTTGCCCAACTTAATTATGTTTTAGTGGTGAAACTTTGGCGCTGGCGGCTGCTGCTTTTTTAGATTCACTGATTCACTGTAAGCCTCCAGGGGAGTGAAGGTAAAAGTTTACAAGCCAGAAGAATTAGCCAAACTCTTGCGGCAATAAAAAGCGAGCAGTGAAAGGTAATAGGTAATTGAATTGATGATAAGAAAAATAAAAGTTCAATATGTACTGCCGATTGTGCATGTTGTTCCACACACAGGCTCTCCACATAAACTTGCAAGTTTATCACCCTGCAAAGGCCTCTTGAACATTTTTCCTTCTATATTTAGTAGCTCACCTACAACTTGTTCGACTCTTGAGTTTTTCCAATATTTGTTTTGTTTATCAGGCCTATTTTCCACGCCTGGCGCACATCGAATGTTAAAAAGAGGAAGCGGAAAATAACAAAAAGACTAAAAATATACAACATTTTAATGCAACAACTAGCTAATTGGATTTCGGGTGAGGGCGGTCGAGGAAAAAAAAATTCTCTCGTTTAAATTTTAAACATTTCGAGGCACAAAAAACGGATGATTTGCAGCAACAGTTGCGAGAATTATAGGAAATATACGACTGTAGATTTCGAGTGATCTAATCGAAGAGGAAATATATAAAAAACAGCTCTCGATTTTGCCAACTTAGCGGATACACAAACCCACAAAAGCCATTTGGCGGAATATTTCACGGGCAAAAAACACGCATTTAGCACGCAAATTTATGCAGACACTGGCATTGCTGCTTAACAATATATAATTTAAATATATTTCGCCAATTTGGCAATTTGTAGCACTCGAATGTTGGAATTTTCATTTGGCTGCACAACTGCACACGTTCATGGAATTTATTTTTAGCGCATTACGAAATATATACATTTTCAAGAGAGCTGGGCGAGTAAACCAGCGCGATTCGTGCCACATTTCACTGATTTTCCAATGGATTTTCCCGAAAAAATAAAAACCCTCTTTATTTACTACCTTTTTCAATTCACACGCGGTATGCGAGCCCGTCTACCGGCAACTGGCCAGGAAATTCCGAAGGGAACGTGGTTTTCCTTCCACTAAGCACACATATAGAGAATATACTATCTGCTTCTGCACCTGATAACGCGAAGAACGAACGCGAAGACCGAGAAACGCGCAGCGATTTAGATGATAAATTTATCAGTTAGTTTCGATTTCTTCAACACACACTATTCACTGTTTATTTTCCTATCTGTGCGGCAAAGAATTTATATTTTTTTTTCCGATACGTCGATTCGAGTTTTTTACGTAAAAACGTAAACTATAGTTGATATTTCAGCGCTGCTGCGGGGATACGTGAAAATTGAAAAAGCGATCGCGAGCAACTGAGCGCAAAATTTGTACAAACAAAACGCCGAGCAGAAGAGCAGAGAACGTCGGCAGCGGAAAGTGGGTGGTGCGGTGGTGCGAGCTGTGTGGTTCGGTGGTGCGGTGGTGCTCTGCCGCCGTCGACGTCGCTGTCGGCAAATTTAAATTATTTTCAGCTTTATTTTCTTGCCTTTTTTTTTTTATTGCCCGTGCTTTATATTTATTTTGGTATGGTATTTTCCTTCTTTTCCGCCGTCTGTCTGGGAAATGTCTTCGTTGGCTTTTCTTTTGCGGTGGATTTTCCCTGACTCTTTCATTTTGGGAAAGAGAAATTTCCCGCAAGGCAAAGAGCAAACAAAATTGCATTCCCAACAATAACATAGCCTCCATAAAAAAAACAAAGTTCGAAGATCATTCAAAGTACATCCTAATGATTAATACTCATGTTTAACAATGCCAAAGCACAAAAACCTGTATTAATGCAACATAAAAGTGAATTATTTGTAGCCCTCTCATATTCATTAGGCTTATTTACAGAATTTGTGAATGGACCGACTGAGGTGTGACATACATGATTTATTAATAGAATGCCGATGCCGACTTGCAGACTATTTCTCAATGGGCACATAAAATAATTATTTCCCCATACGAAAACCTGCATAGATCTCAACGCAAAGTTCGTATTTTGACATATTTACGATTGGGCTATTAAAGTGATTCTTTTTGGCCATAAAACCGAAACCGAAAGGCAAAGTCTCGTTCGTGGCTGACTGACTAACTGTTCATTTTTTTTTGTTGGCTATCTTATCGGGAGATTAGAAAAGATACAGCATAACTTCGAATTGGACATATATGAGCTGTATCGATTTAATCGGCCAACACATGTCGCCGTGCACTTTTTTACTATCTCAATGCGGGCGATTATGGTTCGATTTTTTTCGCTTTTGCGTTGACAATTTTTTTGAGATTGATATTCGGTTTTCCTGTTACCGTTTTCTGATATACGCCTCAAACATTTTTTCGCTCTGACGTCGCTGCAGCAATAACATGGAACGACTGTCGCCCTTCCGGGAAATCCTCCTCGTCCAAAGGTTCGGTCACGGATAGATACCAGATAGAAGATACGAATGTATCTGTATCTCTGAACGCGTTCGCCCGCTGCCAACTACTGAATGCAACTGGCGAGTATGGGCAGCATAAATTTCACGGCACGAAGCGTCGGCAAAAGTGCAAAAGATATTGACAATACCGTTCGCTGAATGCAAATGTGACAGCCAGCGAGAGTGTGAAAAAAAACCAAAACACAAAAAAAAACAAAAGCCTTCCAGAACAACCTGGCTTATACTGTTATTGTTGGTTGATTTTGCCGTATTGTTGCTTTTTTTTTTTTGAAGGGGAAGGGAGTGCCAGAGTGGAACAAAAGGCCCCCCCCGAAAAGCAAAACCAACAATAATAATAACAGCAAAACACTCACTCGCCCAACAAACCCATAAAATGCTGACATAAAAACACAGTTAAACAACAAGAACAGGCAACTTTGAGGCGATGCAGATGGAAGTGGAAGTGGTAGTGGAAGAGGTGCCGCTCTATCTTCTAGTCAAAATTCTAAAATGCTTTTAGCAAAGAAACTGGGTTTACGAGCACAACATTGGCCAATCCGCGATTCGCAGAAATTACCCATTTCAGGTGGGAATCGTGGCCAACAAGTTGAAAAAAGAGCTAATTGTTTGGGAATGATGGTGTGATAGTACTTGATGGTTGTTCTTTCTCCCATCTCGTGTCGGTTTCACAAAAAGAATGCATCCAAAACTAAATAGAGACTAGGCATAGTTCTATGAAATAAATAAATAATCACCATACTTTCTACCTCCTCTATGCCTGTCCGCTCATATGAACATATTTCTATGGATGCCCCCTTCGAAGCTCGCGAATCCAATCGACCTTCTAAAATCGCTGGCCATTACTAACCTTTATTCGTATTTCGCGCACTCCCGAGTTCTTGTTGGCCTCAATAGTTGCGCAGGTAATTAGGCAAGCAATAAGCTGCTTAAGTGACACCAGCAACAGCCAGTCGCTTTGGGCCGAAAAAAAAAATTGAAGGCGGCAAAGAAAAGTGAATGATATGACAGCGAATCGAATTGAGGTCAGCAGCCATGGAGGATTTCATTGGCTTGTTCGCCAAACAAAACTTGTTGACATTTGGATGCGGAGCAATGGGAAAGCAATTAAACTACTGCCCAAATATCCGCGGGCGAAATGTGTTGAAGTTTTCATCAGAATCGGCTAGTTTATGGCTACGTGGTTAGCGGACTATGTCCACAGTAAAGTTAATTAAGCCGATCATGACTGGATTATAATGTCGGCTATGTAATGCTGGCGCATGAATAACCAAACAACTGCTACATTTTCCAGTTGACAGTGAGGCGGGTTTTTGTGGGCACCATGATGGTATAAATATTTATAGGCTCGGCCAAGTGCCAGCTAGAAATGTGCTCGCCGGACCAAAAATAGCAATGAATGCGAGTATATAGACAAATATTGTTCCACGCAAACACAGATACGGATACGGATTCAGATTTGGATTCGGATTCGGGGGCTGGAATTCTTGGGACCATCGAAGCGTGAACTGGCGTTCGCTGCAGAATCAGTTGACAGCTTGACGGGCCACACGACGTATGCGCAATTTGTGAGCGTGAATGTGCAATGGCAATTTGAATGGAAATTCTGGAAAACACTGCTCCGACAAGGATATTTATGAAGTTTTTCAGTTCAACCACATTTCAAAGGGTTTTATAAAGCGTATTACTTCTAAAACAAAGAGATGAAGCAATTATTTTAGACTTACAAGCTCATCTCCTCGTTGGTCACGGGCTGCGTCTTGTACCGCTCCCGCTGCAAATCCCTGCGCAGCACACTTGGCTTGAGTACCCTAGGTGTGGTGGTGGTTCCTCCCTGCTCCGATGACGATGCCTGCAGTGGCGATTCCCAGCTGCTGTTGGCTCCACCAGCCGCACGGGATGTGGGCGTCGACAGCATCTCCATGCGCTTGATCCGCTCCGCCACCGATATGCTTGTGGGTGTGGTCACGAAGTCCACTGGGGTGCTGGGCGCAGCCTGCGAGGTGGCGATGGCGTCCAGTGCAGCTGCCAAATTCATACCAGGCTGGACGTCTTGACGTTCCAGCGAACGGGTACGCCTCTTTAGCAAGCTCGGTGACGTGTTGGACTCGTCCAAATCATGCAATGTGGAACCGAGCGACCGACGCTTGGACGGCGAATCTGTCTTTAGGATTGACGATAGGGAATCGTTGACCTCGTTTTCCAAGCCACTCAAATCGAACTCCTCTCGACTGCTCTTGCGAGAGCTCTTGAGTATGGGCCGTATTTCATGTTCATCCGCCTCGCCAAAGGATTTCTTTTTGAGTATGGGCTTCGGCGGACGCACAGCCTCCTCGCTGGAGGTGCTCTCCTGCTTTAGAATGGGTCGTATCTCATGCTCCTCGCCATCCTCGTAGGTGATGCCATCATGGGCAGCCAGTTCAGCTGCAGCCAAGGTGACCGCTTGCGAAATGGAGACATGCTTGTGGCATCCTCCATCCGAGGGCGTGGATAGCGAGTCCTTTTTCTTAAGGATGCTGTGTGGCTGGCTCTCCGTGGCCGATGGGCAACCATCGCTCTTGCTGCTATCGTAGCTGCTCTGCTTCAGTATTCCATGTGCCTGCGCCGGACTCAGTCCAGTGCCCGCTTCCTCCAGGGAATTTCGCCTGGCCGACTTAATCAGAATACTTCGTTCGTCGGGCGAATGCGACCGGGAGTAGTAGCGTGATTCATCCAGACTCGATCTCTTCTTGAGTATTCCCTGCCGTTTGCATCGGCCAGCTCCGGCCAACGGATGATCCACCACGCTGGAAGAGAAGGTTACCGGCGAGGGATTGCTCGAAGCACTCGAGTTGCACTCGCCCAGTCCGTGCTCCTTCTTCTTCAGTATGGATACAATTTGGTTGGGGGCAGGTGGTGAATTCTGGTTCGTTGCCCCCAAAGCTGCTCCACCCTCATCCGTGCTCTTCCTGCGTATTATGGCTGACATTTTCTGGTTATCATCCAGCGATGGTTGTTGCTGCAGCGCCTCCGATTGCTCGGCAATCTTCTTGATCTCTGCCAGATCGGTTTTGGTCCTTTCATTAAACTTCTGGCTGACATTGCGGGCCCCTGGGACATGCAAAGGTCGTGGTGCAGGCAGCACAGCAGTCATGGTGCGCACTGGAACCTCCGGATGACGAACGGCTGGCACAAACTTTAGATACGGTTCGGATACGGAGTTGGTGGACTCGCTGCAGGAACTCTTCTGCGGCGTTAGCAAATCTCGCAGCGCTTCATCATCGCCTGGCACCAGGGGACGAGCCATTCCCAGCTCACGACGACGGCGTCGGCGGGTCGAAGAGGCAACCTCATCTGCAAGAGAAGATCAGGAATTAGCAACTTATTGGCGAAGGAAGCAGACTCTGGACATAACACGTGCATAACAATAAATAGGGAATCGGCACAGCTTGGATTTTAACATATTTTACACAAGTTCTTTCGGTGAAGAAGCTTTCTTGATGCAGCACAAAATGATTTAAGTGAAAATGTTGCAAATGGTATTTGAAATATGTGTTTTTCTGAGACGTTGGTAGCCACATGACGCTCGAAGATCGAATGAATCATAGTGAGGTATCTCACTATTTGCTGCGGCCTCATTGGAATGCCTATTCAGGCTTGAAGGCGTTCCGAATTTGGTGCCCTGCTGTTTATCTCCCCGTGGGTCTGCTGTTTGCTGCACTGCATCCGTTGCTGTTGCTGTTGCCAACTTACCGCCATCCTTGGTGGCTTCCTCGGTCAACGAACGATTCAAATTCGATTTCCGTTTGGCCGACTTGTCGCGATCTCCCAAACGACGTGGTGATACCTCGGGCTGCAAATTATAGATTGATCAATAAGTTAATCAACGAGAACTAAATTTAAGCAGATAAACCACTTAAGAACCTTCGGTTTAACCTAACACTTTAATGTCTAGTGTGGTTTATCTTATTAAAAGTCGATTTTTTCCTTACCGTTCGCTTTTGCTTTTGCACAGGACTCAGTTGCAAATTAGCCAAGTGGTCACGTCGCCCGTTCTCCGTATTCTCGGTGCTCATCGTGGAGCTACGTGGTCGCATCCGCAGAGTGCATTCCGCCGTAGCCTTGTGCGGACTGACTGCTCCGCCCGTGAAGTGCAGTTCACTGAGACTCTGCTTCATCGAGATGTCCGAGCTCACGGCCACCAAAGGCTGTCGCCTTTGTGTGGGCGGTGTGTCCACTGGATGGGAGGCGGATCTGGCCGGGACTCGGTTGGAAGTGGCTGAAGCGACTGGCTCCGAGGCGAATCCACTGGTCGCACCACCTGGCGACTTGGGCGACAGCTCCGAGCTGCTCAGACGACGATGTGGATGAGCTGAAGCTGATCCGTTGGCGGCAACTCTTGGCGATACGGGCGAGCTGTAGCGCTGGCGCTGCTCCTCTTCCTTCTTTTTATCTGCGGATTGGGTTGGAGAAAAGGGAAACGCACACGATATTGAGGATGATGAAATGCAGGCGTGGCAACACAGAGAAAAACGTACAACCATTCTCTACAACAACTATTACCAATTTTAAGACACATTTGAGTGATTGTTTTTATTTTTAACCCAAGGTTGTTAAAAGATGAAAGGAAATCTAATTGTTGTAAATATTAATTGAAACTGATATTGTTGTAATTATTAATTAACACTGATATTGTTATAAGTATTAATTGAAACTGATATTGTTATAATTATTAATTGAAACTAATATTGTTATAAATCTGAATTTAAACTGATATTGTTATAAATCTGAATTTAAACTGATATTGTTATAAATATGAATTTAAACTTATATTGTTATAAATAAAATTGAATCTTAAAATCTGTGATTATACACGCTTTAATTCAAAGACATGAAGTGAACCTTTGATTATTCAAGTCTGGTTGCATGAGAAAGTTTGTGTGTTAGCAGAAAACAAAAGTGCACACAAAACAAACTACAGTGGTTAGGCTACGAGGGTAATGGATTTGGGCAGATGGAAAACCTGATGACCTCCACCAATTCGGGGTTGAAGATGGACTGGGAGTTGAGGAGGAAGAGGTGAAGGAGTAGAAGGAGGAGACTCACCAAGCGCGGCGGCGCGCAGACGACTCGCCTTGGTGGTGCGAACCGCTGGCGAGGATTGGGGCGAGGTGGTCGAGGAGGAGCAGCTGCCGCCGCTCAGCAGCGGACTGGCAATGGCCTGCGGAGGCGCAATGGTGGACTGGCACTGGCTGCCAAGGAGCAGCGGCGACAGCGGATTCTTGCGACGCTTGATGGGCGAAGCAGCAGCAGCAGCAGCAGATGTTGCAGATGTTGCTGCTGTGCCGGTGGATGTGGCTGCAGCAATGGATGTTGCTGCTGCAGATGCGGCTGTCTTAAGCACAATTAACGGAGCTTTGTTGGCATTAGCTAGGGGCGGCATGGGCGTGGCGTGTTGCTGTTTGCTATTGCTATTGTT
Source organism: Drosophila santomea (assembly GCF_016746245.2). NCBI lineage: Eukaryota > Metazoa > Arthropoda > Insecta > Diptera > Drosophilidae > Drosophila > Drosophila santomea. The sequence continues at coordinate 9,635,776 of NC_053018.2, forward strand.
GTTGCAAGTGCTCTTGCTGCTGGTGTTGTTGCTGTTGCTGCTGTTGCGTTGCCGCGCGTTGCAGTTGTTGTTGGTGCTGTGGCTGTGACTGTGACTGTGGCTGTAGGTGCAATTAATACTGCATTTGCCAGCTTTTCCTCGACTTTGGCTGGCTGCTGTTGCATTTCGATGTATTTTTGTATTTTTTTAGGAGGGTAAAATGCGTGGAGTTTGTTGTTGTTTTAGTGAGACATTAAAGCTTATGATTGCTGCTTGTTGTGGTTGCTGCTGTTGCTGTTGTTGGTGCTGTTTTTGTTTTGTTTTGGTTTTGGATTGCATAATGCAAATATGGGTGTCTTTGGGGGGGGGGAAAAAAGCAGCTCCAATCTAATGGCTAGCTGGCAAAGATTGATTGGTGTGGTGACAAACACGCAGTAGTTGCGAAAGTCTCTGGGACAAAAGAAATGCATTAGGCACAAAACGAAAGTTTTCGAGTCGATCTCAGGTCATTAGGTCTCTTTTTAACGATGATGTATTAACTTTGTGGTCTTTATTGGACATTAAACTGACAGAGCCAGCGATTAGATTATCGTCCAGCGATTAGATTTCGTTCACAAATAAACCAGAATTTACGACTCGCCGAAGAGGTGAGTGTGGGAACTTTGCGTAAATGTTTCAAATCGAAAATACCATAAAAAAGTATTATCCCAGTTTTGGGCATCCACTTTGTGATGTATCTGTGAAAGACCTTCTGTGATTTCTCAATACATTCTTTGCAAACAAAACAGCTTGAAGCAATGTAATCCATTTCAACTTTGATGTTTTGCCCCCCAAAGTGGCAAAGTGATGGCTTATGTAAAACCCCAAAAAATATTTCATAATCCACCCAGAAGACGGGCCAAAAGAAATGGGCAAAAAAACAACATATTTCGTCAAATCATCTGCCAGCATCTCCGGGTTCCGCCCGTTCATTGCCTTCTGCTGCCTGCCAAAGATCAGTGAACGCTCTAAACTTTGTGGGGCGATCGTTGGCCCTCTAGACGGCTGGCAAAAATCAAATTAATTCCACATAGAGTGAATCAAAAAACTGCCAAATTGGTAAATATTGAAATCAATACGCGCAGTGGCAAAACAAAGGCCGCATCATCTCCATCATAGTTGTTTATTGGTTTTTTGGCAGCTGCGCGTTCTGTGTGGCCGCAAATGCTTACAAAATCTTTCCGATTAAACGGAAACTTCCCATAACCGTGTGATATGCAGATCTATGTCAACGATCTTCGGGCGGACTTTCTCAAGAGCCCGAAATCCGTTATGCCAGAGATGCACAGATACAGAGAGACGACTGTCAAAAATTTATGAAACCCTTGTCCAGCTATTGATAATAAACCCGGTTCCGATACGATCCGATCCAATACGATTGAATCCATTCATTGATAAATAAAATGAAAATTGGGCACAGCTTTCGTCAAAGAGCGGTCTGGTTGGGTTTTGGTTGGGGTCTATTAGCAATTTTATGGCATCTTTCATTTGCCTAAGTTGCGTGAAGTCTGGGCATCGATTTTAACAAATGACAAACAATTTTATTCATTTATACAAAACAGAGAGGAGTTTGCAAAAACATTTCTTGGGAAACACTGAAGTCATAATGCGAATAAATGCGAAAAATTGCGCAAATTATCTTATATAATTCGGCCTGTTAGACTTTTCTGACAGCCGAGAAACCTCGGCAGTCAAAACATTGTGGAATTGATTCGACTTGAATCGAGTTGCTCAATTGCAATTTGATTTAAATGTTTTGACCGAAGGTCTCATGAGCCAAATTAACATTTGTCTAGAAAACGTTTTCGCTTGATTGGCAAGCCGACAAAAATCTAATTTAGTTTAAATTGCTTTTAAGTGTCTTAAGCAAAAGAAACAGAGACGAAGAAACTCGGCGACTCGCCTCTTCCGATGATGGAGTTTGGCTTTATTTTTCGGCTAATTTGCAAAAAACAAAAAGAAAAAAAATGTTGACAGGCCCACGGTTCAGGGCTGAATCGGCATGGGGCGGGCTAATTACCGAACTTTGGTTGGGAAAGTTTCCCCAAAGAATTAATGAATTTGTAATGTTCGCAAAGTGGGGTAAGCGAAGCTAAATTAAAGTGTGAGATCAGAAAACGATCAGGGGAAATAGGCAGCAAAGACATAATTTGTATAGATTTCGATACTCAAGATAAATTTAACTAAGGCTTCAATGCTAAAAGATCGTCTGAGGTAAACTTAAATAAGGTTTTATTACTCCAATCTAATTACTAATAAACCATTAGTCATATGTGAGCCTTGAAAAATGGATGGCTAAGACTGATGAAAGGCCTAAATATGATTTTATAGACCCAACGCGTGGGCTAATTTCATGATCTACTGAACTGTGTAATTAACCCACTACCTATCCAAAAATTAATTAAGAACGATATTGCGATCATATAACTACAATTTGATTGGTGTTGATCTACAAAATTTTAATGATAAATGGTGGACAAAGGGGTAATTTGATATTAATACCCCAAGCAAATAGCGCTAAAGGAGATCTATAAGTTGCTGGGGATAAAAGATAAATGGAATGCTCTCCATAACAATGAAGTTTAAACAGGATGCGTGAAGTAAGCGGCAAGCAGAGTTTCAAAAAGTTCCCAAGGGTAATAAAGAACCTTGCATGGGAAACTGCAGTTTGGAAAGCAAAGGAGCAGTAAGCAGGATCAGTGAGGACATTACAAAACGCTCATGGACGAACTGGAACTCGAAACACAAACAGGCAACAAACACAGAGACGTCACGCAAGCAACAACGAAACACACAGATAGAGATTCAAGGACTCACCTGAGTGGACAGATGCAGTGGGGCAGGAGCCCGGGACGATGTCTTCTGCCGGCGGTGGTGGCTCGATGGTTAGAGCCTTAGGAACTTCAACTGGAGGATGTCGCTGCTGGTCATGGGTCATCACAGTGGTGGCTGCCGTCTCATAGGCGGAGCTATTCCCGTTCGCCGACGAGGATGGCGGATCAGCAGCACCACCTGGCTTATTCCGTCTGCGGGTGGGTGAGGGTGAACTGCTGGAGGAGGAGTCGTCACTGCGATGCAGCGGCGGAGGCGGGGAGTGTCCGGCGGAACTCTGGCGACTGGCGGAACGCGTGGTGCGCGTTATGAATCTGCGAAGGCGGTTGGATTACTTTATTATATTTGCTGGCACCAACTCCACACACACATTAAGCGGTTTCTAAATTAATTTAGTTACACGGAAATAAACACGCGACGTTGCAGTAGAAATATCAGAACAGCGAAACAAAATACGATCGCTGTGAAACGAGATATCCATCCGACAGATCGCAGATACAGAGATACAAAGATACAACTCTCGAGAGTTCCGCTAAATGCGGCACGGCTAGACGGCAGCAAACACGCTCGGCAACTGCCGCCGGCTCGCCCAGCAAACACAGTGGAAACCCACGGAGCTGCTTTTTTGTCGGTTATTTGTTTTTGTTGGTTTTTGCCTGTTGTTGTTGTTGGTTTATTTTGTTTTTTTTTTTTTGGGTTTTGGGTTTTGCCGCTTGGTATCTTGCAGATACACAGAGAACAGCAACAAAGTCACTCCGCCGAGCAACGAAATCACTCAAAAGCGAAAAGAGAGCGCAGCTAAATTCGCACATTTGCGCCAGGTAGCAGCGGTATTTGTCAGATACAAGATATATCTATATATATATATATACACACACAAGCCGTGGCTCTATCTGCAGGCCGACCGTCAAAGAACAAAGCGTAACAAGTCTGTTATTGTTATGGATTGGTGTGACTATTGCACGCATGCGCAAAAGGCAGTGCGCAGGTAGCTCGCTAAGAGTATCTCAAGCGAAGTATCTCAAGCAAAGTATCTCGAGCAAAGTATCTCAGAGTCTGTAAATGATATTCACATTTAGCTAAGCCACTTCCTCATCCACGGCTGACAATGCATCTTTTGCCCATATCTGTTTAGCGAGCGAGTGAAGAATTTTGCAGCTTGTCGCAGACATTCAATCAAGCGCAAGACTTCGTCTAGCTGTCCGCTTTGTCCGTCCGTTTGTCAGTTTGTCCGTTTGTTAGTTTGTCTTTCTGTGAGTTTGCTTGTACATTGTATTTCCTTTGGTCTTCAGTCAGGTAGACAAGCTGCACATTTAAATGTCGCGACGCATCAATGTCACTCTTTTTGCTTTGCGTACTTTATGATGTCTCGTGCCTGGCGATCACAGATACACAGATACAATATCTCTCAGTCCGTCCTTGTAGAGAGGTAGGCCATGATTATATCGATAATCCCGAGGGAGTGATATTCCAGGCTCGCGAAAGTAGGTTAAGGGATTAACCCAAAGAAAATAATATGTCTGACTTCGGGATAATATTTGTTGGAGAAAAACCCACAATAATTGATATGAAAACTGTATTGATATACAACTTAAGGAAATACTTTTGTGGGCAAGGGCTTAGGATGTCTGCTTTATTTCGACAGTATCTTATTATGTGTAATTGAAGAAAAATAGTCAGACAGAAAGTGAAAGTAGGAAGCCCAAAATAAAATCATAGAAATAATCAATTTGACAGAAAGGGAATCGGGTTGAATTTAATTGTTTTTTTTAGATTTCGATACAGCAATTTCAGCAATCAACATTTGGGTTGGACTTCTTGGAACCTCTTTTTCAAGGGTATTCCCCGGGCCTTCAATCTCCGCTGTGATCATCATTACGATCTTCGTCTGCCTTGCGCTCAGTTTTATATTCTTGATGCTTGACTTTGCCCGTCCGTCAAATGGAAATTTCCATAAATTGTATAAATTGCTAGAGACACATGTATGTATGACGTTTCAGCTACTGGATGTCCGAGAACTTTCCAACCCGTTGGAAAATCTCAGGGGGAAAAAGGAAAAGTGATAATAACCAGTTCGTGGAGGCTGCTTTTTTTTCAATCATTTTGGTGGCTTCACGTTTTATTTTTGGGAGTCGCCCCACAGCCACAGCTGCGATGAAAGCGAAACCAGGACTAGACCATCGCCGATCTGGGCCAGGCTAACTGGCGATCTGGCCAGCTGGCCATTAAATGGATACCCAAGCAGACGCAGCAGGTGATCGGATGACGGTGTTGACACCGCAAACGGCCCAAACGGGGCCCCAGATAAATTCCACACTTAATTGCTGTGCATTCAAATTTTTTCCTCGTCGAGATTCTACATTGAATGCATTTTTAGAAAATTGTCTCTTTCGCTCTTTTCTTCCCCAATCTTAATTTCTTTAATGCTGCGCGCGTGTTTTTTATGAGGCATTTTTGTAGCGAAAGCCTATTGGAAAAACTTGTCGCTAGTTTCGGGTTTTCGGGCTGTAAAGCAGGTGCTTTCTACGCCGGATTTCTTTTGGGGGATCCAAGAAGGAGGAGGAGGAGGAGATGGCGGGTCCGAGGTTGGGGGTCACAACAGCGTCAACGTGCCATTCGCTTTGATATATCACATTATAATTGATGGAACCAAACACCGGCTGCCGCTGCGAATTGCACTCCACGCACTGATGCGATTGTCGAAGATGTCGCCGCTGCGATACGATCCCAAACCGAAAACCCAAAGACCATTCCCAATTCCAATCCCAATCCCAATACCAAATCTCAACCCCAAGACAATGGACGACGTAACACCCGACAGAAAAAAGGCGAACAATACATGGATTTCGTTTGTTAACAAGCCCCCCCCCCCCCCCTGCCTCTCTCTCTCTCTCTGTGAATCTCGATTTGTTTGGGGGCCCGGCTTAAAGAGGGCCGCCAAGTCGCATTGTATAACGCGATGTCGAACAATATGGGTGAAGATGGCATATAGCGCAGGTCATATGGATCTCGACAAGAAAGAGGTGGCCCACAATGCATGCAATTTGTTTTGATTGTGCGCCAAGGATTATGCCTGGTACCGGGGTATAGCTTTAAAAACGGATTAGAGCCGCCGAAGTGGAGAGAGTTTAGCTGCGAACTAAGTTGGCGCTTTAATAAAATTATACACACAACCAAAATCGCATTACATTTGCTGTTTAATCAGGCACAACTTCCGAGAACAAAACGCTTTCACCCTCAACGGTAATCAGCTTGATGACCCTCGAGTAATTCCAATCAAAGCACACACACAATCACAGTGGCGGTTAAAAAGGTAGCACGGAATGAAAACACTGTGGTTCAGAAAATCTCACTTTCTTGTAGACATTTGTTGAATCAATTTAGAAATATAACTTTTGGTGAACATAAACTGTCAGTCGTTAGCCAAGGAAAGGTGGTCCTGAATACAGGCAGGTTTTCAAATGAATGTAATTTTACCTGAGCAGATTAACATACAAGTACCTATTTTTCTAACCGCCAGTGTTCATCGATGCGTAATTAACCGGCTTGGAATAACTAAACATGGGGGGCAGTTGGACACCCAACACCTGGCTGTAATCAGGACAACGATTCCTTGGCTAACGACTGGCGAAAAGGAAGCTAATTATGCGCGTAATTGCCCACGCAACAGATATAGATACATAGATACATTTAGGGGCTTGTGATGCTTTCGGGGATGTGGATTCCATGCGGAGATGGGGTCTCTCCGGCTTACCTGCGCGCATTGGTGGCCTGGTGGTGCTGGTGCTGGTGCTGATGATGATGAGACTTGGGTTCTACTGGCAATGATTGATGATCGGTGTGATGATGATCGGTGTGATGGTCGGCTTCGGGATCAGATAGATGATGGCCATTCGCGCCGTTCACCAGTTGCGCCGCCGGGCAGTGCTCATGGCTCCAGCGTTCCAGGGTATCGTAGACATCCTCCTGACCGAACTGGGTGGTGCTGTCGCACTCCTCAATCTCCAGGTCGTGATCGCCAAGTGTGTTTCTGATGGCGTACAGTGGTATCTTCGGGGGTTCCACAAACAATCGATTGGTATTCACAGGCTCGCCAGCATCGTAGCTCTGCACCTCCTGGGAGGCGGATGCCGTGATATTACGGACTGAGGGCTCCAGGCTCCTGGCCAGTCGCAGATTCAGTCGGTTGGAGGACGACTCAAGGGACAAGACATCACCACCCGAGAGTCCCCCCTCCTCGGGTGGCAGAGAGGTGGCCTTGGCATTCAGATTGGTCACCTTGCGACTGGAGTGCAGATTTCGCAGCGATCCCTCATCATCGCTGCTGCTGCTGCTGCTGATGCCTGCGGGCAACTCCTTGGATGCTCCAAGCACAAGATGTTGCTGGTGTCCCAGCTGCTCTTGCTGTTGCAGCGGCTGTTGCGGTTGTTGCGGTTGTTGCGGCTGTTGCTGCTGCGGTTGCTGCTGCTGCTGCTTGGGATTGCCGCTACTGCCGCCCGAGTTGCCGCTGCTCATCGGGGGATTGAGGTAGTGATGGTGCAGGGGCCAAAAGGTCGCCAGCTTGTCGGTTGTGGCCTTAGGCTGCTCCTGATCCTTCTTCTTCTCCTGCTCGTTGCTGCTGCTGCTGCTGCTGCTGCTGCTGTTTTCCAGGTTCTTCTCCTTGCATATTATGTCGTAGAGGGCGCTAATTGGACGCGATTCACTGCGCACGCGCACCGCACGCCGAGATCGACTCTGGAAACGCTGCTTGTGCCGACTGTTGCGACCGGATCCGCTGGGATTAACTACGGTTGATGGTGGACTAGCCTGCTCTACGGGGTTACAACTACTGATGGTGGTGGTGGTGCTGGTGGATGTGATGGGGGAGTGACTGGCGACACCTTCGTGGCCGTGGGGAAGTTCACCTTTGGTAGGGCTCGCAGATCCCTGAGAGTATCTGAAGAAGCGTCCCTCGCTGCCGGTTCTCTGCTGACTCCGGCGGAGTCTTGAGTGGCTGTCGCTGGACGCAGAGTCGCCACGAAAAAATGTTCCCCTTGCCGGATTGCTAATGGGCAGCGGGGGATCCTTTGTGGCCGTGGAGCTCTTCGGAAACGAACGCTGCTCCACCAGCTGGGTGCTCGGAGTACTGTAAACACTTCGATAGTTCTCATTCAAGGCGCCCACATCCGATGCATTCGGCGTGTGGATCCTCAGCTGCAGATCCGTATAGTAAGCGGGCGTGGTGTGGTGGTGAAAGTGCGGATGCTGACCACGATACGACTGGAGTGGCGCACTCTTCTGTGAACTGGAGTCCTCCGAGTCCTTGGTGGTCTGCTGCTGCTGCTGTGGTGGCTTCTCTTTCAGCGGCTCAGGTGGCTGGCAGCTAGTTTTGGCAGTGGCAGGTGCTGTGGATAAGTCACTTGAGGCCGCAATGGTTTCTGCAAATGAGAGGTGAAAAAGAACCGTGAGTGAGAGTGGGCTAAATGAGTAGTAAAGTTAACTCAATTCCCCCAACGGCATTTCCGCTTAATGCAGCAAGATGTACCCCAACTGGGGGATTATTACACTTAGCAACAGGGAATAGAAGAAATAGTAGTAAAATAATCGTGTGCTTTAAGAACACCTATTAAGGCTCCTTTAGGTATTCAATGTATAAACCTTTCAGTTTGCATATTTTTAGACACCTTCATTACTTTTATTGTATTTAATTTTTATATTTAATTTCTTTGAGTGCAAAATTTCCCTCCTCTTGGCACCCGTGTGTTTGCTTTTCTAATTCACTTTTTCCGCACCGCACTTGGCGCGTAAAAAAAGCAAATCTTGGCAGCAATTAAATTGCACCTGAGCACTCGGATTAATATATCGCATGCTCCACAGCCAACCCAGAACGCCCCCTCATCTTGGACCGCCCCATCCTCATCGCAATCCCCACCCACTAAACACCTACAACCATGTCAAGGTGAGGTGAGGGTTGCCCGCTTTTTATAGCCAAGCACCTGCTCTGCTCTGGCAATGGGCGTAGTTTTTGCTGGCCGCGTACTTTTGGCAGTGACTGTAGATGCAAATGCAAATCTCATTTGACAACTGCCAAGGCATGAGCGATTAGTTATGCTCTCTGTGTGGGGTAAAAATCGGTAGAACAGGAAAGCACACGAGGGCCTAATTAATCTCATATGTGTAGAGGGAACTCAAACGGAAAATTTGGCTATTTCGTTACAGAAAGTAATGCAACGTGTTATTTCACATAAACCACTTATTTGACAGCTGCTGCGCACATTTCAAATGCCAAGAGCCCAAATGGAATTTCACGAATGTGCCCAAATAAAATACCAGCCTTTTTGGCCAAATGCTTGAACAAATGCAAAGAGCTCAGCGAATTTTTTGTGCCTAATTTATTATGACAGGGCAGTCAAAAATGAGGAAAAAATTATACAAATACAATTAACAGGCAAATAAGAGAGAGTGGGGAGTGATCTGTGTGATATATATTTGGCCAGCAATTACGAGTGCCCAGTGAAATTCAAATATTGAAACAGTTAGCACATCTCAAGAGGGCAAATAGTAGTATAGTAGTAAGATCGCATATCTTATCAGACGACGAGAGTAAACAGCCACAAAGCAAAAGTCAATTTGTCGATCGGAAAAATAGAAACACAGAAGCAATTAAGTCAACAATAACAGAAAAAAGATACAAAATTATATATTTAGCGCTCTTTGAAATGATTAATTTCAAGTAAATTCAAGCCATCAATAATAAGAATTTCATTCAACTAAATACTACACACAAATGTTTGTAATTCAATTAGAAGAGAAAAAGCAGACGAGTGTGGGCGAGATTGTGTCATAGTTTAAACTTTATAAAAAGGCAACTCAGATGCCCCTGAACCTTCCAATTCCAATAAGCCCCCTTTAATTCCAATCAGAAATTAAAGGGCTTGTTTAACCCCTATGTTGCCCCTGCTTTCGTGTCACATCCCACGCCCAATTAAAAAGTAAAACAACATGTTGCTAAGCGCCATTCTTTTTTGGCTCTCTTAATTAGTTTAATGTTTTTCTTTCGTTTTACGTTCAAATGAATTTCTGTGTGAATTTATTTCAGCAAAATCGCATGGGATTGCTAGTTGCGTCTATTTTTTATCACCTGAGCAACTTTTCTGGGCCAAGTCAAGTGCAAGAATACATTTTAATTGGCAATTGTATGGCGAACCGTATAAAGACGACAAATCTGGTGGGAGCTGCGCACGTGTTAAGCCATTTTCTAAGAATTTTCTAAGAAATGCCATGGGATGAAAACTGCATGTGTAGTTCAGTGAATCGAAAGTATTGGTTACAATGTAAGGAAGATGTTTCGTGGATATTTGACATAAACAAATATGGAATTTATGGGTAAATTAAGCACATTTTCCCCGGCCGTAAAACGACAAATGTGTATAAGAGAATATTGAACTCAAAGATAAACAAAAGACTTGCACACCTCTCGTGCTTATCGGTAGGCAATTTCCTTTCCAGGAAAAAACAGAAATAATTGAAAGCAAATATTCGCTTTGGTTTTTGTTTTGCCAACATGCCAACACACAAAGATGTGAAATGTTTAAAAACAACAAGTCGAAAAATGGCATTCTGGATGACAATGGCCGAGAGTTGAATGTACGCAGCTCAATAGGGCTTCGCTACTGAAAAATGGATCAAAAGCGTGGAATAAAAACATTTTGTTCATTTCTTCACCAAAATATTATATTATATTTCCCGAATGCATTTACGCAATGCCTAAATCTGGCCATAAACAAATTGCAAATGAAAATCCTGCAAGGCAAGTTGCCAGCGTGGGATTCTCCAACATACTCGTATATGAATGGGTTGCATGCCAAAATCCAAATTCAAGCCACAAAAATAAATAAACCACGCTATTGGCACGTTGCCTTATGGGTTATACGAGAAAAGCGATTTGCAAACAGCTTTGGCAAAAAGATTTCCTACGGCCAAAGAAACTTTGACTAATTATTATGGGCCGTAAAAAAACAGCTGGGAGTTCGAGTAACCAAAACGCTTCCAGGGACAATAACAATTACACATCTAACACTAAAAAACACAAAGAAACAACAGATGCAATAACAAAATGCTGTCAACATTTTTGCGGCTTCTTTGCGTTGAATTACCAAACGCTTCTGTGTGTGGCAGCCAACTGATTGATCGATTGGCTCTCGTCTTCTTGCGTCTTGTGCCGCAGTCCCAGGTTGCATAATTAATAAGGGGGGGTAGGGCCAAGAGGGGTTACGAGGGGGCAGGAACAGGGGCACGGCTTAAACTTGCTGCAAAAATATCATATTGTCAAGGCAATCCCAGTAGCAGACAGACCAGAAAAAGCTGCACTGCTAGCAATAAGGCTTGAAAAAAGTGCAGATGATTCAAAAGTAAATTTATATTATATTTGCATTTCTTATGTACTGAATATACTGAATGTATATCAAGTAAACGCATTGGTATTCGCATTTAAATAAGATTATTGCAATTCAAATTAAAGTAAGAGGCCGTGTTCTTTTTGCAAATGTACTCAGAAAAGCCATCCAATGCCTATAAATACGTGTGTGGCTGCAACGCAACGGAAAAAACAACGAGGGACGAAAAAAGGCAGAAGTTGAATCAATATTGAGGAAAAAAACTGCATTTTACAGAAGTGGCTGCCGTCTCGTTGTTTATAGTTTGCTGCTTGCCGCTTGCTGCTTGCCACAGAAAAAAAGAGAAGAGGCAGGCAGCGAAATGTTGCAACGTCGTTTGGGATTATTTTTAAATGCAAGGGCAAGCTGCCCACGACCAAATGCACTACCACCCACTCCCTGCCCCCCGATGTGGCTCACTTTTTTATGCAATAAGCACACATTTAATTATCAACAGCCAGAAAACTCCTCATCGACATCGGTCATAAAGTGGGAGCCGCATCTGGGGAGAATCTTGGGAAACTTTTGACGAGTGCACCATCAAATTGAGTAATTTCATGTTTGGCAATCAAAAGCAGTTAAAAGAACGCCTGGGAAGCCGTTGATGGATGCGGATGTATGTATATATATGTGGGTGGCAGCATCAGCAGGAAATTGGGTTAAGAAAAGCCATTGAGCGTGGGCTGCAGTGGAAGTGGAAGTGGTTACTAAGCCAGGGTATCCCTCTTTGTACATCTTTTAATGGATAACCCTGGGCGAGTGACCCTCAATAAAGCTTGAGTCAACACATTTCATCAACCAGGTAATCGAAGCCATAAGTACTCAGTTTTCGTGAGCTGGTGAAATTTACACTTGCGGAAAACTGCTGTTTCCCCCGATAAGCTAAGGCCCAGTCATGTCTAATAGTGAATGCATCGCTCTCCAAAGGAAATGATAAGTTCCGTTTATCGAAAGCTTACTTATAGATCATTTTACGATCCCACATAATAGTCACTCAACTTTTTATAATGGCATTTTATTTATTGACCAAAGATAGCTTAAAGCCCTACTCATTTAAACTACACCTGTCTATTAAAACGATTCATAGTATTGTAATAAATCTCGCAGCGGAGGACCACTTTCAATCATTTAAGGTAGATTACATAAATAACAAATTAATTCCCCCAAAGTAAATTACTCTATTGATAGCCATCGGCACTAATCCGCTTGGCCAAAGTATCTTTCTCGTTCTCGTTCTGTGCCCAAGATTGGGTAACAGGTCGTTATACACAAATGACCTCCGATTGGAACAACTTTATAAGCAGGTTGGGGATTCGAACTGGAGCCCTCTCCTCCTCAGCACTTAAGCCCTTTACAATCAAATAAAATGGCCATACATCATGACTTGGAGAGAGAAATATGCAAAGACAATCGACATGAAATAAAAGCTGGCCGGGTCCACAGACACCAACAATCGAGCGTAAAACAAAGGAACACCGCACACACCATAGACAAATGACAAAATCTTTCTGAGTCCGGGTTCGGGTAACTTGTCTCGCTTTATCACCAACTTTGAAAAAAACTAAGTTTTTTAGACAAAGAAGGGTTGGGGAGGAGAAAAAAGTGAGGAAAACAATACTCCAGCGGAAATTTGTTGGTAAACAATGGCAATACAAATCGTTAACAGTTATTAAACAATAATCCAGTGGAAAAACAGGCGCATTTATATAGAAAATACTACAGATAGCTGGACAACTGTTCGGCTGTGCGACGCCAGCGTTTAAAAATAACTAATTGGAATGAAAACCGATTCTTTCGGGGCGGAGTCCACAAGCTGCCATAACAAATAGGGCACTTTTATATAAAATCGCTGCAAAATAGTGAAAACAATGAGCAATCATTAGGAGCAATGAGTAACATCTAAATGTCTTTAATTTATTTTAATAGGGAATGTATTGTATTTCTTTAGTTGTAAATAATCATAATAATGTTGACTCCTATTGTATTTCTTTAGTTGTAAATAATCATAATAATGTTGACTCCTATTGTATTTCTTTAGTTGTAAATAATTATAATAATATTGACTGCTAGTGTATTTAGTTTTGTTTATTTTTCAGCTTCTAATGAAATCTATATTAGTTAAAGCTGGGCTAGAGAATCATTCCGGCGACAGAAAATAACTACGAAGCAAACTTTAGTTTATTTGCTCATTCACAAGTGCAAATATATCTGGCCAGCGCACTGTGTATCTTACAGATCCGATCTTTCAGATTAGAGAATGATTGTGCTGCCTATAAATAGCACTTATTTTAAGAGACATATGGGTTCATGGAATGGTAGGTAGGTTTCCCAACTATATTTACAAAGTGCCACCCGCAAACTGCCCACAAAAGATATCTCATAAAAGAGCGGCGTATCTGACAGATACCCGCTATCAACTGCGTAATGCTGTCCGGAATGTACGGATACTAACTGCGATATCGGGGAAAATCCATGGCGCCGCTGCTTTTGCTGCCGTGTAGATGGTATGGCCGGTACTTTTCGGGGCTGTCCAGATTGAGAACACCCTCCCGTATGAGGCACTCCTTGAGGGCCAGCATTTTTACAACCTGGCTAAAATTGGCCCGCCCCAAAACGCGGTCGTCTAGCTTCTTGTCTCAGATCTTCTTGCGGATTCTCTTATTTTATTTTAGAAAGTAAGACACACGCGTCAAGTGTTTATTTTGTGTAAAAGCGAAACGTTGCTGGGGATTTTTTTCTTATTTTTTTGGGTTTGCAGCAGCGAGGAGGCTGCACTTGAGGCGAAAATAGAAAAGCGCTTTTCACTCGCGTCAACGTTACAACAAGAGACACTCGACGTGTCGTCTTCGCTTCGCTGTTGTTTCAGCGATTTTCCCGTAGTTTTTTATTTTATTTCGAATAATTTCCCAACGGCTTGGCCGTCCGTCTCGGCGCTAAACGATTTTGCGACTGAGCGGCGAACGCTAGACAAAAGTATCTAGAACTCGGGGCTGCCTGTGTGCGCTGCGTTCTCGTTCTTTATCTCTTACTCGGCGAAGCAAAAGAATTAAAACAAAACGCTCGCAAGTGTTTGTGAGTATCTGTGTGCCCCGAGTATTTGTATCTGTGTGCTCAGACTGCCGTTGTGTTTGGGGGAGCTGCGAGTAGAAGCAGCGAAATCAAAACAAAATAGCCAAAACAAAACGAAAAACGTGCTGCAACGGTAACTGCCACAAGGCGTGAAAACCAAGATGCCGGAGATGGCACGAAAGTGGAAATTGGCGGGGAGAAAAGCTGGAGAACTCAGAGGCCGAGTTGCAAGTGTTGGAAGGAATGCAAAGGCATCGATCTGCTGAGGGGGCAGTTGTATAAATGTGACACGGTGCAATGCTATCAATTGAATTACTATAAAAAGATTGATATATTCCAACTGAAAGGGGGTTTTATTTCCTAATTTATATATTAGAAATATATTACAAAATAAGTTGGGCAAGAAATATTCAAACCGTAGCTGAATATTAAATACCTATATGATTGTTCAATTTCTAATTACTTCTGCAATAGCAGATAGTAAAACGCAGAGCATCCACGTGACACTGTGCCACTTTTCAGAATGGCGACGGGACCAACTGCAGATGGCGGGGATGTCACAATTCCACACCAGCAATCCAATTCAAGCATCGGGAAGAAGACCTGGGGACTTGGCCAGAAGCAGCAGAAGCAACAGAAGCAGCAGCAGCAGCAGGAAGGGATCGGTTCGGAGCGGGGTGCTCCACATGATGGCTGAAATGGCAGCAACTAGAAACAAAGCTCATTAAACGGCAGGAGAGCCAAAGCCAGCAATAGCAACAGAAACAGAAACAGAATTGCGGCAGAGGCATTATCTGGTTTATGAGGTTGGCCAACGGTAAACTCAACTTGGGGCGTGAAAGCGGGGGGGCGTGGCAGGTAAGGGGGGCGGCG
This sequence comes from Drosophila santomea, assembly GCF_016746245.2. NCBI lineage: Eukaryota > Metazoa > Arthropoda > Insecta > Diptera > Drosophilidae > Drosophila > Drosophila santomea. The sequence continues at coordinate 9,650,982 of NC_053018.2, forward strand.
GAGGGAAGCTAAGCGGACTGCAAGAGCGGACACTAATGAGTGCGTGCCATAATTGGCGTAGCCCAGCTTGGAGGATGCGTTGGTTCAGCTGGCAACTGGAATTGTGGCAACCTGTTTGCGGCCAACCTGTCGTATACTTAATATTCCAGAAACGGCACAGGCCGCATTGCCACTAAAAAGCCGCCGAAAAGTTTAGTATTTATATTGTGCATGGGCAATAATTTCCCATTGAAAGCATTATATGGTATAAAAGGTCAGAAATGTGTGTGCACTTTAAACATGAATAAATTGAAATCAAATACAAATATAACACGCATTTTGGCTAAGTGCCTGGTTAGCATACAAAACTTTTACTTTTGGCAAGCTCGCTTTTCAACCTGTGTGACATGGACATTTTGCACTATATATGCCAGTTTATTTTGTTCCTACTTTTAGGGGCCGTTGCGCGTTTGTGTGTGTGTGTCTTGGGGCAAATGTCAAGCGGTTTTGTGCTTGAACTTTGACCTCCCTTATACCCCGATATTTGCATGTAAGCGAGGGCAACTTCGCTCGCTCTCCTCTCTCGCCCTCTCTTTTGTGAGAAGCGTAGGATTTCCACAATTATTATATCAATTTTGATGGCGAACCAAGGCGAAGCTAGGCGTATGCGCAATCTGCCAGTTCCGGCACGTGGCTCTGGGGTCAACGTGGAGTGACGTGACCTCATACACATACTCGTCTATTCCACAGAGATATCGCATCGGAGCCCCGCCAACAAATTGAGTTTGCCTTTTTGCCGAGCAAAACAAAAACTTCCGCTGTGGGTGTCAATTTATGTGTATTTTTTTTTTGTATGACAAAAGAGCCGGTGGAAAGCTGCGAAAACTTCCTGCCACTTAAGCCAGCGACAAATTGAAACCAGTAAGCGCCACCCAGCATCGGTTGCATCTTGATTTATTAAGCGAAATCATTATGTGAGGAAAGCAGCCATTTGTTCCCGTGTGTTTAGATCACTGATTGCGCCGGCTCGTTTCACTGCCCACTCACAATATTCTTGCGCGTTCATTTTCGTAATGAGTTTGCACTCCTAGCTATTTTTACTTATTCATTACACCCGCTACAACTTGTATTTACACATTTTCTACAGCGGAGGTGAAAATATTAGTATTCTTGGAAATTTGTTACTAAAGAGGTAAGATGTATTACTTCAAAAACCAACTTATTTAAGCAATTAAAGTATTATTAAAATGTGAACATATAACTTGTATGCTATTGTGTGTTAATATATATTGAACTCGCTTTACCCGAGTCATGGCCAAAAGCGGTAAGTTGTTTTCCTTTTGCCAGTGCTTGTTGCTTTTGTTGTCTTGCTATCTCGCACTGTTGTTCAACATTTATGATGTAAACACGAGGGGTGGCAGGGGGGCGAGAAAAGCGGTCCATTAGAGTGGGAAATGTACATGCACGCGTTCAGTTAATTAATTAATTATTAATTCCAAGATATCTCCGCCCGCCAGCGAGTTCTGTGTGTGATGTGAGTGAAGTGAGCGACAGTCGAGATTTTTCGCATCCCATGACGCATGATTTATGCCAATAATTGGGTATTATTAATATGCAGCATACGTGTCGTATGATTGATGCGCCTGCGAAACGCACTCGCGCAATTGAATAATGCATCACACGAGGTCCGTTCTATAACTCAAGTGATGTCAACTGACAATATTCAATGTACTGAGAAAAAACATGTTGCTGAAGAATTTAATAAAGCTATTAAATAAAGCTTCCTCTCTTTTTTTTTGCCTACCAATTTCCTCATATATACCCAGACTGACATAAACACCAAGAAGTCGGGACGCAAGCCAAGTGAAGACGAGACCAAACAAACCATAAAAGTGTTTGCTTTTTGGTTTATCGACCTTTTCATCCATCATTGGCTTCGCCCTTTCCACTTTTCCACTCGCAGTTTGACAGCCACTGGTAAGTGGAAAAGTGGTGGGTGGAGGGGGGTAAAATGTGAATAACATTTAGTGATGCAGCCACAGAACGCATTATTTAGCAATGAAAGTGGATTAGTTGCAAGCACACCTGATGCCACCTGACCGCAGCAACCTACTTTTACTCACGGACGAGGTAGGCGGCAGCTGGGAAAACCATGTCAATACTTGCCACGCCCATTTAACCGGTTTAAAAGGCGTCGAGATGAAAGCAACGACAGGATGCACGTGCAATGTGCGAAAAAGTTAGTTCAGTTCAATTCAATTCTATAAATACCTTAGACTATGTACTTAAATATATTTCTGTATTTTTAAAAATTGATCTTTAAGTTATACATAGGTTATTCATTCCAATTTGAATATATATTTAAAAGCTGCCTTTAGCAACACTCACTAGTTTTTCTCTCCGTGTTCAACCAGATCCCAGTGAATCCCACCAGGAGCCTGTTTTTTTCGTGGCGTGTGGGCGGAAAGTGGGCTTCAAATGGAAAGTGGGCGAGCACAAGGTCGCAGGTGGGCCATTCTGATAGCGCTTTTCACGCCGTCAATTCTGGGATGCAGTGCAACATGGCAGATGGCCGCGGGGCAAGTAATCAAGCCATCGAACGGAACTCGCTGGCCGTCGGCAGAATAACTTGGCCATCATTCAGATTGAGCGCCTTGCAAGCTGTCATTGCAAATGCCCGCCTTGTTCGCACTTTGGCGCAATTAGCCAAGACGATTAAAGCAGCGCCAGAATGAGCAATGAGTTTGTTGTTTTTACAATGTGCATGATGTGTTGCATGTGGATGCGGAGTAGAGAGGAGAGAGGAGAGAGTGCACTTAGACCGACACAAAGCGACAAGCAAGAGACACCAAATGCAGTTGCCATGACAGGCAACTCGGAAAGTAAATTAGCCGGGCAGAAAAAGCAGGGGGAAAATGCGAGACAAACCGAGACTGAGGAAGCAACTGGCTGAACTGGCTAAAGAAATAACTTGATCAACAATGTTATAGCATAATTGCGCAGTGCCATTTAATCACAATTAAATTATATTTAATTTGCGGCGCATGGCAAGAGCAGAAGCTTTCCAGAACAGCCAGGCAACAGACAACAGGATATCCAGGGCAAATCCGAGGGGGAAATTCTAGCAAATTGCAGCTTGGTGTTAATTTGCGCTGCCTGGCAAGTTTCTACTACCAATAATTGGAAGCAGAAACTTAATGCAATGTAGTTAATATGTAAAATGGTTTAAAGCCCATTCTTTCTTCAAAGTATGCAAGTTAGAATACCTACTTTTATGCACGGTTTGCATTTTCTGTGAACCTGCTTATGAACTCATATCAGCTGGGATGCCACCTTGAAATCCCCGTGAGTACATTTCAATCTGCAGATAAGCAGTCGCTGAGCTGATAACTCTTGCCCACAGATGATGATGCTGATGGTGACGTGGATGCCATGTGGTTATCCGTTGACGCACTGACGAGCATAGCTGACACTTAAACGGCTACAGTGAATACCCGACAAAAAGAACCACAACTTTTCCTTTGAGCGTGCAAATTTATTCGACTTTTTCGAACCACGGCAGCGTTAAGCGAATAAACTGTTTTTGCTGTGGGCGCCGGAAATAAATTGTGGTACTTTTTCATTGGGGTTTTTGTTTCTATTTTTGCAAGTTTAGGGATTAAACTATTTTGTGGGCGGCTGTAAATGGATTTTGCATAAGCCAAAGTGTTGAATAAATAATAAATCATGGAGACTGCAGGAAATTATCATATATGTATGTATGGCGCACAATCGCTGGCCATTAAAGGTAAAGATTTGGGCGATGTATTAATTATGAATTTAGTTGTGTGTTCAAGGAGAGATTGTCGTGTTCAAATTCGCCATAAAAGAATCTTTTCTACATCCAAGCACTTGACATGCAAAGTCCGATAAAGTGAGCGAGCCCAAACAAGTAGTGATGTCATTATTGGTTCCGTTTATTTATCCATGAAATTGGTGTGCCCACCTTAGCGGAAAGCACTGAAACTCTTATCTAACAAGGCGCTTTGTTGGCTCACAATATTTATTTTTTGCAACGTTCCCGAGTATTAGGGTCAAGTTTGCCTTACACGTTTACCCATCTGGTTATTCGCATTTACTTTTTTTTATTTTTTGTTTATATTACCATCACCATTTTCGTTATATTTTCATTCTTATTTTTCGCTTTTCTAGGCGTTTTCCCCCACTGCGAGCTATCTTTTGTTGCTTTCGATTGAAATATCAGCGTCAATGCACGTTGCAAATTACGTGGCCCTTGAAGGTGACAGAAGTGAGAAAAGTGCATTTTATGATGACTAGGCGTTGCATTGCACTTAGAAAAAGGAGATCCCCTGTCATAGTGTTATTATGTTTTATATCAAATATATGTGACACAAACCCGCAGTTAAAGCGAGAATTTATGGCTAAAACAATGTTGCTAATCAGCTCACAAAAAAATGAATGAATTGCAAATTGAGTGCAAATCACGAGCAGATAACAAAACGTTCGGAAATGATTCATGAATGCAAGCAAATCTGTTGCAATTGGCACTGGGCCTGGGAAAATGTTCACGGAAATGCGAAAATCTAATTTGATTGTTTGCAAATTGAATTAGGTTGCTGCTAAATAACACGATAATTGACTTGTGATGAAGTCAACCGCTGATGATGTCACCGTAAAGAGTCGGGTTCCCTTGGGCCAAGTTAAGAGCTTTTCTATGATGCACCAAGTCTCGTTTGTTTAACATTTCCACCAACATTTTCCCACGACCGTGCATAAATTTAAGGCGCCTATCAAACCATTCAAGATAGTCAATTGGAAACAGTGCGAAATGAACACTTTTCCATAAACGGACACAGACATAATTGATTGATCAATAAACTTAAATTTATATGCAAATTGTTCCAATTACGAAGCGTTAAAAACACAAATCCGAAATCAAAGTAAGTTATGCAATAAAGACGCTCGAAAATGGTAAAAAAAAATATAAAAACAAAAACGAGAGGTAAACAGAAAAATATGCAAATTTTTAAATGCAACTTCGTTTCATTATGCTTGAATAATTGTGAGTGGAAGTTTGAATGCAATCCGAAATGAAGATGTGGCTGCCGAGCAGCGAAAGAGATTGTTTGAAACCTAATTAACAAGGCGTGACATAATAATCAAATCCGAGTAGACAGCAAAAAGATAGCCGAACCCCGTTGAGATATAGGAAATATGGACAATCTGATTGAGTTTTTATTGCCACCCGAGAAAAAAGAGAGAAAGCCAACGATTATTGATGTTAATGTGGTTCACACTGCTATTAAGTTAAATCGGGGAAAAACTCTTCAGAAAAGGGGGCAAAATGTAGGTAAGCAGGTGAGCAATTGGTTGCATGAAAATGGGTAAATGTAACTATCTTTTTGAGGATTCATCTAAGTTATATAAAGTAAGCTGAATTTAAAGTTTTTCTCGATAATCACCGCAGTAACCGAAGTAAGCTATAGGTACGTTGTTTTAATACCACCATTAGCTTCATCATCAGCTGCCTGCGTGGGCTTTTGATGTCCAATGTCGCATATCGACTTGAAAGTTTGCCAACTGTGCCAAAGTTCCGACGAGGGGATGGAATGGGAAATGCAATATGAAAGTTATGCTTGCAATGCACTTACTGGGGGCGCCGTTTGGGGATGGGGGGCCTTCGGAGGAAGTGGGTGGCCCAGGGACTTAGTGTGCCAAATAGTTTCGGAAGGGCAGTGAAAATATGCAGGCGGCAGGAAGTGCAAGTATGGAATTCAATTATGGCTAAGTGCCCGAGAGCCGAAAAGCTTTAAACGCAAAATAATAGTACTCTTTGGATTCAAGTTTATGGCACTTTTAGCAAGCAGAGTTGGGTAATCCAAATGCGGTTATAGCATTTGCTTTCAAGAACCATTATCACCGTCATGTTACACCTATTTGAGGCCTCACCACTCGTCGTCACTCAGCTTCAACTTTCATCAATTTGTAATCCCATTCCGTTTACTCGAACCTCATTCATTCAGCTGTCAAAGAAAAGTTCATTACCAACCAACCCTTGGAGCCCAGCCGCATTTCCCTTTTTCCCAATAAGGAGGCGGAGGTGGAGAAGGAGGCGGTGGAGCTGTCAAAAATTGTATCCCTCACACTGGGGGACAAAAGATGAGGCCACATAGAGCAAGCCAAGCTGAAAAGTATCTTTGCCAGCCGTATCTTTCGATGCCACATTGACAAAGACTCATTGTCGTCGACTGCTGGTGCACGAATCATGGATGAGTGCACCCAAAAACGCCAGCCAAAAATGACTGTCAACGAAATTCGCTGAGCCCTGTCACCTGACAGGCGATCCTGTCTTGCCCCGATGTCCTTTCTCGTCAATCCGAGTCCTCGATGGGCCCCAAGTGCTTATGGCACATTTATCTGTCCCCATATTTGTTTTGTTTGTTTACTTAATAGACGTTAGGGCTTGAGCTCTGCTTTGTATATTATTGACAGACAGAGTGTCTAAACAACAAAAGGTCGAAGGACAACACACGGAGAGAATAGTGTCCTTAAATGAATTTCAAAGTAATTAGTAACATATTGTGTCCAAATTGAGGTAGTTTATAAAGTAAATTGAAATTCTAAAGAAATATCTTAACATTGTGTAATTGCATACGCAAATGGGTTTATTTACTAATCTTTATGCTAACGGACTTTTTCCTGAGTGGAAGGACTACTAAGGGGATTCCACTGACGCAGCCTGACATTCGTTACATTCGTCGAGAGGTGGGCGGTGGGTGGTGGGTGGGTTGCAGTGGGCGGCACGGCGGGCTTTCGTCAGTCAATTGAGCTGACAGCTCACAGGAAGCGAGCGGGGGGAAAGGAAATACCAGCGGAAGGAAGACACACTCAGTGAGGCGACAGTTTTACGTAGTATTTTATACTGGGGGGTGGGGTGGTGGGTAAGTGAATCTCCATTTGCTGACGTTGAAAAGTCGCGCGTTTTGTAAATGCTATTTACGGATTTATCGATCGAATTAATACGTTTAAGTGCTGTTAGGGAAGCACGCTTTCCAAATTGGCTTTACATTTTAAAGCAATCGAATTAATCAATGAAAGTGTACTACTGCCTGCTGCTGTCGTCTTGCCAATCTGTATCTCTTCATTTTGTTTATCCTTAATATTACTCATACGCCACGTTGACGGCACACATAAATCACAGGCGCCTCAAACTTTCGTGTTGTACTGTGGATGGCAATTCCGCAATTAAGCGAAGCAGAAAAACTCACAAGAGTGAGATTTATTAAGCGTAAGCAAGAAAACCAAAACGCATAAATTTTTGTTTGTCATAAAACAGGAGGGTATAATCGCGGAAGAAGGCCATCAGCACCTTCTCCACCTCCTTCGCGTTGCCTTGGCAATGGAATAGCCAAGATAAAGTGGGTGGTTGGCAAGTTGGATGAGCTTGAAGGTTACTCTTGGAGGAGAAAGATAACCCCGCCAACTCGGAAAGTCAAGAAGTACATTTCGCTGGGGAAGCGCAAGTCGGGTGACCTTTAAGGCGCTGCATTTGTTGCCACAGAAACTTTCGGTTTTTGTCATGGCCAGAAATGAAAGTAAAAGGTCGCATATTGTTGGGGGGAAATTTTCAAGTGGAACCACATATGCTAACAACAATTATAATTTGCTGTAGTTTATCGGGGAAAAGTTCTCAAAAGTTTTCAAATGGAAATGCCACACTAGTAGCAAGTTATAGTCAATGCACTGGGTTTTTAAAGTGAAATGTCGAATATTGTCAAAGTGAGATGGAAATGAAAATCCAAATGATTCACAAGCGGAACCGCATTTTCTAATTTCAGCAACGCCCAAACAAAAAGTGAAAGAGCGACTTGAAAGAGTACTGTAATTAAATAAATGAAAATTAAATGTATTACGGTTAATTATTGACTTGGTTGCGGCTTCGAATAATTAAGCAGCGCAGTGCTGCGTTTCCGAAAACCAGATACATCTACCATTTACGTACAGATAGAAAGATACATCCCTGCCACTGCGGTAGTTAAATTTTATGGCATTTCGCTAATGGCTGCGCAAAACTGCATTTTGTGCTGCGTTTCAGCAAACGCGAAACAAAGATGAACAATTAACGCGTTCAGGGGCAGATAAATTTACAGTTGTAAAGTCCGCCAAAAAGCAAAAAACAATTCAAACAAATTCTTTTAGTTTTGTAACGCAACGAATAGATTCTAAAAGGCGCAGTAATGAGCGGCATTTTTTGGCAAATTTGATTTGCAATTGTGCATTGTGCAATGCAAACAATTGAAAACAGCCTTGGACAAGAAGTTTATGAATTCAATGAAAATTGAGAAGATAAAGGTTGGCGGAAATGACAAAAACTACAATGCAAAGCAGAAATATAAAAGCCAAAATGATGTGGGTTCTGTTGATAATGACAACATAAATAATCCAATTATAATGAACCAAACGCAAGAATGAAAATTATATTCAGTTTACCATTATGATGTATTGTACTTAGATTTAGATAAAAAAATTTATTTTCAACCAACTATCAGTTTCTAATTAGAAAAGACCAAAAACGAAAAATCGAGCCAAAGACTAAACTTTCCAAAATTAAACTGCATTCGGCCAAAATGCAGTTGAAAGTTGGGTTTTTCCATGGCAACAACATTTACAACAATCAAAATAGTAACAATAATAGTACTAACAATGGAGTACAAACAACAATAAAACAAAAACAACAACAAAGGGCGCGCTAACAAAACGCACGCCTCAATGCTCCAAAAACAACAACAACACAGCTCTCCAACAAGAACGAAACAACAACAAACAAGCAGCAGGTGACTCCACCTCCCTCTCTCCCCCTCTCTCACTCAACTCTCCACCTTTTCGCATCAACAGCTGCGTTCAAATTAATAGTTAGGTTCATACAAGAGATTTTGACCAAAGTTAATTTCTATTTAAAACTATTCATTTCATATTGTTTTCTTTGGGAAAAACCCGACAAAAACTATATAATATTAGACAGAATAACCCCCTAGGTAACTACTATTATTTTGACCGCAGCTGTATCTTCATTCTGAGAGTTCAGATGGAAAAAAACGCGATTCTTACGCTCGTCGAGCAGTGAATTAAATTAATACAAATTCGCGCAATAAAACGCGCATGAAGAATGTGTACGTTTACATTAAAGTAGCCTAAGCTAAAAATAAAGACAACTTTTGATAAGCCGCCGACTAAAAATAACAACAAGACAGAGCGAGCGAGATGGAGCGCACGACAGAGTGACAGAGTAGGTCAGAGGCTTAGTGCCCTCTTGCTCCCTCTTTGTCGGTCAAGTGTAGATCCGAAAAAACACATTACAAAAAACGAAAATAAACCGAACTTAGAGCTTTCAATTTTACCGTTTATGCGGCTTAAAGAGTGAGCGAGAGGCCTATGGAGATTTCAATCTGTCACATTCTAAGTTTTCTCCTGTTAGCTTTTCACACTCCAAAAAATGTGATTTACTTATGAAGGTTTCAAACTTTTTCACAACTATTATTTTCCGGAATTTACAGAAATTTATATTTATTTTAGCAGTGTTACAATTATCTCAGCATATATTTTATTTTATTTATTTGTAATTTAAACTTAATGTTTTTTTTGTAAGACTGTCTTCGCATTTACTTACAAGTCCTTTCAACTTCCTTTTTACAAGCTGCCAAATTCTGTTGAATTTCCGTGTATGAAATGTCCAGAATGTTATATTTATTTGGTTTTCATTAATAAACTTCAATTATATTATTCGCTACATGCAGTTTTGATCACAATTATTTTACGGTTTTAGTTTGAGTGAATTTTTTGTTGTTTTTTTTCTGTACTGCCGCAACTCTAAGCGGGTAAATCGAGCATGACAATAAACGAAACAATCGGCTCGGATTTGAAACGCATTGCTAAACTTGTTTACGGCAACAACAAAAACACACACTAGCACACGCGGCCGGAGCGGAAACTCTGATCAGAACAGCGGCAGAACTCTCCAATTGCAATTGCGGCATCCAATCGGAAGGCCGACGATCCAACAGCGAGCAGGGCAAACAAAAGACTAAAGCCAGCTTCAAGTTGGAAGTTGCCGCTGCGCCAAAAGTTGCTGCCGTCGGGCAACAACAACGGCAACAACAGCAACAATGGCCACAACGACAACGATCGACCGATCGTGTCTACCGATAGCAATTGTACGAGTACACCGAACATAAAAAGGGGTCAAAAGTACTTTGGTACTATGGTATCTAAATTACCCAACCAATCCCTAATGTATGCATTTATAGGTATATATGTAATTTATAAGTAACTAAGGTTTTAATAGCTCAAGATAACAATATTATTTACTTATTCATAAACGTTTGGAGAATTATTAGATTACTTTGACTAATAATAAAAAAATAAAAAAATTAAAAATAGAAAGTGGTAAAATTGTTGTTAAAGATAGCTCGAATATACACAAATTTGATAACATACACAAATTTATGCATTACACATATAAAAGTATATTTATTTCTCCCGGTGTATCCGTGAGTGGTACGGGGCGAGTGTGCTTGTGTGTTTGTGTGGGTGTTCGCAGTGCAAGAGTCGAAGCAAAGAACCAGCAACAACAGTTACGAGTACTGCTGAGAAGGAAAAGGGCGCTCGGCTTTGTCATTGCGAAAAGAGAGGGAGCGAGTGAGAGAGATGCTCTACGGTGATATATCAACAAGTCAATGCCAAATGCTTTTTTTGTTATTTTTATTGCTTTTTTAGTACCAGACTAATTAACCTATTAATAGGACATCAATACGGGATAGGGTCTTTAAAAGAAAGCCGCAGACCAGAAGTCTTTACTTTTAGGGCAGAAATGATTATATTTTAAGAAATATATACCCCTATACTTTCAAAAATAATAATTACAATTGCATCATTTGAAGTTTTATGAGTGTATATATCACATAATCACTTATGAAGTTGAATGTGATTTCACACATGAGTTGTTTTCATTCGGTTACTGGTTTTTGTGCTTATAGATGGAAAACGGCCAATGATTTATTTACTAACCAAATCTATATGAATTAAACTTTTTTCCATTTTCGTTGCATACTTTCAGACACTCTTTTTGCGATTACAAAACATCGGCGATTTTAAGCAATCGAACTCAGTTAAATGGGTTAAGAAAAGTAAGTGGCACATAGAACATAGAAACTATGATCTTAAAAATTACACGTAATTAAGAACTCGAAGAGTTTCTAATTCTCGATGGACCAGTCCAGTGCCGCCCAACTATCCGCACTGATTTCTTACTATTCCGCATAATGTGCAGTGATCACAGCACTCGTACCTTAATGACAGAATCTGGTGGCCAATGAACACCTATGTATGTGTGCTGCACAGGTAAGGAAAGTTGGCAATGCAGGTGCCGTTATAAGCAATGCAATGGTCAAGAATTGGCCATGAGCTCGTTCGTAATAATGATGAAAAGCGCGCAAAGCACGGAAATGCCATAGAAAATTGCTTAATGAACCGTTTCGCAGCGCGTCTGCTCCAAATGGCCATCATGGCCATAGAATCTCTTGTTCGTCACCCAACCAGTCCAATGGATCAGAGTGGACCGAGCCAATCCGAATCCAAAACCGAAACCGAACCAAACCAAGTCACAGAGCAAGTTCAGTGCCATTAGGCAAACTGGCGCTGAGTATACATATGTATTTCCACATATCCACAAACTATTCCCCGAACGTCCATAAAAGTGTTTAAATATGTATAAACACAGAAACACTTCACATATCTCCCGGCAAACACGAGAATATTTATTGCGTAGGAACCGAGAGATACTGAATGTAAGAAAACCCAAACTGCACACTGAATTTTCTGGATTCTACCTGCATGCACAGCTCGCTTTTATTTATCTCTGCACTTTTTGTGCATTATTTTATTTATTTTTTATATTTTGCGCAGGCGGCACTTCAAATTGCGATTCGGATGGGATCTGAAATCGAAAAGGGGGCGAGATTGGAGTCGTCTCGATGACTGGTGATGAGGGGCCAAGTTGAATGGGAGCAGAAGAAAAAGTTTAAGATGAGATTGCATTTGAAATTGGACGAGCCAGCGAACGAGTCAGGTAAATCAAACCAGATGCAAATAAATGGAGGCAAAGAAAAATATTCAAAACACTTCAATCAAAGTTGTTTGGATAATGAGGCATCTATTGGAAATGCGGTGCATAGAAAAATCACAAGAATCATTACGAAATGTGAAAAGTCTAAAGGCATTTTCTCCATATATTATATATGTATGTAGTATACGGTGATCTCTGTACTCAATTTCACTGCTAGAGGCGCTGCTCTTGGCCTTAGTTTTTATGTTCAATACGTCTAAGAAAACCATTGAAAATTCCTCAATTTGCCAAACTGAAAAGCTGACAGTACACGAAGTGCAACATGTTTATGTGGCAAATATTTTCCTTAAACGCACGTTTTATTTTTCAAGTCATAAACGCTTATACGGCCTGCAGTGCCAATGGTTTTTCAATAAACGTCTCTGTTTTTATACCGACCATAAAAAGTTAAATCGCAGTAAACCCTTAACTCACCCGAAAACAGAAAATAATAAATAAGAACGTCGGGGCGAAGGTCGAGGTACTCAAAACTGGTCGTGACTCACCTGTAAAGAGAAGGAAAAACGGAGAATGTAAGTTATACTATTTCGGAAAATTAATCACAAATCATTGCATGTTAATAGGCGACGGCAAAAAAAAAGTTACACATTTCAACAGATAAATTGGAGTGTTGCGAAAATGATGAAGTCACGTCGCGAGTCTTGTGGCACGTGCCTCAAAAAGTAGCAAAATAGCGACAAAGCATAATTAACTAATTAATTTGCCAGACAGCCGGCAGCTCAAAACAGAAAACTTGAAACCGAGCGGTGGGAAAAATGGGGGAGCTAGTTTTTTATGGGTGGGCGTCTGCTTTTTGAGCGAAAAGCAAAACTTGAGTGAGTGTTTCGATCCGGTTCCCTTGTAACTCTTTCATTTGCCATTTGCCATTCCTTCGTTTGTTTTTGTTTTTTTTTTTAGTTTTTATTTGCAAACATTTCAATTGCTATTTGTCAGCGTTTTAGCTCTTTGTTTGCTCCCTATGGTTTATGCCTGTTTGCTCGCTGCTTTTTGCTGGCTTTTTATGACTTATTTCGTTTTGGACTTTTAATTAAAGTCCGCTTTTATGGCCCTTGCCCAGTGGCCAAAAAGTCATGTGACATCGTCGGACAATGTCCATAAAAATCTGGGTAAGGATGCGAGGACTTGGATTACTGGCGCCTGGTGAATGATCACCCGGTTTATGCTAAACGGAAGGCTATATCATATTTCTCTTGGACTCGGATCAAAACAGATTGGCCAGTCATCCGTCTCGGCAGAAGTCTTTAAAACGCTGTTATTATATCGTCAGAAAAAACAGGAATGAGGTTAATCCAATTAGGCTTTGTATGGCTCAAAATGATTGAGTAACGATTTATGAACAAAAAGAGGTCAACTCTTAAAAAACGATTTACGAAGTAAGCTTGTTCTTAATTAATTACTTATTTACTCTCAAAAAGGTAATTCGTTATCGCTTCAGACCCATCCGAACTCAAACAGAGTGCCCGAAAGTTAGATCTTCATTTAAAGTTAATTACCCTCCACTGAAATCTCGAGAAGTACTACCCCAGCTATATATAAACACATCCATCCTTCTAAAATTAATAACTCTTGAAAAAAATGCAAATTAGAAACGCAAACGGCCCGACTTGGTAGTGTAGTTTGTTTGGCAAGGGAAAAACTTTCTAAATGGCCTGCCCAAAAATGTTGAATTATGTAGATTTCATACCCTTTTCGGGGGACTAAAATCGCAATCATACGCACACAGGACCCACTTCAAATGAAGGACACTTTTTGTGAGCTTACCTGCACAAGCCAGGAATTTGGCTCTCCTCCCTTTTGACCTTTAATGCCCACTAATTGGCCACGCGTTCAATATTACCCACATTCAAAATTCCTGCGTCAATGTGCGTGTAGAAGTGAGACTGGTCAAAATTGAGTGCGTGGGGCGTGTCAGGTGTATTGAATTCGAATCGAACAACAACGTCGAACGGAAAACAAATTCTAATTATATTCATAAAATCATAGTTTTTGGTTTTTCTTAAATGTTTTTAAAACAATAGCAGTCGCAGCAAAGCTACGCTGATTAAACTTTATTTTTGAAAATTCTCTATTAAATCCGATTTTTTACAAAAATTATTTTTAGATTTTTTGATAAAAAATAATTTGTTTTTTTTCGATAGCAGTAAAAATAGTTGTCCAAATATAGAATTCCATACCTCATTGAATTCGTAACAAAATTCCCTATCGATCCATGTACATACATTAAAATGCTAATTTTTTGCCATTTTTTGCAAATTTTGATGATGGTACCCCTTATCGAAAATGTAAAAATTTGTCAAATTATTTTTTTTCGAATATCAAAAAAGTTGGGATAGACATAGTTAGCTATGTTTATTAGCAGCACAAAACAGTCTTTATTTTAACTGTGCGGCCATTTTTTATCAAATTATGGCAAAAACGCCAATTAAAAATTACCGACTTTTTACAAAAATTTTTTTTTTCGATTTTTTGATTAAAAATAATTAGTTTTTTTCGATAGCAGTAAAAATAGTTGTCCAAATGTAGAATGCCATACCTCATTGAATTCGTAACAAAATTCCCTATCGATCCATGTACATACATTAAAATGCTAATTTTTTGCCATTTTTTGCAAATTTTGATGATGGTACCCCTTATCGAAAATGTAAAAATTTGTCAAATTATTTTTTTTCGAATATCAAAAAAGTTGGGATAGACATAGTTAGCTATGTTTATTAGCAGCACAAAACAGTCTTTATTTTAACTGTGCGGCAATTTTTTGTCAAATTATGGCAAAAACGCCGATTGAAAATTACCGATTTTTTACAAAAATTTTTTTTTTTCGATTTTTTGATAAAAAATAATCCGTTTTTTTTTTATAGCTGTAAAAATAGTTGTCCAAATGTAGAATGCCATACCTCGTTGAATTCGTAACAAAATTCCCTATCGATCCATGTACATACATTAAAATGCTAATTTTTGGCCATTTTTTGCAAATTTTGATGATGGTACCCCTTATTGAAAATGCGAAAATTTTTCAATTTTTTTTTTCGAAAATCAATAAAGGTGGGATAGACATAGTTAGCTATATTTATAAGCAGCACAAAACAGTCTTTATTTTAGCTGTGCGGCCATTTTTGGCCCAGTTATGTCGAAAACACCGATTGAAAAGTATCTGATTTTTTACAAATAAATGTTTTCTTCGATTTTTGGATAAAAAATAATTCTTTTTTTTTCGATAGCAGTAAAAATAGTTGTCCAAATGTGGAATGCCATACCTCGTTGAATTCGTAACCAAATTTCCTATCCACATGAGCTCAAAAAAGAAAATGAAATTTTTCGCAAATTTTTATTTAAAATTTCATTATTTTAGGCCCAATTTTAGGTCCAATTCTATACGAGTGAAAATCTGTGTATTTTTCTATCTCACCCACTTTAGCTGAACTTAATGGTGCCGCGCGAATGCTGAAACCGGCGAAACAATCAGTTGGCAAATTACTGGCAGAGCCAAATGAATGTTGAAATACTTTTTGGCTTTAACTGTTACTTCGTGCATACGTGCACAAATAACCGTTATAATGCGGCTTTATAGCCCCATCTGCCAGCCGATGATGAAACATAATTATGTTGAATCACTCACGTATCTGAAGGATACAAAGAGCAGCGAAACGGTAAAATGTATCTGTAGGTGGCAAATGACAGACGAAGCCCATTTTCAGGCGAAAGAGAGAAGCTCCCAAATGAAAGTGAACGGAAACAGCAGCAATTATACCCACAAATCCCTAAGACGAACCAATCAGCTTCTCTGCAATTGTCAATTTGCTTCATATCCTTGAATTTCACCTGAAATTGTGTGAAGAACATTTCTCTTGCATTTTACTTTATGCACAGAAAAGATAACATGGCAGGAAATGTTCACGTTTATTTCAAGCCATTTTTAAATGTTTTAGGTGCTTAATATTCAAGTATGGGAATACAATAAATAGAACCCAAGAACCTAACAATATGCTGATGGAGGCCTTAAATTTCTTGCTGTTGAGCTACATTAAACCCATATTATGGCTATAGCCAACCGAGCAGCCAGACCAAACTTTAAAAATAGGGTTATAAAAGTCCTTAGCCACACAATGAGTAGTGGGAAACGCCGAAATGGAAGGGAAATCCCAACGTCCGCTCATTTAAATGAAAATGCAAATAAGCCAAAGGGCTGCAACAAGAAGCTGATGAGTCGAAAGGAAACTTCTGCACTCTAAGCAAAAAGAAAAAACAAAAAAAATAGCAGTGTAAGGCAGTAACAAAAGTGAACTTGAGCCACCAAAATGCGTTGAATATCGCGGGGGCAGATGGTAATAGTAATGGAAATGGTGATGGTGAAAAAGGGAAAAGCCAAGCGAGTTCAACGCACCAACAAAGGCGGCAACGGCAACAATGGAAATTGGCCAACAAATGTCAGACGGATCCAAAACAGGACAAAGGCGTTTTCCAGGGGCGGAGGAGGGCGTACACGGGGGCGTGGTCATGACCATGTAGGAGACATGAATTACGCACTAAGTGAAATGAATTGCAAAAAATTATACGCCGCAAAGCGACCAATCAAAGCGGAAATAAAGTAACTCCACTACTTCAAACAGTCGCTGTGCTGTACATTCCGGAAAATTCTGCTTAACTGTTGCTGGCCAGAACGGATTTTCCAGACAGTGTGAGGTTTCCCTCCTCGCCTACACGTGCATTTCCCACACACTCGAACATTTAGCACCACCGACAGTGTGAAAACTTGGACAGAACGCACCTTGTTTGGCTTTTGTTTTAGGTTTCCTTGGGGTTTTTTTTCTAGGTTTTCCTTGTGTTGCTCCTAATGAAATTCGCTAAAACTTTTTACTTTTACGGTGATTTTTCATACAGGTTTCGCTCTAGATTTACGTAAAGTACCCGACTCGAAGGATACGAATCACTTGCATGCGCCGCCACTTCCGAATCGGTGGAGAACTCAGCGCGAACTGAGATCCGATGAGATGATGGCTTGGCCACAATGCTGTAAGAGACTGGTTTCCCATGCGATTTTCGCCACCATTTGGCAGTAATAAAGAGGCAACAGCAGGAGCGGCAGTAACTGCAATAGCAACGACCACATCGTCGCAAGTCCTGAGCGGCCGAACAGCTGACTTTTTCAGCCGGTTTTTATAAACGGCGAATTGGTAGGTCACAAAGAGAGTTGACCACAAGCTCACTCTTTAGCAGTTATGAAAAAAGTTCTCTAAGCAAATACACATTTAAAAACTGGTTGAATTTGAGTGGAATGCAGTGTTATTAAACTCAGTAAGGGAAAACGTTATTGATCTTTAAGAATAAATATCGTTTAATATATAACAAATTACGGCGAATTCCTATGCATTTCTAAATGTTTGAAAAAGTATGGAGTGATGGAAAAATCGTCGAATTTTTGTAATAAAATACTTTTTAACAAAATCCTTTTTTTTAAGCTGGCAATGATACTTCCAATTCTCTGTAAGGACTCTTGTTTGGTAGGCCTTGTAATTCGCCGTTGGCTAACTCTCTCACTCAGCACATTTTGTTTGTACCTGCGCAGTGGCAAGGACCTCGTAGTCCCCAACCCCTGTGAACTCCCACTCTCCGTTACGCCCAATAAAGCAACTACTACAACAGGCTACACAAAATTGAACAAGTTGCCTACCCCGAAAAAGAGTTGCCCTCGCAGTTCGCTCCTTAGTCTAAAATTATGTTTGTCAAAGTTCCCGACTGTAAAATTTTGTGGCGTGCCCCATTTGATCACTTCGAACGTGGAAAAGTGGGTGGCCGATTGGTGAAGAGGGTAAAAGGGTAAAATGCAACCACAACAATCTGCGCAACAGAAGCGACAAAACAAACGCAACCCACACTTGACCGCATGCCTCGAGTCGACTGGCAATCGAGACCACAAAATGTTCAAGCACTGCGGAAAAATGTGTCATCGAAGTTGGTTATTCAAGTGGCATTTATCCACAAGCAGATAACAGCAAACCACATTTAACAGAATATTTAAATAATTTTTTAATTGTATAATATTAACGAAGAAATGATGAATAGTATTGCCCTTTTCATGTTTGGAGTTGCTTTAAAGGTTTTACTTTGGTTCCAATTCTTTAACTGTACTTTTACACACATGATTACGAATTTCGCGGTGTACCACGCGGCGTATGAGTAACGCTGCAAAAGGGGAACGCCTGTCTTGTGTGATAGTAATTATCGGGCACAAAGGTTGTCAATGAGGCGTTTGCCGCCTCCGCTCCGACGCCCACTTGGACACGCCCCCAGGGGGGTTTCATTCAAGCGAATATCGCTCATACGCCCGCTGGGCTTCCCAGGCACATTTAATGGGGTTAAGTGAGTTATGATTATTTCAGCGATAGAAGGAGGCAAACATGCAGAAAAGGAACTCCAGGACACACACACACACACACACACTAGCACGCCCATGTGGTTGGTTTATTTATGGCACAGCCCTCCTTTACTTAACCACATTTTGAGGTCCTTGGAGCGGAGCTGCCTACCGAGTCCCGGCGTAGACAAAAAACAAATTAGAGCCGGGTGACATTTTTATTGCTATTAAGCCTGGTGTGCCAGTGATTTTGTGTGTGTTTTGTGTAACGAGAGCAATGCTCGGCTCCTGAGGTAAATGAACTCTTTGTGGAGAATATTTCTTAGCTTCAAAACCATATTGTTTGGCTTCTTAAAGTCGAGGCAAAAACACTTCCGTTGGGCAATTTTCAATTACCCAAGAATCCACATGGCTTGACGACATAAATCATGGCCCGAATCCCAAAGGACAAACAGATCGATGGCAGATATTTAAAAAGAAATACGTATATCCCATTGGCCTCTACTCCCGCAGACTCCCGACCTAGCTTAAATTACCCGACGAAATCATACACCTCATTAGGCAAAAAAGGCCAAACATAATTATGAAAAAAAGGGCCGCAAATACAAAAGCCCTAGAAAACACAATAAGACGCCAAAGCAAACTCAGGTCATGCAGTTGAATGTCCTTTTTACGCCACAACATCACGAACCAATGGAGGGCCACAAGAAAAGTTTGAGCAGCTCCTTGAATTGGTTTCATTATGCGACCACGACTTTCCCTTTTTGTTGAAAGAAGACTTTCAGCTTTAAGCTCTTACTTTTTCTATTTTGAAAGGAAAATAAATACCTTTCAGGGGCTGCAGTACTGCGGGGCTAAGGCTCGTCAGTCTCTGACCCCACGAGACAGACAAATTGTAAACAAAATTCTATACGGCCAAATTTTATTCCTAGCATGCCTAACTTTTTTATTTGTTTTTACACTTTCATCTAAGTTTGAGCTAGGCAAGTTTTTGGTTTCTACTTTTGCCACTAAAAAGTTTTCTATTCAACTCTGTCTGGTCTGCATTTCTATTGGGTATTAGGCATTTCGGTTTGCGACGTTTGTCAAAGTTTTCAAAAAAAAAAAGTTAAGCTATGTTAAAAAAAAATGTTGATATATTTTTATTGCAACTATGAATTTATTTTTGTATATTGCCCATGTAATATATTATGCTTTAATTTTGTAGTTAAATACTCCACATAAAACCCAAGCTAAATTTATCTATTAATTTTGAAATTATTTTCATCTCACGATTATTCGACATACTCTACATTTTACACAGAACTCTACATGTCGTGAAGCGCCATCTATCTCTGAAAAAGCTTTTGCTTTAAAGCCAACTAGCCGAGGCGCAAACCAAAGTAAACAGCCTGAAAAGTTAAGGTTTCAATTCTGTAAATTCGATAAAAAATATTTCCAATAATATTAGCAATAATCCATATTTGCGGCGGCAACAACAACAACATTTAAATAACATATTCTCTACGATTTTCAAATTTTGATTTTTTATTACCAAATGTGTTAGTCAATCGATAAAAATTAAATGGGACATGGATATGAAACTCAAACTACACACACAAATAAATAAATAAAAAGCATTAGCAACGCAGAAAAGGAAACTAAAACAAAAACTTGTCAGAATCGTAGATTGTTTTTTAAATAACATTTTATTAATAATATATGTTTTATTTGCTTCATGGCTCCTGCTTCCATTTGTCTGGTAAATTATATAAACATTTAAATTATAGCGAAATAATGAATGCTACGTAAAAATGGTTCGCTGTCAAACTTAAACTATTAAATTTTGAGCTGAAAATATACAAAGAGATTTTAGAAAATATTGTATCATTAGTAGATGGTAAATGTAGTTTGTCTTAGTTCGTTGGTAAATCATTTTCGAATTTCTCGTTTATGTGCTTAACATTATTTGGGGGAGTACATATCGTGGATTAAGTATTTAATTGATTAATTAATAGAGCATAATTAAGTAAACGTATAAAAATCATTGGCACAAGTTGCAGTCAAATTAACAATTAATTAAGAAGGAAAACGAGGAAACTGTGTTAAAGAACTAATTTGTTTTTACCACGGTTAGAGAGCATTGATGAATGGTATAATTTTCGTTTGCAATTGCACAGTGGGTATCAAATTATATAATAAACATAATTTTCGATTCGTATAACATAAATTGCACTTAGCATAGAAGTTGAGAATACTTTTGGTTCTTGGAAATAAAAGCTAATTTAAACATAAATGTACACACATATGTATATTCATCCTAGACTAATTACTGTACGTGGAAAAAGTTTAAGTGCACTTGGTGGCTAATTCATAAAAAAAAAAATCATAATTTTCTCTCTTTCCAGTTTCACCATAATTACAACAAACAATATAACAGCAACAACAGTCGGGCCATAAACGGCGCACTCAGGTGAGCGCAATTGCAATAATGATAATCACACCAATTACGATCAGGCACAAAGTGAGCAAATCGTTTGGCGTAATCAGGCCCACAGTGCAGGCGACAAATACGTGCTCGAGTGTAGTCCAACCGCCCCGCGTTGCACCACCAACCGCTCCAGCTGCATCTGCCGCCGCCTGTGGTGCAAGTGGTGCCACAGTTCGCACCTCGCCGAAAACGGAAAGAGCCTTGCAGCTGGTGGACGGGCGGTTATCATCATTAGCGGGACTCGCCGGAAGTCCTTTGCGACGATGTGTCTGGGTCTCAGTTACACTGTCCTCCTCTTCATTTGCCTTTCCTTCACTGCCTGCCTGCCTTTTCTCGGTGCTGTTGTCATCATTGTGAATCGATTTAATGGCTTCGTTGAGTGGCTCTGATTTAATTTCTGGCTCCACTTGGGTTTCGTAATTCACTTTCAGCTCGGAAATGCTCAGGTTAAGTTGCGGGGTCTCGTAAACGATGCTCTTGCGCCGTGTGAACGGCATTACGGAGTCGCTTTCGTCCAGTTCCAGTTCCACCAGTTGGTCATATGAAATTTCGTTCAGTCCAGTGGCGTTGAGTTCTGTGGCATCCAGATCTATGCTGTCTAGCTCGTTATACGTTTCGTTAAATTGGCATTCGCTAATTTGTTCTTTGTCAAGTCTACTTTTGTCAAGTTCTGTGTCCTCAAAGTTGTCTAGTTCATCTAACTCGTCAAACGAAGCCTCAAGCATTCTGTCTATGATTTCCGATTCGTCCAGTTCCGTTTCGTCCAGTTTAAAGTGCATCTCATCAAATGCAGATTCGTTAAGTAAGCTTTCGTTAACCTCGATTATGGCGAAACTGAGGCCATCTACTTCATCTGGCGTTATTCTTTGCAGGGTCTCAATGGCTACATTGTAAACCTCCTGGCTCAAACTCACAGTTTCGTTAAGGTTCAATTCTTCTACTACAGATACCAATTCTTCTTGCGCTAAGCTGTCTTCCCCCATTGTTGGTTCGGTTTCTGCGCTACTCTCTCTAGAAATATTTAAAGTACCCGCACTGAGACTTTCGTTCAGTTCTATTTCCTCCCGTAGACTCTCTTCTAGCTCTTCTTCCGTGGGTAAGGGTGGGAATCCATCTGTTTCCGAACGCTTAGCATCTCCTAAGCACTCCGTGTCCGTCTGCTCCTCATCCGTTGACTCCGAAGCACTGATGGATACCTCGGATACGTAATGCTCCCGGACTTGAAACCGACTATTGTAAGCGGACTGCAGTTCCAGCGAGGCATTCGCATGGTTAGCCAGCGGATAATCCGTGAGACTTACATTCCCAGAGTCCGGATTGGAGGAGGTCTCTTCCAGAGAACTCAAAGAATCGAATTGAGTTAAAACAGCATTCGGGCCTCCTTCCGGCAGTGGACTTGCCCCTTCATCACGATCCATTACTATGCGAATCTTGCTGGCATAAATCCTATTGAAGTTGGGCGACAACTTGAGCGTGGACTCCACCTCCTCGTGATCCTGCTCCGGAATGGTCTCTAGCTTATAACTATGGCTACTACAAGTGCTAGCATTATCGTTAGAGGTTGGATGGGTGGTTGAGGCTGAGGTGGAGGTGCTAGTAGTAACATCAAGTTGAACATTCAAAACGGGATTAGTAGCGCTATTAGCTGGTTCGAGCTGGGCGGGATTAGTAGTATTGGCATTGGCATTGGCAGTGTCATTGGCGTTGGCGGAATCGGAATCAGGCGAACTCGGGGCCTCAGTGGTGGCGGGATCATCTCCGTTACCTGTGGCATTATGCGTAAGCCGGCTGCGGCGCTGCTGTTTCGGTTGCTCCTCGATGCCAAAAATGGCGGCCAGCTCCTCGCTTGAGTTGTACTGTGACGGTGAGGATGTGGAGGAGCAGGAAGCTCCACGCTCCCGGTTTCTGCCCCTTCGATCACCCACGGGCGTCAACTGCAGTGGCGGTGGCGATACCGATGGGGCGGATGGCTTGGACTCCACACTCGGATTAGTAGTGCTACTGATCGTATTGCTCTGACTCGTGCTCATCGTATTGGTGCTAATGGTGGTGCTCTGCGGTGTGGACTGCACCTCGTACGAGGTGGTGCTAAATGTCTTGATCGGATCGGTGCTTGGTGCATGGCAATCACTGCTCTGCGACTTGATGTAGTCGCTGGAGGAATATGGATTGAAGGAGGTGATGCTCGAGGAGAGCGGACGGCTGGCGCGCGAGGGACTCGACGACTTTGCCAAGCAGTCGCTGCTTGAGCTGAACGAACTGGCGGTGGTGCTCACATTGGGTGGGAAGCTCCCGCTGCCACTCCCACTCGTCAGACTGGGGGCGGTGGTGCGCTGATCATCGGTGGTAGTGGTTGAGCTGCTGCTCTTCGCCTGACGCTCGCACTCCTGCATGATCTTGTCAATCTCCTCGAGCGTCTGGCTCTTGGCTTGGGTCTCTGGAACGGGACAAACGAGAGTGGCATCAGCGGCTGCTCCGCCCGTTGCGTTGGTGTTGCTGTTGCTCATATTACAGGTGGCCAGGTTGTCGTAGTCCGGATTGTTGGCCAGCTCGCTCAACTGCCGCATGCATCGTCTGGCGATGTGCTCGATCTTGTCGGATTGTATGGGATCTAGTTTCTTGATAAGATGCGGCATCACCAGCTGTTCACCTCCTGGTCCAGTCTTAGTGGTCTGTTTCACTTGAAAAGCTTCCTGAACTACCACCGGTGGTTCTGTGGTCACAATGTCCTTGAGGATCTTCTCACAGACCGCATTAGCAGCTTCGGAGACCTCATCGATGGCTCGGATGAGTTTGCCCTCTTTGTGTAGCTTCCTTAGGGGCTTATCCTGAGGTTCCTGACCCTCCTGTCCCGCATCTGGCAGAGTTTCGAGCAGCATCTGGCCACAACGCTTGGCCGCCTCGGAGACAGCTTCAATCTGCTGCAGTTCATCCTCTAATCTCTGTTGCTCTGCATTCAACTTTGGTCTCGCAGCTGTGATCAAAGCCTCCTTGCGTAGTTCATGGAGTTCCTGACTTAGTTTAATGCTGCTGGCCTGCGCATCCTGGGCAATCTTGTTGAGAGCATCATCCAACATGGGTTCAGGAGTCAGACTCTTACGGGGAGCTGGCACAGGCGCTGCCTTGGGTGTTTCCTCTTTGGACAATCGCTCTGGCAGCTGGGCAATAGCGCCTCCTTGACTGGGATGCCTAAACGGTATGGGATGGTGTTTTCTAGCCAAGTCCAATTCCTCATCCTGAGCTTTTAACTTTCGGAGAAGATCCAGTGTGGCGGGTACATCTTTGGTATCACTGCCATCCTCACCCTGCAGATTGGACATGCTGCCAGCTCTTTCAAGGTTGCGAGTCAGCTCCATGTAGCTTTTGAGATCTCCACCAGACGGTTTCGCCGCGTCTCTTTGAATCAGATTGTATATGTTGGCCGATTGGGTGCGAACAGCCCGTTGCTTCTTTTGCATTGGGTAAACAAAACTGGATTTGGGACCAGGAGGATCTTTTCTCAATGAACGCACAGCCAGATCATCTTTAATGATGTCAGGAGAGCCACTCTTCTTCTTAACCCTCACTGGCTCCACGTGAAGATAATCGGACTGTGGAGCAGGCACGATGGGTCCCACTGGGATGCCAAATGGAGGCTGCTTCTCCGAGGGCCGATGTTGCAGATTGGCCAACTGTAGGTTCCTGAAGGCCACATCATCTCTGATTGGGTCAGGTTCTCCGGTTGGCGAATCTTCATCCTCGTAGTCATCAGCATGCGCCAAAGCAAACTTTTCAAAATCGCTGGGAGTTGGCACCCGCATCTTGGAGGAAATATCCAGCCTTGGCTCCTGTTTGGGCTCGGCAGGTTCAGTGAGTCCTAGTGACTTGTAAATGGCCTCCAGTTCATTGATGGCCTCCTCCAAATTGGCCGGCTTCTTGCGGGGAAAGTAAACAGGAGGTGGTGGTGGCGCCACTGCTGGTGTCGAGCTCATTTTACGCTCCGGATAAACTGGGGGAGGTGCCTGTTGATGTTGCTCCCTCTTCTCCGCCACGTACTCCTCGTACTTGTTGGGCAAATCCTCGCCAGATCGCCGGTTCTGATAATGGTGCGGCATGGAGTTGGTCTTATGCACATCCCGATGACGAATCTCCACATAGTTTTGGTTTCCATGCTCTTGAGTGGGTTTTATGTGCAGACTCCCACACACTATGTTATCCTGATTCGGCGAGGGGTTGACTGGTGGCGCAGTCCTCTTAGGCTTCTGCACCTCGGAGTACATAGGCATGGGATAGGTTCTAAGTTCACTCAGTCGCGAGCTGGAGAACGACCGGGGTTTGTCCAAGGGCTGCTGGGGAGCGGGACTTGGTGTGGGTAGCCCACTCTTAGAGGTTCGCAATATTCCACTAGATGCTGGCACCCCTGTGTTGTCCATCCTGCCTGCATCCATCATGTGTATGGGCTTCCTGGAGCGTGGTGTTGCATCTGCCACATAGTGGAAATCAATACCATTCGGCAGGGATTGCTTGCCAGGATTTGCGTTCCTCTCGGATCGCGTGATGAATCTCCTGTGATGCGGTTGCTGTTGACTCACTGGCGCACTGACTATTGACGAACTGGGCTGGGAGTTGAGCGAATGCACCGACTGGTAGTGGGGTGGCTGCCAAATGCGATCATCCGACGCACAGCGACTATTGTGATCGAAGGCGTAGGACACGGGACGCAGGTCTCCAGAGCTGGAACCAATCTGCCCGGAACCTCCAGCATGCACTCTCCTCAGAGGATCCCTTGGCGGCGGTGGTGGTGGCAAGGGCTTGCTCTGCATCCTTCCATTCATGTTCTGCAGGTGTATGTGACTGTCGTAGCTGATGCTTCGCTTTCCATCGTTTTGCATCGCATTCTGCAGGTTCTTTTGGGGCTGCGGTTGCCACTGGACATAGCCAGTGGAGGCATTCGTTGGCTGGTAGATGGATAAAGGCAGTGGCTGCGTTTTGTATCGCTGCTGGGCTACAACGGGTGCTCCGCCATGACTTGGTTCGCCATCCCGGGACAATCTCTTGTAGTAACGCTCATTGCGGGCCGCTCGACTACGCCGACTTTGTCCAGCAGCAGAACCCAGATGAATACTCTCATCGCTGCGGTATTTGGAGAACGTGGAGGAGTTCAGCGAGATCAGTTCCTCTTCGCTGGAGTGAGCTCCTGGTGGCTTCGGACCTCGCTGTGCCGATCGTGATTTGGGCTGCTGGTAACCATTTCCCTGTACTCCAGGCTGCATCAGTAATCTCCTGTCCAGGGAGTTACTCGATCGCTGATAGTAGCCAGGTTGATTTTGATAATACGGTTCCGGTTGTATGGACTCCAAAGGCAAGAAGAACTCATTGTCAATATGAGGCTGGGGAGGATGTGGTGGAGCCTGCTCTTGCCGCGGACTCACCACAATGTGATCGAATTTGCTGCTACCTCGCGATCCTTTGCCATGCTTTCCCTTTGGCTTGCTGGCTGACTGACGCTGGGCAGGCACGAATCCCGCCTTGCGATCTTCTTCGCTAGAGGAGGCACTTTCGGCCTCCTTTTTTTTACGAAAGAGCCTCCCGAAGGACCATTTCTGTTTGCCGGAAAGCTGCTGCGAGGATCCTCCAATGCTGTGGTTGCCCCTTAGCCGATCCATATCCTCTTCCTCGTCCTCCTCCTGTTGGTGATGGTGATGGATGTCCGCTGTGGTGGTGGTGGTCGTGATCACCTTCGAATCGTGGTCGTCGGCGCTGTTCCGGTCATTGGTCAGCTGAAGCTCCCTGGGCAGCGGCAATTGTGGCCGCCAAGTGGTCTGAACAGTCTGTAAATAAAGCGAGAGAAATAGAGAGTGTTTAGTTGATTTTACTCAAACGCAATCAAGATACGTGTGTGTATTATTTGCCCGCAACTCGCGGAACTGTGAGTCTGATAAGATTTCGTGGTGCCAAGTTATGTTAACTTGGCCCAAAGACCTCGAGATAAGCAAACTCAGTGAGTCTTGAACGATCTTTGCGGCCATCTCAAAGGTTTAAGCTTTTTTACGACCTCACGTCGCTTGCATTTACATGACAACCTGAAATATAACTCCATCTGATCCAGGGTCGTTGGACCCTAGCTTTTTAAATATATTTACAGCTTTTCATTTTTCACCGTGTAAGAAATATCTAACTTCAATCTTTTTCCACGTGTCAAGTGCGGTTTTTTTCTTCCTAAGCGAAATCATTAGCATACGGCTCCCACACAGTACATGTACACACTTTTTTAGTGAATTCAGAGCGGAAACAGCTTATTATCATGGCAAATTAAATGCTTAGCAGAGTACTTTGCAAAGCGACTTGAAAGCAAGCTATCTAGATAAACCTCTTATCACTTTGTGTATACATAATGCATATTGTATTGTTTGGTTCCTGGAATTAATTCAGCCAATTCGCTCATGATCCATCAAAGCTTTTAAGACCCGAGGAACTATTTAATCTTATCTGACAATCCCATTTGCCAATTGAAAGGCCCCGCAAACAAATGCTGAAACTAATTAATTTAATTTATTTTACAGCCCTCTCCATACAATTTTCATTCCGGTATTCAATTTGTTTATTTTTTTTTTCTTTTTTGAGGATATTAAACGAAAATAAACCAAATTGAGTGTGAAATTCGATGGGGAGGGCATATATAATATTTGTTTATACAGAAAGCTTTGCAATTGTGCTGCTTTTGGGGCACCAGGCGGCGTTTGGGATCTGGACGCATCATTTCCGTTGCTGACGCCATTCGAAATAGCTAAGGATGACGGCAAATGATCTCGGGCAGAAGAATATCGCAAAGGGTTACACTTGTTTCCCTTCCAAGTGGTAAACATATAATGGGAAACATAAGCATAAAGAGATTATGCTTGTGACGAATGACATTCGATATGGTTGGCATCTGTAAACGAACACGAACTCGAGGATCACTTTAAGTTTTATTTTGGAAAACAATGGCTTATTAGCAGTATTCATTTTCACTACATCTAAATGCTTTTCGATATTAAAAGATCGTTCTTCAGCATTATTCATTGAGTAACACAACAAAAAGCCTCTTTATATCTAGTCTTTTAGAATCACATACAAATTTTCAAAGCCTTAACATTTGCCTTTCATAACAATTCAAAGTCTCGTAAAAATTTTAAGAACTTTTTCGATTGAATTTTAAAAACTTCAACGAACACATGTCTCATCTTGCGGTCAACATTCCCTCACTTGTCAACTTTGATTTACAGATGGAAATATATGCAGCACTCCTCCAAAAATCTTTGTTCCTCAGCGTGATTCACAAGCGGTTTTAGAGACTCATTATAAAATCTGATCTAGACTATATTTATGTAAATTACATGTGAATTTTTACTAGGGAATTTACGGTCTCCTAAACAGCTGCGTAATGTCGGGCAATGTGCCAGTAAAAATCATATGCGGCTGGCTAAGATGGCCAACACAAATCACTCATACGCAATGGCGCAAGCCGACCAAACAACAATAGGAACACATATCAAACGGGCGATTGTATCTCTGGTGAAACTATTAATAGGCACACGCAACTCCAGATGCGAAAACGAACGAGATTCCCGAAACTCAAATGGCAAATCCCCAAAAAAAAAAAAGACGGGCAAAACGAGAAATATTTGAGAAAACTTATAAATAAAACAGGCATCAAAAGTACAAACTGGGTGGAAATAAATTCGCGCGATATAGATCGAGGTATATAGAAGTAAAATCCGTATCCGTTCGGTTCCGATCCAATCTGATACGATCCGTCACGAGCACTCGCGCTTTCTAGACTGATTACGGGCTAAGGAAAAACTTTCCGTAAAGATCGATTCGAAGGCGACTAAAAAGCTCCCAAAAGAAGCTCCCCAAATGGGCAGAAGAGCACCTATAGAACTTAAGAGAACCGGCGAATGGGGTGAAGAATTCCCAAGAGTGTGTTTTACATGGCGCTGCTCTATCAGAAATCCCTTTAGTTAGTCCCTAGGCCGTAGGCTAAATTTCAATTAAGTAAACAGGCAAATGGAAACTAAATTGATTTTTCTAGCTCTTGCCCAAATCGGGATCATTAAAAGTGTATTACGTTTGCGGGCAGTCAATGAACTTTTACCCCGCCTCTGGGCTTTTTAATTAAGGCCGAAAATACACAATTCAATTAAGTGGGCAGGGAAAACTCTTCAGGTGAAGGCGGTTCATACATTCATCCTCCAGCGGAAAATTACAAGCACGCACTCAGAAATAATTTATCCCCAATGTTGGAAATTGACTTTGTCGCTTTTATAAAGTTTCCCCTTTAAAATTGTCTAGTTAGTAGATTTTTCACCATTAATTCTTATAAAATTATAATTTAAATCGTATATTTGAACTTTAAGAATGTATTTCACCCAATTATTTGTATGAGTGTATGTCACCTTTTGTTTTTGGTTCTGTCACTCGATTAACAAGATCATTAATTTCGGAAGAGACGAAGGGAATATGCGACCAACTTCTGGTTATGAATGTTCCCCGAAAATAGCATCTCTATAATACTGATCGAAGATGTTCCACTTGTGTCACATAAACATGTCCAAATGATTCACTCCTGCCGTATATAAACGATGGCTAATGCAATTATCTGTAGTCCAAAGGTAGGAAAACCGTTTAGACAGCTGGGAAAATCGAAAAACTGGCCTCGAGCTATGCGGAAAATCTAGACGGTGGCGTAACTAAAGTGCACTCGAAAGTGGGTGAAGTGAGTTCCATCTAATTATAGTCGGACATTTGCTATATATACACTGGGGAAAGATCAGACGCCTGAGGAACGCGGCAATATGGGTCACAATTCTCGAGAACTTGGGGTAGAGAACTACCTGGGCAAACTCGGATAACCTTGGATTCCCGGCTAACCGCTTCAATAAAAATGTATTCAAATCGAAATTATTTTGCAGCTGTGCGGCGAGAAGTTAATGAACTAAAACACGAATTTTAATTACATGTTTAATGACTTCAATTTAATAATATCGCTGCTGGTGGGGAACTTCAAAGCTGACAAGATATATGCGGTAAGTGCTGTACATATCAAGGGATAAGTGAAGTGTATTTATAAACTTGGCAGCGTTGTTTGAATACCGTTTTAAGTATCTGCCACATCCGCTTGCAAAAGCATCTCTGCGGCATCAAAAGAAGTTGAAATATCTGTGCCAGAGCAGAAAATCCCCCAAGCTTATCACACATATTATGCAAAAAAGCCGCAAACTCAAATGCCAAGCCGAAAATAAGAAATTTCTGCGCGGAGCTGAAGTCTTGAGGCTGACAGAAACAAGTGGTTTGGCTCCACTTGGCACCACTTCTAATTCATTCGGGATGGCCCCCAACAAACGAATGTCTCTGTCTTTCTGCGGCTTTCGGCTTTCGAGCATGCATAATCTATACTAATTTCTATGCTCGGAAACGTGGGGTCAATAACACCCCATTAGAACTGACCAACTCAGCTGGAAAAACTTTCCCCCATTCCCTCACTCCAGAATTTAATTATTATTATTTATGCACAGCACGTGTTGCACTTCTCGGCTGCAAGTCAGTATGTTTGTTTATCCCGACGAGCTAATGACTAGTGCGTGATATCGCTGATGTTGCCATATTCCCATTGTTTCGAGTGTGCCTTGCGTGAGGGAATTGCCGAAGGGAGTATCTTTTGGGTATCAGAGTGAACCAGGAAGTACGCTCAGCTAGCATCGCTTTTCAGCCTTCCTCGCATTTCTAATTATGCATATTTTGTTCATTTTCCACGTCGGCCGGAGCCGAAAAATGTGAGAATTTGTTATGCTGATATGGTGGTTTTTGGGATGGGGTTACTCAAGAATTTTGCTGCACGTATGTATACACATATAGTTTGATTAATATTATATATTGCGGAATGAACTGAAATAAACTTAAACTAATTATAAAAGAAAATCTTCTACTCAAAGTGGGTTCTATTCGGTAACCCCTTTGCATCTCTTTTCATACCAAAGCAATTTTCCACTTGTCCAAAACATGTTTTCAAAAGTTTCTATATTCCACAAATTCAAATTTTTCGCTACTCAGCGCCCAACTTTAACAGGCTATGAAAGCGAAAAACAATTTTTGAAAGCAGCCGCAGGCATAAAAAGTGTTTTGTGGTGGCTGTAATTTCATAAGAAAATAAAAATTCTGCGTGGCCAACGCATGAGAAAATATTTTGCATATCTAAACGAAAAAATACACATAACAAGACAACAAACAGAAGAAACTTGTCGCTTTCGTTTTCAAATATCGGGGCGTTGAACTTTTCCCAGAAAAGCCGCGTTTGACATGGAGATCTTGGGCAGTTGGCCTTTGGGCACCTCATCGTACCTATTGGTTTACACTTCACCTTTCTTGCTGTTTGTTATACAAAACCGACTTTCACTGGAAGTCATTAATTTTCACCCAAACTCGAGTGTGAGCCAAAGAAATCAGCATTTGATCCACACACATGTAAATCGATTTTTAATTGCTACGAAATGTGCGTTGGGAAACTTGGCAGCCTAACAAGCAGGTGGTAAGTATGCATTTAAATTTATGAAAATTATTTCTCCGATTATAAACTCCCTTTCTGGGAAGGGGGATCGCAGATTGAGTTGCACAGCCGGCTAATTTGTAGCGTTTAGTTAAGTTCGATTCGATAGGGAAACACAAAATCTGCATAATTACGCGAAACTGTTGAAGGCCTTTTGCGTAAGCTTATGTTATTCGATACAGAGTCGTGGGATTTGGGCTTTCGT
Organism: Drosophila santomea; assembly: GCF_016746245.2. Lineage (NCBI taxonomy): Eukaryota > Metazoa > Arthropoda > Insecta > Diptera > Drosophilidae > Drosophila > Drosophila santomea. The sequence continues at coordinate 9,682,733 of NC_053018.2, forward strand.
TTTGGATGAATGAAATGGTAATCGGAGCAACAGGTTCACTGGAGATGGCTCAATCCGAGCTTATATCCAAGATCTGAGTTTCTGAATGAAGTCAATTATGTTTGTGATTTATATTAAGAGGAAGTATGAGTTCTTGGTTAGAGTGCTCGTTTAATTAGCACCTCAAATTTTAAAACAAATTGATTTTCTGCCTCAATTTGGTTCTGCAATTAACGCCTTGACAGATTTGCGTGTTTGTTTAAAGAATTCTAATCGTCGTCCGTCGAGGTAAAGACAGAACAAAGTCTTTGAAGGTTAAAATTAAAAGTTTGTTTGGCTTTGCGTGGGCAGTGACTGAAGTCGTATAACTTTTATGATCATTCAGGGCTTGCAGGGAAAACGGCATCAAAGGCTGGGAAAGATTTCAAAATAAACACAGACAGCGATCTTTGTTACAGTTCACAAAGCGGAGCATTTTGCTGTCAGACGAGGCAGAAAATGCATTTTTTGCACGCTTCGCAGTCGTTTTAAGCGGTTGAACTTGTTTTTTGTGCTGCTTTGTGGGATTAACAAGCCATTAACACGTCTCAAGTACTTTCAGACTCAAGACCTTGACCCAGCCATCTGAAAAAAGGAGGTAATCGACGGGTAAGACCAAACTTCAATGTCGAACGGGGCGTATGCCGGAATTAATTATGATTTGCTAAAGGCACTTGTTCGAAAAATATACATTATATACACCGCAACATTGCTAACAAGAAAGAAACGTGCATCTTCTTGCGCTACACAGCTATTTCCGTAATATTTTTGGGTTGAAAATACTCGAAATGGATTTTGCCATGGCCCAAAAAAAAAATTCACATCATCATTTTGTTTATAATGCGTACAAACGAAAATTGAGCGGCAGCAAAACGAGATGCTGAAGCGAATTTAATTTGGCGTACTCTTATTTATTTTGGTGTGTTAGATAAAGATGGAATAGGTTTGAATATGGTAATGAATATTTTACATTTTAAGTTGTGTAATTAATGAAGTATACAATCGGTTAGATCTATGGCAACAAGTGAGTTCTTCCTTGTTAGAGTAAATAATGTATTTTATTTTATACACAAACCGATGACTGATCGATCACTTTTGATTTTTCGTCTCTTTTACATTTTAACTCAGTGCTTATTTTCAAAAATTGTTTTCGGATTTTCTGTGTGTGTTTCCTTTTCCATTTTCTTTACTTTGCTGACAGACAGTTCAGTTAAAAGCTAGAGGAAATTTCTTTGGCAGACAATCGAGATGTGCAAAAATTATAAAATATATGTGCAAAGACCACATAAGAATATATTTAGTTAATGCCGGCAAAATCTTCGCGTTTATACATATATGTATACATACACCTGAGATTTGCGAATGAAAAATGTGAATCGTTCGCGAATGAATCACTCTTGAATCAGATGTAGCAACCTGAATCTTTTATATGTGTGCCGCATCAAATAGTTAGTTCTCGTTATTTACGAGTTCCGAGGGCAAGGCCAAGTTTGGCATCTTTTTAGACTTTGGCTAGACAAGAGACTAGCAAGAAGGAAGCCGACAATTTGCATGCTAGAGCAAAGGCATTAAATTGATTTTACATATCGCGAAGCTGTTTTTAACATCCTTTGAGCGGGAAAAATAGCCGGAAGCTAGCATTTTACATTTCCGCTCCGCAACAAAGACCGCAATTGAACGGACAGTGATTACGGTTCGGTTTAGTCGAGAAATTATACGTTTAACTTTCAATCTTCACAGTCAATGCATGCCAAACAAACTGTGAACATGCATATGTACATGGGATACATGGGTACATGACAGGTGGTCTAGATTTTGTGGCCCAAGGTTCGAGAGCCTTCATTGCGGATTAGTTGCAATTATTGTGGCCTCTTGACATTCTTCTTTATGAAAGACCGCAGCGGTCAACACAAAACTCAGCACTTACGCACTATCGATTTTTGCCCAGGCTTAAACCCATTTAAAACCCCCTCCACTTCCAAAAGAGTGTCATCGATTTGTGTTTGTTTGACAATAAAAAGTCGCCGACATCATCGAATAGAAGACGGCACTAAAGATATATCATCGAACTTGCCCTTAAGGGGCTTCAATTAAATGACCAAATGACCAAAGGGGACTGCGATAAAGAGCAATAAACTAAGGGCTAAACCGAGTAATTAAAAAGCAGCCCATTTGATTTTGTTTGTTGTGTCTTCTCCTTCCCACTGAATTGTTATTGAACTTAATTGGATTTGGTAACTACTTGAACCGAAATGGGTGAGAAAGAGTAACCGAAACCCCGAAGAGCTATCAAAATTGGAAAATTGTTTTCTTTATGTAATTGCGTGGAGCAACGCATATGGATAACGTTGATTTTAATCGTATTTTAAAAGAAATTGTATTTATCACAACAAACTGTTGGCGGTGAGCCACAGGAAAGTGCAATACAAGCAAATAGCACAGTAAAGTGGTTTCAAAATACTGCAGAAACAATTGGGCCATAAAACGGAAAGAGCTAACGAAAACGTTACGGTTCCACGTTTTAATTCAATTTAATTTCTGGATCTAAAGATACCAATCTCTATTTTGACTCAGTGGACCACACAGATGTGTTTCTAGTAATTTTCCATTGTATTTTCCTTTACTTTTTACGAGACTATTTCTCCACTTAACGCCAAAGATTTAGTCGTCAGTCGCGACGATCACGTAACAAATTTCATTTAGTCAGTCGACGTGCGCATTTGGAATAAAACTAAGAACAAGCTAACACTTTTTGCATTAAGCACTATAGTACACATTGTACATAGTTACAATAGACAAGAGAGTAAAACTTTTCCCTTTTATTCGTTTTTATCTGATTAACAGGGAAAACAAATCGAAACTCCATTGGACATGGCATTCAATGTGAGACAACAATTACACAACTCTCGGGCACCAAAAACATGACCATAAAAAGCCCATTTCATCAATGTCAGACGCAGGGGACTGCCCTCATCCCCCCAATCTCCATCTACATCTCCACCTGGCATGTGTCATGGGTACATGGACATGCCCATCACCATCAGCATATGAAACGTTTTTCACAATTTGTGATTTCTTTTTATTTTCCAGCTGGCACACGTGCGGCAATTATACGAGCAGCCAATAATTTCGCTTAATAATACACAAAAAAGACATCGGACTGGCATGGGGAATATAGTGGTTCGATCGAACGTAATTATGGTACTTAAGGTAATCTTTTTTAACGCATTTCTTTGCAGACTTTTGAAGGTCATTGGGTAGCCAGTTCATGACTGGCGAGCATTTGCATCGATTAAATTAAATATAGATAAAGGCACAACAATAAAAGTAATGCTTGCCTCGACTCGTGGCCTCAGTCATGCCAAGTTTATCGATGGAAAAAAAAAACGAAAACAAGTTTTCCTCGTGGGTCTATCGAATTACATTGGAGCGTGAGTTCCGCTTTTAATACGATGCTAGGTGGGAAATATATACGCCTGATTCGCTACGTTTGTTTAAATGAAACGCTATTAAGACCAGTAAAAACCCTTACGCCTCCAAAGAAACACCTCAACAAATGGGTTTGATTGCATCAAGAACCACGCCGCAGAGGCATTGAACTTGAGCCTCATAAAATATTCAAAACCAAAGGTTTTCCTTTTTTCCCAATTGATAAGGCATGAAATGAGTTTGTCAAAGATAAATCATCCTCACAAGATCGAGAAGAAAGGCCAGCGAAGAAAGAAACAGGTAGGAATGGTTCAGGGAATCAAATCCGTATAGTATTTATTCTTTCTTTATTCTTTAGCCTGGCATTTCAAGGAATTACAGAATCCTAGTTTCAGGTAGTTGTGGGTGTGTCATCTTATTGTTTCTTGCAACATCATAAAAATGTTTGATGGGTACGAAGGTACACAGGCATTTTAGGGATGGTTCGGAAAGGGTTCCTGAACTTTAATTGCGTGTTCAGGACGTCGAGGTAATTAAATTGATACATATTTCATGTCAAAGGAATGCGGAATTATATGGTCCACACCCCAGAAAAAAGGAATCCGTAAGAGGATGAAAGCCTCGCCCAAAAAACAAACAGAATTCAACAACGCTAAGCCAGGCATTTATTCTGGCCAAGATCAAATGGCCAGTGACTCCTATAATAAGAGTCGTATTACACACCGAAACGGACCCATCCCAATTTGAATCCAAAACCACAGACGACATTTGAGGATCAGCAGCTCGCTCATGTGTAAATCTGGAGCAAATCCATATCAATATCAATATAGATCGGCTCGTCTTGCCCAAGTTGTTGACCCAGTGTAACGGCAATCCAAGGTTTTAGCGATAGCCTAAGCATCACATTCACTTTAGAAATATTTTATTGCCTCTTTCAATAAAAAAAAAATCTTGGAAAAAAAATATGTCGCATTTGTGATGTATGGGGCTTTCTGTTCCGAGTTCTTATCGACTCAGCCACAATATCATTTGTCAAAGTGTCAACTCCGGGCATTGTTTGTGTTTATATAGTCTGGTGTGGCATCTTCGTTTTGCCCTTTGTTTTTCGCTGTTTGTCCGAAATCTGAGCATTGAAAATTGAGTAATATGCACGGGTATTCGGTATGCGGGCCTCTTTGGAGATGGGTTAGTCGAGATTGGCGGGGAGTGATGCGGCATTTTATAATAATGCAGAGAAAAGAACGATGAGGCACGCTATTCGAGGATTGTAGATTGGGGATTGGCTTTTTGCCGTTGCAGGCAGGTTCAGAAGATTGAAGATTCATTGCTTCTTTGACAAGGCCGGTAGCTCAAAGTGGATAAGGGGAATGCAGTTAAAAATGATCAAGATTAGCGCTTGATGGAAAGTCAAGGTGAGTCGAGTTTGAAAAGTTCTTAGATAGTCTTTGGCTTAAAAGCTTTTGTACATGGCATTTTCACAAGAACCCTATGCATTGGTAGATGAAAAGCGGTGTTTTCAGCATTGAAATGTATTCTTTTATTCGGTGTCTGTAAAGTTTATATTATGAATTTAGATTTCAGAGGTCTTAGACAAGCATACATCACGGTAAATCTTTAATCTTTATATGAATGCTTTCCAAAACAACAATTACAAACTCTTAAATTGAGCAACGCTCGTTAATGTAATCAAATTAAACCGTATTTGGTAACCTATCTCAAGCGAATTTTGCGCACTTGACACCTGAAGTGTCGTCACCTGTCGCACGAGCAGACCTTTCACAGAAAGCCACACATTTACAGCCGTCAATTGATTATACAATTTACCAGTTACCAGTAAATGCTTTCTGCCGAATACTGTATTAACATTGACCGCAGTCAAAGTTGCAATTTCACACGATTCGGGGAGTAAAAGAGAGGAAAGACACCCACCTGAGCAGACTAATTGCAGGTGGGCCAAAAAGCGAGTTGGCGTTTTGGCCAAAAGAAATTTTGTTGTGGTGCTGATTTATACTCGAGTGTTTTGACAACAGGCCGAAGACTTTCAAAACGATTTATTTGGCTTTTTGCAAATCATTTTCGAAATTGAAATTGGGTTAATTGAGCTTGACTTTGAACAGTTAAAAGGGTAGAGGCATTTTTGTGTGTAGGCTGTGTTCCAGAGAAATGTGGATAGAATTCTGAGAGACGGAGAGAAGAGTTTGGCAATCGATCTGTGTGAAGTCTTACAAATGCAAGTTGTGGTTTGAAAGCGTCTTGAATGAAAGCCCCATTCAAGCTCAACGCTTGAGTAGTTTGGTCTGAAGATGCTGGAAACGGGGAGAAATAATGTCTTTAAAATGGTAATACTGATACGCTCAGGCAAATAAGTGGGCAAGTGGATCAATTCTAAGTCTTCTCAGTTCATCTGCAGATGCAGATAACTGTTAGAGTGTTAGATGTCAACTTTCCACATGATCGATGAACCATCAGGTATGGCTTAAGAATATTCCAAACGAAGTCCGCTAATCAAAGAACTATCACAAAAGAACCAAAGATTTTCACTTCATTAGGTGCGTCTTTGTCCCGGGAATCTATGGAGATACATCGGCATACAGCAAACGGCATACTACTCCATACTATCCACCGTTAAATTGTTTTTCGTTCGGCATTTTCGTAATTTACTTGATTAAATGCATTGATCATTAGGCGTTCTCCGCAGAGAGGAAAACTAGTTTACAGAATCCAGATAGTGGCAGGAAGCTGGCACACAAAAATGCTCGTCGAAGGTAAGCCACATTTTCAGCCGAAAAACACAAGACCCAGAAGAAGTAAAAAAACACAATGAGCTGAGGAGACACCTGCCGTCCAAGCCGTTAGCAGTTGGCTACTGCCACACAATGGACCCAAGTCGAAGTCGATGTCGAGCTGTAAGTGGAGGTATCTGGTATGCAACCTGTAGATATGCGCTTTATAATTGCATGAACCGCTGCACCAACTGACCCACTTCGGCACCACTCTGTACACCATATATATGTATACCTATAGCCCATAGAACCTCTAGTCTTAGGCACCCGCAGTCCGGCAATAATGAAGCTTGTTCTGCGGCTTCTGTGGGTCCCCAAATAAAAAGCACAGAGAATAGAAAAATGAATAGGCTAAATTAGTTTTAAACAAATGTAAGCCCGCATGAGCGAACGAGTTAAGGCGATAATTTATGCAATTGCCTCAAGTCTTTGAACTTTTTAGACGAAACCAGCAACTCAGCAAGCTTTTCGTGTTTATTTTGGCACCATAAGGAAAATTTCAAATTAGTAGTCGAAAAGTTCAGCTTTCCAGCATGGATACGCTGCTCCAGAGGATTTCGGAGATATTTAATAACTTTACTTCCCCCGTTGAAGCGGTGGTATACACTCCTAAGAATGCTGAGGAAACACAAGCCTCTGCAAACCAAATTCCAGAAGCATCGAATCAGGAAACTGGGAAGACGAATGATCGCCCTTCACCTGATGCTAGTGAACCCCTAACCTCTGGTGACATTCCAACTCCAGATGTCAGGTTGCAAAAGTTCAGGGAACAAACAACCCCTACCATAAATTACGAGCTGGAGTTTGTTGACTTTGTAGATCGCAACGCTCCTCAGGGTCTATCGAAAAAATTAATGGATATATTGCCGTATCTGAAAGTCAGCTTTTTATCCTGGCCAGCTTTTTGGCTTTGGCGCGGCTACAACTGGCAGTCTAAACGGAAAACGGAGAGAATCTCCTTTTACATTCAAAGGGTTAGAAATACAGCAGCTTAACCTGCGATTACCCTATTAAAAACTTTTCATTTCAGACCTATCAACAGGCCAGGTTAATGCAGTTGGCCATCTTAGCCACTGGTTTATTCACAATATCAATGGGTCGACCTGCCGGCTTGCCAATTGAAATGCACACGGTGCACAATAATCAGGACGAAACGCCTGACATCGGGGACTCCTCTTAGTTCAGGTAAGCCTTGATATATGTTTCTTTCGACACAACAACAAATTTTACACACCAAATACACAACTTTCGGTCAAAATTAAACCTTTCCAAGATGGGCATCCAAAATTATTACGGCAATCTGAAGGAGAAGTTCTTGAGGCTCACTAGGAAGGAGGAACCAGCCAAGGCGGAGATAGCCCACCCACCTCGGATACATAATCTTGGCGAGGAAATACGCATGTTGGTGCACTCGCAGTCCTTTGAAAAGGCCTACAGCACTGCAGCACCATTTCTTTTCGCCAATTTGGGGGCGTGGCCGGGCTATTGGCTGTTCAGAGGAATGGATTATCATGTTCATCGATCGCACATTCCACTGCCCATCTACATAAGACAGGTGAGTAGGTTGCTGTTTCGGTTTGCTATAAACTTTTAGCTAAAGACATTATCCTCTTAGACATACTATCAAGCCAAAATGGTGCAGCTTCTCATTGTCTTGGCTGGCACTTATACCGTATTTAGAAACACCACTCGCTTACGATTGATGAATGCAAATAGAGTGGCGCAGTCTTAGAGTCTTTGAAAATCATGCAATGGATGTCCAAAAACCAGGCCAAGCAGCGTCTTACAAAATACGAAAACAGACCATTTGAAAGCTGAACTTGTAATTTAACAAACACAAGATAAACTCAAAAAATAAATTTTATAATCATTTCCTACAAAACTCTGGGCGTTGATGCAGCGGATTCACCGGAGTCCTCACATTCTCCACCTGCATCATCTTGGATACCCTCTCTAATACTCTTGATTATTTGAGATAGTGCTCGACCACCGACTCCATTGTCTATTAGTTCGATGCAAATTTTGAGGGTTTCCTTGCTGAGACCGGAGTTCACTAATTCCGATATATTATGCAAGACAGTCAAGCGATCGTCGGACATCTTTATTCTACGAATTTTGATATAGCTTAAAACGAACTCTGAATGAATTTCGAAATAAATTAAGGGCAATACTTGAATACAATCCTGACAGATATCTCACAAGCTATTGCTTTTAGTAGAGAAATGTTACTTCTGGATATACTGCTTATAAAAGATTAATGATCGTGGCTATGTCAAAATATTTGATTTCCCTTTATAATCAAAAGCCTGCATTTGTTCTGCTAACCCGAGCCCCGAGACCTAACCGTAATCCATTAGCAGCTGTAAATCGTAACACCGTTTCAAGTTCAAAGTTCAGTAATGAGACACCTGCTCCACTGAACCCCCATGCGCTCGCCATCCGAAGTGGAAAGATAAATTAGCTACAAATTAAACAAATTATATACGCCAGAGAGGCACGCACACAGGCATTGCAAACAGAGGGGAGAATTGTAAATGGTGAAGAAATCTCAAATCTCAGCTGGCGGACAATTAAAAAACGCTTAAATGAAGATCTTTTTCAGTCTGCAAGTGCAGTGCCGCCAGCATGTGATAAGTAAGAGCAAACACTTAATTATGAGAGGGAGATCTATTGTATCGCTTGGCCTCACCTGTATGAGATACATTTTCCGCTTTTTTTTTTTTCGACGCTCCGCACAACGAATGCTAATTATGCAGCATCTGGTGTTGTGATGATGAAGTGGTTACTGTCTTGCTCTACTTGGAATGCAGCTCACTTTTTATGGGTCTGGTGCAATTGCGTTCAATTGGAAATTGAAAACCGAAAAGAAGGCGATCCCGGGTCTTTTTCACTCAATGAAAATCAATTGAAAAACGTTTTCGCTGCGAAAATCTAGAACTTCACTTGAGAGCGAAGCAATTTGCAGCTTTAACTGAGGCGTTCAAACTAAAACAATTGGCCGTGTCTTATTGTACAGTTTTATATAGTCGGGCTATATAAACGCAATTAGTCAGCAGCACGTAAACAACACAAGCTTGAAACAGAAGTGGTAGATATTGAACTCGGTTTTCTTGTGGCAGGTTAATTAACCCGATCGTAAGGGGTAGTACATAAACTTTTTGGAGGGTGTTTTTCTGCTTAACACACTTTGCTTGCTATGGCAATAGGTTCGCAAATGCCTTCACAAGGTGTTCACACCGCACAAAATCGATCAAACAAATAATTTCAAACACGATTGGCCAGCTCAATGTATGGGAACTTGAGCGGTCTTTTGGTATTTCGAGGTTTCTCTTCGATATTTGTTTATGCTTTATTTATTTACACAAATATGTACAATTCGTTGGTTTGTGTTTTAGGTGCGTGGTTTAGTGCATTATTTAGTGTGTTTATTATTTGAATATTGTTAAAATATATTATTTGTTAACGCGTTTGAATGACCATCGTGTCTGTGAGTTGAGCGCGAACTGAATTGAAATTCCGCTGGGCTGTAGCTACAAAGCAGCTTGTGGATTGTATCTTATGGATTCCATGCAACCTCATCATGAGGTTCGCTTCGAACATGTTTGAAAATATCTCTGATAACCACCGGATCAGGCAAGTTGCGCCCGATTTGGAATGTTCGGATATGTTCCCAAGATTCCTGGGGCTGCACTTGAAATCGCTTCGACATTTCTTGATGTCACAACTTCGGAATTCGGATTATTCGGTGGATGGAAGGCGCCCACTAGGAATTTAGTTAATTTGTTGATTATTCCGAGTACCGGGGATGGGACTGAAATTGGGCTTAATGAATGCTAAATGGTTTTAATGGGTGAGAGACTAAGGGATGAATATCAGGGAGCGAGAATACGTGGGTTGGTCATGGGATAGATTGGATCATATGTATAGTAAACCATACAGAATATTTAGTAAATAGTTTTGTCCCCTTAATGAAAACCTTAGACACCCTTTCGAAACCCGAGATTGCCTAGCCCAGCCTTACTCAACCCAAACCCAAAACCTCATAACTATTCATCTCTCCACACCCAGGCGCAAATCTCAGCTTGTGGAACGCATTGCAACAGGTTCGCCGAGCATTAAAAATAAAAGCTGTAGAAATCCGTAAGGCGAAAAAAACGAGACCATAATAATTAATACCGATCGGCCGAGAAACCTACCGAACTCCGCCAAAGGAGAGAAGTGCGTAAGTGAAATAAAGAAAAACAGGAAACTGTTCGCAGCAAAAGTTGCGAAATATTTCATAACCTGCCAGCGAAAGATGACAAAACTGCGGATGGATATGCATCTCGTAAAGAAATTTCACCCAAATATAATGACAAAAGTGGTGTCTCGGCCAATAATCGTTCACCCTTGAAATCGACTTGAAAATCAGCATTCAATTTGCGAAAAATGAAAATAAAAAGGAAACTTGCGGCCAATTTTATTGGCCATGCCTGCCCGATTCTCTGGCATCTTGTGGCACAAATGTGTGGCACCGTGATAAATGCACCGAATAAGACGGCAAAAAATAAAATCAAAATGAGCTAAGAGAAAAAACCTGCAATCAGCAAACGAAAGTGAAACAAAAGCGCCGACGAGCGAGCAAGAGAGTGAAGGGGAAAAGACATCGGGAACGTTCAGCGAAAAACTTGCAATTTCCATTTTAAATACGCAACAACTTTCGGCTAGAGGCAGGCTGCATGCCACAAGGAGTCCACCTCGTTGGACTCCCCGCCCCACCTGCAGCTGCTCAGAAACCATAAGGGAAGGAGCGGGGGCAATGGATCTTAGGACCAGATCCAGGCTTACACTTGGAGAAAGTATCATGAACAACTTTGGTAAATTTATATGCCTCAATATGCCTCAACATTTTTCTAAATCAACTAAATCTTAGTTGTTCTGTATAAAAGGCATCGAAACCACTGCATAATTATAATAAGCAACATAACATGATATACATATTTCTAAATTTTTGTTGTATTATTTCGTTTTTTGGTGTATGCATGAACAACAAACGACTTGGGCCGCGAACTCCTTGACTCGCCGATTTGTTGTCTGTGGATCGTCTGGCTCTTGATTGGAGCTGCCCTCCAGGAAGTGGAGAAGAGCAGGAGCAGGCAAGGAAGGAGGTTGGGGAGCCGTAGGAGTCTGGGCGGATTGGCGCTCTTTTGTTGGGTATGTCATCAGCATAAATTTCGCCTCGCATTCATCATAATTTCCATGCATTTAATTTGTGTCATAAATTGTCTGCTTTGGACTCCTAGAGTCTGGACTGAGATTGCAAAAGGCCCTTCTTCCTTGGCCATAAATGCTGAGATATGAAATCTTCAATTAGTTCTGGGGCGGGAGAGCTTTGCTTTTGCCAAGTTCCCAGCAGGTTCAATGAACGGCTGGCATTTTCGCTTTCACTTAAAGCGGCAGGGAAATGGGAAATGCAGGTTCAATGGTCACGCACTTGGCAAAACAGCAGCAGCAGCAGCAACACAAGCTAATTGACATCCCTAGCCGGTGTCTGATTACCCAGCAGATTTTGCAAATGAGCCAGGCAAACATTGGTAAAAACAAGCCCAGGCACTTGAGATACAACGAAATGCATTCGTTAGATACAAAGGTACTGCGATGCAAAGATACAAAGATACAAACACACTCGACGCACGTTTGAATGCTGTGCCGTACGGCGATCAATAACAACAAAAGGGGCAGACAGTCTGCGCCGAGATGGAATCGTTGTTGGCCAGGTTAAAGATCGTTAGGCGCGACAAGGGGTCAGGTAGTAGTAGTGGTGGTGAAGGAGATATGTATGATGGCCACGATAATCAAGGAGTGGAGGGTATCTCAGGTCCGTCTCTGCAGTGCATTTCCACTTATTTCGCCAGCCGCCTGACCAAATGAGCCAATAATTTCATTGGCCGCGACTGGTGAGCATAATCATGGGTTGCATTGATTGGAAAATCCATTATGAGCCTCGCTTTTTAGACTGCACATGCTAATGGCTCCCTTTTTTACGAGCCACTTCCTCGCAGGAACCGGATTACGTAACTCCCCCCTAGGGGAAGTCCTAAGTAAACAAATCAACTTGGTTTTTTTATTGACTTACGCAATGATTTCCTTTAACTGCCTATGGCCCAAAAACGATATCGTTGAAACTTACCTGCAAGAAAGGAAGAGGGACAGACAGATGGTATTAGTCATATGGCACAGAAAATATCTATATACGAGGTGTACATGATATGCGTGGAAATGATTAAGCAATTTCCGCTGACATGCCATTTTCCAAATGGACCAGTAGAGAGCAAGAGTGCGGCGATAGCGAAATACATATCTGCAACTGCAATCGATCATAAATCAAGTTTGCTCCATCGATGTTTACGTTCATTCGGTTTATGGCGACAGATTTTGTGGCCAACCGAATGCAGTTAATGGTCAGGAATGTGGCGAAATGTGGCGAAAGGGAACTACCGATATAATAGAGAGTTTCGGTTTCGTATCGTATTTACCTGTTGTTTAAGCGAAATCATTAGGAAACTTACTATCAATTACTTGCGTAATTATACAATGGTATTCATAGATTACTTAGATACTCAGAGGGTATAATGGACTCAAACATGTGTAGTGTTTGGTATAATTTAGAAATCTCTTTCCTGTGTAAGCATCTAGTATTTATGTAATATGCTACTTTTTTATTTCCTTGCATTTCCCACGCCAATTATCCCTGATCTAACCATGCAGCATCCTTGATGCAATTCCCCTCATTTTCCCACACCTCTATGATGTCTCAACTGGTAGTTCTCAAGGAAAACAAACCGCAGATCATCTGGCACTACGCCTATGAGTTCCACCCCCAAACAACTCAAACACCTGCTGACCTGTGGCGCAATCTTTTTCCACCGATTGATGGATGGGACACTGTCAGGTAGTCGGGGGCATTCACCAATCCGGCAGATACTTTCTGCCACATTGGTGTGAAATCGTTATGTCTGAAGCCGCTCAAAGATATCTCTTTGAGGCGTTTTTGGAGCCCATCAGACAGACTCTGCGCCAAGTTCAATTGACGTTCGTTGGCAGACGCAGAAAAGGGTCTCCTTTTTTGTTTCTTCAATTTTATGGACAGTTAAACAATTATATTTGGTATTTACAGCCCGCCAGACGACCATACAAAATACGCCATGAGAAAGATGATGCAATGCGGCAATCGACCAGCAACTTGCGATTAAAAAAAGGAGGAGGAGGAGATGGCTTCAATCCAAGGAGCCGACCGGGGACAATCTGCCACTTGGCACTTTCGATTTTCGCTTTCGCAGTAAAATGAAAACATTTTGTTGCATTTTTCCAGCTGGTCACGTAACGAGACCCCCAGCCAACCAACTGACCATTAAGAAATTCTCGAGGATTGGGTGCTGCAATGGTTGAGTATTTGGGACTTGAGCAACTGCACCCAATCGAGCTGCCACGCCCGGGCGGCATAAATCACAAGTGAAAAGTGCAGCCCAGTGTTGGCATCGCCATTCCATGGTGTGTGCATAAATTTTATCGGGCGTTTTATATCAGCACCTCGACGGCGAAACTAGAAGACAATGCGCAATCCGCCTAAATATAGCCCAGACTTTGAGTCCGTTCGTCATGCCAGATGCAATCTAAATGAGAACTGACTCCCGCCCCGGATCGACAGCACGTCCAGATCTCAAGTTATGATGGGTTATAGTAGGGGAAAACTATGAACGCTCTTTACAATATACACTGCTGTGCTGCAAAAAGTAATTAACAAATTTATTTGGAAGCTTAGAATTTAGCACAATCATCTAACGAAACTTTTTTGGCTTCTTTTGGAAATAAATATAGTTCCTCGATGAAATCATGAAATTTAGATATTTATCCAGAAGAGTAATCCACCTTCACCTACTGCCTAGGAATCTGCCCTACCCAAAGCCATGTCCATTAAACCTTACGCATGTCTCGTAGAACGTACGCATCGATATGAAAAGACAGCAAAGTACGTTTGAATATTTAGGAAACAAAAAAAAAATCAAGATATACCACTGCAGCTGCTGGTTTTGATTTTTATTTTAATTTTTTATGGGCTTTATGCATGTATTTTTATGAAATCCGTGGTTTGTAGGTGCGCTCCGATGTTGTTATTTCTGGTTTTGGTTTTTCTTGACGATTTAGGTTCATTTGTAAAATGCTCACGTGCTACGATTTCTTGTTTGCTTAGACAAAGTTGTGAAAGAAATAAAATGTATACATATATGTGGAAAATAGTGAAAAGAATGCCATGGAGTGGCACGTTTCGGGTTGAACGCAGTTCGAGAAATTTGTTTGCCTATTTTATGTTAATTCCTATGACGGACCCTAATCCGCGACTTGCATCCTATGGCCCATTGCCAATCCTTGACGTCTGACGAGGGGTGTGCCGCTCGCAGTGGTTGCAAATTAATTGCCAACTTATATGCAAATATCATAATCACCATTCTTCAATTCAAATTACATGGCGCAGCACATAACGATCGTGTATTCCAGGGCTCTCAACTCCATGCAAATTCAATTTGATATTTTCTGTATTTCTGTAAAGGAACGAAAAACAAGGCGCGAAACGATTTCCCAACCCACGCAGCAATATCGTATAGCAGCAAACGTGTTTGCATGTGAACTTGAATGAAATGCCAAGCTCGAATTGGGTTACCGACAATTGCCCGCCCGTAATTATACCAAAAGCCCACAGAGCCCGAAACAATCTTGTCCCCATATGCTGACAGCCGGATTGATAGCTCGCCCAGGTTTTTTGGGATCCGAAGAGCAGCGGGGAGATCAGGCTAATAAGCGGGCAAATTGGGGAGAAACCTCCGAGCATTATGGCTTTTTAAACGGAGCTGAACGAAAGAATGCCAGCTGAAAGCCAGAAATGTCGATCATTTGCTTGCAAAGGCATTTGCTGTATGTTTAAACTACTAGGACAGTAGGAAACAAGACTACGAAACTATGGTCACCAGAAATGGAAACTAAAATCGATCAAAGAGAAAACTTCTTCATTTAAGCCAGTAGAACCGGACCGAGAATCAATCTGCTAAGCGAACGAAATAGCAAACATCATTTATCATAATCAGCTGAAAACAAACAGAAATCTTAAATGTGATTTGGCCCAAAGCAAAGTCATTAAGTTGTCTAAAGTCTAACGCATTAACTTCTCATCCTAAGATGGTCTAAAATTTGATTAGTGTGAAATCTAGTCCAAATGGTAGTAATAGTGCTCCAAAATTAACAAATTCATAATCAAATTTGATATGCCGAATGTCAATTTGTATCAATTTGCGGCAGACCGCGGAATGAAGAAAGAAACTACTATTTTTCCAGTTTTTCGCCAGCCATGCCAAATCAATCAAACCTTAGCAGTCGCACATGGAGCAAAACAATCAAAGCATTATCGCAAAAAAAAACGGCGGGCTGCAAAAACCAAAAAAGAAAAGATTAATGAACAGAAATGTACATTAAATTGGTTGGCCCGACGCACACGGACTTTCACTTTCCACCGAATGGGGCATGAAAAACCAATAGGGCAACGAAATTTATAGTTGGGAAACTATCTATCAGATACTACGGGTATACTTGACCCATTAAGACCCAAACAAGCACACGCAATGCAAAACGCATTGAGATATCGCTTGTTGTCCCTGGCAATTGTTTTAATTGGATTGTTTATTGGGTGAATGGGGGTGGTTGCCATGCGCCCAGCGGGTTGGCCTATCCTTTTCCGACCTCGATGTCCGCGAAATTGAGTCAACCCATGTTGCCCCCTTGTACTGACCCAGTTCACCATATTTCATGCTCAATTTTACTCTTTCAGGGTCACGTGAAACCAAACCGACTAACTAAAAGTGTTTCTTATTTTTGCAACATTCCCCAAGGCCTTCCTATATCGCCACTAATGTCGTCAGATCTGTGGATTATTTTAGGTATCCCGCTGTTGTTTGTCCATTCTATATCTGTCTGTCGGTCTGTCTAGTAAATTAATGTCTAGCTAGGAATTCTTTCTGCACAATTTATTTAAAGACAGTTTTTAAAATCTCTATGAGAACTTTTTAAAATATTGTTGGGGTTTTCTTATGGGACGCATGAAAAATCATTATTCAACAATATATAGAGAGAAGTTTCGATTCAAAGGAATTCACTTAAGTTTTCGATAGATCATAGCTACGTTCTACAGTAAATTTTTTTGTAAAACAATGCTCTTTTAAGAGAACCCATTTTCTTTATCTTTAATTTGTGAAACACTTCCGATCATTGTACTGATTAAGAGTAAATTTACGATTTTAATACAGCTCGTTAAAGCAAGAATTTCTACGCATTTCATTAATCTTGGTCGAAGTCTCATTATCGCCGACTTGACCATTTTCTCTGTCTCGGCCAGACAATTTTTCATATTTTAACGAGCTAAAATTACGCGACTTATCGTAAAGGGACCCTGATATTATATAGCTATTGAGTGCTACCCCCAACAATCTGTCACAATTTATTTTAACACTTGCTCCCCCATGTCGTTACTCTGTCGGCCGAAAAACAAATTGTATTTGTTTCGGTTTATATTCGGCGATTTTTTTTGGGATTTTCTCTGAAAACATTTCGGTGACGGAAGTGCGCGTGTCAGCGCGACGCCATTTAAGCCAAAAAATGAATATGGCTATATAATGTGTATTTAACGATTCGGAAAACAGACGAAAAAGCAGGCGGTGCATTAATATTTCAGACGCGTTTTGAACGCGCAAATCTGCGACGCCCTCGAGTCGCCAAATCCTGACTTGCATTGGGAATCGAAACGCCGTTTAATTTCCCTATATAGAAATCGCAATATCGGCAAACAGTAGCACATATAGATATCCACATATAGAGAATATATAAACCAGCCGGCCATCAACTAAACGGCCCATGGCCTGCATAAACAATTTGACGTCAATTCGAATGGAAAGAGAACAGAACAGAAGTATCTGACTTCGAAATCAAGCAAAATCAAAATAAACCTAATGAGCCGCATGTATTTTCATATTTGCGCCACACTCTGTGTCAGGAAATAAATCAAAAAGCTCATGGAAAGAAACCATTTAAAGCAAAATTATATGCTCCAAAGAAAGCCGGCAATTTGTTTGCTCATAGTCTGGTCATAGAATTTACGACCCAACTATCTGTGGGACTTGAAATTGCACTCAACCCTTATGGAGAATGACTCAACTATCCGACAACCAACCAACCACCGATGAGCCAAAGGGCGTCTTTTGTTGGCCAGCTTGCCAAGTTGCAATGGGCAACATTGAAAAATAAGTATGCAAAGAGCAAAATATTTAGTCGCTGACCCTTAAAAAGCGATATTTGACATTTGTGCTCAAAATATACATTTAACGAGTGCCGCAAGGCAAAGTGAAAGTACAAAAGAGCATTTGAAATACTCTACAATTCATAGCAACGATGTTCTGGTTCATGATGGAAAATAGTGTATTTATTATATTTTTCTCGAACCTAGATATTTAAATTTATTAGTTTATGATGCTTCCAGAACAGCAGGAATGATATACAACCTTACAAATTCCACTATAGCCTAAACTTTGAAGAGAAATGATGTGGAGCATCGATTCATTCATATTAGGCGAACGAATGAGTTTAGTTCGAATACATATATCTTATTTTTGGGGGGCCTTAATTGCCGACGAACTGATCCATTTTTAGAGGAAAACTATTGGAAAAACACACGCCAGCGGCGAACGGCTGAGGTGGAAAACGATTCAGAAGATGCGGCTGCCAAATAGATACAAGTTGCCAGCGCATACAGTAGATACAGATTTGAATCCGAATCCGAATCTGAATCATGATAGACGCACACAAGTGGACCTCGGCCACACCTCCCCAACTTAGTTGATGTAATAGTCGGTCCAACGGATGTGCTGAAATGTTTATAAACAAACAAGGAAATTGCACGGAGAGAAAAGGAGCATACAGATCTTACAAGATTTAATATTGGATCATGGTTTTACAATATCAAAAATGATAAATATTTTAAACTTAGTTGAGTTAGTAAACTGACTGCAGGAGAGAAAAGTATTCTGATCGGCAATAATGTTGTATAAGTCAGGGGGAGGGGATGAATAACTTTCAAAGGAAATGTGGGTTGACTTGAACTTACACTTATTGCGCGAACTGTCGAGCATTTACATGCCGAGCTTCATCATTCCAGAACAGAAAGTTGGGCGATATTTCTGCGTTTCGTTTGGGGTTGGCCTTTCAAGTAGGTTTGTTTAGGCCGCTCACGTTGTCACAGAAACTGCAGTCAGTGGGGGGTTAAGTAAAAATAAGGGTCCGAGGGGCACGGCCGAGGTGCCGAAGTATGTTAGAAAGTAAAACGCGCGCAAAACAAATGCCACTATATTGATTAGTGGAAAGACACACAGGAACACACGCGTGTTACCGGCGAAGTTAACCGGAGTCGTTAGCCTTATTCTTTTACTATTTGTTGTGACAGCTTGTTGTCTGCACTTTGTTGCTGTTGTTGTTGTTGTTGTTGTGACTGTGGGCAATCCAATTAGCCAGTAAAGATGCCGCCGTAACAATCAGATAATGGCAATACCCCAAGATATTCACGATAGATATCTCAAAACGCTTGTACACCAACGAAAAATTGCTGAAATATCTTTGGGATTATTTCGATTCGGAACCCAAAGCGATTTGCATAGAATTTGGGATAGAAACGCGTGGAAAGCCACCGAAGACCGCGACGGAAAAGCGGAAAACGCGAGGGAAAACGCGATGCGACCGGGAACACAACCAAAGCAGAACTGAATGGCCAGTGGAGGAATCCAATGGCCAACAAATTCTGAGGCGATCCCTGAGTGAGAGCTTTTCTCTCACTCGGCATGGGTGGAAAACTGAGGAAAAGTCGGAAAATGCTATTTTAGCCCACGCCGGAAAACCACTCAAAGAGCCAAAGCATAATGAAGAAATTATGTGTGAACATTTCGACTGAACAATTTGTTTACAACGATTTTTGGCTAGAAGGCGCGCCGGCGTTCAGAAGTTGAAAGTGAAAAGGCAATTGGCGAGTTATTTTTAAAAAAAATTTCCCGGAAATATATTTCAGAAAAATTTATGAAATATGCAGAATATATAGAAAACTTTAAAAATGAACCTTAAAAACTTAGGTGGATTTGGTTGTCCCACCAAATCATATTTGATGTTTAACAAGCTTTAATAAAGAACTCATTTCTTTTTCGATTTTCAAAAATTTGGTAAACCACATAATCCGCCCTCGTACATAAGTCCAAATAAAATACGGTAAAACGTGTAATGGCTAAACTTATAACGGTAAATATTAATGGCGGCTTACACCTACGCATGTACATACCTTGAACAGTGCAGCTGGAACTCAGGACCTTCCGCCCACTCCACGAAGCAAACAACAGCTGTTGCAGGACACCCGCCTTCGCTTTTATCAATGTATCGCCTTTCCTTGCATTAAAATTGACATCTGGATATTTCTTCGTCGTTTAAAACCCGAAAAACACGAATTTTCGTTTTTATTTGCCGGTGACACACACATACACGCACGCACTGTCGAAAACACAAGAACTCGCGCAAGTAAACAGTTGCATTTTGCCGGCTGCATTTGTTGTTGACGCCGACAGATAAATAATGGAATATGAATAAATTGCGCTGAAAACTTACCTGTATTATGGCTAATACCGAGCGGTGTTTACCTTAAACGATGCTTAGTTAACTACTTAATATCTCTTAAATTAATTAATCACAACTATCACACCGGTTTTAATTACGCGCCTTTAGCACTTCAATTACTTCGTTGACTTTGGCGCGAATTCTCTTAAAAAAAGACGGTGGGATCGCATAGGCACTGCCCATACACACGCGAAATGCACTTTTTATGATTTATAGCTTCTTTGTTTTCTTTTTATTATTTATTGTTAAACGAAAGCTAAAATTTGGCATTTGTTTGGCGCCGTTGCCAGATAGATTGTGGTTAGTCATATGGTGAGGTGCCTGCCAGACTGCGTGAGCACCCCACTTTTTAGTGTTGGCAAACGGCGGCATTCAATCCCTGTTTGGCAACGCCGTACAAAAACACATTTCGTTTGCAACTAAAGAGGATTTTTAAATTTTCTTTTAAATAACTTGGTGTAAAAACTTGGTGTTTGAAAGATACGCTTCCGAAATGGCCCGCACTGAACTGGAGAAGAAGACCAAGCGCCAGGGCAAGAAACGCAAGCACGAGGTAGCCGAGAACGCTGAGCATGCGGCCAGCGACGACGAGGTGGCCAACAAAAGTCTGATTCTAGCGCCACAGGTAGATCAACAGGAGGCTCTAACAGGTGGATTTCTGATTAAATCTATATTAGCTACGTTTAACATACCCCATATTCGCAGATAAACCCGCCAAGAGAAGGCAAAAAGGAGCAGAGGACTCGGCCTCAAAAAAACGCAGCAAGAAAAACCAAGCAGAGGAGCAGGTGGCCACCAGTGGAAGCGAGGAGAGTCTTCCACAGAAGCCTCACAAGAGAAAACAGGTTCAGGAAGCAAACGGAAACAAAAAGCTAAAACGCAGTAAAAAGCTGGAATCCAACTCGGAGGAAGACGACGACGAGGAGGATTCCCAACCAACAGCAGCCCAACTAAAAGAAGCAGCTCGTCCGGAAAACGCTAATGCAGTGGTTACCGTGCGTCAAAAGAAGAAGCAGAAGCACCAGCAGCGTCTCGAGGCCCAAAAGAGTCAGAACTCCAACAAAGAAGCCAAAGTTAACAAGGAATACCTTCTAAAATGGAAGGAATCCCGCCAGGAGTGGAAGTTCAATAAACTGCGGCAGATTTCCATTCAACAAACCGCCTTTGATGAGGAGAAACTGGATGAGGAGCTGTGGCCAACTGCTCTGGAGTATTTGGCCAGTTCCCAAGGAGCAGCGCGCTCAAAGATCAGTCAGTTGGCCGAGGAGGTGATCCAGAAACTGGACAAGGAGGGCGAAAAGCTGGAGGACGAGGCGGAAAGGCAGAAGCTAATCGAATCCACGCGGTACCAGCGGGCACGCGATCTCCTCCAAAGCTTCGACTAGATTATTATGTTAGTTGTTACTCTTTGCCTTAGAAATAAATGACACATGCCTATTTTACAAAAACATGTTCTTCTTTCTTATAACTTTGCTCTACAGTATCCCCGGTGCAAAACGGCGTCTTTAAGAACATAGAAAACATTTTTCTCCTAAAGTAAAAATATTATTTTACAAGTTGATAAGGTCGCATTATAACTTTACTTATAATTAGAGGTCCACATAGGCCAACAGTTTGTCTATGTGATCGACTCGTTGCTGCAGAAGCTGCCGATCCTCATCCTTCAGCTTAAGTTTGTCCAGTTGATCCTCTTTTAGAAGAAAATGCTGCAGGAAGAGCCGAACACTTTGCTTGAACTGCTGCAGCTTGGTGTTTTTGGCCACTCTTTCGAACGTCTGGTAAATCTCCCGCTCGTCGTTCGCCAACAGTAACCTGACCATTACCTCTTTCATAAAGTAAAAGCTGAGTTTGTCCAGCTGCATAAAGTCCACCACTTTGAGCACTGAGAGCTGCAGACCAGCAGCTAGGATTACTTGCTGCAGAAAGCTAGCTAGATTGCGAATCTGCGGCTTGGAAAGCTTTTCAATGTCATTGATTCTGTCCCAGCTGGCAAACTGGAAAGCCAGTTGGTATTTTCTGTTGAATTGACAGAATTTAAGGGCCAAGTGAGCGTAGTAAGGGTTAGCACGCTTCTCGTTCAGAGCGCAATGGATGATCACGTAGGCCACCGCTCGCTGATCCTTCAGAGCCAAATGCAGTATCTTCTCGAAGGCGTCCACATAATCGGCGGCACTCATGATGATGCAGAAGATATTCCTCCTTTCAGCTGTGTTCATCTGCTGCTTTCTGGCCAGCTCCAGTAGCTGGTCCGCAAAACCGCCATTTGCAGACTTTGGTGAGTTCTTATCCTGCTTTTGCTTGGCGGAACCCATCTCATCCAGATTTCCCGTCCAAGCAGAGCCCACAATCCACCATTTACCCACTTTATCAGCACGCAGGAGATCCTCGAGTGTTATGTTTAATGTCACCACGTAGCGATCATTTTTCAGCATAGCCTTGAGACGCTTTCGCAGATTCTCTGCCAACTCGGGATCATACTGGGGCAGCTTTTGCATATTGTTGTTTTTAACAGCATTCAGAATATCAACCATGAAACGCAGGCGGGGATTCTCTTTCAGTTCAAGTGGGGCACTGGCAATCTGCGATTGAACTCTTTGCATCATGGTCTTAAATGCCAGTGGATCGTCCTTGCGCAGTCGGAAGCCAATGGACTGGAAGATCAGCAAAAGGCACTCCACGCTCTTTTCGCAAAGCTGATCTGCCAATTTGCCTATAAGCTCCATCAGCAAACTCAGCTCGTAGATCTTGAAGAGGTACATGTAGCAGAGGACCAGTACTAGGTTATTCAACTGCTTATCCTCCACCTCCAGGCTAGCGATGTTCTTGACGTAACCATCGAATAACTCCACAAAAGTCTGCAGGAAATGAGCTCCAATCTCGCTGCCAACCTGGGCATGTAGGTAAGCTAACAACACCATGTGTTCCTGCACCATTCGCTCGTTGGTTCGCGTAGCGCCGAGAAGTGCTTCTCGAATTAACCTGGTTAAAGTCTCGTTCATGTTGTAGCGGGAGTTTTTCATGTATAGCTCCTCGATACCAGCAGCAATTTTGTGTAGATTTGCTTCCGACAAACGGTTAAGCAGACCCTTGCTTTGCTTTAGTAGGCGAGCTAGTATCTCTGCCTGTTTTTCACTAGATCCCGCGCTGGCAGCCATCAAGGCTCGCTGATGTGGAGGTATGTACTTCTGACCGGCGGCTGAGGCCTCCAGTTCCACGGGATCAGGCAGGATGTTTCCCTCGGCATCGCGTTTGCGTCCGTAGATGTCCTCTTTAACTGTTAATAATTGGTTAATTATATAAACACCTCTCTGTATATGTACTCACTTTTAGGTGCATTCTCTTTCTGCTCCAAATCCTCCTCGCTTTGTTCTTCTTCTCCGCTTAGGTCTTCACCATCATCTTCACCCTCAGAGGCTCTGTCATCTTCTGGGAAGTTATCCATGGGCTCATCCCTATCCTCCTCCTCCTCTTCCTCATCGCTCCACATTCCCGCCTCTTCCTTTTCTTGCTGCTCCTTCACCTTTTTCTTGCGTTCCTGCTTCTCCTCCCACTTCTGCTTTTCCTCCTCGTCATCCAGGACAAAGTCGAGCAGATAGTCCAGGCCATCGTTAAACATCTTTCGCACCAAGCGGTTTTTGTCCTTGGATTTGTTTAGTTTCAGCTTCTTTTCCAGCTTGTTGATCTCGCGATCCTCTTCCTCGTTCTCTATGCGGAGTTGCTTGAGTCGCTGCTTCTTGGACTTGCTCTCCAGTTCCCTTTGTTGGCGTAGTTCCTTCCGCCTGACCGCCTCCTCATCCTGTCTTTGGATAGCGCCTCCTTGCGTTTTCTTCAACTTCTTTCCCAATGGTTCGTAAACTACCACCTTTTCGCGTACGGGCATTAGAGCATCCACCTCCGCATCACTGAAATCCGAATCTATGGACTCGTCATCGTCGCTGTCTATTTCCCCGGATAAAAGTTGCTCCTTGGGTATTTCATCTGGATTTATTATTTTCGGCTTTTTACTCCTTTTCTTCTTCTTGTTTTTCCCCAGCAGCGACTGCGCTGCCAACGCCTCTGCCGCCGCCGCCACGCGCTGTGTACCGTTGGTTTTGCCGGCGAAATAAAGTCGTTTGTTTTG
Source organism: Drosophila santomea (assembly GCF_016746245.2). Taxonomy (NCBI): domain Eukaryota; kingdom Metazoa; phylum Arthropoda; class Insecta; order Diptera; family Drosophilidae; genus Drosophila; species Drosophila santomea. The sequence continues at coordinate 9,706,808 of NC_053018.2, forward strand.
CTTTTTGACCTCCGACTTCTGCTTTCTCTGCTCCTTGCGGGTTAATGGTTTAGCTTTGGCCTCCTTCTTCTTTATTTTTGCCATTTTGGACGGCATATACAGGAGATTTCAGGCCGATCGCATTTAACAATTGTTGTGGTTGTCAATCAGCTGTTTTAAACAAGTGTTGGACAACCCACGTGCTTTGACACTGGTGTAGGGAAGAAAAACTGTATTTAAAAATGGTACACAATTATATTATTGTTTTGTTAAACCTTTCACAATGTTGAATATTTTAAAGTTGATACAATAATAAGTTAAATATTTTTTTCACCGTTAGGTAAAAGTTAGCAATCTTACTCGATGGCAAGTCGACCCCTTTGCTACGCCTGTGCCCGCCCGAAGCCTTTGGCCTTTTTTAGTGCATTTTATAACCGCAAAACAATTTATTTAATTTTTTGATTCTTGAATAAGAATCACAGATTCTGAGCCACCATGTCCACGAGATGGTATCCCATCTACCAGCGCGGCAATCCGCAGCTGCGTGTTTTCCTGCCCAACTTCTGGATGAAGCTAATCCGGCCCACGGAGGAGCAGCCGCCCAATGTGGTCACCTTTTCGGTGTCCATGGAGATGACCAAGTACGATGTGCGTAGCTACTTGGAGAAGATCTATAAGCTGCCAGTGGTTGATGTTCGTACTCGGATTGCCTTGGGGGAGACCAAGAAGGATCAGACCTACGGATACATCACCAAAAAAGACGACGTGAAGCTGGCTTATGTAACATTGGTATGAATTCTACAAATCCTCTGATTTAATAGATATTCCTCATGATATTTTTACATTTCAGCCCAGGGAAGAGTCCTTTGTCTTCCCCGACTTCTTCTCTGAAAAGGCTGAGAAGCAGGCCCAAGAGGAAAAGTCGCTGGATGAATCGAAAGCCGGTTTCCGCAGATTTCTGGACAGGAACAAGAAGCGACCGGGCACTCCAGGCTGGTTTTCCATTTAGTTTTTAGTCTGTAATCTTAGTACTCTTCCTTTCAACGGGTATATAAACATTTATTTCGAAAGTCCGAATTAACCTAAAGCTCAGCTTTATTTGTGAGGAGGTCAACCTCCTTTTTTTTTGGGATCTCTTGGGTATTACTTGGCCTGCTTGACGGCGGCGGCAACCCAGGCGCGGATTTTGTCTTCATCCTGAAGGCCCACCATGCGCTGCACCTCCTTGCCGTTTTGCAGCACCACTAGGACGGGCACAGCGGCCACATCGTAGTCCAAAGCCAGTTCGCTGTGCTCATCTATGTCCACTTTAGCCAGCTTGATGGAACCGGCCTGTTCACCCACAATACTTTCAATTCGCGGGGTCAGCAGCTTGCAGGGATTGCACCATCTGTTACATTACAATATAAACATTAATATGCCATGTTTTAAGATAGAAATATAAAAATTACGTTGCAAAGAAGTCCACAATCACGGGCTGCTGACTGTTTTTTACTTTCTTGTCGAAGTCCTCGGCGCTCTGGACTTTGAAGATCTCCTGTCGCGGCGCAGAAACTGACAACATTCGGTTTTGCTGGCCGCTAACCAGACGACGCGACGTCTGTCCCAGGAGGTTAATAATCTGTCGCTGCATGGCTTATTTTCTATAATTTTTCTGTGCAAAATTGTTCAGCAATTGATTGCAAAATAATGACAAGAGAATCACAACAACAACAATACGGGGCAGGGTTGCCAGATAGCATTGTAATGCCAAATAATGTGTGTACACATTGTCAATGAAACTGTTACTTTCCAGTCACTGTTTTTAATGTCATAAGATTTTATTGTATGGTATTTATTGTTAAATAATTACATTAGTATTATATAATATTAGGTTTTAACATTATTACGTGTACATAATTAATTATTCTGTCGAACTAGGTGGCATCTCCGCTGCGAAGATAATCAGAACTTTCATGGTGTGCACACATCGGCTCAACTTTTTTTTGTGAAGTGGGCTGCATATTTTGTTTTGTCGTAATAATATTACAACTGTTCGGTTAAAATTCAAGTGTTATACTCGTATTACTGTCCGTAATCATCGAGTGGTTAATTGGCGTACATAAAAAACGGAAAGAATCGGCTGAGAACCCCCGTGCCCTCGGGTCAATTAGGGAAATTGCCCAGCGAATTGCGCAAATGGCCAATGGAACTTTAGTTTTTCAGTCCAACTGAAGGCCAAAGGATCCGGGAAAAAGTGATCAGGATGGACGACCTGTCGCAAGGCGACATATGCCGCGTGTGCAGATGCGAAGCACAGCCGGATAGGCCACTTTTCTACCCGTGCATCTGCACGGGATCGATCAAGTACATTCACCAGGATTGTCTGATGCAATGGATGCGCTACTCGCACAAGGAATACTGCGAGCTGTGCGGCTACCGCTTCAGCTTCCAGCCCATCTACGCTCCGGATATGCCGCGAGTCCTGCCGCTAAAAGATGTCCTTGTGGGATTGATGTCCGCCGTTTTGGAGGGCGCTCGCTGCTGGCTTCATTACTCCCTGGTCGGTTTGGCCTGGTTCGGAATTGTGCCGCTGTCTGCCTACAGGACCTACCGGTACCTGTTTCGGGCGAGCTCATTTGATATGATTCTCACGCTGCCCTTCGACATCTTCTCCATGGAAAACCTAGCAGCGGATGCCTTTAGGGGCTGTTTTGTGGTCACCTGCACGCTTTTGTCCTTCATAGGACTGGTCTGGCTGCGCGAGCAGATCCTGCACGGTGGCGGACCCGATTGGCTGGAGCGGGACGATGCCCCTCTTCAGGCAGCGGCTGCCAATCCTGTGCCTGCTCCCGCGGCCGAGGCTGCTCCAATGCCCCAAGACGACAACAACAATGCCGATGACAATGAAGCGCCTGCTCCAGTCGGCAATGACAATGAGGGACAGGATGCCCAGGCCCAGGATGCTGCTCCAGCGGCTGCAGCTCCCGTCGTGGACGCCGATGCCGATGAACAGAACTGGAATCCCATGGAGTGGGATCGGGCTGCCGAGGAGCTCACCTGGGAACGCCTGCTCGGTCTCGATGGATCGCTAGTTTTTCTGGAGCACGTCTTCTGGATCATCTCGCTTAACACCATGTTCATCTTCACCTTCGCCTTCTGTCCCTACTGCGTGGGCAACTTTATCCTGAGCTCCATGGATCTTCTGCAGCCGGAGAAACCACTGCTGCACTTTCACGGCCTAATTACCACTCTGTTTGGTTACTGCTGCATTGGATTGACTCTGGTGGTCTTACACTTCTTCGCCAGGGTTTTCCGCTTGCGGAGAGTCTGCTGGTTCATTGGATTGTGCTACATTGTGGTCAAGGTGTCGCTGCTGTCGGTGTTGGAGATCGGAGTACTCCCGCTCATTTGCGGCTGGTGGTTGGACATCTGCTCGTTGCCGCTACTAGATGCCAGCCTCAAGGATCGCAAAGCGAGTTTTAAGGCTGCTCCGGGCACCTCGCTTTTTGTCCACTGGATGTTTGGCATGGTCTACGTTTACTACTTCGCTGCTTTTATATCGCTGTTGCGGGAGGTTCTGCGACCGGGTGTGCTATGGATATTCCGTAATGTCAACGATCCTGACTTCAGTCCCATCCAGGAAATGATCCACGTACCGATTGTGAGACACATCCGGCGGCTGGTCGCTTCGGCTATGATCTTTGGATTTGCAGTGCTCTTGATGCTTTGGCTGCCTATTAGAATTCTGCAGGTGGCTTGGCCGAACTTCTTGCCTTACGCACTCAGTGGCGATGCAGAGGTCAACGATCTTAGTCTGCAGCTGCTGCTTTTACAGGTAAGTTTTAATACCCTAAATCTAAACCTAAAACCTAATCTAAACTCCCAATTCTAGATCGTCTTGCCGGGCTTTTTCGAGCAGACCCAAACACGCATCTGGCTAAAGGGCTTGCTACGTATTTGGTGCACAGCGGTGGCCTGGTTGCTGGGCATTCGAAGCTACCTGCTTCCAGCACCAGAGCCTGAACCTGAAAGTCCCGCTGCTGGCGAGGAAGGCGTCGAAAATGCCGCAGGCGAGAATGGAAACCAGGAAGGTGAGGCAGCGGAAGCTGGAGCGGCAGCGCAACCACCACCACCTCCTCCACCACCGCCACCGCCAGTGGAACCGGCGCCTGCACCACGAAACCTTGCCGCCGCCCATCAGGCCATCATGCAACGGGATGCGCCCGTGGGATTCCAGCCGTACGACAAACCATCGCTGTTCGCTTTCCGTTTGTGTGCCCTGTTGGCACTTATGTGTTTGTCGATCGTTTGTGCTGCCATGTTGACGCTCACGATTCCAGTCTACATTGGTCGGCGGTTGATGATGCTCTGGAGTGGCCAGCCAGGAGAAAAGGCAGCGGGTGCGGCAGCCGCAGCAGGAGCGGTAGAAGTGGCTGGAAATCTAGCTCCAATCGATCCGGAAGGAGCCAGAAAGAACGAGCGACTATTGCGCTCGCATGAGCTGTACACCGCTGAGATTGGTGGCTACCTGTGCTTGATTGTCTGCCGGGGAGTTGCAGTGGTGGTCACCCTGTTGCCGCAAGGTCGAGCGGCTGTTGTCAACAAACTAAAGCACTGGGCCCGAGTGGCATTGCAATATGCCCTGCCCGTTTTAACACTCCTGGGAATTTTCGTGCTTGTTCCGTTGCTGTTTGGATTGCTGCTCGAGTTGGTGGTGGTCATTCCCCTACGCGTTCCATTGCGCAAGACACCCATACACTTCCTATGGCAGGATTGGGCGCTGGGCGTGCTCTACAGCAAGATTGCCATCGCCTTGACTCTAATGGGTCCGGACTGGCACTTGAAGCGGGCATTGGAGCGAGCCTACATGGATGGATTGCGTGATTTTGACTTGAAGTTTGTGATGCGGGACTTGGCTGTGCCGGTCGTTACTACCTTTGGCCTCGCCCTGGCCATTCCCTATGTCATGGCCCATATGATGTTCCCCATTTTTCTAGCCGACGCTTATGCGCGGCATGTCGTCGCCCGGCTGGTGTATCCTGTAAGCTTTATTGTGGTGGGCAGCATATGCTTCCTTTTGTTCCAGATCAAGCAGCTGAAGAAGCTCTACCTGTCCATCAAGGTAGATAAGTATCTTGTGGGTCAGAGGCTGGTCAACTATGAGCACCGCAAAAAGCAGCAGCAGCAGCAGCAACAACAGCAGGAGGAGGAGGAGCAACAGCGGGCGGCCCGAGAATTAAAGGAGAACCAGGAGAGAGATCGGGAGCGAGAGCGTGAACAGCTGGCCCAGGAGCAGGAGTTGGCTGAACTTCTGTAACGAGACCAGGTGCGAATCGTAGGCTTTTCAGGCTCTAGTATGTGCGACAGGTGGGGAATCAATAAATTATCAGCTCATGCAGGCTATTAGGTTTTGTAAACGGCAATTTATTACGTGTGAATCATATTGTTACACTGTTTTGAAATCTTTATTGAAAATGATGGCAATTTTGTGTTTTTATCTTACGCAATTAAAGCATGTCCAATTTCTATTTGAAGATTTTTATTTCAACCCGAGAAGGAGAAGGACGTCACATGAAGATGTTGAAGTATCTGTGCTTTCCCGTCGTGGAGATGCTCCTGCTGCTTATATATCTCTGTTTAGTATTGCTCTGCCAAACGGAAGACATTGGAAATTTTCGCGTGAAATAAGCATACTTTGTCCTAGCTTCGGCCCTTTTTTCCCTCTTAGTTATCTTGCGTTAAATGATTAATTTGTTAGCTGCAATTGTTGTTAAATTCTTACGCTATACCTTTTATAGATCCTAAGTTGTATGATATTTTGACACTCGCCACATCCCCACTTACATATGTAATCAATGGGCAGCGATTAAACCTTGTATTAGAGCCGTATGCAGAAACTACATCTGAGAATTGTCAACGGAAACTTTAGAAAAACCCCGAAATAAACCAAATCCAATATGGTAAAAGTGGTGAAAAATTAATGGATAGTGGAATAGAAAAAAAGAAACTTTTTCGAGCTAGCTTTACGAACTGTAAAAATAATATATGTAACATTATGAATATAACTGATTTAAAATTAATTAATAAATTTAACTTTAAACTTCAAGAGATGGGCACTTTCTTTCTTATGTAAACTCGACTGCAAAATAATTTTTCAAGGCATCATCTGTTGTGACGAAAAGTCGAAAAGTCGAGAAAAAAAGCTCAAGAAATATATACAGACAATTAATCAACGTCCAAACATATTAAATGAAGCACCATAATATAAGTGGAGTCAATGGATGAGCGGTTCGCTCAAGTGAGCTAATCATTGAATACGTTCTCTTCTGAGTTGGCGAACTGTGAGGGGCGATGTCAATCATACGCCCTGTGTGCCAGCGGCAATTGACAGGAACGAGTCTCGCCCACGGCATACGGGGCGTATGAGGGATGTCCAGTCGGCAGCGGGGAGATTCCAGGATGTTCCCCCGAAAATTCCTGATAAAAAAAAAGCTGAAAAGTTGTTCGCTTTCCCTCAGAAAGTTTCGGCTGTTGCGAATTTGTTGTGCGACAAATAGAATATAAAATAGAAATAGAAAACTTTTCAATGTTTGTAACTTAAATTGTTTTGTGGCTTGACATGGCCACGACTGCTCCAACCCACACAGCAAGCCAAGTGGCTTATGTGCCGTGGCTATTAAAATGTATGGCAGGTCCTCATCCCCGTTGCCCCTTAATGACTTGGCCAAATTAAACACTTACCAAACTTACAGATGGCCGAGTCGCAGAGATAAACAAACAATAAAACGAAATCAAATAATTTGCATTATGTCAAAGTTGAAAGTTGCCGAAACATTTTCCCTGCCAGTGCGTGCTTAAGTAGAGGGCCAAGCCAAATGGGAATGCGGCATTTTAAAGTTGACAAACTTTGGCGCGTGTTGGAGTGACCCATGGCGGGATCGGGATAGTGGATACCTCGCCGAGATTTCTCGTCCTCCCGCTCCCAGAAAGCGAAGGGCTTACGTTGCGGTTCATTGAACCAGTCACTAGATACGAGTCTGCAAAATGGAATAAATTCCTTCTAGCTACCGCATTGATTGACTTGAATAGCCCGTTTCGGGGGCTGTTCCTTAAAGGGTTTCGCACACAGGAAATGTATTTATACACAGCACAGGGCAACTCGAAATAAATATAATATTTAAACAAATATGTATTAAACAAGCTGCATGCCAATTGAATTGTTGTATCAACTGGGATGAGCCAGTTTTGTGCATATGCTTTGAAATATCTGAAGCTGCTTGATTGGAGCCCAAAGGAAATAGTTCATTAAGTTGCATGGCTGTTAGTCGAAGTACTTTTAATTGGATTTCCAACTATGCGAGTGCATTGCAACGCATCGAGGCTAAGATGCAGCGAGCATTCTCGTCGTGCCTCCATAAATCAATAGTCATCTCCATCCTATCATGTCAGCGGGCCATTAATAAAATCGTACATAATTCAAAACATTCTGCAGACTGACAGGGATCAAAACAATGCAATTTTATGGCTCTATTAAAACACCATAAAAATCCAAATTACAAGTTGATGGCATTCGTTGGGGGTGGTCCCACTCCCTTAGTAAGTGTAAACGGATTTGCAGCTTAAAGCTGTTGCCACATTAATGCTCTTTTTTTGGGGGACACAGAAATTCCGGATGGACCACAGAAAATGCCACAAAATGCCAGCAGCCAGACAAATAATGTTTTGAAAATGCCACTGGTTGGGAAACAAAACTCTCGCCACTCCAGTAGAAAATACACAAAACACAGCACTTGCCAACTGCTGCCTATCAATTTATTTAGAATTTCATTTAAATAATTAAAGAGTCTCGCTTTCAGCCATCGTCCATCTCTATTTGAGCATGTTGCAAAGGGGGAGTTTGATTTGATTACTTTTAATAATGTAAACAGTAAATGTCGAGCTGTGGCCAATTCGAAATGTGGCTGTGCTGGAAATTGCATTACTGATTTCCATTTTAGCTCATTTGGCCTTCAGCTCCCTTTTGGTAGATTTAATTTCCGCAGAACCCTTTTAATTATCACTTATTAAGTGTCTTGGTTCTATTTGATTGCAAATTAATGTGAAAAATTACTTTGCCTTTTCAATTCTGACTAAGCTTATTTGTTGTTAGATTAGCTTTCATTCGTTGTGATTATTTACTTAATATGATACCCTTCCCTAATTTGCACTCGGATTTCAGAGGGTAATTTTTAATTTCCACTGCAAAGTCATAACATTTATTTTCCTGCCTCCCACATGGAAACATTAGCAAGCCCAGAAGTGGCGGAAGTTAAAAATACACAGTCAGATAAAACAACTATCTGTACTGTTATCCAAAAAAAACGGATTATTTTTTATCAAAACATGAAAAAAGAATTTTGTAAAAAATCGGATATTTTAAATTGGCGTTTTCGCACCACCTTTATTGATTTTCGAAAAAAAAAATTTGACAAATTTTCGCATTTTCGATAAGGGGTACCATCATCAAAATTTGCAAAAAATGGCCAAAAATTCGCATTTCAATGTATGTACATGGATCGATAGGGAATTTTGTTACGAATTCAACGAGGTATGGCATTCTACATTTGGACAACTATTTTTACAGCTATCGAAAAAAAAAAAATTATTTTTTATCAAATAATCGAAAAAAAAATTTTTTGTAAAAAATCGGTTATTTTCAATAGGCGTTTTTGCCATAATTTGACAAAAAATGGCCGCACAGTTAAAATAAAGACTGATTTGTGCTGCTAATAAACATAGCTAACTATGTCTATCCCAACTTTTTTGATATTCGAAAAAAAATAATTTGACAAATTTTTGCATTTTCGATAAGGGGTACCATCATCAAAATTTGCAAAAAATGGCCAAAAATTTGCATTTCAATGTATGTACATGGATCGATAGGGAATTTTGTTACGAATTCAACGAGGTATGGCATTCTACATTTGGACAACTATTTTTACTGCTATCGAAAAAAAACGGATTATTTTTTATCAAAAAAACGAAAAAAAAATTTTTGTTTTTAAATCGGCGTTTTCGCCTTATCTTTGCCAAAGCTAATAAACATAGCTAACTATGTCTATCCCTATTTTTTCGATTTTGGGAAAAAACAAATTGAAAAATTTTTGCATTTTTGATAAGGGCATCTGCCATCTGCCTTCTTCTTGAACCTTCTTGATGTAAAAAAGCATTCTTAATGTTTTTCGCTTTTTCTTCTTGAACTCTGTGCCGAGCGCTGTGGTTGCTGAAAATTAACAACTTCATATGTCTGCCGTTTGAACTTTGTGCCTCTTGAAGGATGGGAAAGCATTCGTGTAGATATGTATGTACATATGTAGAGCATGGGAGCGGCTTACGCGGCTTTATCATTTGTCGCGCATCACGGGGCGTATGCGTAATGTGGCAGGGCGAGGACTTAAAGCACAGTTCATTTGCATGAATTGTTCTACAGTTTGTTATTGTTGTCGTTGCCGCTTGAGGCTCTTATCAAGCATAACCAACACTTCATAAATTGTCTAAAATTAGCCATAAAACAAAGCAAACAACTCGACCAAGTTGTTGTTGCCACGGTTGCAGCAATCTGAAGAGTGTAGCAACCTGCCCTTCCACCACCACCACCACCAACCCAACAGCCCACCCACCCACTTGACACCCGCTTTAAGCTCGTTATGCTTTATTATAGCCATCATATCCACCCGGAAACCCTCCTGCAAATCCCCCGGACGTGGCAACTATATATCCGAGTGCGGGGGAATCGGTATCTCGGTATCCATAGAATGGGTATCAAAATATGTCTGATCTGGTTGCCACACGCGCTCGTCGCTGAAGTGGCCTTTTGATTTCCGTTGCCATAATTTATTATTTCTGCCAGCGCAAATAAAATAATTTGGATAAAAGCATCGCCATGGGAAACACGAGAGCGGTCAGTCCTAAAAAACAGAAAATAGTTAACCACCGCAGAACGAAAACAAAAACAGGAAAACGCAAAATCAAATAGGTCACTAGGCGAATTCCCTGACATGCAAACTCTTCCTAAGTAATTAAAAAAACAAGTGATTGGTTTTGCGTAAGATTTGTTTTCTACTAAAAGTCATCTTTTGTCTTTAATCTTTGGCAAAGGAAACACTTTTAGGCAATAAAAAGTATATAAACTTTATATTTTTCAGCAAAGTCGTAATTCTAAATTTTAACGACGATTTTATTAACTACGAAAATACTTTTGAGTTGTAAAGGCAAAATAAATAATGAACAAGAATTACTCATTTGCAGAAGTTTTTAATTTTAGCACATCTCCCTTTATCGTTAATATACCCCAGTTACCAGAAGGGAAGATGGTTTACCGATAAAGAAACAGAACTTGGAAAAGCTGAATACCCAGGCGTATTTATTTACTTTTTGGGCTCAGCCCAACCACAACAATAGACTAAAAAAGAGCCCAGCCCAACTTTTAACGCCACCTTAAAGATACATAAAAAAATACAACCACATCGGACTTTGTCCGGGTTAAAGTTTGAGTTCGGGGTGCTCCTTTTTATGGCCAGCAGCCGTTGGCAGCGTCCGATTGAGCGTGAAGTTGTAAAACTTAAGGAGTGCTAAGTGCCCGTGGTGGCACTGCAACTCCTCGCCGGGATTATGGCCAATAAAGCACGCATGTCGGCGCCAGGACTCGACGGGTCCCAAAAATTAAATATGCCTCACAGAATGGCATATTAGAAAGGTGTGCTCGTGGACAGTGGATGGTGTCCACTGCAGTGGATGGGGCAGATTTATGAGTTGGTTGGGATCGGGTAAGTGGTGACTAGATGGAGAGATTAACCCGACTTACGAGCCACTTGTTCCGCCACCTTGTAAACTCATTCCTTTAGTTGGCCATAATTTAGGTTGGCCAATGGGGAAACTGGGAGAAGGCTAAAGCAAACCCATGTTCCTTTGGGATATTTTCCGGGCTTCAAAAGCTTAAGCAGTAGTCTCAACTGTTTCAAAAATAAAGCATAGCCATGAATTGTGACTATAAATAAATGCCCTTCATGAGTAATTCACTTCACTTGATTGTTAAGGGAGAGCCATCATTTGGGATTTTTCTGATAACTTCAGAAACTACAAGCTACACAATATATTAAATTGCTTATATGAATAAATTCCCAATAATAAACAAAGTCATCGATATACAACATCTGCTTGATATGGCCAAAAACTGATGTTTCAAATGCCCATTTTCTACATGCCCAACTGGACTTATTTGTGGCAATCAAATGAAGCTGCATAAGCATCTCGCATGTAAGTTCAATATGTAAATTCACAAATATATAGCAGTGTGGCATGAATTTTATGTGTGGCATGCAATAAATACTAAAGCCATACTACATACAAGCCAGTAGAAATGCAGTCAAATTATTTGCCAATCGGTAAAGAGAAGCAGTTCAATAAGGGTTCCAGATGTTTTTCGTTATTATTGCGACTGGGTCACGCACTTTTTGCTCGTTTTTGGTCTTGGACAAAGCGTCGCCTCTGTGGAAGCCATAAAATTCGAACACACAAAGCGCGTTTTCGCCGAATTGTCTGGCGTCTGGATGCTAGCATACTTTTTATGCAAAGCGAATCAAAATCCAATTATAAACCGAGAGCGTGTGTGTTCGCCGAGTGTTAGATGAGGGAAGGGGGTAAAGGGTGGGGGGCTTCTACACAGGGGGTCCAAAGGACACAGCACCGCCAACTGCATTGCAAAACCCAGCAACAACACTTGGTCAGGCTGTAATGAAAAATTCAATTTGGTAAACAAAAGACGCCAGCGAAACGCGATTTAATATACATGCGCCCATATGTGCGTGCAAATGCATCGACACGCGTTTATGCACTGAGAAAAATACATCAGTGTTGACTTTTATATATACAATTTGAATGTGATCCTAAGGAAATATCTGGTTAAATATCTATATGATCCTTCAATACCGAAAGTTTGAATCATATAGGGATTATATAGGTAAATATGGATTTCGTAGCACTGGTTCTTCTCAGTGCATGTGTGTATGTCCTGTATGCACGCGTTTTCCAGGCGCCAAAACTGATGGCTCCTCTGACTGCGAAACAATGAAACTCATTTGCATTTGCCCCGCTCGTCGCAAAATGGTGTTGTGCCCCAACGGCAATTTCAATGGTTTCTGCAAATATTTGAGCGGCCAGCAGTTAGCGGCTAACAAATTATACAAAAAGTAAGGCATTTGAATGACAGAAAAGTTGAAAACTAAAATTAAGAAAGTACATTTAATGCCAGGCAAAGATGGAGTGGGCAATGATTAGGAATATCGAGCAGACGACAACGGTGAAGATCATAATGCGGAATCCCACCACAAAGAATCCCCTGAAAGTGATCTTGTAGCCATGAGCTCTGCCCACCACCGCGACGAACTCGTTGGCCAGGGAGCCCAAGAGGGTGCCATTGGCTCCGTAGCTGGTACCCATGCTCGTGGCCCAGATGAGCGGCAGTAGGCGTATCTGCACCTCATCATGGACAACCATGTCGGTGCAGAGTTTCACCATGATGGGGGCCACCGCCGCATTGTGGATAAAGGCGGAGAGCAGGGACGAAAGCCAGAGGATCAGCAGCATGCCCACCATGGTCTGGTATGACTCGTCCACTCGGACGATCAATGACACCACCATAAGGCCAATCCAGTGGATGAGGCCCAGTGCGTCAACGACCGCGGTGAGGACGAAGAGAGAGGCGAGGAGCATCAATGTGCCCCAGTCGACCCTGGCCATGACCTTGGCGAGATTCTTCTGGTCGATCAGGATGAGCAGCAGGAAGGCGGCCAGCATGGATATCCAGCCCAGTGAGGCGCCGGGAATGGCCCAGGGAATCGATTGCAGAATGAAGCAAAAGACGGCAAAACCCAGGGCCAGAAAGGATTGCACCAGCAGCATCTTCTTGCGTACCCAATTGCTCGCCTCCAAGGTGGCCAGGATCGTAAAGTAGCCCTCTGCCGGAGGGAGCACCCTGCTCCTTGGCTGTCTTCTCAGCTCGGCAATCCTCAGCTGAATATCGAAGGAGGGTCTGATATTCTCTCGCCGTTTCGCTGCTAGCTCCACCTGATTGTCGTCCAGGACATAGATCTTCTTGCCCATGGTCCAGTAGATTAGGCCAAAGGTGGACGCCAGGCAGATCACAGCAGTCGGGAGCATGAGAAACGAAAAGCGAACGAAATTCATCCCCGCGGACTCCACCATCTTATTAGTCATAATGATTGTATTGGGTGGCCCACCAATTGGGGTAATAGAACCTCCGATATTTGCATAAATCGCCACGATAATGAGGACCAAGGTGGTGCGCAAGCCCATCGCTTCGCACAATCGTATGACGGGCGGGCAAAAGAGAAGCACCACAGTGGCATTGTCCACGAAGGTGGAGGCCATGGACACCAAGACGCCCAACAGGGCGATCAGCAGCCAGGCATGACCCTTGGAGATACGATAGGCCACCACGGCCAGGTAGTCAAATAGCCCGGTATCCGCCATGCACGACGTCATTATCATATTGCCCAGCAGGATCATCATGGTCTCCCAGTCCACCCAACTCACTATCGTTTCCAGATCGGGTCTGCTGCCCAAAACGGCGAGAAGGGCCAAGGACAAGGCTGTTATCAGCAAAGTGCACAGCGTGCGATCCGAAAAGTCCCAGATGATCATAGCATATAGGCCAATGATCAGAATGGCGGCATACACTACACTCATTCCGGGGTCCAACGGAGTGTTGTCCACCGTCAGGAGAAGACCCACCGGATGCTTGCTCATGCTCTCGAATGAGATCACAGTCTGCGCAAAAACCCAGTCATAGGAGGAGTTCAAAAGATTGCGATCCGTTTGCAATGAGCGCTGGATCAAGGACCTTTCATGGTGCCATCCTGAAATGGAGAACTGAAAGACCCGCTGCACCTGCAGGTACTTCTTTTTATCCATGTACATATACACCATCCACATGCCTGTGCGCAGCAAGCTGCGATTCATCCCATGATCGCGCCACTCCAATCGAACTCCAACCGCTGAGAAGTTGGATGTCCTAACCCGGTGGTTCGTCAGATACGTGTTTATGGCCCCATTCAGTTGTATTCCCACGGCGTCCTGCTTCAGCTTAACATTCCTGAAAGTCGTCCTATTGGGCAACACGGTCACCATCGACTTGCTGATCTCCGCAGGCTTATGGACAAACAGGATGATGGTGCATGCGGTCCAGAGCGACAGTAGGAATGTCAGGTTGATTATGTGAAACACATAGCCAGTGCTATCGCGATATTTCCGGATGATTGGATTCATGGTGCGTATGAATCACAGTTACGTTGAGAGTGCATTTATAATAACATTTGAAGGATAAGTCAAACACCAGTTTCAGTTTCCTTTTACGACGTATATTTGTTTAATGTTCCATTAGGGTAAAGTAATTATAATTCATATGATTCACACCGCAACTAGAAGGGCTAGAGATTTTCTTGGCTTTTTCCATTTGCGTTTTCAGCTTTTCACTTTTCCGTTCAAGAAGTTGTGGCAACATCAGTTGATGCCGCCGAGCATGTTTGTGAAATGTGGTCTTAACTTGTTAACTGGCTAACTTAATAAGGAAACTCAAGCCCTTTATGGCTATTTTGCAGCCAGTCGGCATGTGGCTACTGTGTACCCACAAAATTGGAAAAATGCTGGAAAAAATGTTGAAACTTGACTTCAGTGTAAGTAGGCCAAAGTAGGTGGAAGCCATTTTCCCAGCTGACCATCAAAAATGTAGCCATAATGTGAGGAAAAACGCGGTGGAAAAGCAGAAAATGTTGCATTGCTAACTTTTTAATAATGCCGCAAAATGGACGGAGAATGGAAAATCCGACATAAAGCAGGAACATGGGATTGCCATATGGAAATGGACAAAACAGTATTTGATGCATGACAAATCTGGGAAAATTGTTGTTATTCCTGCTGATGTTTGTTTCTATATACGCCATATATACAGAGCAACTTTGCTGGCCAAACAAACAATGGGTGTCATTCAAGAGAATTATTCAAGCGAGAAAAGTTCTGAAAATATGCAGATTATGCCCATGAGGTGGGCGAGGAATATCTCTAATACGTTCAGCAACTTCACTTGAATCTTTCGCCTTCAAGCTGGGTAATTTTTCTTTTCTCTCCGCCCCCCGTCGGCACTTATAATCCACTTTAGTTTTCCCCACAATTTGTCGCCATCCACGTTAATCTAAATCAGCTCTTTCATCTGGTCACTGCACGTGCCACAGATATGTGAAATTCCAGAGATCTCGGATCCCCCGGCAATCTGCAGTAATTTCCCCACTTCATTCATTCTGTATTTCCAATTTTAAAAACCCACAAGTGGGTCAGCATCAACTTTAAATGGCAGCGTGGTTAATTGGAAACGAAGTGCAATGCAGACTGTCTGAGATACGCTTCAAATAGCAGACGGCTTAATGGAAATGGCCACCGAGCCATGCAGGTGTAGGTTGCCTAGGCAATTAAATAGGATTTCCACCTGGCGTAGCAGAGCACATTAATTTGTATTACCCAGAATGAGGTCTGAATTGTTTGACAGAAGCCAAAGTGTTTCTCTATAAAAAAATGGCTTATAAAGTGCGCTATAGGATACATAATATTCAAGGCTAAAGATCTAAATGATACTGACATGAATATTAGTTATCTAGAGAACATCGTCAACAGGACAAGCAGACCTAAAGAATAATTTAGCTTTAATTCAGATTGTGGTTTCTTAATTAACTTATGCTTGAATCTGAATCAAGACCATTTCAGGTGATACATATTCTCTGTGTACTGACTACATTTTATGACTCTATTTTATGCAATTTTCGTTTTCGCAGCTTTATGTCTGAGGGCGTTGTTTTTCCTGCACCACCCACCAATCTTGCTGCCTAATTAGTCAAATGGGCGAGAGTAGGGACAGAGTGTGTGTGATGACTGTTGCCAAATATTCTGACCCTAAGCAGCGCACAAGTCTTGTCACCCCACTGTTTTAGCCAAATGCCGACAGCTGGCAAAGCAAACCGAAAACGAGTCCAGAATGGGGACTGAAGCACCTAAACCCCGAAAAACCAGACGACTGTCGGGTCGACACTATGACAGTTGTCCTGTCGTTCGAATGTCGCACGGTTCACACCCACCTTAATGAGTGTGTGTGTGTGTGTTTGGCTGCGTGTGTGCGTACACTGCGAATATATTGCGCATAGTCATGTGGGGCAAGCGTTGAGGAATACTCTACCAAAGGATATTTTATGAATCACTTGCAAATATACCATAATAAAAATCGAATCTTATTTATGAGAATAACAAATAATCAATAACAATCATTATGAGCCTATTGTGTTTATCTTCGATTAAGTATGAAATAATTCATATCGAAGGCTAGGGTATTCTGGAGACTGCCTTGTGAAGTTACCTTTTGCCATCTATTATGAGTTTCCGAAGGCCTCTTCTGGGTAAAGGTGGGCAAAGTATCAACTGAACGCGGCGTGGAAGTTCCGAAGAATGGCTTAGGCTCCCTTCCAGGATCTCATTACTAAATACCCACCAATGCAGCAGCAGTAGCAGCAGCTGCTGTTAAACGCCTTTGAAGTCGACGGCTCAGGGGCCAATGGAATGCCAGGACCCAAGGAACCTGAGCCCCAGGGATCCGGGTATCCGGGGATCCGGGGATCCAGGGATCCAAGGTGCAGATGTGGATGGACGAATGGTTATGGTTTCGGCGGCGTAAGTGGGCTTATTTGAATTTATTGTGGGAAGTGCAGGCGCCCAGAGCGTCTCGCATGAGACTCGGATCAAAAACAATAATTTACTTGATTTCCCTTTCGCTTAGCGAAAGTTCAAGTGGCGAGGTACGCGGATCAAATTGTCTGGAATTAGTGGGTGAAATGGCGGGGATTATTGTTCAGGGCTGACTCCCTCGGCTAATTGCCATCCAGTGGCATTAGCTAATGAAAAGTTTGCCTATTCGGGCGAAAACGAGATAAAGGCGCTCAGTCCATTCGCCTGTAAACTTATTTGATTTTCAAAAGCGTGGAACGCGTGGAAAGCCCACGTACATTCCCAATTGGCAAAGTTCAGATTGATATATAGCCGCGATAAATTGCTAAAAATTCAATAGAAAATTGGTTTGCCATAGCTCCATAACATATGGCCCTTGCTAAAATTCTAAAAAACTCCATCGCTCGCTGACTGATTTATGAGCGCATGTAAAGCCATTCAGTGTGAGCAAAAGTTGTGCGGCAAAACTTTTCTGTCCGCATTATAAAGATGTTAATCCCAGGGACAAGTGCTCCTCCTGCCCGCAGGACTGTGCCTCTGACTCGGAGTTATCCTGACGTCAGCCTGGCCAGAACAATAGAAAAGCAGCCCGAGCTAACGAACTCTTCAACAAGTGCTCATGAATGCAAATTGTTATTATGTAGTTGCGGTCATTATATATGTGTAAATATATCTCTTACTTCTACGTTGTGGATTATGAAAATAGGAACGGCCATTTGCATAATTGATTTTAAAAATACGAACAGTATACCCAGACTAGACGAGCAGCTCTAGCTCTGTCCTTTAATTGAAAAATAATATGTTCGGTCTGGAGAGCAAGAAGTGGGGTGACTCGATGTAGTCCTGCCGCTTTCCTCATCTTCATCCGTCGATATGCTTGAGCTCCTCCTTCCGCAGGCCACCTTTGTGTGGACACATGGCATTTTATATATCCTGCCTGCGGTGATATTTCCATTTAGAGGGGGCACAAGTGGGCGGAAAATAGGGAGGCGGAAAAGCGCTTCGGCTGCCCTGTGAAAAGTTAATGATGTTGGGAGCACACATCCTTCAACATTTACGTTTGTAATTAAATTTCGTAACAACTGGCAGGCATTCCGCAGTAATTGCATTTACCAGTTACATATAGACACGTGCTTAATTTGGGCCATTTTAATATGCAATTAAACGGTTATCGTAAGCCGTTCTGTCCAGTAATGGCCATCAAATGTGGGTTTCATCTTTCCGCGCCAGGTAATCTTGGTTGAGTTCTGCAGATAATACTTACATTTTATATAGATTTTATAGGGGTGTTGGGCTAATTTAAGCTTTGCCATCAAATGACCCTTTTATTGGTTTTTCTTTTATAATAATTTGTATATTTTAAGACAATGCACACAGATGGAAGTGATAATGAATAGTAAGTGTATTACTCACTTCAATTATGCGCTTTTCCGCAGATGCCATTTAACCCGACAGCCATAATTCGATTTGCTCCATTTGTTTATTAAAATATTATAAAGTAATGCCGCACGTCATTCGATGGGCACAGCAAAGGGCTCGTTAACAGCACGTCGCCTGATTAACTCGGCGGTTAAAATTAAAAAAAAATACAACGAATATTTCAACACGTGCGGCATATTACAGTGGACATCATTTCTGCTGAAGTGCAAGCTGCTATTGTTTTTTTGGTTTCCGACTCTGTTGTTTGTGTTTTCCACCAACTACAAAAATAAATATGGAGATGTTGCGCTGATTAAATAAGCAAAAATTACATATTCATATATGTTACTCGTATGTGGTTCAAACAGTTGTGGAAATGGTTAATAGACAAGCTAATGCAAACAATAAAAGGCAGTAATTTGGCTTATAATAATTAACAAATTGATTTTTACCTCTGATAATCCAATAATTGACATTTCCCTAATTGCACGCCATTTGAATTGCAACTTAATTTGCTTTTTAATTGAAAATTAAATTAATGCTACTCTGAATTCACATTTCTCTTGCATGTTTTTCTAAATTTAATGTCTCAACTCCCGAGTTTTAAGTGCCCTTTTTCAGGGCCAAATACACATTTGCGACAGTTTTTGTGCCTTTGTTTGACTAAGTTTGTTTTTAGGCCCATCATCATCATTAGAGACTACCCACGTTTCTTGTCTAGCCGATTGTCTCATTTGTTTTTGTTTCATTTTTTGCATCGTTTGTTATTTCTATGGTTTTTTCTTTTTCCTTCTTTTTTTTTGGGTTCGTTGGCAGTCGAAAGGGATGTTTTCTGAGCTTTGGCTAATTAATGGCAAATTTTCCTGTCTTTTGTGTCGAAACCCACTTAAATTGATCGATGACACTAAACTGTTGTCGTATCAAACAAGTGGGACAAAAATGCTAATGAAATGTTTGGCCCAGAAAAATATCTCCAAGAAAATGGGTAACAGGGCGCGGATAAATATAAACATAGCTTAACAGCCATTAATGGTGTCACATTTTATGGCGAATGACGACAACAATTCCTTTTAATTTTATATAATAAATAAATAAAGTAGATACATGCGCTTATGTCCAGTGAATATGCGGATTTAATAAGTTTTATAGCCGCAGATTACTCTGAGATTACGAGCTTAGTGCCGAATTTCACGCAACCGCCTGCACATCGAAATTGTTTCCGCAGGCCATAACTCTTGTCGTCACATCATCGTCGGCATATTGCGATTGGTGCTGGTTGGTGGGTTATGGGTGATGATGGCCAAATTGTCAACGGCGGGTCAGAGGACTCTAATTGATTCGTTTTGTGCGCAATGATTGCGGTTTTTGGTCGATGGCCAACATCGATCCATTGGATTTGTGGGCGCCGGCGACTGTGTGTCCATTAGATGTGCCATGTGCAATAAAACGTGGGCTCAAAAGCCTTTCGGGCGAAGCAAATAATCTAATTAAGCAGGCCCAGATTGAGAGATTGAGATTGCTGGCCATAAATAAGGCAATCTCAGTCCGCAGGGCAAGTCATTAAATTTATGGCCACTGACCGCGCCGAATCAAAGTATTACATTTAGATTTTAATGGCCAACTCCTTACGCAGGTCCTGTGCAAATACTGATAAGTTGCTGCGGCTGCCGTGTCTTAACGCAAAAAATCAACAAGAAATTGACTGGCAGTGCCAATTAGCATTTTTTTTACAATTAATTGGTAAACATCAGTTGTTTTTATACCCTCTTATCCGAGCATTCAACTTTCAGTGCCCCCCGAGCATAATTAAAAAGGTGGGACTTTAAATCGAGTGTCGTGAGTGCAAAGGTCCTGCAAAGGCTGGCAATTAATTCGCTGGGGATTATCGGATGTAGTGGGTTAAAAGTGCATTGTCCTGCGATAGGCGAAGGTGCCATACATCAGTTGGCAGAAAAATCAGATACAAATGGCAGGGGAAAAATATTAACAATTTCTCAGTCCACAAAGGCAAGCCTAAAGTGTCTTTGTTAAAGTTATTATCGCACTATAGAGTGGTACTTAAAACCAACAATGAAAAATCCATTTGGCTAATAGATTGCTATTTCAAGGTCTGGTAGTAACTGGTTGCCTTTTCCTGCTTTTGTCCACCTTCCTTGCATGCAATTTCCTCGAATTGTCGTGCAATTTGTCCAATTACCACAAGAAAAACAGTTTTGTGCAAACGAAATTTAATTGAAAATTTTAAAGATATTCTCTTGGCGTAAAGTAAATTGGCTGAGAGCAAGAGTGGCAAAAGCTAGCAGACTTTCGACTTTTATTTAGTAGACCAAACCGAAGGGAATAATTTCGTGCATAGTTGTCAGCCATTTGGCAAAATGTGAATGTAAATTTCTGGGATTTTCGTGCAGAAGACTGAATGCTAAATGATGATTCAATTGAGGGACTTTCGCGCTATCCCTGTAATCCTGGGACTGAATCTGCTCAACAGTTTCTTATTCATGGAGTGCATTTTATGCGTATTTTATGCAAATTAATGGTCCTTTAAATACAAGCAGCAGCCGATGGATATAAATGAACGAAACCAATGAAGCCTCAGGCCACGACTTCGACTGGGATTTGGCCAGTATTAAGTGTAGTACAATATTGAGATAATTAATTTGTGAGTACCATGTAAGGCGACACTTCAGTTCGTTTTCGTTTGAAATAATCGAATAACCGCCTACACTGAGCAAAACCAGGGCACATTCATTCAACCTTTTCATTTGCGTTGTTCACCTGCTGCATAATTGTTGAAAAACGCCGCCGGCATCAAAGTTTTTGGCAGTCGCCTAATTAATTCTCAATTGATTTTGGGCACACGCCGGCGGCAGACAACTTTTGAGATACTTTGTCCTGTGTCTGAGCTGAAAACTTTTCCCACCGCCCATTTTCCCATTTTCCAGTCCAGGACTGCAGTTAATAGAATGCATGTTTTGGGCAAGTTTCTTCTAATTAGCTGGCCCGTACTCGAAGTTTTAATTATAATCACTTGGCTATGCAGCTTCGCAGCTGCTGCAGTTGCTTTTACTGACAGTTAATTGATATTAAGTATACGCAGTGTGGGCGCTGCAAATATCCTCGGCTCCTTAGGCGAAATAGTTTGGCCCCGGCATGCAGTTTAATTAAGACCCGTCCGATGACACCTGACACATTGACTTGGCCGAAGGACCTCCCTGCAATCTGCAATCTGAACGTTTTTAATTTTCCTTTTCTTGTCTCAACTTGCACCCTAACTTGCAGCGCTAGTTCCTCGTTATTTCCACCTTGTTCTTCTGCTGGTCCAGCGCGGAAAGCGCGGTGGAAAGTGGCAGGTGGAAAAGCGGAAGATATTCGAGCAAACTGCAGCAAATCGTTGGAGTGGACATGCAAACACAGGCTTTGCGTGTCCTTTAGTCAGCAGTAAATCTCACGACCAAGCGGTGGCCAACTTTTATTGCCACATCCACCGCGCACCATCTGCCACGAAAATGGCAGTGATGGGAAGTATCTTAGGCAAGGTACGTTGTACTCAAGATCTACCTTAAGTGGTGATATATATCATAAAAAATCCTAAGTTACCCAAGTGTTAATAAATACGTACCACTGCCACTCTTTTATTAATAAGCTGCATTTCTTATAATTTGTTGTAAGCTCGCTTACTTTGTATTGTTTAAGATACCTTTAACTTCACCGTTGAACAAAAAAGTACTCTTACCATCACTATGCAGCAATCGGCGGTAAACGAAATTCCCAACACGAATACCAAGTTCAAGGACTCTGAATTGTTTTCATTTGCTCCTTCTACTGCTTTTTTTATGTTATTGCATTTCGTTGGGAGTCAGCTTAAGGTGCGATTATCTGCCAAGTGGTTTATGCTAATAGGTTTGCTTGTTCTGCTTTCTTTTTACCTGTTTGCAGTCCGAGCCCAACGCAATCATTATTTATGGCGCCCCAAGGACTAATTTCGAATCAAATTTATGCCAAACTATGGAGTTCGTTATCTACAATTATTGGTTTAAAGAAAATTTTTATGTCAAAAAAATATGAAAGAATATGTGTGTGTGAAATGTAAATGCAGGTTAAAGCCATTGCCCAATAAATGAAGTGCATATGTGCGTGCTTGCAGCTTTTAAACACTTTATGATTTCCCTTTTTGGCATCGCTGCAAACAAGATCCCACAATAAAACCCATTTATAGTCCGCAATCAACGAGCTTAACAGGTGAACAAGCACAGAAACCAGCTAATGACCAAATCGAACGCAGTGCAAATAAACGGACACAAAAACAGCGGAAGTTGTTATGCAAATTTGGGCTTTGCAGCGTAAATCCCTTATCGGTCACCAGAGCCCATATCCCGTCCAGTCCGACATGATCGAGGTCATGGCAATCGCTCCGCGGATTATGCAATAAAAGGCCAATAGCTGTCAGCTCTGCGGCGGCCACTTTCAATCTATGCATATTGTTTAAGGCCGCGATGCAGCCGCTTAAAAAACCAACAAGCAGATAAAAGGGAAAACGGGTAGCCAAGTCCATGACAAGTTAAGGCGATTGAAATGTCAACGAACCACTGCTGGTGATGTCGAAAGTGGGAGAGCGTGGGCTGCATTCCCATCTAGGCTATAGAATGGATTTCATTTCAGCGCTTCTTCTTGTTGGAACATTTTTGGACTACTATCATCTCAAGGATATCTTTGTCGTTTCGGCAAGCGGAAAAACTCTGGAGTGCAGGTCAACAGGCAAATGCTCTACAAAAATGTGTTCCGAAGATCATAAGATGTTTGCACTTTTTTACTTTGACCAGAATCCAATTAATCATGAGACCAGCAGCTTAAATGAAGAAATTGGGGTCCCTTTTTTGTTTTATACACTCAAAGTGAACCAAGCAAGCCTCCATGTCGCTTTATACTTACATACCTTCCATTTTGCTTGCTCTTTTTTATATGCAAGCGTATTTTGGCAAATTGCCCGCGTCATATGCGGCGTATGCGTAATATTCAGCGCACGCCACCAAGAGTCCTTGGCTGGAAAATCTCTCTAATGGCACTTAAGAGTTAAGTGAAAATTTTCAAGCTTACATTTTTTCGCCCACGTTCAGATAGCTGGCTGTTGTCATGACAGCATCGCCTTAATTATGCCAGCTAATTGTTGCACATACGCCCCGCCGCACCTTGCACAATTAATTTAAAAATTTGCAAAGGTCAGAGAAAGTTGAAGTTTTACTTGGCTCGCCAGTCAATTGCAGAAGCCCAAGAGGAATACTTGGCCATTGGTTTCTTAACTTTTATTTTTTTCCTTTGACCCGAGCAGATTAATTAAGGGTATTTCGTACTTGACGCCTTGTTTTGCCAGCGGCGGAAATGAGTGAAAAAATTTAAGAATATTCCGCTGCAAAACTAACTTTGCTAACAGACGCCATAGTTGTTTCCTGATTTCAGCTTGAATATGTTTTCTATGTTCAGGCACTTAAAGTTGAGCACCCGTCAGATGGTTGAGTCGCAAAATGTTGAGCAAATTTTCACACCACCGACATAAGTGGCAACAAACCATCTCTATATAACCATAACGAGTGTGCACTGCGAAAATAAATATTTATCTAAAGAAAATGGGGGAAATATTTATAAAGCTAGTGCGCATTGCCATAGAAAACACTGCCAATGTGTCTAAAAGTATGCAGTAAATTTAGAAGTGGAACTTCTGCATCTGAAATATATTGTTGCAAACCCCAGAGCGCTTAAAGAAGTGATATTTTTCTGGCTCTGCAATCATTCACCAGCATGTGTGTTGGACTGACTACTGGGTTGTTCGGCTTCTTGGCAGGTGTTAAAAATGACGCTGGTTGGATGGCTTTGTTGCTGGCTTTTAGCTGCTGCCTGTTTGTTGAATCTTCGCCTGCAGCTTGTTGCTCGATTTATGCAAATTGAGACGGGAACACGAGTGGTCTCTAGTAGTGGTGGCAAGCTGATTTTGCAGCTTTGTCGATTGGCCCCACGCGGATGGTGAAAAGATGGCAGAATGGCAAACGGAAAAATGCTGGAAAAATTATGATTTCTCCTTGCCGAACAATAAAAGGTGAGGTGCATTGTGAAGATTTAACGTTTGACACAGAATTGCATTGGCATCAGAAAACTGTCAGAGAAAAAGTATAAGTTGTCAAGAGGGAAACAATAAGCTGGTAAGAGCAAATAATCCAATCACCTCAAATTTTGAAATTGTAGCTGCTCTCTACTCTTTCTTTATCTCATTTTATTTCTTTGAAATTTTCCCATTTTTCCCCTTTTTTTTCGTACGAATTTCCGGCAACATATACATATATTCTTATATTTTTGGCCATGGTTACGAGGTCATGCTTTCTTGTACGTATCAAGTATCATGCCAAATTAAACTAAACCAGTCAAAAGACAGTATACGAGTATTTGCGTTGGGTTCAAAGAGGTGAACAGCAATTATTTTAAATGTGGTTTAGGGCAATAGCTTTGATGTGCTAAAAGTTGGTTATTGGTATGGAAACCAGGGGATTGATGGTGAGCTAAAACTGTTGAAGTGACTCGCTTCGTTTCATTTGGTTGCCAAGAAATTGAGCCTTTCGATGATAAATCGAATCGTTAAGGGGCTTTAAATATTAAACATTAACAGTGTCTAATTCATTTGATCAATATTTAATTGAGTTACGGCGTCAACTAATTGTATTAATTAACTATTAATAAACTTTCAAGCTGTTGCGGGCATTCATTTATTATTCAAAATCTGCACGAACATTGACTTGCATCAAGCGAAAAGTACACTTTCTCTACTTTTCTTTTTGTTGAGCATTTCGTGAAAAGTTGGCTAGAGCATGGCAGCACTTTGACTAATTTATGTGCGCGCACTTCCGACGCTAGTTTAAGCCAACAAAAAGGCTCGGGAGTTTTTGGCCATTTTATTTGTGGCAATTTCGCTCAATTACCACAGTTAATTCCTGGCCCCTTTTTTGCCCGCTTCACTCACTGGGCCATGGACCATAAAGCTAGGAACATTAGGCCATTCCGATAGAGCGCTCTATGGGGCAGAAATCCCCTGCTCGTACTCGAAATCTCCCAGGTCTTGTTAATTATTTACATCAAACATTTTTTGGCCACTTCGTGCTGCCGTTTCGTAGGGGTCGCCATAAATTTCAAGCAGCCAGGCATTTTTTCCGTGCTCATGTTTCATTTTGTTTCTCGGCGGATAAGCACAGGTAATGAAATGGCATTTAGGTAAGTCGAGCCCGACACTTGAGTTTCCATACGAGAAAATTAATTACCAAAGAGGAAGGAAAATTAATTGAATGGTAAAAGTGTCTTCGAAAATGAATTTATTTCCGGTTCTAGCACTCGATTATTTGTCTTAAAGCAAACGTTAAAAAATGGATTCATTTTGGTATAGGCCTAAATCAATTTTCCGGGTCACAAATTTCTGACTTTGTACAAAGAAGTTAAGACAGGTCTAACAACTTTCTATATGTAACACAAAAAATATTTGAAGGAAAAGGAACGCAAACAATATCCTGTCCTAAAAATGGTAAACATCATAATAAATGGAATTTATGTGTATTGATTTATAGTAAAAACATTTCCTTGGTGATTTTAAGCTTGCAAATTGGGAAATTGTTTTTGAAATGCTCTCGTTTGAGGTCATTTATGCAATTATTACAACCAAAATTGGTTTGTTTTCGGTTTGTATACGTTATTTTTATTAAAACCAATATCTTTGCATCCCCTTCGAAATTCCAAGAAAGACTTCAAAGCTGGTCTTTTAAACTGATGCATCTGGGGAGCTTCTAGGTCACTCGGGCGTGGCGTTAAATCTCAAGACACAAATCTGCTGACCGAAAGAAAATCCCACGAACTACAGCTTCTGACAATTGACAGTTACATGAAAGCTTTGGTCCGAAAACGGCAAAGACATTTTCTTTGAAAAACTGTTCGCTGGTGGGAAAAGCAATTATATGTAAGCTGAGTTTCACCCAGACAGGGTTTTGGCCCATCTGCTGCTGCTGTCCCGCTGCAATAATTTGACAAAGATTGAATATCCCTAAGTATGTTATTTTCCACTTTCTGCGAAATGGCCGTCAGGCTAGCACATTAAGCTGATTTCCACCTGAATTATTGAGGAATGCATTAGGCTCTGCTTTACGTCTGCCATTAGATTAATTGCCGTGGCTCCTATTTCTACATCGGTGAAAAGTGCTTTTGAGAATCACTTTCCATTCAGTGAATTGCGTGGTAGCAAGAGTTGGCCCTACCCAAAACTGGACACAAGAAGTTGGTAACTATTACTATACGTTTCATTGTTATTTATTTTATATTGTCATATAGATAAGGAATACTTGCCAACAGTGACCTCGAATGTTTTCCTCTGAATAATTATAACAAAAAGTGATTCGCAGAAGGAACTTCATAAATTAGCTGCTAATCTGTGGCCATTCGCTTGAACTTCGCTCCGCAGATATTAATAAACAAACTGCTTTTGGCATCAGACAGATTATACATCCATGTGGCAATGTGGCAAGCAATGGAGTGTGTGCACACACAATCCCCCATCATCGCGGTAATCAAGAGGCAGGGATTTTTGCCAGTTATTGCCAACATGACGTAATTACGTTAATGAGCCTCATTAGATGCGCAGTAGCTGCAGCTGCGGTATGGGTTGGGCAAAAGGCACCCAAACTGGCAACAGTGGCTGCTGAAGCTCGGTTAAGTGGCACGAAAAGTATTTTAAAGCGGCTGCAATTAGGGGCACGGTGGCAGGTATTAATGCACAGTACCCCTTGCAAAGGGTTAAAGGCCTTGGGAGACATGCACACACAGAAGACGTGGCTTGGTATGGGCCGCACTCGCACTCGCACTGGTATTTCCATTTCCATTACCATTCGCTTTTCGTATTTCGAATTTCGCATTTCGAGTGAACTGAATCCGGCTGGCAGCAGGATGCTGCAATGATGCAATGTTCCAGGACGACTGCTGCTGTCAGCCCCTTGGGCTCGGATGAATCAAGTTCACGGCTGTGTGGCTCAGTGCTGGCATGGCTCATGGTTACATAAAGCGGAAAATTGCTGATGATTAATTTAAGGACTCGGCGATTCAAATTTAATATTCAACTACCAGATGAGTTATGAATATCTGCGATACCAAGTGTCCGAAAGTATGCAGCAGATCCTTTGGATTTTCAAGCTCATACTTAATACTCCAAGGCACATATGTTATAATTATACAAACCGCTATATTCTAGAATTTTTCATACTTAAATATATAAGATACAGCCAGCTCAGCTGCACTCGAGTCCGGAAACAGACCCGATTCTGGACCAGTTTGAAGTCATGTCATTGGCAGAAGCAGCTGCCAGCTGCCAGCTAATTGTAGTGAAATCCATTATGCAAATGGGAGGGGGTGGGGGTTCAAGGGGTTTGAGGGACCTGCCCTGGCAGCTCCCTTTTGGCCACCGTTTAAGTGGAGAATAGAGAATAGAGCGTAGCGGAGGAGACTGAAGATTGCATGCACCACTTCACGAAAAGGGAGAGCTCTCGGTTGCCATGGCATTGTTCTGCCTGTTGGGTGGCTACCTGGAATTTCCTTTTACCACTCAACACCCAAGTGCAGCAAAGCAGGTGGAGTATTTGGGGTTTGCAGCCCTTTGAGGGCCAGTTCGCTTGTGCAAAGTTTTTCAATCAATTTTTCATATGGAAAGTTTGAAGCACAAGCAGCAGTGGCACAAGTTTCTCAGCCCACGCTGCGTATACTCCACAGGTGAACATATGACAAGGAGCATTATTAAATTAATATATAATTTGTCTGTGCTGGTGAAATACAGAACCAAATCAAGGGAATGAAAGACCATTTAAAGGCGATTCAAATTTTTCCTTTTTCCTGTGTGGAAGTTGCATGGCGCTGTGCCTGCAATCATACGTCGTTCTTTTCTTTTCCAGTCGCAGCACGTTCGAATAATGGCCAAAGTTTGGGCCATTTCTATGTTCTTGGCCTAACTGCCCTCGATAAAATGTGTTTATGAGTGCCGCAAGCTGGTGCCGCGTTGCTGCATTTTATGGCCTAGTATTCAAGGGCAAAGTTGCGATTCATATTTAATTGAGCACGGGCAAATAAACAATGGTGGTAATAAAAGCATGGCCAATTGTAGCTGTCAAAATGGGGCATTAATTACGAAATTGTAAACTTATCGGCGGGCAGGAAAGGAGGCCCACAAGGAGTAGGCTTATAATTGGGTAAAGGTAAGCCCAGGTAGGCGTCAATTGAGTTAATTAGCAGATTAAAAGGGAACAACCTTTAAATGGCTTCATAATTCAATAAGCAAAAGGGCGGAAATCAGGTTGGTTGGGTTGGGTTGGATTGCGATACTTACAGATAACGAGGGGCGTCAAGAGATGATTATCCTGGGCGAACCCGTTCAACTTTGCTTTCTCTCTTTTAATTTTAAAAGTAACTTTTAAAGTTACTGGGAATTTTCCGCTGAACGCGGTCCGCTAACTTTAAGCCAAATAAAATGCTACAAGTCTCGAGTCTTGACCGCAACTAACTTGTTCTTTAGACAGCCATTTCCATGGCTTATCAGCGCTAGTGGAATCTGAAGTAATCTATTTATTTATTTGGCACAACTACTCGGAACTAGGAAAAGTTGGCAGCCAGCATTTCTCATCTTTCGCCGAACTCCTGCCACGTTTTCCCTGCTCGTTTGGGCCATAAAGTTTTGTGGCCCATTTCTTATGCTTATTGTTTTGGATTCCCTTTCCTTCTATACAATTTTGTGTGAACTTTTCCCTGCGGTTCGCCGTATTTTCTGGCTAATGCAAATTAAACTTTGCTAAAATATGCTTCAAAGAGGAGTTTCTCGCTCACTTTATTGGCCTATATTAAAAATAATTGAAAAACTTGCATAAATTATTTAAAAATTGTGTCGGCTTGTAATGAAACAACTTCGGTGTGTTAAATTTAATTTTATTATTATGTTTAGCTTTTGCTTAATTTAAACACCAATCAGTGAGCTTTTCAATGCGATTTAAACGATTTTAGTTATATAAAAACTTAATTACACTCTAATAAACTTTTTTGTGGCTCTCGATGCGTTAATTGAGTAGCTTAAATCACACTTATCCGTCAATTTAAATAGGCATAACAAACAACAATTAATCTAATATTTATGCTTACTTTCAGTAAGCAAAGTGGCAACTTTATAATTAAATTTATTAAATTTAATATAGGTTCTTTTCGTTTAGCAGCTAATTAAATCGTTGTTTAAGCAACACATAGTTACATATATCTGGTGTATTCACATGTACTTATTGGTAGTTTGATTTATGTGTTCATTATTAACGAGATTGAAAATATTTGTCGGGGCTCAAGTGCAAATACTTCAATCACCATAAATTATGCGTTCGCCGGCCATTTGTCATTCGTCGAGGGGCTTAAGCGATTGCAATTATAATTTTCCCAAGAGTGGAAAAAAATGCAAATTTGTATGCATTGTTTCATTGGATTATTCGGTCAGCTGCAGTGACTGCCTTAAATTATTTACCATAAATTCAGTAAACCCATGAATCGGGTGTGAATTCCCAAGTGCGTTCAAGAAAACTATAATTCCATTCACAGCCCAAATTCCGATTTCCAATAATAGAACTCAGAAAGTATTTCAATTACCTACGCATCTCACTGCAACTGCCTCTTATTTTTCCAATGGTTGCATCAATATCAAGTCAAAATTTCTAAGACATAATTGCAATTATTAGAGATACGGACATAAATGTGTGTATATCTTATGCACAACAACTGGCAAATATTCTGCTCAAATCGTTGCCAAAAATTCGTAGTTTTGAGTGAGCACGTGAGTTGCATACTTTATGCGAATGAAATCAGCATGAAAACGCATGGCATCAAAGTGGAAAATATGCAAAAGTTTACTATATTTGATGTGATTCATGCCGAAAAGCTGTACAGCTGCGTACACTTGGGTCAAGTGGAGAAAATAAACCACTTGCTAACTTGCCAGTAAGCGAAAGTTTCTTGATCAAGATATATATTAATAAACATTTTACAAAACTATATATATTTCTGACTTTAATCTAAGTTTAAGTTTTTTGAAACCAACCCAATGTTACTATTGTTTCGACCCCAGCTGTAGTTTATCCGAGCTGGTTTATGCACAGCATTTTTACAGCTTCTACTTGACAGTGAATGCTGAATAGAGTGAAGTCAAATGGTGTGTATGAGTGATGAACCATCGTTTTATTATTATTACTGTACGGGTTTTACGATTTCTCACCAAAGTATGCACATAACTCGTGGCTATCTGGCTTCTTACACAACTAGTTTATTTTACAAGGATAACTAGGCATATAATATATAGTATACTATCAGGGTTACTACGTCACAATTCGAGCTTGTTCAGCGGTGCACAGCTGGTGCTCCGTGGCCCCGCTCCCTTTGTCCACCACCACGACGATGGCCTGGAATGCTGGTTCCACCGCATCGTTCCCGGCCAAAGGACCACCACCTCCTGGCGCACCTCCTCCGCCGGAGGAGCGCCTTCTGCCGCGTTTCAGGACACTCAGCAGGCGACTGAGCAAAGTTCGGCGACCACGACTCCTCCTGTGCTACAGATTTGTCACCTGTGTGATGTTGGTGGTCGTGCTGGCCATCACCACCTGCGGCTGCTGTCGTCCCTTCTCGAGGACAGGTGCCACCGCAGAGCGCTCTGCCCGAGCAGCTGCCATCTCGTCCTGCGCCACCGGCAGCCACTTGTCCAGGAATTTCGGACGAAAGAGCAGCGTGAACGTGGTGCGGAATTGCTTGCTCATGGAGCAGTACAGAATGAAATTGATGCTGGAGTTGATCAGGGCCAAAATGTCCATCAGGTCACCTGGTGGGGGCAAGACGACAAGACATTGGGTTATTACACTTAAAGCGAAAGGGAAAGAGGATGGTGAGTTGAGTATGGCTTTTATTTGGACCAATCGATTGTAAACGTGATTACTCACTCAGTCTTAGGTAGCACTGCAGATAGAAGACATCTCCGAGTACGGCATTCAGCAGACCCATAATTCCCTGTGGAAATTCCGTGATGAGGAAGAGGAGTAGCACCGCCAGCAGCATCCTTGTGGTGCGATCCGTCTGCTTTTCCTTTTCCAAAGTTTTGCTATTTTTCCGTGGTCTATCCGCGGCTTTTCCATTGGCCGCCGATTTGGTTCCATTACTGGCAGCCGGAGTGGCCGGTTTGCTGGTGAGCTTCTTTCTCCGCCGCTTGGCCTCCAATAGGGCCAGGATCAATCGAACCGACAGAATGGTGAGTGCTATGCAGGGTATCAGTTTGATCACAACACTGTATATGAGAAATGTGGCATTTTGCAGCGAGGCATTGTGCAAGGCCAAATCGCTGTGGTACAACCTATAGACCGTAACATTACGCACCACTGGCGATGTAGTGGGTGGTGCAGGGGTGGTTGTCGTTGTCGCCAAGGAACTCACATTCAACCACACCGTCTCGTTGAGTGGTGCACTAGTGGGCGTGGCATTCAGAGCAGCCGCCCTGGCACTCAGCAACTCATTACGGTAATCAATGACATACTGGGTCATGGGAATGGAGTTTATCACTTTGCCATTCATATCCAACTGATCCACATACTCGGTAATAGCGGTGATCAAATAGAGCGACGGCGACACCACCAAAACACACACCACATAGGCGGTGGTTATCGTTATGATGGTGGTTCTCATTCCGCACCACACGCGATTCTTCTGTGGATAACCCACCGCTATATAGCGCCAAACAGCCAACGTCACCGTCAGCCAAATGGAAATGGTGTGCAGCACCTGGGCAAAAATCGAGTGGAACTTGATGAAGCAGGCCCAGCTGTAGCTGAGCTTCTCCTCCCGCGGCAAACTGTCGGTTAGTATATAGTCGTGTATGGTGTAGGGTATATATTCCAGCATAACTGCCAGATCGGCCACGGCCAGACCCGTGAGTATGGCATTCGTGGGGGAGCGCATCTCGCGTCGGGTTAGCACAATGATATTCAAGGTATTCGCGATGGTGCCCAGGATGCAGACCACCAGCGAAACATAGCCATGCATGTTTTTGTAGCTGAAACATAAGGGAAAAAATATTAAATTAACTATGAGTTTCATCCTAAAGACAATATTTCAACTGTGTGTTAAAGCAAAATCATGTGCTAAACTGCCTGAAGCCCATTATACCATTTAAATTGTATGTAAAACCGTCTTTTACTTTAATAAGTTTTATTTTTAGACAATTTCCCTACAAACCAAGCACAGAAGTGTAATAAAGACACAAATCGAAATGTT
The DNA here is from genome assembly GCF_016746245.2 of Drosophila santomea. Taxonomy (NCBI): domain Eukaryota; kingdom Metazoa; phylum Arthropoda; class Insecta; order Diptera; family Drosophilidae; genus Drosophila; species Drosophila santomea. The sequence goes on from NC_053018.2 coordinate 9,739,352, forward strand.
GTGGGTGAGTGGCAGGCATTTCCCAAATTATGTTTCTGTTATTATGCTCTAGTTAGCCTTAACCAATTTGTTACTTCCATGTCTAGTCCGCTTTCTGCCGGCAAAGTAGGCAATAAAACCATCCAAAAGCCATTTCCGTTGACTTGCCAAACAGCAGCGTTTGCAGCAGTGAGGCAATAAACCCTCTGGTGCCTAGGGCTTAAACCAGCCACGCCCACGCCGCCCACATCTGGGATAAACATTTTACCAGCTTTTGTTTAGTGTTCGTCGAGCGCTTTGAGGCCAAAAAAAGAGGTGAAAAAGGAAGAGCCCAGGAGCAGGACTCAAATTTCTGGCCAAAGTTTTTGGGGAATTTGGCACAGGAAAAAAGCGAGCCAGCCCTCAACGGTTTCGGTTGCGTTTGGCTTTCGGCATTTCGGCATTTCGAAATTTTGCCCTGTTTATTTTTTGCCTTTGTGCAAGTTGCAGGCAACAAATTGGACTTAGCATAAAATTTATATAGGGAAATGCGAGGCGAGACCCACAAACACGACACTTTAACGCCTGCAGGATGCAACTCCTGCGGCTGACTGCTAGCAAAAAAATGTCTAATATACTCCGAGCTCTCCAAATGGAGTGACACGTGTGCGTCCTGCTGGTCCTGTCGGTGTCAGGACTTTAGTTAAATTGTTTATTGCTTTCGTGGAAATTCCCCATTCACTCGAAACAAAAAGGTGATTCCTGTCCGAACGACAGTTTTATTGGAGAATCTAAGCCAAAATTGTGGGCAACTTTTTAGTCCTGTTACCTTCCCCTCCCCCCACCTCTCACTGCAGGTGGTCTTATGCAATCCCGGCTGAATTTCCATTCCAATCTACGTAGAGAGAGAGAGAGCTTTTTGCCCGGAAAATGCTTGCCAGTTCATATTAATTTGTTTGCGAACCAAATTTTTCCAAGCCAACTGAAAAAACTTTTTGCACGGGCCATGCAATCAGTTGTAGGGGAGGAAAATGTCTCTATTATTTTTGATAGCTAGAGAAGAAAAACTATGTCCAACTTGGCATAAAACTCTCGATTTTGTGCTGATACCTTTGGAAGGGATTTTATTGAGAAAAAAACAGGATCCTCTAGATTACACAGAAGGAAATGGTTGCATCAAAGTGGTAAATAATAACGTGTCTAAATGTACTGACAAAGAAGCAAGCATTTCAAACATTCATATTTATTTAAAAAATATTTTGAATGTTAAAACTCAAAATTCTAAGCGATTTTAGGTAATTTAATATAGTTCTCCTAATGATATGCATTTTCCAGTGTACTACTGTTTGCCTTGCCTAGTTTTTTTCTCGGTTTTTGGGTTTCATTTCGTCAGCTAACTATGTCTGATTTCTGGGCCAATAAATTCGAGCCAGTACCCTCCACCTGGATGCCAACCTGGCCCAAAACAATTCCAGGACTTCATTCATGTCGTCGACGTTGTTGTCGTTGCCGCCATTCATCAACATGGATTATCAAAGGCCATAAATTAGACTCAGGAATGGCTGGGAGTCTGGATTTTCACCAAGGTGCAATCCAGCGACGACGAACCCAAGAAACGTACAACAGCAAAGTTTTTCTGAGTTTGATGAATGGAGTTGTAAATTCCTTAGGAGCTGGGCGACAAGACGAGGGTTGTGCCGCCAAAAAGTGTCGCCGGCATTCGGAAAGCGCTTCAATTTCGCTGTTTTCGGGACACGTAGACACACCTCTCACTTCGTTGATATTTTCTGTATCCTGTCCATCAGCATGAGAAGCCTTTAACATGAAATGCCAGACGATGTGTGCCTATTTGTTTTATTTGTTTGGGGAGTACACGGCCGCAAAATGCGAACATGCATTTGGAAAATTAAATATTTTTCAAAAGCAATTTTACACATTTCTTGGGTCTTCGGTTTTTAGGGCATTTTTTATTCTTTTGGTTAGCTTTTCTCTTTGGCTGCGGAGAGTCTCCTTTGTGCGTTCTTTATTATTTATGTTAATTGCTTGTTTTGTGCGTGTTATGCTGCGGTTTTTCCTTAGCTTTTGGGTTCTTTTTCGCTTTGCCATTAATATTGCGTATACGTCACGTTGCCGCTAGGGAAAGGGTTCTTCTTCGATGTGTCACTGTGTGACACATTGGCGTTTGAATTGTATGCTTCTTTCGGGTGTTTTGGCGTTCTGGCGTTTTGGCGTTCTGGCGTTTTGGCGTTCTGGCGTTTTGGCGTTCTGGTGCTCTGAGTTCTGGTGCTCCTTTGCCGCTTGAGTGGCGCCTGGAGACGGCTGAGTGGGTGCTTTTGGGGCGGTTTGTGTCTGTCTGGGTCGTGACAGCGTCAAGTGTCGCCTCCGCTGGCAATTTGGCACGTCTTAAACACAAAAGTAAATGGCCAAGTGTTCTGGCTACACATCTAATTGCCATATAGTCGTCTTTCAAAGTCCAGCTTCCACCTTTAATTAAAGCGAATGCGGCATCGCATTCTGGGCTTCTGATCCTGTGGCCAGCCACTTTGTGGCCATTAACACGGGCGCTGGCCAAACTGGCTATAATTAAAACTAAAAGCCGTGGTCTAAATGGTGACCCTCAGTGGCTGTTTTGTAACCGAAGAGTGATTTATTCACAGCTTTATCATGGCAAATAAATGATTATCAATAATTTATCTGCCGATTGGATAATGTTCATAATTTATGGAACTAAGAGGAGAAATAGCGCCATTATAAACTAGACATTTTTCTATGACCCATTAATCATTTCGGTTTATTGTGGTGTTATTTAAGGGGGGGGTAGGGTTTTGAGGGTTCAAAAAAAGTGATTTTTTTTAATTGCATATTATGAAAGTATAGTAACTCAAGATTGTTGTCTGTAAATAGGAAGTCAATCGGAGCAAAACTCACAAAGATATAGCTTTGGAAGTAGGCGGGTCTCGAACGACTACCTGAGTAATCCCTCAGCGGGGAAGACAGCAACAAAAACTTTAAACACGTTTTTCTCAAATCGATGTTTTTTGAGTCGGTGCACTCTGTATCTCAAAATCTATTCAACCGATCGTTCTCAAATTTTTTACAGTATTTCCTTACATAATTTATGAGGTAACGCTGTCGAGATTTTTTCGTTTTTGATTTTAATTTTTTTATTATTAACAACAATAGTCATGAACTTTGGCCAAAAATCGGTATTTTCACTTTCAAGTTTTGTAAAAAGTTCAAAAATTATAATAAATGGAAAAACTCGACAGGGATACCTAGAGGGACATAAAAATTGATGGAAAAACTTTGGGTATTTCATATCAGATTATCCAGTGCTGAGGTATGACGTGCACCGCAAAATGTATTTTTTCTGAGGCGCCTGCGAAGAATTGCTGCCATTCGGTCAATTTTCAATATTTTTCAACCAATATTTCACAGAATATAGTTCAAATACTACTCTTTAATGTACAATAATCAGAAATAAATTTACTTTTACCGTACGCCCAAAAAAAAATCTGTAAAAACCTGTTTTTTTCTCCCTTTAAAACCCTACCCCCCCCTTAAGCTATGGCAAAATAAAATTAAATAAAATTTCCAACAAAGATAAGCAAATCAGATACGTCCACCTTAAACGAAGCCTAATCATATAAATACATAACAATTGCCCTAACTATTTATTATCGCTTACATGTATGAAATTCGAAGAAATTCGGCGTAAATTACAGAAATTGAATTTCCTACGCAGCCATCACGTTTTTAGGGCCGCTTTTAATCATCATCTTGAGGTTTTACGACCGTTCGGCATGCAACAAATATATAAATACTCGCTGCCGGGATTCACTTTTTTATGGGTGCAGCAGATGGCCGCTTGGATGGCCCCTAGGTTAGGTCAATTAAATTGATTTCAGCCATCAATTGTTGACCTTGCTGTTGACAAATCTGTTTTTTTGTTTTCGTTCTGCTTCTTCGTTTAATCGCCCGAGAAAATTGTATGGCAAATCAAAATTGAAGCTCCCCCAAAATGGGGCGATAATCGATTTCTGAACGATTCCCTTGCCCCCAGCAGCTAATGGATATGATGTTGCCATCCCCCTGGCTGTTGTTTTATGGCATTGTTGTCGCCATGTCTGGTTGAAAAGCCCCTGGCCTTGATCGTGACATTGGTGAATGTCGCTTACCTTGTGTGAAAATTATCCATGCCGCTGCCGCAGTAGAGCGGCTCAGTTTCATTGTTGCCACTGGCCATTGTTGCAACAGCAACAGCAACAGCCACAGTAACAGTAACGGCAAATGCTGCAAGTCCTTTGTGATTGCCGTCCGTCACTCACCGATGTTGCAACTGGATTTGCTGCCAAGGACAGCCGTGCAGAGCCTTCGCAGCAGATGCATTAATAATTTATTATCAACGGGTGGCCCCTGCAAATAAGGATAGAGAAAGAGACACTTTAGATGGGGGAAGTTAGAGGCTCCATTGTTCAACTGGACGTATAATTAATGCAAGTTGTAAATTGTTGCGTACATGGCCGTTACCCCATCAACTAATGTGATTAAATATTGCATGCAGCACACTTCTGTTGTTGTTGTTTTTGTTGTTTTGCTCTCATGGTGGCTGCCCTAAGCCGATTAGCGAATGGCCAGTAAAATGTATGTATATATATATATATATAAATTCTCTCAGCATAGTGTCTGCAAATTGGAGGATTTTCCTTTTATCTACTCCGTGCAACGCCTGCTGAGAAAGCTGCCTTGCAACTTAATTAGCAGCGGGAAGAGTGCACTTGCTGCGAGGATAAATGGAGGAGTTGAGATAAGGACTAGTTTGCTACCCTTAAAGGATATTTATGTGGCAAGTAGCTGAATAGCATTACAAAGGGATGCAATGCAGCAGGGGAATTCAAGAATTAAATCACAGCCTCTTTTGGGTCGCCAAGTTCAAATGTTGCGCCTTACACGTCTATAAAACCCAAATTCCGGCCCATAAATAATTGAATTCGCCCAACGGCTGGGCTCATCAAGCGGGCTGGACGAGATCAGGACGAGACCGCAGCTGAGTGGGGAATATAAAATATCTGGAGCCATCGTGTGGTCTAAATTAGATTTGTATGGCTGGAGCGTGGCCAGAGATAAATGCCATTTTTCTTTGCTCTCCTTTTGAGGGATTCCATTTTTATTTTTTTAAGTTTGCCTTGTCCGTACGAATTCCGTCGGACGTGGGCAATATGTTATCTGTCGCCCCGTTGCTGCCACCCAACTATTGCAGCACGTTGTAGGTCTGCGTGCCTGCTGCAACAATTTTCTTGCGCAAAGATTTTAATTGCATTTGTTAGGAAGCTGCAGCAGAAACAGCAGCTGCTGCTAGCAGCGGAAAAGCGTTGGGAAAGCGCTGGAAAAGCGATCGAGGGCGGGGTTTGAGAGGGGGCGTGTGGCTGCAATTAACACGTTCCATGAGCCACAGAAACCGCAAAGCCAGCACACTGTTTAGATATGCATAGAGGGCAGAGATACTTCACAAGTACTGGGGCAAGGCAGAAGAAAAGCGGCGGAAATTCACGGAAAATGAGCAGCTAATGTGCAGGATGCTTAGTAATTTGATTTGCAAATTTCCATTTACCCATTGCTACCAATTTATTTGTTGGCATGGCCTGCAAATGAACCGCGGGAGCTAATTTATTCTCGCAAATCAAGTTCTCAAGTTCTCAAGTGGCTAAAATGCAATTTATTTAGGCTCGCTGCGGGGAAATGAAATACTTTAGCCACATCAAATGGCGGTGAAATTAATTGATTGATGCTCTGCTCCGTTTGACTGATGTAATTGTTGTACCCATTATTATGACACAAGACAAATGGCCAAGTAATATTAATTAAAATCGTGCCGCGCCTTAATTCGATTATATAAATTAATTGCCGCTTGATGAACGCCGTTATGCAAGAATATGCCGCTCAATCCCCATGGTTCATTCGAAATTCGATACAAACTGCTGCCGCCCAGCGGAAATAATTTCGTATAATTGCGAATATATAGTGGCTATATAAGGCCGGATGATTGCTCCGTTCATCACGAGTGTGTTGATGCGGTTGTATGTGCTGTGTGTGTGCTGTGTGTGTGCTGTGTGTTGTGTGTGCTGTGTGTCCTGGTGAGGTGACAAATGAAATGATTAATGAATGACAGCTGCCGGTTGCCCGCAGATGTATGCTATAATTTTTGCAAACAATAGGAAAGAATAATACGCTGCTGCTATGGACAAAGGCTGATAGCTTAACGGATTTCATGGGAATGTAATGAGAGAAAATCTGGATGCTAAACTTTTGCAATAATTACTGGGACCAATACTTCTTAGCTCTTACTTGTGCAGGGTTTTTTAAAAGTGCTGTATACCTCAATTAAATTATAAAGTTAAGTTAAAGGTGCTGTATACCTCAATTAAGTTATAACCGGAAACATATAATTCATTTGTGCAGCATACAGTACACTTACAGTAACAATTTGTTTGAAAATAAATATTTTTGTCGAGTGTGAGCCTAATTTTACCCATGAAAAGCAATCTAATGGCGGGCCTGAATAGCATTTTCATTTTGGACACATGCTCCGTTGGACAGGACAGCAACAATGAGAGCGTAAATAAGGTGGGTGTAAGTGGGTGTAAGGTGAAAGCGAAAGAGGAATTGAAATCAAAACTGATTTCCGCATGACAAGAGGGGGGTACATACATACATTGGCTCGGACCTTGGTGCTTGGTCCTCGTCCGATAAACGAGTTATGTCACGCCCATATTGTACGGATTCGTGCCGCCATCTAAATCGCAGCCACAGACAGGACAACAGATATATGTATGTATGTATATGGGGAATACCCGGGGAGCACAACACACATCTATGGATAGTAAAAATATCCAACAATCGCAGCGAAATGAAATTCAAGCTGCGGGGAAATCTTATTTTTGATTATTCAAGCCAGCATTGAGTTCTGCCACTTGCCGCTCTTCAAACTAATATTTGCTCCTTATTGATTATTGATTGATTGTTTTGCTACACTGTTTACTTTTCCCTGGCCAGCTGTTTGTTCTTCGCTCTGTATTTGCATTTTTCTTCTTCACGTAAGCAAACTTGTTATTCGCTGCTTGTTTGCTTTACTTTCTGCACTGGCATTATTTGAAATTGTTTTCTAAATGGTTAGCCGAAAAAGAAAGTCGGAAGTTTAAAATGTCGAGAGCGGAAATAAGCAAAAGTCATTCCCCACCACGCCCGCCATGTGAAGATGGACAGCTGGAGTTGCTGCTCGAGTTGATCAAATTTAAGATAAGTGCTTTCGCCAGCCAAGTGGAAGGAATGCCCTTGCCCACCAACAATTTGGCAAAGTAAACCTTAAAGCTGCTGACCAGCAATTTAATGAGCGAAAACTCTTGTCAGCTTGAGAATCGCAAGAGGAAAACAAAAAGATTAGAATTATACTATGCCATTAGTGCTCTCAGCTTTTCAGCGTATGCAGTGTGTGCTTCAAGTGCGTCGAGCAAAGATAATGGCCAAGGTCACACGGTGAAAAATGGGGAAATTATAGGAATACCATGGCAGCACGTAAAGCTTTCACAAACGAATGTGAAGAACCATTTAAAATCCCACTTAAAGGTGTCTAGAGTGTGCTTTATTTTACACCTGTTAATGGGTCTTAAATTTAAACTGATTTTAGGCATCTACAAAATGATAGTTGGCTGTGAATCTGAAACATATTTTATATATATTATATTTTCCACTGCACAGCTAAGCCTTATGAGAACTCAGCGCCCCCGTTCCGTGAGACTCTTTCCATTTGCACTTTTGCCGGATGTTTTGGGGGCATACGGAGATTCCCCGGCGAACTTTGCCACCCAAACCGCTGGAGGGCTGCAGCCGTTTGTCACAACGATGACTTGATGACGACGCCACTTGGGCTCACATGGACACGAGTTGCCAGTCATGGCAGCAGTTTGAGAACACAGAGTGTCTAGCCCAAGGAGTAGAATGGCGGTTGTACACGGGCATACAAGCATAAATACAGCTACTGCCTGCAAATATTTGTGTCAGGATGTCTGACTTCCCTGCAAATATCCTGTCAAAGTTCTGTTTCGCTAGTCTTTCTCTCTCTCTCTCTGGTTTGTTTTAGATCGAGAAAGTTTCGCTAAACAAAAATCCGTTCTTGTCGATGTAATTAGGCGACATGCGAATCGCTCGTTCGCCACCATTTCGGCACGTTACTCATACGCACAGGTGGCCGCAGAAACCGCAACCTTGTGATACACACGCTGCGCAGGCATAATTCAAATGTCATCCAGTTGTCATTGTTCGTTTGGCAAATTGTTCGCCGCCTTTGCGAAAAAATTTCAATGGAAATGCTGGCGCAAAAATTGGAGTGTACGTGTATGTTCGCCTTATTTCTGCTGTGTCGTCGTCTGTTGAATGGAATTTGTATATCAAGCATACGTCATGTAGTCTTGTCTGAGTGAGTAATTCGCCAGAAACAACAAGATGATAGCTTGGTAAAATAGGATATATTATGGAGATGGGAGAATGGTAAGCCCCAGGCTAATTTTAGTCTCAAAGAGTTTTGAGTATTCAAAGCAGGGAAACTCCCAGACGAATTCAATTGTTCTATAAATGAGATTTCATTTCGAGTAAGCGGATCATGTAGCTCTGGCATATGAGTATATGAGTATTAATCATACTAAATGATAAGCTGACTGGGTAGCTATGCTGCTTGCAGTGCATGCAACTAAGTTTAATTTTAAGTCAGGTATGTGTAATTAACTTCATTGTACTCCGGCCAACGAACAACAAGCAACCGCATTAGCTTATCAATGCAATTACACATGAGTTCATATTGCACTCCCCCTCAAATGTTTGACAGCAATTCGGTTTCGCTTTCAGTCTGCTGGCCAACATTTTAAGCTCGAACCTCAAAGAGATAACACTGAATCGGATGCATGTTTTGGGCCAAATGGAAACGTGTTGCATGGCAGACCAGCAATTTGTTGCCGAAAACTTTGGCACATGTGCAAATAGTTTCGGGTGGCTGCGCAAGTTGTTTCACTTTGAAACAATGCTGCTCTTAATTGAGTGGCAGAAAGCCGAAGCTCATGGTGTTGAAGTGGGTTAAAGATGTAGATGATGTAGAGAATGGTGCTTTGATTGCCAGCAATTTGGCCGCCCATTGGGTTTGGTAATTGCCTATCCATTTCACGGCTCTGCCAACAAAGTTATTAGGAAAATAAACACACCCATTTCAATAAGCACAAATCAAGCATGAACCACGTGTGCAACGCGGTAAAAATACCTGCCTTGACATTGGTTTTTGTTCGCTGATAGTGGCATACAGTTGCGGCCAACAAAATAGTGTAGTTATGAAAAGAATATAAATCTATTTACCTGCCTCATCAATTTACCTAAGCATCAATAATTCCTAATTTTGTGGATGAGGTGAATCTGAACTAACGATGAAATAATCTAGAAATCGGTATGCAAAGTCATGCTGTGAACCATTAGTTTGAGCTTCACTGTTCGCTAATAAGCAGGTGGTTCTATATCCCGCCTTTGGTCGGGGCAATAACAATTGGCCAGCTTGTCAAGTGGCTGGCTGCTTGGTCCTGGCCACGCCCCTTTCGGCCCGCCCGCCCCTTTTGCATAGCCATTTTGTTGAATGGCACTGCTTGACTGGGTCCCGTGAAGAGAGGTCGTCGTCTATCATTAAAGCGAGGCATTGGGGCGCAACGGAGCCTTGACAAGGTCGGTCTGTCAGTGCACTTGGAGCCACCCACCAGCCACCACCCACCAGCCACCACCCACCAGCCACCACCCAGATGCCACCACCCACATTGCCCATTGAAAGGGCGAGACAAGGCTGAGGCGAAGGTGTGAACGTGAAATGAAATTATGTAAATAGCAAACGGCAAAGAGTAATTAAAAATTTGATCTCGAGAAGTGTAAATTTGTTCAGGCAAACGGCCAGTCGTCACAATAATTGAAAAAAAATTCCAGCTACTGTTTGCTTTATTCTACTTTTCTCGAAATTTGTTTAGTAAAGTAATCACTTAGCCGTTTACATTTAAAGCCACTTTTAGTCAACGTCTTGCACTTCCTATGCCAGAAATTGTTTGCATTTGCGCAACAATGCTTTGGAACAGGAAATGCGTTTTCTCTTGCCCGGCAAACAATGGAAATTGTAAAATAAAAATGGTTTGCCTGGCCGCAAAGTGCAGATAATGACGACGGGAAATGCCATAAAACCAGAACGGAAATGACACTTATCGCAGTGTTGCTGTAGGGATTTTTCTCGACCAAACTCAAGGCAACTCAGCAGGTGGAATTCAGAGGAGATGCGGCCATTGATACCAAGATAATAACTCAAATGAATTGGTTGTCGAGGGCCTTGGGGCTCAGGTCCTTTGAGACGCTCATCGGACCCAATAAAAACGCCAGGATGGCAGGACATTGTGCACTGATTTGCAACAACAACTGGGGAAAACAGCAAGAGCAAACACAGACATCAAATCAGGCATTCGAAGGAACAAACTGCAAAACAGATGATCCCCGCATTATCATTCCAGCTCAGTTGTGCTACTACTGCTGCTGTTGCTCAGCGTTAAAGTAAACGACATTAATGGAAACATCAAAGTAATTTGATTGCATTTTCTCCCCCACAATGGATATGAATGAGCAGCCCAGCGAACGAAGGAATCCGCATATATATGGGGTATGTTGTATAAGTAGATGGTTACACAGGGACAAAGACTTGCTGAAATAATGCAAAAATAATGCAAATAGTTATTCCAAAAACTAACAAACATAAGGTTGCATATCTCTAGACACCTTTACAAGTGATATTAGTCGCCTGGTTGATGCGAATTCCTTTCAGTTCCCAATTCTTTAAAGTGTACACATTTTCTGCCGTGTATCTGTGTGTGTCTCTGTGTGTGTCTGTGCTCTCTGTCTGTGTACCCCTGGGGTGCTTGTGTGCGTGTGGGCTGCACACATAAGTAGCAGGCATGGAAAACGGGGGCTTCTACCAGTTTCTCCCGCTGTTCTGCCATTGATATTTCACTGCCTGCTGGGCCCACGCCCACGCCGCGCCCCGCCCCCTTAATGGCATCTCATTTTCATGTGTGTTTTCCACGAACTACAGCACGCTCTGCCTCGATTTGCTCGGTCTCAGTTGATGCTGTGTTAATTTAATTTTGCCAACACAAAAATAGACAGCACGAAATGGAATATGTCCTGCAATGTAATTGCCATGACCAAAGCAAATAAAATTAGGGCCAAGTCCGAGGACGATACAAGATGAAGGCCACGCTTAAAGAAGCATTACTCGAAGGACTCGGCATATCTATAATCATAACTCATAGGCAGAACTGGATACAGTAAATGGGTAAAAAGGCTGCCCCTGTGGCCAGGCAATAAAAGGACCTCCAAGTGAGAGGACAATTCAATTTGAAGGCCGAACTTAAGTGGATTTGGAATGCTTGTAATCGCATTTAAAAATACCACACAAATTATGTAAATTAGAACGGCTTATCAGCAAATGCTTATAAGCTTCTGCGCTACCCAAATCTATTTTTTTTTCCACAGTTCTGAACCCTTCGCACATAAATTATGGAAAATTAACCCTAAACGACTCATTTAATAAGCATTTTGGCCTACAAATGCACTCAGCTGACTTGAACACACCTGAGACTTCCGAGGTGTTTATCATATTTATTTATGGGCCCGACACCATTTTATTCATTTACATTCAAATTTATGGCTGTTCTGCTTAAATCAATGTTAGTTCAGTTCGCCCCATTGTTCCTGGCAATGAAGGTACCCTAAATTATGCAACACCAAGTCCTTTCGCAGGACACGACTGAAATTGTGGGTTTTCTGCGCCGCAGGCCTTATCAATTCCAGGCACAAACACATGTCCTTATTTTCGGTATGCAAATGCTTCAACCCACGCAGATGTTTGAGGTTGTTTGTCTCAACTACACTTTTTTTGGCAAACTTTAAAATGGAAGCGCTTTTTGGGGCAACCGTTGTATCATGTGCCTGGGGATTGCTTGACATTTGAGTGGGTGACAGCGTAGACAGAGAGTTCAGGCCAGAGGTCAAAATATAAATGGAGACAGGAGTTTGTTTTCAATGAGTTTCGTACGTTTCAATTCGAATCACTCAAGGATTTTATGGCACTGACGCTTGAACAGGCAAGTCTATAAAGTTAAATATGAATATGTTTTGGAGACGAAGTAGGATTTATATTAACCTCAGCTCAATCTTGACAGGCTTAATAGAGCAGAGAAACTTTGAGCTGTTTGATAAAGTTTTAGCATAGGCACTCGGCCCATTTAAGTTTGAAAAGATTGAATGACTCATGATAAAGTGCTAAAGGTGAGTTTAAATAATCCGTTAAGCCGTTTATCAAATATCTCATTTAATCCAGGAAATTGTGGTCTGACCTTCATTTCTCAGCTATCAGTATAGCGGGAAATATAAGTGAATCGCCAATTCTCCGTCTCCAACTTGTGTTATTTGCTTAACCCCTTCTGGCCTAAATCAACAAGCCCACAATCCACGTTTTACTCTTCACACCAAACAAAAAGATCAAGTTAACTACACACCGACCAGCAGCCAAGCATTTTCACGCGCATTAGCTGCTCGTTTTCGGAGGCATTTTCCGCGGCGGGAGGGGATAAAAAAAGTTCGTGGGAAAATATTTGGCCTACGTAAAATATGCAGAAAGTTCATCATGAAAGCAAATAAAACGCATACGCCGCGTGGGCGACCCTGTCCAAAGGATGGCTGTCAAAATATGAATAATGGCGCAGCCAGACGAGTACCTCGGATTGGTTGCCCTTTTTTTTCATTGGTTTTTTTTTAAATAGCAGCTGTAAAAAATTAAAAGCCTGCAGCTGCCTGCGGCTGCACGGGAATATAAAGAATACTGCCAAGTCAGCTGTAAATAGCTCAGCCGCCTGCTCCTTCGTCCTTCATTTGCTGAACAAATACCAACAAGGTCAAGTGAGTGAGTGGGCGCCTACTTTTTCTTTACAGAGTACGGAGAAAAACAGTTGAAAATACAAGTTTCTGACTCAACAACATATTTTGAACGATTAAAGTAGGTGGAAAGTATGAAGTTCGGATGAAGTATTCATCGAAAATATGGTAGTAAATATCGTGCGATATAAGTTTTGATTAAAGTACTTTTCAACTTCAAGTATCTTGCTTCAATATATATGCTTTTTATATAGAGATACAGTGGCATTAAGCAGGAAGATTTGTTTTTCTCCCAAGAAGTATTTATCTCAGTGCATAAGGTTTTAGAATATACATTTTGCATGAGTCCCCGGATGGCTTGGGTCCATTCTGCTGACCACTTGACAAAATTTGGGCCTTTCTGCGATGGAGGAGGCGTGGAAAAGTGAAAAGCGGTTCGAAGTTTATGTGCCTACGTGTCGGCCATAGTTAATTTATTATCCATGGCGGGGTCCTTTATTTATTCCCCCACTTTAAAACATTACGGCTGTCTGTGCTGGCAGCTTTAATCAATTGCTGCGAAAGCTTTTTATCTGTGCTGTCAGGCGAAAAAGCAAATTATGACAAAATGTAACCATAAAAAGAGGCCAAGTCCGAGTGAGAGTGAGAGTGCAGGCGCAAAATTACCCTGGCCCCAGAAATGTGCATGAGATTTGGGTTACAAATGCTGCTTTATTAAGACATGGCTATACTTAGTACATAAATACCAGCCATGATGACACTGTCAGTGGCAGAATCCTGTGTCATTAATCTCCCATTCCACGTGAAAATTGACCCAGGACCAGCTCATCGCATCGTATAGCACCTAAGTCCTTGTTTCTGATTGATGGGTATCCATTTGCAGAGCTGTTTTCGTTTGCCTTTATATAGACGCATAAATCACATAGTCTGGTGCGTTCGTGCATGCAATTTGCATTTAATTTTTAGTTAAGTCCTCGATGAAATCTAGTTTCGGGCGATTATTTGTCTGACTCAGCTGGAAATCGGATCGAATGTCGTCGCCGGGCGATAAAGTGGGTGACAAATTGAATGGCATTTCCCGGGTATCCAAGGATTCGAGTGGTGATACTTGGAAACAGGAGTTCGTACTTCGGACTTCGGGCTCCGGACATCGGACTGCGAACTTTTGCCTAATTAAGTTGCCCATCTAATTTCGCCAGGCAGACGGACGAAGGCATTAGCACTTCTTCTCACATATCATCAGCAGGACTCGCAGGACTTGCGCCAAATGTCATCAACACTAATGGAATAATTTGAAATCTACTTAGCTGGAAAGCAAGGACAATGGATGGTCGAATCCGCCGCTCTTCCCGAAACTTTCCCCCCACCAACATCTTGCTCAGCTGCGTTTGTTGATAATAACATTATTTATGTTGTTTTAATTATTTTACGCATTTTACCACAGAACATTACAATGAACTCGAAGTGGGCGTGCCGTTAGCCCCCACGCTGGGCAGGATTCCTTGCCCTTTGCTCGCCTTTTTGTAGTGCTCATTAAGGACGAGGAGGGCTAATTGAATTATGTGAGTGATGTGAGTGGCACAGGGTGTCCATTAACTTGTACAAATTGCCAGGGACTGCAGGTTCGAAAGGCTTAAAGACAAACATGTTTTCGCACTTAGGAGATTTGTTGACAGTGCCAAGAAATTTGCTTGCAAATTCCCATGTAGTTGGGGAAATGTATCTAAGAAATTGCCATTCAGCTGGGGGCCCTAAATTGTGTACTTTATTGGGGTTTCCTATTTATTGGCACCCTATATACACATTGTACGTGTATGTTCTATCATTCAATCCACAAAGTAAATACGGCATTACTCTGCATTTACACTAATCACAATTTTACTACTGCCGATAAACGTGACAAACTTTCATAACTCTTGGCAAAAAAACAAGTAAATATTTACCAAACCCAAATGTAGCCACATAAAGTGAGAGCTCGCATAAATTGATTCATTCGTTTGCTTATTATAGCAAACGATAGCCCGTTGAAATTAGTTCGAAGGAATGGAGCGCCAATTAACTTTGGGCCAAGTTAAAGTTTGTTGGTAGAATCGGTAAAACAATCATCAAAGCAGATTATTGTAATTGAGACAGTGTAATGGGCACAAGGCTAAGGCAATTCTTGATTAGAAAGAAAATAAAGCCAAATAAATAGTAAAATAATTTTGATTAGCCTGAAGCTTATGAATAAGCTTTAGGTGATTTTGAATAATTTATAAAATTGACTTTACTTCCCGTTTGTTAAGAAGTGCTGTAATTATATTATAACTAACTTATTGGTTTCTTACGATGCACTAATCTTGTTGCAGTAATCTGTACAATCCTAATTCGTTTAGAGAATCAAACTAGGACTCTGTTCAATCGCCCATTTACCAATTTTCCCTCTGTGATAAGAGTGCTCGGAATCCTTTGACATGCGAATATCGTGCACAATTCCCTTAATTATGCGCCGCCAACTGAAGCGATTGCACTTTATCGGAATGAAGCACGCACTCGAAAAGGTCATCAGCCGTCATCGATGGCTTGGATCCGGATCCTTGGACTAGTTTATGACCCAATTATGCCAAAGTGTCTGGCAGTTGGCGATGCGTTTTCGCGCTATTGTGAAACCGCCTTTACAACAGGGCTCCCAGTTCGGCCTGTAACCATGATTTGTTTGCTTGACTTGGCTGACACGAAGCCAAATGGCACACGCACACAGTCTGTTGAAGCCAGCGCTTTTGTCCGGAAAACTTTGTTCCAGATACTGGGAAAACCACGGACGAGCATATCAGACATTTAAGAACGAATTAATACGGATAATATGCTTAAGATATATTTTTAATAATAGTTACTTTATCCCACAAGGGGTGTTCTTTCTAACGTATATATTGGTTTTCAGTTCTTCATTAGAACAACTAGTTAAACCATTGTGGCAGCTAGGAATTTATAACTACTGATTTTTCGTTCTCTGCATAGCATAGTCGCATTGCTTTCGCCTTGATTGCTGCAATTGCTTGGCAATAAATAAATGACGGAGGCGTTTGCAGTTCCAGAATGCTGTCTATTACGTGCCTGGCAAGAAAGTAGTTAGAAGGCGGCAGAGTTCGCCTCCATTGAAATGTAATTTAAATGGGTTCCGTAACCCCGCTTTACGTGTTGGCCTGCTCGGATCACTGCGGCGGTGGTGACATTTATGCTATTGCCATCCGAAAGCTGTTATTTCGAGCCTCCAGCTGTGGATTCGTGGAAATCGTTGAAATCGTGAAAATCGGCCAGAGGAAACCCTTTGGCGTTTGGCCGACTGCCAGGCAGCGGAAAGTCCTGTCATAAAGGCAACTATTACGGGGACACTTGATGGCGTCCTGGACGACGGGCATATCCTATAATCAGCAGCAACGGCAACTAATGGCAGCACTTAGAGCTCCTCGCCAGCACCTTCTGGCCGGACTCTCATGAAAGTGTGATGAGGCCAGGTCGAAATGATTTTGGCATACTGTTAAATTCATTGGACATTGGACTTTTTAATGGCCGTTTGCTGTTGCCAAGTGTTGCGGATCCCCATGACGCAGCTTCATTAAGGTGTCCTTTTTACGGGCTGCCCCTTCTGTTCTAAGCTAGTTGTTGCCATTATTTTGATTATATTTATATTATAACCTGAAATCCGTTTCTAACCCAAAAAGAAGCAGAACTAGCATCGCTGATTTAGTCCTGCCACGTCGCAAGCATTTTGGCTCAGCTTGTACAACATTTAGCAATTAAGGGCGGAGCTTTTGCCAAATGTTGCACGTCATAATCACAGTTTTCGCATCTTTGTAGGCGGTTTTTTTTTTTTGTATTTTTTGCGTAAAATTTGTTTGCAGTTTGCCGCGCTGCTTTGCAGCTTGGCTTCACTCGAGCGCTCATAAATTATGCAGGAGTCGTCCTCTGGTTATTTTTGTTGGCTTTTTTTGAATTTATGATGCCAACTTAAATCGCGAATATTCCGCTCTCTGTTTTGTGTTCACTTGATGTTGTAAAGCGCCTCAAGTGTTCGCCAGCAACATTTTTGTCACAATTCTCGTTGTCTAGGCAAAAGTTTTCACTCTTTTTTTGTTGGTGTTGTTAATAAATTGTCCGTTGAAAAGTCCGAAACAGGAGTCAACTTTTCTATGACTGTGTTTTTTGGATATGGAACGAATGTGGCTCGAGGCAATTGCGTGGGTGGAAAAGTAGCCTGTGCAGTGCAAGTTTTCTGAATCGCTTTTCAGTTGCTATGATACTTTTTTTTTTGTGGGCTGGAAGCTTATCAAAAATTATGAAATGCAATGTTAACTTTTTTGGTATTTCAATTGTAAAGCCAGTCTACAGTGCAATACAGAACAAAGAAGTTGTTCAAATGCATTCTATTCTGTATATTATTTGCAATGATAATTACTACTTTAGCGGCATATTAGTAAACAAGTTTTTTAAAATGAAATATAGTTCGGTTTTATCACTTTTTGTATAAATAGGATTCGTATGAACCAATGTAAGCAAACATAGAAGTAACATATCTGCTGTTTTGGCAATGATTAGCTTTAAAAACATCCAAAACATGGAAAATATTAAATAAAATTGTGCCAATTTATGAATATTTATTTGGCTACGAAAAATGTAATAGGAACATGCACCGAATTTAATGTTTCAATTGCTTTAGCCATCTTAAACGCTCTCGCCCGTTGGCAGGACTGAAAGTAATTTTAATGTAATTGGCATTACGTGAGGGGGATTTGTTTGGTATTTTTGGCATATCATTTTCATACAAATCTGATGCCAGGCACAACCCATAACCGCCCAAAGCCACCCACTACCACCCATAACGGGAATACCACCCTTCCAATCACGACAAACGAGCATAAAAAATAAGCATTGCCTACAACTAGGCGCTCACCAACAAACACACACACACACAGACGCACCCGCAATGATGTCAAGGCAGGTCAACTTTACGAAAAGCGGAGAAAAATTGGGGCATAGATTGGGGCATGGGAAAACAATCGAAATCAGCAGCCCCCTTATCACAAATCAACTCAAATTACGAACTCAAACACGCAAAAAATGAAAGCCACGAGGAAATATTTGTGCGTGCATAAAACAAAGGCGAAAACAACCACACCTACACACACGTAAACGAACGAAATTCAATAGGAAAAGCCGGGGAAAATCTCTACAAAATTTGACTGCGCAAATAAAGTAATATACAGTCAATAAGGCAAATCGTCAGACTTGATTTGGATCATTATTACGCATACGCCGCGTTATGCAAATCACACAATTTTCCCTCTGCGCTGAAACAGCGCTAGTGAACTGGATATAATTTATAATTTATAGAGGAAAAAACGGCCGAAAAAGAAACAGAGTGCCATATCAAGTTTGACGTGGCAGTTTCCGGCAAGTTTCAGCCAAGACAAAGTTTTAACTGATTTTTGATTAAAATCTTATCCTATCACGGCGGCAGGAAGTAAAAGTAAAACCGAATACGAAACCGAAACGGAAACTTTGATGAAATTTTCCGTCAAAGTCATCCGCAAAGTCTAACATATTGAGCGTCATAGAGGGGCTTTAATTAAATTTTATTTATTTGTTGTTTCAGCAAATTGACAGATGACTTTGTTTTTCGTTTTTGATTAGTTTTTGGTAGGCTAACGGAGAACAGAAGAAAATCCTGTGCTTGCCATAAAAAAACATATACTCATGGCAAACATTTTTAGAAACGTCACTCTGCTCTATGGAAAACTTGTTTATTTTGTGGGAAAGCTTTTAAACCAAAAAAATAACAAAATCGAAAAAACGTGAATTTTTTAAATTGCCCAGCATAAAAAATGTATTTCTTCGCCAGAGGATTATTGTTGTAGATTTATTCGTTTCACGAAAATTAAGTAATTATTAGGTGACAAGAGCTAAGCGGACTAAAGGATTATATTTCAGGTGGCCTGAAATCTCTAATGCTTGATTTAAAACAGCGAATAATTCAGCATATAAAACCACTTGCAATTAAAACTAAGCTTAAACATTAGTTTGTTTTGCCAGTTTATTTGCCGAAGGCTTTGTTTAGCATTTTCTGTCACTTTTTTCCCCGCTTTCAAATTTTCTTTTATGTTTTCCGATGTCACGTGCAAGCGGTCAGCTCTTGTATTTGCCTAGTGCCATTTTGTGATTGTTTGCATTGTTTCAGGACCAGAACAAAGTCACTATTCTATTGGCTTTTTTTATCTTTCGTTGATAGAGAATTCACTAGAATTTGCTGGCGGGGACAATGGACTGCCAAAGGGATGGCCAACGGAAGTCCTTGAAGGGTTCTTACGAGGGCTGCGTAGCAGCTGAGGACCTGACCCCTTGGAATCCTTCTTTTGTGAACATCCGAACTTTTGCTTGAGCAGCAAGCGTTAAGCAGAAATGCCTCAACACTCCATTAATTTCTTCGCTGGAAAATGACAAAAACGGAATCAGTCTCGTTGCCCAATTGACTAGACCAATTGAGCCGGATAAATTCCTTAGAAATCTGCAGAAAATGCGACTTAACATTACTGCAATTGTTTGATAAGCGTTTAATTACTCTCATGTCGGAGGACTATTAAGTCCTGTAAGAGTCTCCCTCGAGTAACTTTAAGTTTCTCACAATTTATAAGAGCCACTTGATCGGATTTTCTATTTAATTATTTACAAATACAGAGAACAGAACCAATTTCAGTATATTGTGAATTTTATAGCACTGCGCACATAGGTTGGTAATTTATAGTCACACAAATAATTCAATGGGTTGACACTTACTGCAAACTAGAGTCCAAAATGCTGTTCCAATGCCGAAATATGCTAATTATTCAACAGTTGTTCTGCAAATATTTGATTTGCCTAATGCAGCATTATCATTTAAATCTGTTGAGCGTTGGTGTTCAACTTTGCTGTTTCATTTACATTTTTATAGATTATTTGTAATTTATGTGTTTCCATGTAGTTTATTTCACTGATTACTGTAGATAATGTGCAATTTTTTTCACCGATTTAAAACAGAAATATTCCATCGATTAAGACAGAGAATGGTATTTACAAAATGTTTATTATTATTTTAGTTTCGGGTGAACTCGTCACTTTAAATAAATCTTTTAAAAAACCAAATAGATTGGCAAGTTATATTTTAAATTTACTTTTACCTTCACTTAAAACTTTTTGAAAAAAAAGAGCAAAACATATTTCAATATGTTTTATTTCAACGAATGTTCCAGCTTTTTTTCATCAAATATTAATTACGATTTATTTTATTTGTTGGCAATTTATAAGTCTTAAACTTGTTTAAAGTACTTTTCACTGCTGTAAGTGGGATAAATCACTGGAATTCAGCTAGTAACGCAGCCGCAGCGCACGGAACGCAGAACGCAACTGACACGAGTGCATGGCCAGTCAACAAATCCACAGCGAACGGTGCCGTTGCGTTCAATTCGATTCAGTTCGGTTCGGTTCAGTTCAGGATGGTTCGGTTCGGCTGGATAGATAGTGTTTATTTATTTGGAGGGACCGAAGCGGCGACGATGCGAACGCCACCGAGAGGCGATGAAGACTGTGCGCGAGTGGCGGCGCCAGAATCCGCAGTCTCGGCTCGCCTAACTGCCAGTTACTGCTGCGTTGCCAACTGCTTCCTGTGGACTGCATCCTCGCGTTCCACAGGCAAAGACAATGGGCAAAGTCAACGTCTGCAAAGGGGCGCTCTTAAGCCGGAAGTTAGGGCTCTCTTAAGTGATTTTGTGCTGCGCATGCGGCCACCGGAAACAGCTGTTCCGTGCAGACCATCAGCTGCTGTGCTCCATTTTGTTTATGTTTTGATGGCGTTTCGTTTTGGCTTTCGCTTCGGAGTTTTCCTTTTCCTTTCACTTTTTCTTTTGCGTTTTTCTTGAGACGAGGTTAAGGTCAGGCCAAAATCTAACAACAGATGGCGTTTTTGTTGCCGCGAAGGATACGCGTCCCAGGAGGACTGGTAGTAATGGTAATGGCTTTCACTAATTTATGCACTTTGGCCCACGTGGCGTATGCGTAACACTACCGAGTACCAGTCAGTCATAAATCATCGTTTGAGTTAAAGGTGCGAGTGGTTTGGTGGTTGGAAAAACTTTAATTTATGGCTGCTTTGAAAATATTGTCAGGGCTAAACAATCGTTTCAATCTTATTAGGTATATATATTTCTGTTTCAAGTGTACTAAATCCTTGAATTAGTGTTGCTCAAATTAAGAGCGTCTCAAATGGCATTCTCTCTGGTTAAACTAAACCCCAGAACTGCTGCCAATCTGTGGGCTCGTTTCTAGTATTTTACCTAGTCCCAAATAGCTGGCCATTTGTCAGGCAAACACCCGTAGATTTTACTAGCGGCTCAGACGCTTCTCAACCGTCTGTGGCCAGAATTTATGGCCGGTTCCCTTTATGCAAATGGAGCCGGAGAAAGTGTCCAAGTGGTAGGGGAAATGGCAGTAGAGAAAGTGTCGCCTGCCATGTTACAAGCGCATGACAATCACTTTTGCTTTTACTTTTTTAATCCTTTAAGACGTTTTCTGTCGTCCCACAGGCAGTCCCTTTCTTTTTCGTACTTCTTTCTCTGCACTGCTGTTGATTTTGGCCAAATTGAATTTATAATGCTGGCGGAGGTTTCTCTATATGCCCCAGACAATTAGGGCCCTAAAATGCGCATTAAGATGGTGGACCAAAAAAATACTTACTAAGCTGGCTTCAAAATGCTGGTAGTTACAATTTTTCATGTTCATGTAATTTATACCGCGTTTTGAAAGTTTTTTTTTGCTTAGCAGATTTTAACATAAATATATTTAGCACACTCACACTGTTTTGTGTCTAGATAGCAGATTACTAACGAGGGGTAGATTTTCCGTAACGGCGAGAAGTGCCTCCGGATTTCGAACCGCCAAATGGCCGCTGGAAATGCGCAGAAAATATATATCACAATGTGCCAGCGTTTTTCTCGTATTTTCGGGGGTGCAGCAGATACACTAATATAGGCAAAAAGTTTTCCCAGCTGCAGGAAATGGGTGGAAACTGCAACAAACTGCATAATTAGTGAAGAGCTGGGTCAAATGCAAATCACGAAGAAAATGCTGATTTTCTGCTGCTGAGGAAGCAATGAATTACTGTGAAATATAAAATGACGATTATATTGGATGGCTCGCCTTTAAATATGTTTAATGGCCAAAATGTGTGACGTGAGTTATCTAAACTTAAATTTAGGCAACTTCAGCTTAAAATTTTATTGTTTATCAAGGAATTTCTAATTAAATAATTCACGAGAAAACACTTGCTGGCAATTAAATTGAATTCCTATAAAATATTGTTCCTATCTATTGGTTTCCCCGAAACACGAATAAAACTTCCATAGTTTGGCATGTTTTTCAATTAAATAAAAGAATTTATCGCTGCATATTCTGCGAATATTTGCAGCCATAAATAATGAAACAAAAAACCAGCATTCTTGGCCACCCAAGCGAAAGCGTATGTGAGGGTGTATGAAATCAACGAAATGGATAAAAGCTGAAACATGAATAGAAATCCAAATGGAAGGGATTTCATAATTTAATAATCATTCAGTCAATTGTGTATGATATTTCTATATGTTTAATATCCAATGTAATGTACTAATCTGCTGTGTTACTTTATTCGATTTTTCATATGTATTTGGCTTTAAGCGTGTGTGCATTGTGCTGACAGCTTGAAAAGAATTTGTATGGCACGCACATATGTTTACGCCAATCAAGTTGGCCCAAAACAAAAGCCAAGACCGCAAGACCATATTAATATTTTGCTTTTAATTACACCATGAAATTTTTGTTTCATTAGAATAGTCTAGTAATGCATTTTCCCTATATTCAATCGCATGACTTATTCACTACTTTGTGTTGCTTATCTGATTCAAATAGTAATTGACCTACTGAATCGTGATAAGCCCACTAAGTGATTCGGTGTATTTAAGCCTAATAAATTATTAAACTAGAAATATTTCAGTCCGTTTATGTAATGTTTGCGTTACACGAGTTGTCATTTTGCAGGGGGGGGAGAAGTGCATTGTTGTTTACAAACAAAACGTCAGCCGAATACTAAACATTTGGCTTTCAGAAAAAAACGTGTCAGCCAATGTTTCGCCCAGTTTTCAAACAGGAATTGCCAATGAAAGTCAACAAATCCCAGAAGAGCAGCGCGCGGTTTTCGGCACTGGGAAAGGGTGAATAACTTTTCACTTTGCAATATTATCTTTCACTGGTTTATTCAGCATTTTTCCCGAAGTTCCTCTCAATTCCCCGCTCGTGGTTCTAAAAAAATGGCAGAATTCCGGCTGTAAACAAAAGCGTATAAAATGGAATTGGCGCCCGCTGACAATATCCATATCCGACAGCCGAAGCCAAAATTATTTACAATAACAGCCAGCAATAAGTCGTGGCGATTTCGATTTGCATTTTATTCGGAGCGTTGGCGTTTACGGCCACAAGGACACTTTCCACTTGCTAATCTAAACATAGGAAAAGTACGGCGGGAAAACACGGAACACAGAGGCGTGGTGGCACATAAAATTATGGAAAATCCCAAACGTAAAAGTTGTCACGGGCAGGCAAAGCCACAGAAATGAGTTAGCACGTTTTTCGGAATTAAAAAAGCTGAAACGGCAAACACAAAAGGCAAATAGAAGCTCGACGGGTAGCAAAGAAAAGTGTATAAACAAGATGGAGAATAAGGAAACGAAATACGACAGTAAATTTCCCAGTTGATGGAAGCAGCGTGCTGACCCACGCTGGCCAAATTTTCTTTAATGCGGCTGAAGATTTAAATTTATTAGACGAGCGGAGCAAACTAATTTATGCGAGCGACCACAAAATGCCAGCGGAAACGGAAGTGGCGCCTACCAAAGAAAGGGCGTGCCCATGCAGCTGGGCGGGAGTCCTCCGTTTTAGTGCCGGGTCCTGTCAACAAATTGTGCGGAGTCCGTGGTCAGTAAGGCAGAAACTTAAAGATGAGACGAAACAAACCCAAATGAGTTCCAGTTAATACACTTAGCAGGGTTGCGCATTTGGCCACTTTGAAGCTGGAAACTTTTACAAACTTTAGCCTTTATTATAAATATCTTTAAATTGTAGAAACATTAAAAATTTTATATTTAAAATTTGATAGTAAAAAACTGTATATGGTAAAATCTTTAACAACTTATATCTGGAAAATGTTAGTTAACTCTATTAATATCTCTTCTCACAGTGTTTAATTTAAGCGACTAACACCTATTGCAGTTTAATATTTGGAACCTTTTTAATAGTTCTAGTTCTGTGTATGAATGATAGTCAGTTTCTTAGCTAAGTTTGTATGCCATGCCTGCCAACACTAAGCCATCAAGTAGGTTCTTATGTCCTTGAACAAATTTTCCGCCCCGTCTGTATCTCTCGACTTAAAAAACACAAATGCAGCGCCGGAGGCTGCTGTTCATTTGGTGTAACCAAGTCGAGTGCTTTTCCTGCTCCGCACTTTCCTCAAACAAAAGCTTTTTAAAGGACCTCTGACTCATTTTCGTTACCCGGCAGCTGCTTCGTTTGTCATGTTCCGCCACTAAGTGAAATGTTGTGCCATTTGCAAGTTGAGTAAGTTGGTCGCTACTGCGTTCTGAGTTTATTTTAGGTTCAGATACAGCAAACACCCAGCACGACTTGTGGCGGATGCGTAAATCGGGTCACGGACATAATAACAATAAACCCGAATTGTTCAGTTGACTAATTCAAACGGGAGCTGGAAAGAATTTGCGGTCAGTTCGGTGGCAGTTCCTTCAACTCGCCCTTTTCTGCGTGTCAATGACTGTGGGTCGTCGTCTGTGGAAATCAATCTGGATGCCATGCGCTCATTGAAATCGAAAGGCGTCACGTAGGCGTCGAGTAAGCAAGGGGCATTCGAAAACGTCAGAAGTTAAAGAGTTTGCTAGTTTGAAAAGTTCTGATGGGGGTTACTGGTGATAAATGCAAAAAGCACCTGCACCTGGAAAACTACACTCCTCAGATAATTTGCAAACTAGTCAGGCGTGACTGCACCGAAAGAAAAGAAAGGCTAAACATGTTACTCTATACCAGAAATAGCTGTTCTAGCTTAGGCAGCACTCCTTTCTTGTAATACTTCTTTAAATTTAATGTAGTACAATATATGTAGTTTACTTAAAAATAATTACATATTGTTATATATTTTTATTTTTATAAAATATTTATGATACATAAAATACAGAATCTTGCTGCCCTCCCTAAAATGTTTCTTTCTATTTCCATTAAATGCTGGTACGCACATTTTGCAGTACTTTTTATCGCACATCCGCAGCAATTTGGTGGTGGTCAGTTTTCGTTCCATTTTCGTCCTTTTTTGATGCAGATCCTTGAGCCTCGTACCTTGGAGAAATCTGCGTAATAGCGACGTGACGGGAAAGCCAGTTTGCATTTTTCAAGAGCTTTCAGCTCAGGCCGGTCCAAGTGTTTTCCTTCAATTTTCCACCCGCTGTGTGGCCGGTAATTTTTCTTAGCTCTAGTCTCGACGGCCAGGTGTATTAATTAAAAGCAACAGCTGCATAATTTAGGAGCACGGTGGTAGAATAATTTAATCAATGTCCTTGGCCCTGCAGGTGCTCCTATGGGGCGTATAAGTAATTCAGTTATTCGGTAATTCACTTGCTGAATCAAATGATAAAAGTGTTGGATAGAGGTACAAATTAGTCCCAAATGCAAGTTTGCTGGTTGCTCATGCAAAATTAATTATCCTGCCTGTGAAGTCGTTTCGCGAAACTTTTCCGCTGAGAGCTTGTTAGCTGCTGGTAAATTATTAAGTCGAGCGTATAACTCATTTAAGAGAAAAATATCGAAAAATAAATCTGTTTTATTTGCAGTACTTATTCCTTAGATTTCCTAATCGGAATTAATGTAATTTCTGACACTTGAGGCTGCAGATTCATGGCTTGCTTGCATTTTAAACACGCATCCTTAAACGAAAAAGCCAAGCATTACGACTCTTGTGACAACAACAGCACGGAATCCATTCTGTGAACTGAATTATAAATAAACCGCATAAATAAGCCTCAAGTCAGCAGCAAATGTAACTCCCACAAGAGCCACATGCAAATGCCAGGCTAACAAAACACAACATTCATTTCAATTTCAGCTAACTGCGACACTCATAAAAATTCCAAACATAAATCGAATTAGCAGATGAAATAGCAGGCGGGTTTGGGGAGATAGAAATAATAGGAGTGTTGCGTAGAAATTAATGCATTTCTCGATATAACGCTGATTGTTTTCAGCCGGTCTTTAAACTAAAGTTAACTCATGTAATATTAAAGATTCATGAATATTTTTCAAATAAACACAGAAGTGCATGCGAGAAATATTAAATTAAATCCATTTTGCTTCATAAGCATAATATTTGTGCAGTCCTGAGTCACTCTCAGATTAAAGCCAAAAATTGCAAAGCCCTTTAGTCATTTAAAATTAAATCGAATAAAACCATTCCCTGTGGAAGGCGCTTTTAAACTTTTCCTTTGCGTGTGAGATACTCGTTATGAAAGTTTTGCTGATAGTCACGACGTATAAAAGATACACGTGCTTCGGATGCGAGTGTGCATAGAAATTCGGAGCATTTAATTTTCAGCAGGCTTGACTTTAGTTTTCTCCGGCTTCCTGCTTGGCATTCTGGCTGTCCGTCCTTTGGGTCAACAATCGAAATTAAATTTTCGAATATGCGCTCAACATCTTGGCAAGCTGTAAACAATGAGCAATTTTCCAACTGGGACAGGCAATATCTTTTGATGAAAGCGCCCGAGGACCTCGGAAGTTGTGCCAAGTGTGAAAAGCTCGGGAAATCGGGAGGATTGGGAGGATGGGGGGTGCTTGCCAAGTTATCTAGCATCCGGCACATAAAGTGCCATAACTGGAAATTAATTTGAGGGCATTCAATCGATCAGCTCCTTAAAGTCGCATCGTCCTCGACTGGCTGGCTCCTTTGAATGCGCTCTCCACTGCTTTCTCCTGCGGTTAATTACTATTATCATTTTTGCCAAGTCACCTGAAGAGTCCTTCGGCGTGGGAATCCCCACCTGCGCCCCCTTCGACAGTCTGCGGTGGCTGCAAATATTTAATTATACTCTCAACCGCAGAACGCGTCGAAGGCTAATTGGCCTGCTGTTGCTTCCGAGTCGTGTGTGTGTGTGTGTGTTTGTGTGTTTTTCATAAATGAAGCATACTTCCGGGAGTTTCGGTAAAGTTTTCCGGTTTCTTCTTGCCGATTTTTAGGTGGAACGTAGAAAAGTAGCTTCTGTTTATTTTCATAATGCGCCTGGCCAACGGGCTTTTTCCAATTGTTTTCACAGTATGCTCATCTGTATTATTTCTACGTTTGCTTGCCATTCAAAAAATACAAGGCAAATAACAAATTTGGTGAAACTAAGTGAGCAAATAAAAAGTTTAACTTCGAGGCAACTTAATATGTATGAATGAAAATAAAGAAATTTTTAACGAATGTGAAAAGTTTTCGAAGGTCCACTATAATGGAAGACAGCCAAGGGGAAACATGAGAATACTTCTTTCTCGTAAATTTTGAGGCCAATTATTATGTATTCCTTTTAACAATAAAATACCATCCATATAAATGTAAGTGAGGTGTGGGAAGTAACTTAAGACTTCATTACTTCAGAATAATCCTTTCACTGCAACAGTAAAACCTCGGTATGTGAAAAGTTTGTTTGTCGAAAATTGTAAATATTTAATCAATTAATCATACAAACACACTCTAAGACCAAAAAAATAAGTCTTGTTCGTACATGAAATAAATTACCCATACAAAATAATAAATAGAATATTTACCGAACAGATGTGGCCCTAAATTTATTTTCCTTCAATATTACATTTTCGTGATTATGTCGTAAAATGCGTATTAACTGCCACAAGCCCGGGGCCCAAGTGTTCATTTTGGCAGCGGAACAATGATTCTCGTGGACCCATTTTAAAGTCAAAAGTTGGATGGCGCCTCACTTTCAGCCTTCGTCAGTCACGGGTCAAATAGTGGGTTGAATGTGGGTCGAGAAGTGGTCGGCGAAGTGGGCCAGAACCGCAGAACCGGCCCAGTGAGCCGCTTTCGGCTTAATGGGTGGCATAAATCATAAGCCAATTGACTTGGCCGACTGCCCAGAGAGCCATGAATGACTCTAGTGCTGATCCCTTTTATGGCGTGCGAAACATTTCAGCATCATTTCATGCAGTCCACAGTCTACAACATGTTATTATTTTTTCCATTTTTCGGGAGCCTTTAAATATTATATAGAATCGAATGCTGGAGGCCAGGCACGTTGTAAAGCTGATTGAGGAAAAGGCTTGTGTTGACACAACTTTAAACTCTTTGGGGGTTTTTTGTTAACCCCAAAATTAATGAGCTTAGCGCGCCTAGGGAATTTCCCACAAAATGTCTTCGACTAATGTTTTTTAATGAGTAAATCTGGCTTTGATTTTTCGAGTTGTTTGATGTAATCTTAAAAACTGTGGGAGCATTTCATTAGCAGTAATTCTTCAGAGTGACAAAGCTAAACCAGAGAAATTCCTTTTGTTCTTCTTTGTCAGCAGCACACATGGCGTATGATTAATGTTTGCCACAATCTTTGCGGGCGTATGTGGCACGATTTGAGATTTTAATTAAGTAAGTCAAACGATTTTCTGCGGCTTGGGCGGCTGCAAATATGTTATTATTACCAAATAAACGAAGTGTACTCGCTCAATCGAACATGCAAATATCGAACCTAATGGAAATTTATGAAATTCCGTGTGCAGTTGGTCCATTAACTCGATTAAGCTGCAACTGATGTGGTCTGGATTCGTGTTGGTTTTGGCATGTGGTTTGCACTCGTATTCCGTATTGCGGAAATCAATAAACGAAATGAGTGTTAGAAATGCGGATTGACGACTAATTTATTCATCTTTTATTGCAACTCATTCATTTCAATGGCAGCTGTAACCCATTCCGTCGAAGTAATTAACTCAACAAGTCAAGTTGAGTGCCAAATCCCGAGCAAATAAACCCAGGCACACAAGGACGAGCCTTCAGCAAATGTCGGAGGAATACGAAAGATGGGAAAATGGGGCTACTTTCAGGCCTGAAGGAAAAACAGCAAATATGTAATGAAGTCACGTAAACATTTTAATTTGGCATTAAGGTCCCTTACTCCCACGTTTCATATACATTTTCTGCTGACTGGGGAGATTCCATCGCGTAACGAAATACGTTAACGCGTTAACTTATTAATGGGGATGGTAATTGGGGACTCATAACATTTGTCACTGGACCGGCGGATACCGACTGGATTTACCTGTCTGTTTTTAGTGTTGGTCATTTTTTGCACAGCTCCATTTGGTCCTTAAATATTTAATGCTCATTCAATTTTTATGCGTATGCCATTTTACTGCCTTTTGGGTTTTTTGGATTATATTTCTGCCTGCTATCTTTTTTCAACGTATCACAAAAATCAATAGATAGTTGAAAGTTGGACTTGCTCAGCATCTTAACAAATTTGTCAAAGAAATCAATGAAGTTGAAGGAAAGTTTGGCAAAGGTCAGCAGTTGGCTGATTGAGTGCTAACATAATCTTGTTTCCTTTTATGTGTTCCTTTTCAGTCACTTTTGAAAAAATCTTTTAGTTACAATAGCTCATTGTAACCCATCCCTTTATATATATCTACCTTTGTATGGCTACGTAAAGCTCATTTGTGATTTGAATTCGTAAAATATTCTCTTAATCAATATTGATTTAATGAACATCAAATATTATATGAGTCGCACGTTGTTTCAGTAAAATCAATTCTAATAATTGATAAGCCCCTTCGAGCACCTTTCATCTCGATGCGTCAAATCAATATCCCGTCACATTTCCATAATTAAAAGTAATCATACGCAGCGTGGGCCCGCGATTTCCTGACTTTGTCGTGCCTGATATTTCCCACGAATCGGAGAAGCAATCGCCTACTGACAGATGTCTCCGATGTTCCATGTTTGTGGAGGCGAAGGAAGAATAGTTATCTTTGGTGCAATCAAGCCGCCATTAGAAACTAAAGTACCATTAAAAGGCCTTCAAACTAATTACAAAAAGCCAGCAATAGGCTGCTCACAAAAACATTGACAAAAAGGAAAACTTTTGCTGGACGAACCCCAATAAAATCAGGAGGTAAAACCGCCTGTGGCCAAAAAGGTTCATTCCTGTGCGTGGGTAAAGTTTTTAAATCCATTAAGTGATTTAAAAGTTTCCAAAACAGTTTCGGGCAATGGCTAAAATATGTGGGCACTGCTTAAAGTCGCCAGCTCATGTTACCATCATTTCGTGTGGGATTTATAACAAAATTTTCCACAGGCCATAGGAAATTGATCGAATTTAACATTTCCCACTTGGATTTCCGTTGCAAAGATGACAGCCGATATCAGGAATCAGCATCAATCCTAAAAGCATCGAAGCATCAAGGGTCAAATCAGTCCCCACTCCTCGAGACATTAGCATGTTATGCTCTATCTACCGCAACACATAAACCAACACGCCATCTAAAAGATGCGTGCACAGTGAGAAACCAGAGAGTATAACTAAATAAAATAAAAACTATTTTTATTGCTGGGAAAATTCTAATAATTTTTTTATATACTTCTTAGTCAGTCATTACGTTCTGTAGCTATTCACTTTAAGATACTCTGCTCTGACAACCATCTGTGCGTGGACAAAGTTATTTTTCTGTCTGATTAAAGCACTAAGCCAACATTCCTCGACACCTTCAAAGGAGCCGCCGCAGAGCGGTTAGACGGGAAAGCGGGGATTTTCCCACCGTCGGAGATTTAGATGCAGACTACTCTGATGGGTGCTGGTTGAATGCCTGCATATTGATTTAAGGAGTCGCCAAGGCGAAAGCTCTTCGGATTCGCATTTAAATTGAAATGCAATCAAATCGAATCGGGAGAGTGGCGATGAAAACAAGCGGGCTTAACAAACTACTCGCTGGAGGAGTTCAAAGACTCGGTCGGGTAAATATATGCAAATGCAGCCAGATTCTAGAACTGTGTGTCATCCGTGGCTGGCAGTGCAAGAAGGACAATCAAGCACTCCATTGAACAGCATGGCGAAGCCAGGGGCCCAACTTCAATCCCAATGCTAAGTCCTGTCCATGGGGATTTGCATTAAAACATCATTTTTTGTGGGCCCTAATATAAATCGTTTTATTTGACAGAGCGGTGATGATATGCAGCTTTGCGAGGGCTCATTAAATACAAAAAGGTAATCACAGAGGACAAAATTAATGGCCATCCAACTGTCAACTTTATGAATCTGTCTGTCATGAGTGCACTAAATTCTTTTGTGGGCATACTTTTTATCTCTGGGCAGACAGGCTTACCTCGCCCAAAAATTCATGAAAATCATCAAAGCAGTAACCTTTCATTCACAGAATTCCCTGAGTTATGTCTCTTTTTCAAGATAATAAAGGCAAAAACTGGCTCTTTTATCCTTAAGTTTCATTTCGGGAATGTAAAACATCCATTTAAAAGTGGCCGGTCATTTTGCACTATCAAAGAAAAGGCTTTCCCACAAAATATTTTGACCCCTCAACATGTGGAAGGGGTGCACAGAAACAGAAATTTGACTAATTACAGTTTCCTCGCCCAGACAAACACACCCACTGGTCGATGTGCAGGCCCAAAGGCGAAATATTCTCTAACGCAACTGTGGCAGCTGTGCTAATTATGCTAATTCCTGGCATTTCCAGGCCGGCCAAAATCACATTACGCCGAAAAGTGGGCGCTGCAATGCAACATCATTCCATGTAATTTACTATAAATAACATTATATCTAATCAGCCAGGGATTCAGGATTCAGGGGACTCTAGCCCATATTAGTTGCATTCATTGACTGCAATTTGCATAATGATGCGGACTTTCGGGCACAGACATCAAGCCGGGCTCAAGTCCCAATTATGTCTGCTACATTTTGTTTAATGCCCTCAATTTACCAGCTCAAAGTTATCTCTGCAGAGTGGAAAACTCCCCAGGCAAACTCGAGTGGATTGCAATCCGTCGGTTGCCCAGGATATTCGGCCAATTAGTGTCCTTGTGTGGGTTGCTTTTGCATTAGACTCTCCTCCTCTCCTCACTAGTCACACATCACGTATGCGTAATGTAAAATAATTTACGCTCAACTGGTTGCTAACACCATGCAGCAAGTTATTCAAAAATAAAATACAAATCTTTAGCTTTTTTTTGAAAAAAAATTGAAACACCAATTAAAAACGTATTTAGTATTTAGCTAATGATATTAGAGAAATGAAAAGCATTTGTCGCCTGGTGTAATATGACCTCTGACCTGCTGCCTGAGCTTCAAACTTAATGGGATTTTAATGGCAAATGACTCAGTTGGCGAATGAGCAAATACTGGAAAATTAAGAGCAGATTAAATGGGTACCACGGCTTACCTCTTAAATTCCTTAAAGTAAAGATTATTTGCCTTAGCTTAAAAATGTTAAAAAGAACTTAATAAAGTAAGATTAAATCCTTTAACCTTTTTTTGTCATCCTTCAGCCCTTTGTGATATGGAACTCGTTCCACTTTATCCTAACTTCACAATAAGGTATTGTTTTCGTTTTATCGGAATTCCACATTTTCGAGACTTTAGGTTCATAAAGTAGTTTTAGTGAAAGTTATGATTAATAAAATTCTAAATGCGCAATGAAAGAGCAAACAAACAAAGCCTGTCATAAAACGCACATAATAAACAATAAAGTTAAGCCTTCTGCCTAGTTTCCTTTAGGCCAATAAACGACCTTGAAGGGCCCACAAAATAGTTAAATGACGAACAAGCAAATCCATTTGCGGAAGAGCTTGTTTCGGCACTTTTGCTGACAAAACACCCCTTCGCAAGCTGATTGGAAAGTGTGCTCATGTAAATATTTTGATTGCTTTCCTTGTTCCGAGCTCATTAAGATTTAATTCGATTCCCGTACTGCAGATAACCTTCATGAATGTTGTATCACGTGCATAATGCGTGTGTCCCGAAAATCGTTTTGTTTATCTGCCCCGTTAAAGTCCTGCCTTCCTTTAATCGTTTTGTTTACAGCGCTTTGCGTGGGGGAGTATCTTTTTTTAGGGCCATTTCCCTGAAGTACTTCTGTGTCAGTACCGTAAATGAAAATTGCCTTGTATACTTTGGGGCCTCGGAAACGAGGACACGGCTCAACAAGTGAGTTGTGAAAATCTGCTTTAAAAGGACTGCCTAAAAATCGCGATTCATATGCATACCACCATCACCCGATTTCAGCAAGGACCTCTGCCAGGACTTTTGCTCCAGCCTGGGGTGCGGAGCTTCAGGGTCATGCAGCCATCGCCATTCAGATTCGATTGCAGCACATTCGTGACCTGGCCGGTTTCCGATTGCGTCGATTTGTTAGCCCGCAAGTTTGCGGACCGCTGACCTTTCTCCGCCGTATTTGTCGTACCTGACCGCAGCTGCGAAAACTTTCATTTCCGCACACAGGCGGCCATGCGTGGACATATGTGCACGGCAACATAATTTTTATAGATTTAGATACTGTTTTTACCTACGAAAAAACATGAATTAGAGTGTTTTTTTACAATACAAATAAGGTGAATTAAATATTCAAATAAATATAACTATATTTTTGGTTATAATTAAATAAAATAAGGTGAATTAAATATTAAAATAAATATAACTATATTTTTGCTTATAATTAAATATATATTGAACAGTATAAGCCATTCCTAGGATTAACCCTCAGAGTAAAATAAGAGTAGGGTTTTATAAATTGACAAATCGCTTACTGGATTTGCGGTGTATTTACGTTTGTGGTTCGCCCCTTTGGCACTCGTCTGCCTGTGGTTGTGGGTGGTTGTGAGTGGTGCGGTGGTGCGGTGGTGCGACGACCATTTCGCAACTATTTCCACCATGCAATCCCTGCTGATGAGTGTGTGCGTGAGTCCGTGCATTATTTTAGAAATTTTCACTCAACCACACACGTAGAGCTGCCGGGCATCCGGAACTCCGGCCGTAGATCTATCAGTGCGATGGAATGGCGTGTCCAGGGCATATGCACCCTGGGCGAGTAGAATGAAAGTTTTCGGTATTCCAACCTTTTTTTTTTAAATTTCTCCCCGCAACTGCAGCACCGTGGGAATTATGAAGGAACGCCATTGGGAGCGGGAACTTTCGTGATTGCAGTGCCATGAAAACATATCGCATAAATCCTATTGAATTGTTGGCAACAAGCGTTGCGAGTGCACCTTTCGAATCAATTTGTAGCCGGCGTGCTGTAATTAAAGTTTCGTAACTTATTTCTGTGGGGGTTACGGCTGAAATGGTGCAAATTTGCATAAGCGCCATACCTCATCGGATTATGAGGGACAGGAGCTGCAGATATTTCCATATGCCAAGAGGATCAAATAATTAAATTAATTTGCTGTTCTGAATACCACTGCCAAGTGGTGAGGTCAGTGAATGGAAATTCATTTTATCCCAACTACTTACAAGGAGAAAAGGAAATTTGGAATTATGTACTCTTCTGGAGATGGACAGTGGTATTTATTATTTTAAGAAATATTATTTCCATAGTAGAGCCACATCTCTGTCCAATTGTTTGTAGCTTAACTCACGCATACCCTCTCCGCCCTTTTTTCGGGTAAACAATAAAAAGAAAAACTTACCACATACCAGTTGTAATTTTCTGCTTGAGTGCGATGGGTGAATATGGATGGGCATATACTCCATCGTATATATATTCCGTATATGCAGGCATGAATATTAATGCCGTATGAATAAAAGTTGCCTTTTGTGCGTTCGCATTCATTACGCAATTTTGTCGGCTTGGCAAAGAAAATTCTCTGCGTTTTCCCGCAGCATTGTTTCCTATTAACTGCTGTTGTTTGTCTTTCGTATTAAATATTTGCCCGTGTGAAGGCCATTTACTCTGATTAATCTGCACTTAAGCAAGCAGCAGCAGCTCAGTATCAGAGTGTTCAGAATCAGAGGACTTAAGCCGCTTTGGGATTCAGCAGGTAGAACAGATTTCCGTATATGATTCATGCGCCAATTTCATCTCAGCTAATTGCCCCATCAATTGCCCTAGTAATAGCCCAAGTTGTTGGTCCAAAAATGGTGTCCAAGAGTTTTTCTGCCCGGGGTTCAATGATTTTTTCATGATAATTAAACCCAAGTCTTCCATTTCACTTAGGACCCTGCGGGCTTAGCGACTAATAACTTGACAACCGGCCACGTTGCAGACGTATTGAGTTTTCAATTTAATTAAATCCCGCGTCAAGTGAAAAGGGCCAGGGAAAGCCGAAAGGAAACTTTCGCACCATTTGTCACAAAAGCAGCGGGACATTAAAACTGAGGCACAAGTGTCAAGGGCCAGCGAAGAAAAACCAAAAAAGATATAATATATATAAGCTCGCATTTTCAAAGGCGAACAAAACTAATTCGCATCAATTTCAGGGCCATCAAGTACGCGATTGGGCACAAAGACAGTGAGGGAAAGTCATCTCAGATATCCGGACTTAGCTTTGTCTTCTGACAATTAGATTCGTGAACTCTGGCCATTCCTAATAAGGCACTTATGATTTAAAGTATTGTCTCTACCAGTTTAATTCTGCAAATTAAATATGTATTTTCAGCAGCTTTATTTTTATTCTTTGGGCGCAGCTCCTTTTTCTTATGATGTTTCCCCACCCGATCGAAAAACAAAGCATTTATCAATGGGCAAACCCGGTGCCTATCAACATTTACTCCCTATTACGTTATTGCTCATTCAATTGCTATCAATTTAAAAATAATATTTACACACTCGTATTTCACGATTCCCTTTTTCGTACTCTTAAGGCCGATTTTCCGGTTTTGCCGCAGTTCAAAGCGTAAAACTGGAGGGTAAAACCCAAACACGAGACGCATATAAACACTCGCATTTTGTAGCCCATACGACTTTGATGCCTTGGTGGATGGGTGGTGATGTGGGTGCCGATACAGTGGGTGGTTTTCAGTGGTTCGGTGGTTTGCGGCAAGGAAGTTTGCATGCTCGCGACATGAGAGCTCGCATATTTCCCAAGTGTTTTTTGGTGTTGGCGCTGCGGTTATGAGCTGTTTATGCAACATTGCGCGGTTTTATATTAATATTATTAAATATTGAGATTCCTGGATATGGCCAAGAAAGTGAAGTGTATCCTAAAGAAAACGCGTTGATTGCATGTCGAAACTCGATTCTTAAAAGGGAAAATAATATACCACATTCTTTGATTAAATTTCAGTGTGGTTTCTAAGGTGTATTATATTAAAACCCTTGAGTATATTCTTAGTAAGTGTACAAATCAAAGAAAAATTTGGATTGAACGATTTATTTTGTAAGGACTTCATAATGTAAAGGCCTTCCAGATTTATTTATTAATTTTAGAGTACCTAAAATTCGTTTAGACATTTTCCTATCTTTCCATTGCTTGTTTTCCCCCTCTAATTCCGATTAAGCAATGCATGTAATTCTGGGTATACATTTGCTGGATTTAAATTGCTTGGCTGGGATCTTGGCATAATTTATTTGCTGTGGCATGTTGCGAATATTTTTCAAAACAATATTTGATTAGAACTGTGCATCTTGTAAACATTTTAGAATAGAAGCAACGGGTATAATTGAAATATATACCTTGGAAACAATTTTTCAAATGTCCCTTTCGCTTTCCCGGCTGTCAGCAGTCCATTACACTGCGTTCAAAAAGTTTGCACACTCTAATGTGTTTTGCTGTCAGCGTGTCACAATAGATATCCTTTCCATTGTTCGACATTCCTCGCTGGCTTACATCCTGGCTGGATGCCCTAATGCCACGCCCCCATATCCAGGTGCAGTTCGGGCGGTTGTCACATAAATAAAATTAAACGCCCGGCATAAATAGAATGTCAGTTTGCTGAATTTCCGTGCTGAAATATGGCAGCTGACCACATTGCGACACTTTTTTTTTGGCTCTAGCTGCTGGTTTGCTCCAAGCCCTTAAGCCTCAAAAGCTCGGACGTGTCAGGCTCCGGTTTTGCCCAACACTCAGTTGAGCCATCAAATCTAATGACAGTCATCTAAAACAATAAGGCGCCCGGCTTCCGTTCACCGAGCAGTTAATTCTATTAAAATGTCAGTTGACGACAGCCAGCAGAAGATCTCGTTGCCAGCTGCTTACTGCTGGCCTACTGTTGTCTTCATTTGCATGTAAATACTTGGCCAGAGACACAGCAAAAAATCTCTTCAAAAATATCTGAAATTAAGTGGAAAATAATGTACATGTCATGATCAATATATCTATAAGAAACATTAAGCTGAATACAATCCAAACGTGGAAGTAGTTTATACTCTCGTATAATTAAATGTTTTTTTTTTGTAAGTGCATAAATCGAAGGTGGCGAGGGAAACTTGTCGGTTTACGGAAAGTGTTTCTCGAACGATTTTCCACTCGAAATGCAAACATTTAGGGGGCTGACGCAAAACGTTCATTGCCCAAATTATACAAAATAGCTAAGAAATGTAAATTTATTTGGCCAACAAGGTATCTGTAGTTTGGTGGAGATATGTTCCAGAGCGGCACGTGGACAAGTCCACTACACCCAGACCCCATTTTCCGTATTTTTCGGGGGTTTTCTTAAGGCTGCCACATGGCTTTAAATTGGCGTAGCATCACAAACTGTTTGACACAACTGGGTCGGTCCTCAGCCTTTATTTTCTGTTGTTATGTTTGCAAACTGGTTCAAGGAGACAAACAACTGCAACAGCAACGGCAACGGCAACGGCAACGCCGTCGTCACCGCAAAAATGTCGTACAAAATGGAGCAACAACTCAGTTAACGGCGCACCCCCACACAGATACGCACACATGCGGCCGCACACGACACACAGATACACACCCATACAGGCAAACACGACACGGCTGTTGAGGTATTTTCAGGGCGCACGGGACGTATGAGTGACAACATTCAGTGCAACGATTTTTTAATGAGTTTGGCAAAATGCAAAACAACGAATCTTGGATATACAGGAGTTTAGAGATGAGTGTTTGCAATTGAGGAAATTCACTTTGAAATATTGTCTAACATAAGTGCCTATCTCATACAGCCGAAAGCAAAGCAGGTGTTTGCGGAAAAGAATAACCATAATACAAATACTTACCTGTGTTATATACATATTCAAATTGTTGTTAAATTTAAATTCAGTGGGATGCCCAAAAGTTCCAACATACCTGTAAGAACATCCTTCACTGACGCTGCTGACAGGTGCTTTTCAAGCTACCAACTGCCAACTTTTACTTAGCTGTTCCTTTGCCGCTTTTCTTACCCGTAGACACCTTCAGCCAATTGGCGTTAAAAGAAAAGCAAAAAGCGAGCCCAACAATTTATTCAACCACAAACAAGAAAAGTTTTGCCCATTTTCGCATACTCCGGAACAATTGTTGTCGAACGGTCGGTGGTCACGCCTTTAACCCCGCCGCCTTTAACTGGGCCACTGGCATCCGTTCGCCATCCGAAATGACAAATAGCACGCCACCAGGCATTTGTTGCAGTGTACTGAAGTATTGTAGTTGTGTAGTGTTATCCTTGTTTCCGTTCGCCGACTGTGTGTTTAATGAGATTTGGGCCCGCACAAGTTGTTTGCATTTTTGTTTTACGATATTTTTGCTCGACATTGCGTGTCTTCAACGGATCGGCAGCCCAGAACTTTGATTTGTTATTGAAAAGCAATTAAGTTGGCTTTAAGTAGTAAGCGGATCAATCTTGGGGAACTCTTTTTGGGGTCAATAGCTCTCTAAACTCAAAGGGTTTTTTCCCAAGTGGTTTTTCCAAGAAAACCGTTCTTTAATTTGGACCTAAATTGTTAACCTCCTCAAACGGGCTTTAATCGTAAAAGGCGCACAAAAATCGGTGAAATAAATTTGAAAACGCTACAACAAGTTGCGGATTATGCGAGCTGACTGCTGTTTGCTTATCTTGTCAGCTGTTGCCCCGTGTTTGCTTACAATCAATCAATTACCAATGGCACGTGCAGTCGTCTGGCTCCGCTGGCTCTGATTTGGCAAATAAATACGAGTATTTTGCCATTTCCATGGGCCAAATGCAAATGCCTAACCATAGAGAAACATCAGCATAAATCAGTGTGGCCTTCGTCTGTCTGTAGCTGCCGGCTTATCCGACTGTCGCTGAATAATTTAGAATCTTTTTCAAGGCAGTTCGACATTAGACACAAAAAAGTGTATATCAGATCGGGTGATAACAACTGATTCATTTAACTAATGAACCACTCCAAAGGGCTGAATGATTTTTTTTAGTTTTCAATCTCTTAAGTGAGGCATTTTAATTAAATCCCAAGCCGTTCCTCATTCAATACAAGAAAACCCCTTTCCTTTCACCAGCTTGGCAACGAAATTTTCGCAATTGAATATTCCGTTTTGGCTCCCAGCTGAGGCGTGGGCCATAATTAAAACATTTATCAACTTTGTTGACAAATGACTACAGTTTGTTTGCTCTACGCGGCACACGAACTAACAAAAAAATCTATTCCAATTTAGGTTTTTTTTCGCATTTACAGGGGGGCATTACGCACAGGTTACGTGAGCGTTTTAAAAAAACGTCTCCTTCTTTAAAAATCCGCAAGTTTATTAATGATTAGGGGCCTGAAGTTTTCCCCTGCCATTATTGACATTGCAGCCCCATCTATCATGTTCAAGTGGTGGAAATGTTTTTGAGTTACCAATTTCCTTATAGTGGATGTATGATAATGTTTTTCTCCCATCTTGTAACTTGTCAAAAGCCGGGCTTGTAAACAATATGCACATGCTGCGAGGGCGTCAAGAGCCGCAGCTGTCAATGGGTTTTAGCTAACGACTTGGCATAAATAACCGCTGGCAACACAGCGTATGAGTAATAGAAATGGCCGCGCAGCACGAACAAATTCGCGAAGGCGTGTCAAGTTAATATAAAAACAATTCTTTTCACGCGGTGTAAAATACAGGAAATGTTAAAGATCCAAATATTATTTTTGCATGTCATTTTGAAGCACCATTTCGGCTGGAGTCCCTCAAACTTTGACATGCAGTTGTTTGGCGAACACGTTCACACATCGTGGCAGCATAAATTAGTTGCTAATTAGAGAGGAGCCGTTGGAAAATCTGTTTGCCGGGCTTTCCATTTGAATTTTCTTCCCAACCCTCCGGGCAATTATGGTAATTTTTCTGCCCTTTCTGCTTGGCCACCAACTGGCGCGCACATTTTGGCCATTGTTAAATAGCCGAAAATTTTCACAGCCAAGGACTTTTGCCCCTACATTCTTTGGCCTTGATGTGCGCTTAATTCAATGAAATTTGTAGCAATTGCATTTAAAATTGCCGGGGGTTGATTTTATAATTAAGGCTACTGGCGATGATTCAGCGGAAATTGGCATGGAATATTAACATATTTCGTTGGAAGAAATTGTAATTTGATTTTTCGGCCAGAGGGTCTACTAGTAGTTACATAATAAGTTTTGCTGCAATTTAATAATTAGAAGTTGTTAATTTATTGCAAAAGTTTTTGGGGGTGAATTAAACGGAATTGATTGGAAAAGTTGTTTTCATGCTTGAATTTGTTTATTTTGCAAGTGATGAAGAACTTTAGAAGCTGGGATGCCGAGATAACCGTAATTTATTAATTAAATTCAAAACAATTTAGTTTCTTCATCATAAGTTATGCTTAAATGTGCAAATTTAATACGTTTAAGAATTCCACATGTTAGCAGCACCAAAATGACCCCAAAATGAACAAAATACATGGAAAAGTTTCGATGTTGCCAAACCACAAACTTTCCAGTAACAAATGTGTGACGAGCAAGGGGAGCTAAGGGATTTCAGGGACTAGTTCTATTTTCCATGTTTGTCCTTTGACCCTCGGACACTCGCTAGCCCAACCCCTTTGATTACATTTTCATTTATATCGCTTTTTCCATCCTGTCCACACTTTCTATCCGACGCTCCACTTCTGTACCTTCGGCAGTCTAAAAAGAGCTGCAAACTGAGTTAACTTGCACTTTCTCTACACAGGGAAAAATGGGAAATAGATAGAGCATTCTATGAACTTGCTAGGAAAATAAAACTGAAATCCAAAATAAAATCCTTAGAATTGACTACGAAAAGACGTAAAACATTTTAGTGAATACATTTCAGTTGCCAGTTTGTTTTTCATATTTCTATTAATATGAACCGTTTCAGTGCCCTTTCGAACAAAGGGAATTTCCCAATCTGAAATCGTAAGCGTTTGTATGAGTGAGTTGTCGACCATATCGAATTGCCATTCATATATTTTCAATGGCATTTAACTGGCTATGCG
Source organism: Drosophila santomea (assembly GCF_016746245.2). NCBI lineage: Eukaryota > Metazoa > Arthropoda > Insecta > Diptera > Drosophilidae > Drosophila > Drosophila santomea. The sequence goes on from NC_053018.2 coordinate 9,780,736, forward strand.
TTGTAAGAGATGGACTCTATTGATTTAGGGCAGGTGTTTTTATTTCATTTCATCGGTTTGTGTCTGCAAATTGTAAATACAATTTGGGATTTACAGATGGCCCCCAAAACTGTAATTCAAGGCAAATACCTGAGCTTTGGCTTATTGGATTGCAACCATAAATTGGTTTCTAATTGTGTTTTTCGAGGGAAAATATTATTACAGGGTCAGATCTGCAACAATTCCTTGAAACTACAAATAAAAGCAGAGCTGTTAATCTACTGATGGCATCCCAATGAGTCTTAATTTATGATCAATGTACCATTATTCTCAATCTTGTCGTTTTTTTGGTACGTTTTTAATAATTTGCATAATTCAGTTCATAAGATAAGCAATCACAGTTGTGAGTCAATTTGTCCATGTTATTATACTCCAATGAACAGATAAATGAATTCATGAAATCAAATCAGTGACATTTTCGAAACTGCCCGTTTATTAAAGCCTTGAATTAGTGCACTTTTAACGCCCAGAGCTGTACATTTAATGGTATTATGCAAGAAATGTCTGGCTAGAAATTGAATGCGCAACTCCTTCCACTCGTAATGGGGTGGTCCTTTATCAGAATTAATGGCAGGACCCTCGGGCCACTAGCATGAATGATGAACACTTAGCATTTTGTAATTTTGAATTTGGCCTCTTACATCGCAATCGATTCCGCGTACTTTCTGAGTTTGTAGCCCCTTCAATTCATTTGATACAGCATATCTATAGCTTGATCTTCGTCCTGAAACTGCTGGCCATTAGCAGCTACGAATTGGGTCATCATTTTTAGTCCTTTTATTTGTTTCTGTGCGTGTTTCACTCGCACTCCATCGCTGTTGACAAATTCGCCTCGCCCTTTGATTAAAATTACAATTAATCAACGCCCTTGACGTTCTCAATGTTGCCATTTGCTTTCAGTCACTTTTTACTGTCAGTTGCGCGTTTATATTATTCGTCCTTATGTCAGAAGGACCAAGGCAATACGGGTGCTTGATGTTTGAGTGCCAATCACTGGGTTTTTGTCGGCAGTAAATCTCCCGAAAATTAAATTCAACGACAACAGCCATTCGCCGCAGTTAAATGCATTCAAAAGCATTATTGGAAGCGTTTTTTATTAATGTTGAATATAAATGCAGCGTAGTAAAAACAAAGTGCCCCAATAATACTTACTATTATGGCTTAAAAAATAAATGGAACCATAGAACCATTTCCATCGAAAAAACATTTATTCAATAGAAAAAGAAATGTAATCTCTTAGTTTCCGAATCGTTTCATAAATATATCTTAAGCAATAGTTAGACTATGACTAAAAAGTTTCTTTTTTTATCCAGATAGGCGCTTAGCACTTACACAACTATTAGGGGTGAAACTTAGTCCAGTATATCACTTATCAAAGGTGGTCACAAAATGTTGCAGGCTGCTTCCAGGGAGTCCATTCAAGGAAATCCCACTCATTTTCCAGCAGAGCAAAGCCTCAGCGAAAGGGGCTCTCGATTCGCCAAGACAACGCTGGCGGGAAAATATCGGAATCAGCGCAGAACAATTTGTCTGAATAATTGGTCTGTACACGGTAGTTAAATATTAGTGGGTACTTGGATAATTTACAGGGCGTACAAAATGGAAGTGAGGGCACATCTCACAGCCAGAGGGCATCGATGGCGTCTTCCACATCCTCGTCGTCTGGACTCGGCTGCTGCTCACTGACCAAAACAGCCTTGGCTTTGACCTCATCGGAGCTGCTTAGTAATACCATTAGAAGGACACTGCTGCGCCTGTTGATGGTGCTTTTGCCCAGCTCTATGTCCTGATCGGACGATGGTTCTGTTTCCCTAGCCTTCTGGCTACGCAGCTTTCTCAGCCAGTCGGTCGTGGGCCAGATGCACTTGGTGCCACTCCCACTGCGACGTCTTCGATGCTGGCCTGTGGATAACGCAGCGCCCATTTGGCTGGGCTGCAAGTGCAGCTTCTCGACCAGGCTGATGTCGTTAGTGGAAACAGGAGCAGCAGCAGCATCAGCATCAGCGGCAACCGGACATCCATCAACATCACTGGCTGCCAGTGCCAGAGCCACCGATGCAGCTGCTCCGCCGGCTGCGGCTGACATCGCCGCCCGGCCACTGCTCTCCTGCTACACATTTGTCACTTGGGTCGTCAGCCCGAGATCGATGGCCATGCTCTTGCTGACGGCATCCGTGTGCAGCAACCGCTGCCGTCCATATCCGCCATAGCCACCCAGGCCGCCACTTCCGCCCACCCTGCCATCGGCGTCGTGCTGCGACAGCGGCAGCCATTTGTCCAGCCAGCGCGGCCGGAAGAGGAGCGCGAACGTGCTCCGGAACTGGCGGCTCATCGAGCAGTACAGGATGAAGTTGATGCTCGAATTAATAAGCGCCAAGATGTCCATGAGGTCGCCTGAAACGAGAATATCGAAATGCAATGAATGCCGTGCGCCACCAACACGCCATCTATGGGCAGGGCCTTGACAAAGTTCAAGGACGATTAGATGTTATATTCCCAACACTCGGAAAAAATATATTATCAAAAAAAAATTTAATACTTGGAAAATTAATAGGATCTCTGTTTTTTTATTTCGAAATATACTTCTATTCAAATAAAAAAGAACGTTGAATTTAATAGTACTTTATAAGTTTCAAATGTAAGACTTCTTTATTTTGGGTGTACTAAATATACAATATATTTAGGGCTTTCAAATGTAAGACTTCTTTCATTTGGGTGTACTAGATAAACAAAATGTACACTTATTGAACATGTCAAGGCCAGGCGAACATTGAAGCCTCAAATTTGTGGTGCAATTATGGTAGCCAACGGCGCGTATGATTGATGGCTGTGCCAAACTGGGCCCCCTTAAACACCAGCCATAAATTCAGTCAATTATCATACCCAATAAAGCAATTACGGGTTACAGACAGTGGGTGGAAGTAGGAATACTTACTCAGCTTTAGGTAGCATTGCAGGAAGAAGGCGTCGCCCAGGAGCACATTCAGCAGACCCATAATGCCCTGTGGAAACTCGGTGACCAGGAAGAGCAGCAGGACCGCCAGGAGCATCCTCGTGGTGCGATCGGTCTGCTTCTCCTTCTCCAGGAGCTTACAGCTCTTGGGTTGAGTTGGAGCCACCACCTTTCCATTGACAATGGGCTGCATATCGTTGGCCGCATGGCAGGCCAGGATTTTGCGCCTCCTTTTGGCCTCCAATAGCGCGCCGATGAGCCGCACAGAAAGAATGGTTAGTGCGAAGCAGGGTATCAGCTTGATCAAGACACTGTATATAAGGAAGGTGGCATTCCTGAACTGGCGATCATGCAGCGCCAGTGCACTGTGATACAGCTTATAGACAGTCACATTACGCTCGCCCATCGCCGAGGATGTGGTTATTCCAGTACTTAGTGTTGTCAGTGGTATCACTGTGGTTAGACTAAGCAAACTAACTGCAGTTCCATTGGCCGAATCACTAGGTATCGCCCAGGAAAAGTCTGGCGTAGTACTCGACATGACCTGCATCGTCACCTCCTCCTGGCGATTGTAGTCCAGAATGTACTGACTCAACGGCACCGAGCCGATCGTCTTGCCATTGGCATCCAAAGTCTCCAGGAACTTGGCTATGGCCGTGACCAGGTACAGCCAAGGTGACACCACTAGGACACACACCACATAGGCTGTGGCTATGGTGATCAGTGTGGTCCGCATTCCACACCAGATGCGATTCCTCTGCGGATAGCTCACCGCTATGTAGCGCCAAACAGCCAAAGTCACCGTCAGCCAAATGGAGATGGTGTGCAGCACCTGGGGAAACACCGAGTGGAACTTGATGAAGCACGCCCAGCTGTAGCTGAGCTGCTCCTCCCGCGGCAGCCTCGCACTGAGAATGTAGTCGTGCACTGTATAGGGTATATACTCCAGCATCACAGCCAGATCGGCGACCGCCAGACCCGTGAGTATCGCATTTGTGGGGGAGCGCATCTCCCGTCGGGTTAGCACAATGATGTTCAGGGTGTTGGCGATGGTTCCCAGGATGCAGACAATCAGCGAGAAGTAGCCGTGGAAGTATTTGTAGCTGTTCAGGAGATATGGAAAAGCACGCCTTAAGTAACTAATAAATGCTTAAAGTAAACACAGCTTATGCTGTAAAAATATTCGAATAATAAAATTGAATTTATTTAAATACTTTATTAAATGGTTTTCTAAAGCCACCACTTTATGAAGTCTCTGTTTAGCTTCATCCAAAGGTGCCTACCCACATTAGGTACACTTCGTTAGCCTTTTTGCCACCTTGGCCGTAGGCAATTACACACATGATTTCATTATGCGCCCCCGGCTGGCAAATCATTATGTAAATTACACTTAAAAAAGTAATTAATATGCAGACATGCCCCGGGGCTATGAGCCGCATGCTCTCGAGCCCACGTCCTCGTTCTACTCACTTTGTGTGGAAATCATCGATGCCGGTGCCACAGTAATGCGGCTGCGACATGTTCGTGACCATGGTGTCAATGATGAAGCGGGTCAGATGGTAGTCGATGGTGGGATGTCCTGGCAGGACTCCGTTTTGGTTGACCGCCGTGTCCGACTGCCAACTCAGTGCGCCCCGCTGCTCCTGTGGCGTTTCATTAAAATTTCCTTTTTCGGATATTCCAACACTCAAATATGCAAGCTGCGTGGCGAAAATGGTACCTGCAAATAAACACCAGGCGTTAGGTGAATAAAAAATGTATTCACTGTTGTTGTTTTAATTTTACCAGAATTTAAGCTTCGATATTCACAAAATACAATGGCATTGCATGCCACATGCAAAGCACAATGTCCAAGTTCAGGGCAGGTCAAAAGTACGATTCCAAATGAATCAACAAAGAAATGTCATTACCATTTGTCCGAAATGGTCGGAAAACAAGGCCTCGGCCCGCAATCAATAATACGCATACGACCAGTGGGCCGGCAGAAGCAGATGATGTCGGCAATTTGTGGTCAAACGAAGTAACAAGCAATATTCCAGCTTTCATGTTACACGTAGGCAAAATGAAACATAAAACTGTTCATTCTTAGACATTTCTCATTAAAACGATTGAAATAAATAAAGCTGTGCACTTACTTACAGAAAACAATTTCTTGCATGTAACAGATGTTTTCTTAGTGTAACACACACGCATTCATTGGTGACATAACTCAATTAGACAAATGACAAAATACGTAGAATAACTGCATTCTGCAGAGATTCAAAGGAAATATCTTCAATTTCATTTTGGCCCAGCCGCAGTAGCAGCTGCATAGCTGCAGTGGCCTCTAATTTAAAGTTACTTTCTTACTAGCCAAGTGTGACAACTTTTCGGACAGTTTTGCCTCTATGCGACAATAAATTTGGACAATGAAAATTGTGCCAAATGTTTTGTCGGCCCTTAAGTGATAATAAAATCCTCTGTTTTCCATTCATATTTTTCTTTCGTTGTGTTTGTGATTTGAGGCACAAAATCTGGTTTTTGGTTTTGTAAGCCGGCCTAACTTCCATTACAGTGATTAAGACTTTTGGCCGGGGGATTTGTCCTAGATTGGGCTTATGCCAAGTGACTTGGAAAGGTCCAGCGGTGCTGACTGGCAAAAATGTTGGCAGGATAAACGCTTTCTCTTTTTTTTTGTTGGTAATTATAAATGGTATGTTTGTCCATGAAATTCTTAATTAATTCACGTCATAAATATTGAATTAGGGATAAAGAAAGAGCATTTCAGAAACACAAGGGAAGCCTTTAAGGCAGCCACAAATGCCTGGCTAATTCCAACATGTGGTCAGGGCTTATAATTGAATTGGATTTCGTTGCAGGGCGAGTGCCAAGTTACAATGCAAACACGCAGAAGTAAAGCAATAAACAAATGTCCCACTGTCTCATTTGGTCGCCACTAATGTAACTAATACGCACCGTATGCCGCCCATTACGGAAGTTTTCGGCGATTCCAGTGGGTGGTCTTTCAGTGGGTGGCTGTTGGTTGGTGGTCGGACAACGAATGTCAAGTGCCTGCTGACCGAAGGACTAAAGGCCGTTAAAGCTGCGTCCAGTCACGTAAATGCGAGTACTTGTTGACTATGACAGAAACAGCGAAGTATCTTGCGGGGGATTTGGTTGCTGCCTAAAGTGCCTGGCGATGGCAGCTGACAGGACAAAGTAGAGAGAGAGAGGAATGAAGGGTTCCAAGGACCTCAGACAAGGAACAACACTTGCCGTTTAATACACCGACAACACCGCGCAACAAAACAACAAAACATCCATTTAAACGATCTAATGAAGCCATCGGCTGGCTTTTCCATCTGCATAATTAATGCCACCCACCTCAACCACCGTCCGGCACAATGTAATCACATAATCCACATTCACCCCATTCACCGCCTTATTTTAATTACTGCGCCACGCCCCTTCGACAGCTGGCCAACTGCAAATGTCCTTACAAATGGAGGTTTGATTGTGTTGGCCCATTAGCAAAACACGGTGTACTGGCAATGGTATCCAATTATCTGCCAAACGGATCGGTGGTAATGTGTTTAAAGTGTAATCGGTTGCCGAACAGTACGTAGAGTTAAAGAACAAGTTGGGAATTTCATATACCTGGGTATGTATGTAAAAAGCTTTAGTATATACATACTTAGAATTGCAGATTATTTTTTCTGCCAGCTAAAACCACACGTCGCCCAAGTCGATTGTATCTTTTATGTACCCTTCGAACTGGGTTCAAGCCATCTTCTGGCCAAGTACAATTACATATTTGGCCTGTCCTCAAGGCAGGACCTCACAAGCGAACAGAACACTGATTCTTTCTGTTCGTCCTTTGGCTTTGGGCCATATAATGAGCGGAGAACATAATACTACAAATATGTAGTATGTGTAGTCCCTGACCCCTCGTTGGATGCCATGTGAGCTGTGAGCTGGCTCATTTCGCTGGCCGGAAATACTTTGCCAGGATGGAGGGCCCCGGAGGGTCCTTCGTGTGCGGTTAGAAACGCCGTGAATTTATGAAACGAAAAGCTACGGCACACATTTTCAGCATTCCGAGGAATCACTGGGGATGAGTGAGGCAAATTATGCCAAAAGGTAACAACAGCCACGTGCAGCTGCCCCGGCTCACTTAAAATGCTGAGTTTTTTTTTTGGGGGGTCGGAAATCCGGTTTTGAAGCTCACACGCACACATTTCAGGCATTTCAGTTTTTAGTTAGCGAAAAGCACTCTCTCTGTAACAAAAAAAAAATGGGAAAAAACGTGGAGGAAGCCACAATATCAAAACCGGAAGCCATCATCAAGGACGATAAAGGGGCGATGCTGGCAACAACTAAGCGCATATAATTGAACACTTGTCGTGGACACAGGCGGCGTATGAGCAATATTCCGAAACAGCCAATCAAAAGTTCATGCACTAAAATCAAAGGTATCCGCACTCTCGAAATTCATGAAATATTTATGAACCAATTAAAGTGGTAAAAATATTTATTTTCATCTCTTAAAGTGCCAACAAGTTTAAATACAGTTGAAGATTTAGAGTATAAAAATAAATACTTTCTGCTACTATTTTTTTTGCCGTGTGGACAACTACAGGCTACGCATGAAATGGTCTTTTTTGCAGCCATCAAAACACAATCAAAAATAAAATCAAATATGACTTGCGGTTCAGGCCAGAACAAAAACACAGAACAAAGTGTAAAAAATTGGAAAACTGGCAACTTTTCTCCTTGTTTAGAACATGGCCAGGGGCGGTTTTCTAATTCTCGATTTTTCATCCGCATTTTTTGCTCCAACCGCTTGGCAATTTCATTCCGACCTCTGCATGTGGAAATTTTCTTGGCTTCTCTGGCTGCCTAATTGCTCTGGCTTGTTGTGAAATTTTCCCACTTCGACTTTATTTTCGTACGATTTTTCTCTCAACTTCTTGTTTTTGGCACTTTTCCGATTGGCCCCTCAAGAAAAGCTCTTATCACCACAGTTCTTAAACTGTGTGTCGATGAAGGTCTAGAGTTATTTGGCCAAAAATGTTGCCTCTTTAAGTTGGAGTTTTCGAGGAATTAATATATATCCATTATCGAGTGGGTTCGCTTCAATTAGACGGGTAATTCCCGGAAAGTTTGATTGACAGCTGCCGCTCGTTGATTTGGGTTCCTAAGCGACTGAAGATAAGACTGAAGGGCATTAGGAAACGTCTTCCTTCTGACACGTATGTATATCGAGTGCCCAGGGCGGTGTTTTCCCAGCTCGAATGCGCTTAAAAGCTTTTTTGTATTGCTACATATTAACTTTCTTTGTTCTTTCATATTTTTGGCTCATTTTTTCGACGGAACTTTAGGCTCCCACGCTTTTCCCCGTATTTTCCGTGCCACATAAATGTTTTGCGCACCGACAATTGTACACAGCTTCCTTTAGGAACAATACATTTCTCGCTTGGTGAGTTCGGGATCTCTTTTTCTCTAGTGAAAATGTCCCAATTATTTGTTCTGGCCCGACAGGCCATTGGCTTCGTGGCTGTTTGCTCATTGATTTGACTGGGTCTATAAATGCGCGTTTGCGTGGGTGGAAAGTGTCAACATGTCGAGTGCAAACGCTTTCTCGCTCAAATATTTGCCGAGCTAAGGCGCCCCGAAAGTCGGCGCCCAAACATGAGCGCATTTTGTAATTAAGCATTCACAAAACGCTTTCGCTCAGCGGGTGCAAACACGGACAGTTGAATGTCGTGTGGTCATGGAGGAGCTGGAGGAGCTGGAATCCCAGGGATCGCCCACAAACATGTCAACGGTTGTCCGTCACTTGACAATCAAGCCAACACTGCGAAGAACAGAGGATCCAACTGCATATTTTAGGGCCAAGTGCAGAAAATCCCTCTAGCAATAGCCGTCAGTGAATGGCAAATGTATTTCCACAAATATTTAAGAACAATAAAGTGTACTTTCAGAAACTACGGTTATTAAAAGGGAATATGCTAGTTGGTTATTCTAGTCTGAAAAGTTTTCTCATTTTTCCCACTAATAGTTGCCAGCACAGGACTCAAATTGCAGGCATCTCAGTGTCATTTGCTTAGTTCAAGGTGATTGCAAGTCCATTTAGGCCGTCGCCTAAGTTGCAGCCAACTTTTCCGGCCATTGTTCCATTTTGCACTCTGCTGTTTTGCACTGATTAGTTTTCCCGTGCAGTTTCCTCCACTCAAGATTTATTTAGATAAATTTAGATTCATTTAAAGTGTTGACAATGGCAGCAGCATTACTTAATTGGCTTTGATTGGATCGCAATTCATTATTTTAATTGCAGCGAATAGCGCGACACAGCGGTATAATGTTATGATAGCCTATTTATAGCTAGGAAGTGCCTCATAAAACGATATATCATGAATGATTAACTATTGCTGCGCAGTTGGAGAGCAACCACTGAATTAATATTTCAATCTGCGCTAATTGAAAATGCAGTGCTTATGAATATCGATGAATGCCGCCGATGTGTGCCAAGTGTCACGCCATTTACTTCGATTATATCACCATTATCCCCGCTTCCCCAGTCGATTTGCCCCAACGTGGAGCCATATGCCATAATGCTGGCTCAGCCATTCATTTCAATTTAGCACCTCCGTTTTAATTTGTTTGCCCAAGGCCCACTGAATATGATATTAATCTGGCCGGCTTATCGGACTTGTTTATTGTTGTTGTCTAGGCCAATTCATACCATCGCTGGTTTATTGCTCATCGACATGTTTATTACAGTGGAATTCTGCCTGCCATCGGCAATCGGCAGTTGATTAGCAGCATAAGCCCCGGCTCTCCAGCGATTATTCCCTTTGTCTGTTGCTGTATAATATATCAATAAATTATGACACCCACATATGCGGGACACGACACACGGGAGAAAGTCGGCCAGCGATTAATAGAATTTTTCACACCTCATTGTCGTGCATAAACTGCTGACAATGGATTTATTTTTGGAAAAATTCGTCTGTCTAATGCAGAATTTTTCACACCTAAACTCGATGAACTCGACATAAATGTTCAGACAGAACCCCGAAAATTCCCATAAACGCATTGGGAGATTTCAAAAAATCAATACAAATCGTATAGAGCGACTTTAAACATTTTTAATTATCTTAATGTCATAAAAGCTCAAACTATTTCACAGTTTATTGGCTATTAATTGCAGCACTTCATTTGCGGCCATTAAAATGCTGCCCGCTAATCCAATAGTAAATGTGTGGCTGGCAGTAAAAGTCAATTTCATTTTTAAAAAGCAATCAACTACCGCTGTTTCGCTGCAGCTGTTTCATCCATAAATCGAGTTTAGCACTGACTTGAAGACAAAACCATGTCGACAATGAATTTATAGGGTCTTGGCTGGTATCTTTAGCAGTTCGCCGGCTCATCGACAGCGGAAAATCTTCTGTGCAGTTTATGTTTTCCGACTCGCAATGCTGGCTGTCAAGCTAGGAAAATAATATCCGTTGCTGCCATATAAACCTAACAAGCAAACCAAATTTTCCAAGGAAAAAGTTTAAGAAAAGGGGGGAAATTCGAGTGCAAGGAGACCCTTGCAGGAAAATTCTATTCTGAAAACATCCTGTTGCACGCCAAAGCCGAGAGCTGCACTTTAAGAAATCTTATTTCTTAATCACACAATCACACATTTAAAAATAATAATACTCATCCTTGCATTTTGCATTAGTGATTAAGAGAAAGTTTTGCTACGTTATAAATTCACCTTTTGTCAGCTGGGTATCTTTTCTAAGGTAACACTTTATTCCCAGTGCATGGACTCAACAATTCTAGCAATGATACAATCCCAGGCACTTGTGGTAAGCACGTCCTCATGTCGCAATGGCCACGAATTTCGATTGCGAGGACATGAAAGGCAATCCCCAAACAAGAAAGCTTAAGCAAAAAAACCGAAAGAAGGAAAAACTCGGGCAAAGTCTGCTCAATATTATTTTTCAATTTATTATCAAGTACCTGCTGCTGCTGCTGCCGCTGGTGTTTCGCGGTTGGACGATTTTTATTTCCCAGAATTTTCTTTCTATTAAAGCGCCATCAATTTGGCGGACAAGCCGTCAGCTAACAACATTTAGTGTGCGTCGAAGGGCAAAAAACATAATGGCGTTAACTGAATTTCCAGACGCCTTTCGCTGGCGACTAGACGACATAGCAAAAAAAAAGAAAATGGCCACAGAAAAAAGCGCCATTCATTTTCCATAGTCAAACACTTTAGCTGCTATGTCATAATAAAATTAAATTACTTGCCCGAAACCAGCTGGTTATGGTTGTTTGCTTTTGGCTGGGGGTAAAGTGTTGCTGATACAGCCTTATTAATGCATAAATTTCACATCATCCAAGCTGAAGTTGCTAAAATCCACAAGTAATGGATATGGGAGAGAGACCTTATAAATGGAAAGCACTGTGCCCGGAATGTTTTACAGGCATTTCTCATTAATTTGCCTGAAAAGTTTCAGAACAGAAATGTGTAGAACTCGCAATTAAAAAGTCGTGCCCCAAACTTTTTTGCCTCTCCGTTCGTTGGGGCATCAAAAGTCCTGAGGCTGTTCAATACTATTCCGAATAATATTTCCTTTCCCGTGAGCTCTGTCTGCCTGGATAACTTTTCATTCTGACATCAGCCCCTGGGGGTAAGTCATAATGCCGCAGCTTACTTTCACCTCTGGCTCCATCTGATCCTGATCCTGATCCCCTCATCACAGTTGGGGCATTAAAAACCCACGCCACGCTCCATTTAACTCCCAGCCACTGCCGTGCCGTACATACTAATACACACTAATCAATGTGTGCGGATTGTGGGTGGCAATTCTCGCTGGATAATGTTAATTTTCCTCTGCATACCTGGCGGCTTATGGCCTTTGCCTTTGGCTTTGTGTTTGCCTTCGCGATTCGACTCGTGTGCGAATAATATTCATTAGAAAATTACACAATTTTTTTACGTTAACGTCACTTATATTTGGGACACACCTGCGCACTCGAAAAAATCGTACTGCCAACTAAATAAGCAATAAATTTTACTTTGCCTTTAAAGTCGCGTATAAAGGTGTTAAATTTCAAGCGAATATTGCGACATATCTTATAACGCTGCACACTTTAAAGCAGTGGTAGTTTTTTGCCAGTGCACGCACCACCAGTCTGCCTTATTTATGTTTATTTCCCAGAAGCTTCCACCGTTTTTTGCCTATTTAAAACACATTTTAAATGGCATGCTCACATGATGCGTGTGATGGCAGCATGTTTGTCGTATTTTATGGCCAGTTTTTATATGCCCATCGACTTGCGGAACGCGTCACGGCCAGAAGACGCAGTATAAATTGCATTTTTGTTAGTTTTTCCCGGGCAGACACGCACACACATAAAGCGACGAGGGCATTGGAATTAAGCGGGGGCTTCTGTTGGAGAAAGTCTGAGCCCCAGACTCCCCTTCCTGTATGCACCTTCGACTTGTTGGCGGTATATTGCTCATACGCACTGTTACCCAGGCTCAACATGCTGCAATTAAGTTTTCCCCCGAGGGCTGATGCTGGTGGTGTTGGTCCGCTCTTGAGGTTTTTCGCATTTTATGGCGCAGGCTTTTGTAATTTCTATGGGTCTCTTTACGTGCAGCCCAACTTACGAGGCTTTACATTTACCGAGGGCTGATTGGTCCACGATTAAAGCCAGGCAGTCATATTGAAGAGATGTAGGTCTATAGTTCACAATCAGTGTTTTTTATGGAATGTTTATTCAAGTCCTGTGAACCTTGCTGAGAAACACCATCTGTAGTACTGCTGCCCATCTTATCATCTGCATTTGAAAATGCATATTGAGGAGGGGAATTCTAAAGCGAGTCCCGAAATTTACACAGCTCTTGTCCTTTTCACCAAAGGTAACGAATTCAGGTGAGACGACAAAGGCGAGGCGAACAAAAGACGGCTACAAAACGCTCGGTTACCTTGAAGTGACAATCGAGCTCAGCTGCCCAAAAGGACTCGAAATGGCTACAGCTACAACTAAGCCAAACTGAACTGAATGCCCAGTGGCTCGGAATTTTTGCACTGCCGTTCTATTTGCTCTCCCGTTTTGTCCATTTTCACTTTTCCGGTCGGACACTTGAATTGTTTTGGAGGCTTTGCCTGCACCAACTACTAACGAAGCTAAGCCAGAATCAAAGCAAGTGTTTTAATTAAGTTAAAGTTGCACAAAAAGGGAACTTAAAGACTCGAAACTAAAATCTTTGTGGAAGCTCGAACAAAAAATTGGGTCAAGCAGCTTTAGGCAACTCGAGAAAATTACACCAAGCCGAGTAGTATTCTTGAATTTGAATGAATGTGAATACTGAATAAAAATGGCGACTGCTGCAGTGTGAGAGATTTGCTGTAAGACAAGGCCAAGTGGCTTGTAACGCACTTGAGGGTCCTCGAGACTTGCACACACAGTAACACCACCATCTTTCAACACTCCCGCCGCCCTGTTTTTCACATGGGACTTTTCCGGGTGGCGCGTGAAAATCTCAGACCAAGTGAGTGGCTGCAGGAGAAGTCGAATGGCAAAGTGTTTTTCGGACATGTTACTTTGGGAGCAAAGCAAACTTAAGAAACCTGAACAGGAACTACTCTTGGCAGCAGCTGAGAGCCCGAGGAAAGTACCTGGCCCTAAGTGAATGCCACTGACTGTCAGTTCATGCTGCCACGCCCACATCCCAACGACCAGCGACCACCGCCGCCCACTTTCTTGGTACATTGACATGCATTTTCGGGCTGCACAGGTTGTAGGTCGCCAATCCGGCCATTATTCTCCATTTCAGTGCTTGTTTCTCACGTGCGAGCATCAAAGTTTGCAAGAGGGATTGTGATTTAATAAATTGCCAGGCCTCCAACAAAAGCAACAAGCTTACACGTAGAGCAACGAACTAGAATTCAAGTCCAAGTTTTACCAGATATGAGTGCTCAATATCAATAGCTTTTATTGCTTTTTAATCTCAGTCATGTCAGCATATAAGAAAAATTGTATAGAAGACTCAATTACAAAATATGTCTATAAATTAAATGCTTGCTGGCACAAATATGTAATTGAACTGCCAATAAAATCCGCTTGTACAAGCAATATAATAATTTTTAATCGTGACTTGCACATAGCAAAGACCTTCTTCTTTTGCTCCGTGCACAAGCTGTAGCTTTTTGCAGCATGACTCACAGAATGATTTGTGGGCCCAGGAGAATTGTTGGCCAAGTGAAGTTGGTCTAGTGCCATCAGCGCAATTGAACCATTTGGAGCGATCGATTACGATGCCAAAGCAAGGTGCGGGCACACGATGAATAAATGAATGAATTAGGCGTGTTGCTTCGGGATGGGAAAAGTAGATGGCCAAGGGCTCTGATGACTGACAATGACATGCGGGCTTCGGCCATCGGATTGGGGCAGAAGGTGCTGCCGTAAATAGCCAACTGAAGTGCAAGTCACTCCTTGTTAGAGAACACACTCAGATGAAACAGATGTGGCAAAGTGAAGAGATTGCCTGCTGCTGCTACAGATGAAATCTTTGTTCAGTCACTTATAATGGTAGGAAACCATTATACTGCACGGAGAAAAAATGGTGGCAAATCAATTAGAGATAGATATCTATATAAAGTACTTGCATTTTGGGACAACAAGAGATAGTATTTCTTTAACAGAAAAAACACCTTTAAAAATGGAAGTAGCTACATGAGACTCTGCGATTTCTCCTGGTGCATCCTTAATTAAGCCAGAGATATTTAAAGTCTTTGGGGTACCAGCATGCTGCAAAAATAGCAATGTACAAGTGCTCAGTGGGCGAAAGGGAGGACCTTAGATCTTCTCTGAACCGAAGACCTCACGTTCCATGCCTGGCTGCCTGCGAAATGTCAACAGCAGGTAATGCGTCCTTAGTGCTTCCTGTTTATGCCGCAAAAGTCTTTCTCTTCCCTTGCAAACCCTTTGTCCTTCCGACCCACGACACGGACTTTTTCCCAGAAGTTTCGACTTGCCATCTGTCTGACTGCCGGGAGCTTGTTGATGCCTTGTCTCAGTGCAATTTCCATTTCTTTTGTTGCACAAAAGTCTCGAGCTGAGAAATTGGACCGTGGGAATGATATGTGGTGGATATGTTGGCGGGCCCTAATAAGCATATGTAAATTAGAGACCTGACTGAAAATCCCATTTGTATTGTGCCAGCAGCCAGCAACTGTGAGAGAGATATCATTTTTCGGTGCAGAACGTGTTTATGTGACAGGACAAGAAACTCATAACTCTGGGAAAGAGCTCTTAAAGCTGAGCTGACCACAAAACTGGACATAAACATAAACGAATATTGCTGAATCGTAACTTTTCCGCTGCGGCTGCTTGATAACTGTTTCTGATTCTGTATCGACAGCTATCAGCCAGGCACAAAAAACTAAGAGTGCACCAAAAGAGAAATAATGATAGCCATCAACGATACGACTTCCACTTATGTTCCGTGCCATGTTTCATGGGGCATGAGCAACAGTTTGTCTGGCTATCAGACATCCACATCCACATCCACTTTCACCCACCCACAGCGATCCACGCTCCTTTTATAATCTTTTAAGGACCTCTGTCTGTCGCGTCTTTTGTCTATTTGCCGCTGCCGCTGCCATTGACTTTGTTTATTTTCACAAGCGTGTCGGTCTAAGACCAAGTACAAATCCAAGCCCAAGTCCAAGCCCAAGTGCCTTGCCCCCAAACAAAGCACTTGAGCTTAAAGAGCCGGCCAAAAAAACAAGTTGCCCTGTGCCAGGCGCCATCAGAATAATTGCATTCTATCTATCTTGTTGGCGGCTTTAAGTTTCCATGCTGCCAATAATTTGCTTGCATTCAGACAGTAAAGTTTCCCTGCCACACATCCTCGAAACTGGCAGATACATTAGACAGTGAAAAAATGATATTGCAGTACACCAAATCTTTTCAAATGTAATGAGCATTTGTCTACTGTTTGTCTACATTTGTTTACTGCTGCACACTTTGAGTGCCTTAAATACAAAACTGTTGAGCTGCAAATCATGGCAAAACGTTGAGCCCCCAAATGAAAGACGAAAGTAAGGACATATCCACTAATGGTTCTTCTCGGTACATTATCTACTAACGCTCGTAGTTTTACCCCTCCAGTGCTCTAGTTCTGATGCGATGCGACATCCTTTCCTTGCCAGATGCATTTAATTTAATTAAACAAGCTCCCCGAGGACCGAATATTTTACACTGACTTTTTGGTAGAACGCATCGGCATAAATAACATTTAAATGCAGTCATCATTTATGGCTGAGCTTTGCTGCGCGCTGCGCTGACAGATGGCAAGATGATATGGCGGTTGATATGGTTTCTGCCCGACCATGCGGCGTATGCGTAATATTTGCCCAGATTTATGCAATGCTATTTTCCAACTGAGCTGAAAGGCGAAAGCGAAGGGAAGGAAATGATATAAATACGAGATATGGTTATGGACCGCTCATGCATGGAACATGTAAAAACTTTTGCGATTGCGATTATGATGGGGGCCTCTGGATTTGACCTTGCATTTAGCGTTCCATGAAAATATTACGCAGCCAGGCTTTCGAGTGCTCGGATGTATGTACATATAAGTAGACCTCCACACAACCCCGTTCCAAGTCTCTAGGCTCGGCACTTGCAATGTGAATTATTGATCCATTTAAGGGGTTTCTACCATTTTCCTTTTGCTACGGCATCACGTGCCTAGATAGCTGATGAATAGCCCGCCTGCCATTCGGTCGTCTTATTTTTATCGGACTTCGACAGAAATGCGGCTACCCAAAGAAATGGGCATACACATCCTTTGACCCGCTCTCATTTGAATTCAGTTATTTTTGCTCACAAACAAACTTAATGTGCGGACCAAACTTTTGCCAGGCTTCAACTTTGTAACTGACTGTAAAATTTCCCCACTTCCTTCATAAAAAGTGCTGACAATTTGTGCCAGGCACACATGTGGCTGAACTGCTCAACTTTCCGACCTTGACGTCGCTTATTTGGCTTAAACGACGGAACTTATTATACAACGATAATGAGAATTATGATTTTACACTCTAACGCCTGGGATTTAAAAGTCCGCGGACGATGTGGCGTATGCTTAATGCATTAAAGCCTGGAGGAGAAAAAGTAGCAAGGGAATGTTACAGTAGCAAGGAAATATGTAACTGTTTAGTTGCGAGTTTTGAACATGAATGTGAGTCTTTGTAAATGATATCCAACATCCAGATAATTTATAATATGAGTTAACTAAACTCCAGCAGCTAACAAAATGACTACTTACTTTATTTATAGCTTTTTTTTGTAAACAATGAAGATATAGTGGTTTTTAAGCAACATGCGAAGGCTGGAGTCAGATAAACGAGTCAAAGAACCTTAAGAAACAATGTAATCCCGAACTTACTAAGCGAAGGCCCGGCAAATTAAATGTTTCTGCATTCTTTGGTGAGCTAAACTCCGGCAATTAATTTAAATGATACTCAAAACCAAGAGCCCGCCGACTATGTAACCAAAGTTTGCCTTTGCTGAAGACAATTGACTTGGTTTGGGTTTGAGCCAGTGGCACGTGCTCCGTCTTGAGCCGTCGTCCTGGCCTGGCCGAAGCCAAGCCACAATGGACAATTACTGTCTCATCTGGGCTGGGACACCGAATCCCGGACTCTGGCAGTGGCAGCTGGCATGTGGCATCACAATTAATTAGCTGCCCAACTTAACCGAGACCGAAAAGTTCAGGTCTCCGCACAATGGACTCGCTGGGATATGGAATTTGAAAGAGATTGGACTTGGGATTGGGATTAGGATCAAGATCAGGACTGAAGTGCATGGCGGCGACTCTGACACTGACATGCCACGATGGGCATGCCAACTATTTGGTGCCACAATTTACGGTCTTCTGCTTTGGCTAAATGTGTCAACACTTCGACTGGCAATAAAAGCCAGCGGGCAAGTGCATAAATTGGGTGGCATTATGGCCTCTCGGCAGCTGCGAGAATTGCGCCTTCGCACATGCGACTAATTGCTGCAAGCTGTTAACCCTCTGGATGTCCATAAATTGAAAGTTTTATGCATTGTGTCTTCTATTGACATGACTGGCTGCTTTCGAAAGGCTTGCGCCGCAATTTCCTTGAGGGAAATTAGAAAACTTTGCGCTATCTGAACCAAACCGCCATTCGGTGGTTTGTTTTTTGTGTTCTGTGTTTGCAACTTTTCGACAGTGCAAACATTTTTGCAAGCCAACCTTTTGTCCATTGTTTGCCAGTGGTCTTTCTACTCTAGTTGACTTTTATTTATTGTGGCCATAAAAAAGCAGCAGGCATTGCGCAAAGTTGAAAGAAGCCCAAAAGGAATCTAGCACGAAATGCCAACAATTTTTGTATACATTTGTTTGAGGTTTTCTTTATGTTTGTTTCCCCTCACGGATGCCTGTGTTTTCCCATATTTTTCTTAGAAATTCAAATTTCATGCTTACAACACTTTTTACGACTTTCCCGCATTTGTATAAACAATGTTTGTTGTCCCATTCACGTTTTATTTGTTTATTTGTTCATTGACAAGATGCGAGCATCACATTTATTTTATGTTCCTTTGCCACGGCCTCCTCAGGTTTTCCATCGGTTTTTCCAAAGTGCTCCCTAGTTGCCAGTTGAGTCTGGCCCATGGATTGCACTTTTGCGGACACATTGATCATAAAAAGGGTTCAATAAATTTGCTGCCGAAATAGAGCAGAAAAGTTCCCCGAAATCGCAGATAGATGGAAAAATCTAGGAATCTTGCAAAATCCACATGCCTTCAATTAATTCCTAAAGTTTTCTGTGATTGGAGGGTACGAATAAATTTCAGAAATTGTGTTTATTGTGCGGAAAATACACAGAAATCAGAAATGAAATGAAACTTTGAAATCAAAAAGTTGCAGTTTGAGAACAGCATTAATTAAAAACTAAACTTTTCTTAATTCATAGTACCAAGTGCATAATTATATTTACCATCTGCTGAAACCACTTGAGATCTTTTTTAATCAAAAGAAAAGTTTCTTCAATGACTTATATATCTTGTTTAGCTGCAAGTTCACTTAACTCATTTAAAACGAATTTAAATTCCCATTAAGTATCCTTTCTTAATCACTCGGGCAGCGTTTTCTTTGTTCTTTATAACTTACTACGGGGCTACCTACATCAATCAAATGGTGCACAGAAAATTACACTGAATACAATTTGCAGGACATTAGGCACAGTGTCCCCGTGGATCCCATGGATGGCCATTATGCTAATCAGATAAACCTTTTTTTGGCCATAAATGAAATATAAGTTGGTCGAAATGAACAGATGTCAGATACCAAATGCGCATAAAATGACCAAAAGTTCACTGACCAGCCGATGAAAATTCGTAAAGGCAACTTACACAAATCGAAAAAACTTATATTACGAAAAATTCACTGAACCGCGCTTAACCGAAAATGGCAATAATTGCGATTTTTCATCTTAGGGGCACACATCCGACGTTTTCGAATTATATTTTCAGCCGGGAAAACTCCGAGACACGTGCGTACGGCACCGCAATAGAAAACCAACTGAAAAACTGCGAAAAACTCGAGCGGCAGCTGCTCGCGATTTTCCCCGAGCTCTCGGGAAATCGACGGTCGGCTTTTCCTGCGCGCCTGTCGAAAGTGTTGCCAGCTTTCTGGCGTCGACGCCGGCAGCGACAGCGGTCGACCAGCTGTTCGGAAAAGCCAGGGAAACCCAGGGGAAAACGCGTTCCACCAGAAGCAACTGGTGCAGCTGGGCGGAAGACAGCATCCACATGGCATCCACAGACGGCAACAGCTGGGCGACTTGTTGAAGTTGCAGAGTCTGTGCAAAACAGAGAACCGGAAAAACAGTTTTCCTTGAAAGCAGAGAGAGAATGTGCAAAGTTTCCTTCTCTCCTTTGCAGAAGTTTGGTTTTTCCATTTGCTTTTGCTGCTGCCTTTTCAGTGGATCCCATTCGATTTGTTTTTATGAATGAAAAGGTTTTATTGGACTTTCATCGCGCCAAAAGTATATTTAGATGCCGAAACTTTTTGCTGGTCAAATTTATGAAGCATCAGCCAGTCCCCATATGGCAGTTAACCCTTTTTTCGGACCCCTTGGCGTATGTGTAATAAATCATCAAATGAAATGATAAACGACGACGACCAGCTACCCATCCCACCAATTTACCCACTTTTCCCAACTACAACGGCCTTTTAATAGAACCTGCTGCGAATGTGTTTAAAATCCCCTTCGAGTGCTCGTAAAACGTTCGTTTATCTTATTTGGGCTGGTATTTATTTACTTTTTATTCCATCTTGCGCACTTCCAACTGCTCCATGTTAGATTTATGTGCGGATATATTTGGCGAAATTTATGTTTGCATTTCAATTTACTTCCTCCATCTTACTCACTGTTTCTTTTTTTAAAGCACATGTTGATTAGCGTCAGCAGTTTATGACATGGTTTTTCCAGCAATTCTGAGGGCTTTATTTAAATAGAATTCGTTGTAAAAACAAGCTATGTGCGGAAAGAGAAACAAACAGATTCAGCAAAGAAACGTATTTATTTCTTTCGCTTTTAGCCTAAATTAAGTTCAATTGATATTGTAATACTTTCATTTAAATTTATTTTAGAAAAATATAACGAAATAATTTGAGCGAAAGTTGAAATTCCAAATTTAATTCGCGCTTTCGTTAAAATATTCCCGCCTCGTTGGGCTTCAGTTTGAAAAGATTTCTGATTGACAAGCCCCCGAGGGCGGCATTAACTTCTCCCCAAAAAAGAAAACACAGATTTCCCTTTTCCAAATCATTCTTCGATTTATGTCACATTTCGCACGTCTCTTTTCCTGGGCACAAAAGTGGGCCAAAGGCGAGGATCTCAATTATAAGGGCCTAAGTGCCGATAAAACCAAATCAATAATTTTCTTTTTTTCCCATCGTGTATGGCCGCAGGAATGCGAAGCGTTGACAATGTAGAATGCCTCCACGCAGCGGGGATCCATTAGATATGCGAGTTCTGGCCCAGATCCCTAACCCCGTCCCCTGCTGCTCCTCCTCATTGTCCTCCGGGTGCTTACATATCCGCACACCCATGAGTTTCCAAATGACATTCAATAAGCGTTCGAGATGTTCAATTATTTTTCAATTGCATCGATTTGCCGTCAAACCACAGAAGAGCTTCGATTATTCTGCGGCTTAAAATTATAAATGTATACAGAAAATAATGTTTATACAAATAATCTTAAATAAAATAAAAAAATATTAAAATTAAAAAAAATTCATATAGCTAAGACATGAGAAAATGTAAAAGGCGTTATCCTAAAAAGTATATTTTATACTTATGTGTATGATAAGAGTACAATGCATTAATTCCCATAATGAAACATCTACAACTGTAATATTTAAACAGACTTAAATTAATAATAAACTGTATATGTGTGCTTTAAAACCCATAGGATAATTCTCGTTTTTCCGCTTGTGCATGATTCTCCCATTGTTGTGGATTTTCCTGCCAGCACGTGACACATTGAAAATAAGCCTGGTCGGCGGAAGTCGTTTGGCACCCATTTTTGGCCTACGCCTTGGCCATTTCCCATTTTCCACTCCCCGCCCACAGGCACACATGCCGGGGGCGGGTCTCTAAACCAGTTAGCTACTTTGCATTAAGGCTCGCCCCGGGAGCAGCGTTGAGTGGCCAACTATATCCGACAGCACTCAGACCAGTCCGTTGTCCGTTGTCCGTTGTCCGTTGTCTCTCAATCGAGATTCACATGGAGATGAAGCGATGCGTTGACGTGTTAGCGGAAAAGAAATTGGGGGAAATTCGGGGAAAATGGGAGGACAGTATGTGCTGACTTGACAGGGGCGGAGACCGAAAAGCTTCCGCTGCCATGGCAGCCCAGCCGCAGAACAGGATTTCGTTGCGGGTTTCGACCCCCTAGCGATAATCCTCTCAGTCCATATGGAAATGCAGAAACGACAGACAGTGTGAGGGAACATACACTTGGAAAAAAATAGATACACTTTGTATTAACTACTATTCCATCACCTCCAATAACTATACTTCAAAAGTTTTTTAATAGTTCTGTATCTACCATTTTGTACAGCTTACAGTGTACAGCTATTTCTTTCAGTGAACCCTTAAAGCCGATTCGAAATCATCGTGGGCGAACTATCACGAACTATCTACTCAAAGGACTTTAAAGGCGCCTTGGAGGTGGCACAGCTGCCGGCGAAAGTTGTTGATATTTTGTTAACAGATTTATTTGCGCTTCGTGTTCACGCTTTCATTTGCAATTTTCCACTAGAGCTCGATGCTCTGTCGATTTTCTCGCTTTTCGATTAACCGTAGAAGTGGTGCCTCGAATGTTTTGTCCCATTCAGGCGATGGAGTACAAAAGAAATCAAAGCATTTGAGGAAAGCTGCCATTCGCTGTCAAACCCACTTCAAGTGGGCGCTCCTTTGGCTCTGAGGAGGTCCTTTTGTGTTCAAGGTTTCGGTGGTGGCATTTTGACAGTCCCTGTCTCTATTCCCTAGTCCCTAGTCACTCAGTCAGTTTGGGTGCCGAGGCGTAGGAACTCTCTCATCTGTCAATCTCCTGCGAATTGAAGTTGATTTATCCTGGCGGCGGAGGCTTTAAAGTGGCTTTAGACATCTCTGAAATGTCCGGCAAGCTTAACTTGTGCTTCCCAAATAATTGTTGTGTGCAAATTTAAGGGGCCTTAAAAGTTCCACAACTTCAGGGCTTTCCACTTGGCTGCGCCCCTTTGAAAGTGTGCAGGAAGTATTAAAATATTCATAGGGCTTTTCGGGGCATAATTTAATTACAGCCCAGGTTTCTTGTGCATCTCCTCGTCTGAGAAAGCTGAGGCTGGGGGAAAACCTGTGCAGCGGAAAATCGTTTGTCACTCCCGTCGGGACTTATGCTTTCGTTCCTGACGTTCCTTTGACTGCCTTTTGACGGCCTTTTTGCCGCCTTCGCAGCACTCGGTTTTTGTTTTTGACACAGAAGGCCTCAAAACCGACTGTCTGCGGGCTCCAGTTATCTTTCCGGTACTGCAACAAATATACTTATTGTGTATTTCGTCACATCAAAGTAAATACTTTGTGATGTCCCTTATGAAGGGATTTTGTTCGTTGAACTCTAAAAATTAATGAGTTATGAAGCTACTCAATTTGGAGCTTATCTGTCATTTCCACATCAACTCATATACCTTCCGGACCACCTAAAAACAAATTCTCCGAATCAGACCCAATTAGGTCAAGTTATTATTTTGGTATTACCCTTTTCGGACCTAAGGTTTGTTTACCCAGAGAAATTGTTATGGTTTTTAATATTTCAGACTGTTTGTTTCTTACGTTTTGGTTCGGCATCAAAGCTGCAAGCTTATTTTAGCTCTTCCCACTCTTTGTTTTGGTTGTGAAATAAACTCTTGCCCGGCTCTTTGAAGGCCAAAAACATCCACGTTTAGCATTTGTAAATCAAGCGAGAGGAGACAAGTTTATCATGGCCTTTTCGGTGGCAGCTGCTCCCACTCCCAGCGTTTCCGAGTCCACGAGGGATTCAGAGTTGATTCGGGTGACTTTTATTCCGTTTGGTATTTTTGGAGCACAGCTGGGTGGCATTGCCACATTTATTGGGGCTCCATGGGTGCAGCCCATCATCCACTCCAGACTACGAGTGGGCGTAGTTAACACGCCATGAAGCCATAGCGCAGCCCCCCGGGGCAAAGGTCACACTCGCTTTCGCACAGACAGAGTTGCTGATTAATTGATTTTATATCGAGCGCAATTTCCCGCGGCGCCTTGCGGCTGTTTTTCCAACGGAATATATGGAATATACGGAATCGGAAGCCACTGCAAGCGATGCCGTGCAATTTATCAGCCAACTTCCAATTAACACTTCCCTGGCCATTTCCACACCCAACAAACAACATCTCCAGGTTGCGAAGTTCGATCCTCTCGATTTTCCGCCAGTGAAAGGCGAAGAAGGGCAGTTTGTTCGAGGCAACTGAGTACTTTAGTGGTACAGGAGGACATCCAATTAGCTTAATTAGTGTCGCTGTTTTTCGCAAGTTTTATGGCAACGTAAGCTTGCCGGCAAAAGTAACAAATAAAGTTCAGATTTGTAAAAAGGTAATGTATATTCAGCAATAAAATCGTTGAAGTAAGCTATTAAATCAGAAGAAATGCTGTCCATGCACATGTGGACTCCCAATTTACATATATGTAGTATTATGCCGACTATATTTGACTTATCAGCGACAGTAGCCCCAAATATATACTCCTCTCGTTCCGTACGAATATGAAACGTTTATTTGCTTAGCTTAGATAACAACAATAGCGACCAAAGTCGTTAGTTTATGTACAAAACACGAATACCAAATGCAAATACCAATACTCGAGGGCCCATAAAAGCGACGCATTCTCGGTTATTGCCAATCTAACTGCAATGGCACTTTCAGTTTTTTTCAGCTTTCAGTTTGGAGTCTACTGGATCGGATTGGCTTGTGGGAGACGAGTGGTGACCAAAGTGGTGGTTTACCAACAGCCCTGCATCAGACCCAACTGCTGGATGGCGCCGCATCCCACACGGTTCTGCATGTAATCCGGGAAGTTGCTCTGCAGGACCCGCATCGTATTCCGCTTGTAATCGGGCACCGCGTGGGTCACCAGCTGGCAGGTCTGGCTGCGGTAAACCGGCTTGAAGTTGGCCTCCGCAAACGTGGAGTTCGTGTCCCAGCGGTACACCTCGGCGTCGCCTTCGTTACGGAAGAAGATCGCCGAGCCGTTGTCCGTGCCAATGATGACCATGCGACTGGGCTTCTTGCCAAGATCTGCAAGGAATACAACAAAATTAATAATTTAATATTCTAGATAAGTATCCAAACCCAACTCACCCAAGATGCGTCCATCGGCCACTCCACTCCTCAGATACTCCGACTTCAAAGAGAACAGCTTGCTGGTGCTCAGGTACGTGAAGTACAGTTCCGTGGAGCCGCAATCCCTGCGGATGAGGGCTATGTAGAGGACATCCCTCGACCGACAGCCGGCGGTAACGGCCTTGGGCAACACCACCCTGAATCCCCTATCCGCCTGGAGATTGTACACGATGATGGCCCGATTGGCGGCATCACTAACATAGACAAAGCAGCCGCCATCCGGAGCATAGTCCACAACCAGATATTGGAGACGGGAACTGCTGGAAGTCAGACCCTCCAGGGAGACGGTCTTCAGCACCTTGCCCGTTTTCACCGACATGGCCACCACTTTCGGTGGACACTTGCGCACCGGAGTCTCCAGAGTGTTCACTATACCCGTGTCCAAGACCCAGAGCACCTCGTTCTGGTCCACCACCAGATCGACCACCGATTGCAGGGCCTTGCAGTTGCCCTCCTCCTGAAGATCCCAGCAGGGATAGGGTTTGAAGGTGGTGGAGCAGGTGCCCGGCTTGGCACTGGTCTTCACCAGCGTTGCCGGAACTCCCTTCCTGTAGCGCGGCAGAGCCAGATAGATGGTGTCTCCAATGAGCTGGGCACGCGTGGCAATCACATTCTTGGGTATGAACTTTCCGGAGCTCTTGAAGAGCGACTTGGTGCTGGCGCAGGGGAACTCGAACTGACCACCCGTCCATTGGATGGGCTGGGAATCGGAGTGCGCCCGATCCGGAGTCCACAATCCGTACTTAGTGCCCTGCGAGCGGGCCCATCCAGCCAGGCAAAATCCAAGAATCAGGACCAAGTGCAGTCTCATTGTGGCAGCAAATTGTTAATGGTTTGGCAACGACGTTCGCGTTCTGCTCCCCAATTTGGCCAAGTGGCGTGCTTATATAAGCCAACACCACATAGAATCTGACCAGCAAACGGCAACGTGCCTCGCAACCAATTCATAGCTTTTGAACTGATTTTTTGCGAGCGGCATAACCTTGGCCAGAGTTTACCAGCAAATGCGTTTAAAAACTAATTGCATTCATAGTTGAAATGGAATCTTCAAATTGTGCTATTAATATGAACAATTCATTATACAACTATTAAACAGCTATTCTAGGACAGAAGCCTAAGAAGTTCACCCAAGGAGCTAAAGGACCAAGGCTAAGGGCACATTCCTCCTCCAATTATCCAATCGACTTACTAAGTGGCATTGCAATTACTGCAGTCAATTGAAAACGGAAGCCCAAGAAGTGTCTGCAGATTGCCGTAGATATTTTTAGCCAATTAATTGCGGGCAATAGAATGACTGACCTCAATCTCTGATTTTGCCAATAGAGTGTGATTGGAAGGAAGAGTGAAAGAAAAATCTCAGTATAACCGGGGATTTCCCTGCAGAATTCCCGGGCCATTTTGCCATTTCCATCACCGTAATTGCCCCTAAATAGGTTAAGGCCCTCGATACGGGCAGACGACAACCCGGAATCGCCCCAAACCAAAACCAACGTGTTTGGCATGTTAAATTGTCAGCCGAAACCCGCATTCCGGTTGGCTTTTCCACCCACTCCCACCACCCCCCCGGAATGCTTTATACGAGACAAGCGCACATACATAGATGGAGCGCAAAAAATTGATGACAAGCATTTCCGGGCTACTCATCTGACATAATTTATGTAAACACTTACCTCCCACAAAAAGCCACACAACAAAAACTTTTCTGGTGGTAGATAAGAGACTGCCGACTGACCCCCATTAGCTGGGCAAACCATCCACTGGTCGGGAAAACCATGGCCGCACTTTCCGCAGGCCGTTTTCCACACATTACATTGACAGTTTTTGGTTTATTGCCCGTTAACGGGGCGTATGCGTCATTTGGCAAAGTCGGGGATTATGTGCGACTTCTTTAAAACGCGCTCGCACTTTTCCGCGCTCCGCAAAGCAAAGTTCACCTTTTTATATATGTGCCAATAAAAATCCAATTGAAAACGCAAATAAGCCAATAATTTGTTGGTTTTATTTTATTTTTGTCCCACAGCAGTGAAAAATGCGCAAAAAGAATTGTCTGTGGTCACGTTTGATTTGTTTTGGTAAATGGGCCAAATGAGGTTTATGCTTTTTTAACTTTGTGCTGCGAAAAGCGATTTTCTTTACCGGGAATTTCACATAAATTAAATGAAAACTTCTGACAAACTTTTTTGGAAATGCTGAACTCCAGGGTGGGCTATAAGTCACTTAATGTATAAAAATATTTGACTGTTTTTTACAAAGTATTTATATGATTAAATATCTTTCTGGTTCTTTTGATCGGTAAAACTAGATTTAAATTGGTTCTTAGATAAAGTTTGCAGAGGTTTTAATGAGAGTACAGGGTATTAATAAGTCATCAGCTGCGCTTAAAGTTAATCTTCCCATACATTTCGCAGCTCGCCTAATTTATGTGCTTTGCTTTCACTTTGCTGGCTTTCTTTCGTCGGCCAAGTTTTGTTTACGTCTGCTTAAAGTTGTGCACATTGGCTCTTAACCTTTTGCAATCGCCATAAATTATTGCCTTTATCCAGTGGCCCATCTTAGTTTAATTGTTTTGCAATAATTGAATTCATTTGGCTGGCTCGCTTCATTCTGACTCGCCGACAAATTGCACTTGGCACCCTGCTGCTATCTGGTGTGCATATGGAATATTCACTTTTTGCACGCAATCAATGCTATCAATGAGAATTTTACATTTTATGCATTTGTACGCATCTGTCGATATCAAGGGGAAAATATTTCCATATTTATGAAATATGTTGCGAACTTTGATGGGTCTTAGTGCACAATTTTATACCTTATAATAATCATTTAAAGACTAGAGAGGAATATACTTTTGCTGATTATACGCTTTGTAATAATCGCATCTGTGTGCTTTCTTTTCAGAGTAAAAGAGTCTTAGCATCGTTAAATTTCCATTGGCATACTTTCCTTTTATTTATGTTGGATATTTATCTACATAAATATTTATACACAGATTCACCGTAGATGTTGGCCTGACTGACAATCCCGCCCACACACACACATATCACATCCGCCTGCTTTTGGGCATGTGTGTGCCATAAATTCGGGGACTACGATCGGGTGAGGGCGACTTGTGGCAGTTTATTGAATCGGAATTCACAAAAATTCAATCTGCATGTAATTTGGCATTATAAACAGACCGGTCCAACCCATTCCCGCATGCGGAAGGAGCCGACAGTCTGACCTCCGATGAAAGGGTTATCAAAATGTTGACCCGCCGATGGTCATTTGCTGGGAAAACTTATTTGCTGTAAGAAGATTAAACATTTTGTGATTCAATGTAAGCCCACTGCTGGCCATAATTCGATGCACGTGCTGCTCCATTCCCACAATGGCGCCGGACAAACAAAGGACTCGTCCGGCAGCTGGACACAAACAGCTCCTCCGCCCACTCGAATGTGTCAAAGCATTTTTATTCGCTGCGAGGTTTTTTTGCGGGTTCATCGGCCACGTCTGGCGGATACACCTTTAATTCCATCGCCCTGAAAACCACCCAAGTCCACAAAGAGCCTTAGAGCAGGCCACAAAAAAAATATGATTAAAAATGTAGTTCCAGGGGGCACCCGGATTTGAACCGGGGACCTCTCGATCTGCAGTCGAATGCTCTACCCCTGAGCTATACCCCCGACTTGATTTGCCCGAACTCGGAGCGCCTTTTAAAGTTGCCAACTCAGATAAAACGCCGCCTTTGCATTTATCTTAAAATAGAAATGAAATCAAACTGAAATGAAACGGTTTCGCGAAACTGTTGGGTGTGAATCACACGGCTGTGGGGCTCCCATGATTCTCCAGCAACTTGCAATCTTATCTGCCAATAATGTGCCCCATCTCCCCCAACTTTCTCCTTTCGCCCCAAACTCCGAAAGCAAACTGATAGCTGCAGGCGGGCTGACAGATGTTTTTGTCAGCCAAAATAGCTGGTAACAACACAAGCCAAGTAGATGAAACTTTCTCGGTCGCTGAAATGCAGGTCACAGACGTCAGCATTGATATTGAACTTTTGGGCCACTTTGGCAACGGTTTCGCAGTGACCCCTGAACTTTGCCTGCCAAGGGCTGTAACTTGGTTTGGTGCTCCTTCGGATGCAGAAGCGATCGATGAGTGACAGAAGCGATTGCCCAACTTTAGCTAATTATCTATTATTAGCTATCATCAGGGTACAAACTGATATTGGAAAAATAGTTATAAAGTTATAAAAAGATTAGAAGTGATTAATTAGGCATTGTACAAACAGTTATTCACAAACTGTAGACACACACTTAAGACAAAACAATTGAAGTAAAAATCTAGAAAATTGAAAAGTACAAATAATCCAGATAGAGCTCACATTATAGAGGGGGTTACATTTGCATTTCTTTTCCGCATTGGTTTCCGCATTGCTTAGAAACCGAGTGTTTGCAAGTTGGCTTAGAGTTCTGGCCGATTTCCGGCGTTGGCCAGACGTGCTGGCTGGATGGTAACCGGTGACCACGCCAGCAGACAGACACTTGTTCCCCCCCGTGTCAAGCATCTAACGACCTTGCTGCAACACGCTCCAGATGCCGGCTGCAGAAGTCGTTGGGTATAATATATATAAGTGCAGGTCTGCCGTCGCTCAGACAGTTTTATGTTCTGGTGGTGAATCAAGTCGAGTGCAGAAGCTCACTTTGTGGAAAGCGCAGAAAGAAACGCCCGAAAATGTCGCAGCTTCACCTGCTGCTCCTCGTCGCCTCCGTGTCCGTAGTCCTGGCCGGATACAGCTCCTCCACCGACGAATCGACGGACGCGTCCAACTCCATTGGGGGCAGCAAGTGCGACAAGAATCCGCTGAGCGAACTGACCTTCCAGCTGAGTGGCAGCAGCCTCCACTGGCCCTGTGAGTCCACCAAGAACATCTACGTCCAGTCCGGCCGATATGTGCCCCGGAACGTGATCGTGACCCGGGCTCAGCTGCAGCGGGACTCGGCGTTCGTGGCCCTGCCCAGATACAAGCAGGGCGTGCCCTTCACCCTCGGCAAGGTCAATCTGAAGAAGGGCGAGTGCCTGACCAAGATCGCACCCTATCCCTGCTGGGCCATCCAGGAGGAGGGCAACTGCCAGGCGCTCCAGTCCGTCGTGGACATAGCTGTCGATCAGAATGTGAGTGCAATTAACGCCTGTATTGTTGGGTCCTCAGCTTTTTTTTTTTGGGGCTCATCCAAACTGCCATTTCTGCCTTTAATTACGGAATGCTATTTTTTGGCCACCATGGCGGCATAGCACTTTTGACCCACTTCCTCCTTGATTCCTGCTCAATGCTTAATTCATATTTTTATCGTGGGTGGATTAAAGGGTAGCATGGGTATGCTCTTAGGGGAACAGGTTTTTTCCTAAAATGGAATTTGTTTAGCTGCGAAAATTTTACTGGTTGACGAATTAAAATGTTAAAGGGGTTTTAATTTTTCGTGCACACCTAGCCCCTACAAAGTCGATCAGAATCAAGAGTATTACTCCAGGGTATCGTTTTCGCATTAACCCCTTGCAGAGCAGCCCCTTTAAGCGGCCATCGTGGCTGTCGACCAAAAATTGCTTTTTTAATCAAATAAACGGGGCGACAAAAGCGAAGAGCTCCAAATAAAATTCATGCCTGGCAATTGGTGGCGCCAATTCTACCACGGGTAGAATAATCGGCTGAAAAAGTGGTTGGGTAAATGGAATATTGTAAAAGGCAAGGACTGCAGCTGAAAACTGACATGTAAATGCAGTGAAAAGTTCTCGGAAATAATTCGGAACTGCCCGGAACAGGCCATCCAACCTTGTTTTGTGCATTTCGATTACACTTTAAAGCTTGTTAGCTTTAATTTTAAATGACAGATGCATTCGCATCCATGATAATTCAATGATATTACACAATGTTTACATGGATATCTATGTTGCAATGCAAATGAACTACTTACAATGCCGAGCATAGGCTGCAACTTAATGATTTCCTTCAATTATTGTCGGCGTCAATTCGTTCTCATTTAAATGCCATTCCCGTTTAGCTGAATTTATGCAAATCATTTCTTTATTTTATTTACACAAAAGTCGACGAAACAATAACAAACAGCAAACAAGCGAGCCAACTGTATTTATTTATTTGCGCAATTTTACATTCAGTGCTTTTCGCTGATACTCATTTTCTTGTTTTTTTTTTGCCACATATTTGCGAGTGTGGAATTTTTAACGCCGTCAACATTTCAATTACCCGCCAGCAAATGAAAACATTAAAAACAATCAACATGAGCCGCAATTGATAGCAATTAATAATTGTTTCATTGTTCGCAGGGACTTCTGTGGGCCTTGGACGTGGGCATCGTCAACACCCTGGAGCAGCCCATCCGTAGGTGCAGTCCCAAGATCGTGGCCATCAACACGGCCAACAACAAGGTGGTCAAGAGCATCGACCTCAGCGACCTTGTCACCTCCGAGAGCCGCCTGCAGTTCATCGTGATCGACTACTCCAAGGACAACAAGCCATTCGTGTGAGTGTCATCACCTACTCTTTTAGTCTTCTATAATCTTTTATATTTATTCGGATATATATAAGCTTAATTTGCGGAGACTTTATCTGTGAAATGAGCTGAACTTAATCACTTTTTCAAATATTTCAACTATAAAATTAATACCACGCTTTACATTGATATTAACTTAATTACTAACCATTATTTTATACAAAAGTATCTACATTAGTACAACGAGCGCATCCAATGTGATATATATTCATGATGTATAAATACTTTTAATCAATGATCATTGAGCCAATTAAAAGGGAGTTAGCCACTTAGAGGCCCATATCTTACCTGCTCAAGGTAGTTCCCAGAAGTGTGGCTCATATACCATTCACTACCAACCAATTAAAATCCCATGGTGCATAGTACATGATATCTAATCGCATTTCCCTTATATTCCCTTTACTTGCAACCATAGCTATGTGGCTGACGCTGGAGCCCGCAGTATCCTGGTGTACGACATCACCGGCAACAAGTCCTACCGCATTGTCCTGCCCAAGGCGACCGCCCCCACCAGCGATGTCCTGTACGTGGCGCTCACCTCGAAGCCGGACGGCACCTCCACCCTGTTCTTCAGCTACCTGAGCTCCCCCCGTCTGTACTCCATCAAGGGCGAGTACCTGCGCGTGGGCCAGGGAGCGGGCTCCATCATCGACGTGGGTGCCAAGCCCTATGGCAAACAGGCGGTGCTCCTGGGCGCCGACGGTGGCACCTCGCTTTTCTTCCGCTACAAGGGCGAGAACGACATCTACCTGTGGGACTCGGAGACCTGCTTCAAGGCCGCCAATCTGCAGGAGGTGCAGCGGGGTGGCGACTGCCGCCTGTCCACCCAAGTCCTGCCGGGACACAAGCGTTTCATGTGGGCGCTGGAGAGCAACTTCCACGACTTCATTTCGGATCGAACGGGCTGCAACGGAGCCTCGATCGTCCTGCATCCTGTGGTGCGGGAATGTGACGATTGAACCGGGATCCCCACACTTTCTTAGGCTTAAGATTAAAACTAAATTGTTGTCGTTACTGGGTCTTATTAAAATTTGGTGAATGTTTATAGTTATGCACGTTTTGGCCGTTTATTTTTGGTTTATCTTCAACATTGGGACTTTGGAAACAATTTATTCCTCTGCATCTGCTTGGCACTTCAGAGTCTCAGCATTGAAATACTGTCCTTTTGGACAACTATAGATCTGCAGCTGGTGATCGATGCAAATGCAATACTCATCCTTGGCGGAGGCATTGGGACAGCTAAGAACCTCAAAGTCCGAGCACTGATGGATTTTCTCAGTCACACAGGTCATGATCCTAGCATCAATGTGGAAACCGGCGGGACATGTCATCACCTCCAGTTCTCCATCAACGCACTTGCAGTATTCGATTTCAGAGGTTCGAAAGGGACACGGGTACCTATCGTTGTTCATGCACGTGTGAGACTCCTTCGCCTGCATCCGCATGCTCCTGGTGTCAGGCACACAGCTGTAGCTGTTGAAGACGAATCCCTCGCGGCACTTCATCATCAGCGGATACAGCGAGTTGGTCGTGTCATTAACGCAGACGTAAAAGTACCTGCTATCAGCCGCCCATCCACCCACTTGACCCGATCGACTGCAGGTGAACTGCTCCTTGGTGCACTGCTCACTCTCCCGGGGAAGGACGCAGGTACCGGTGAGGCTGGAGTAACCCGCTCCGTTGGAGCAGAGGCGAGGGGTGTCCACGCTCTGGTCGCTGCACTCGTGGTACCTCCTGCAGTCGTAGGGATCCGGGAACAAGCCCGCTTGCTGGCAGCTGAAGGGACCCCTCTTGGGCACCTGGCACTGCGACTGGAAGGTGCAGCCGAAGGTTCCCTCGTCGTTGCAAAAGAAACTGTACTCCGACTCACAGCCCAGCATCGAAATCGTCTCCCAGCTGCCGGTGGCATCGCGGATGCAGTAGCCCAAAGTGGTGCAGTTCAGGCAAACGAAGCCAGGAACGCGCACATCCTGGCAGGGATTAGCATTGGCCCTAGCCGATCCGATGGCCAGAGCGAGCAGGAGTAGACCAACCGGCACTGAAGATCTCATCTTGGAGACTGTTGGCTAGGTTAACTGAGGGACTATCTTTTATAGCAGCTCCCAATCAGCCAGACAAGTGTCTTTTCCTTAATTAAACAGATAAGCTCTAAACAGTATTATCGACTTGAAAAAGAACCAAAATCATTACGACGTTCTAATAATTTTAGGAAACATACTAGCGTAGCTAAAATTGTAATTAGTGCAAGATAATCATCAAAACCGAAATTTATTAAAAATTGTTTTTAAGCTTATCAACAAGCACCAGCGACACACGCAAAAGAAATCAGATTGAAGATGGTACCGCCCGAGCATCTGTAATACTCAATATCACTGCCCTTATCGCGGCAATGATAGTAGCCCGAGCAGTCGGCGGGATCCCCAAACAACCCAAATCGCTGACACTTTCCAGACGAACTGGGCAGCTCCCCGCCATCAGATGCGGCCTTCAGGCAAATCCCCAGCTTGGCATCATAGCTGTAACCCGAGGGACAGTAGTTGAGTTGCCATTTTCCATCGATGCACAGGCAAAAGACATCGTTTGCGGTGCTGTTGGGACATGCGGACGCAGCATACTCCTCCTGGCACTCAACGGTGCCCATCCTGCAGACCAATCGATTGGCATCGAAGTAGGTTCCTTCGGGACACTGCCAGATCTGAAGGTGCTTATCCTGGCACAGGCAATACTTATCCACCTCTGTGGCCATCGGACATTTACCGATCTGGTGATTGGTACAGCTTGTGCTGTTTATAGAGACGCAGGCTTTGATAGTTTCATTGAAGTAGAAATCATCTGGACAGGATTCAGCTGCTGCATCCAATCTCTGCTCGCGATAGCTGCCGTTCTCCAAACCTTTTCCCATTTGAAACAACAGGAAACTTAGGAACCAGATACAAAGCAGAAATGAATCCATGTTGCAAACATTCCAAATACGCCTCTTTACTCCACCTTATATAGTACCTCATAACCAGATGAAGAATGTTTCGGTATAATTAATAGATAAACTGCAATGTTGTACCGACAAAGTCATTCTTTTGAACATATATGACATTATGAAGAACAAAGACAACTTGAAACCCAAAATTAATTTCATCTCCATTGCAGTTATATTGAAAAAACAAAAAACTAACTCGATCCATATGATCAAACTCATAATTACCGCAATAGAAATTTAAAAATTCACGTCGTTAGTAAACATGACTTGTTTATTAAATGTAGTCCAATGTAATATAATCCCGTGAAGAATAAATAAAATAGGGGGATGCATCTGCCCTAGCAGCTTCCCAGGACGCAGGAGGACAGCTCGGGGCGGTAGAAGGTACCATTGGGGCAGTCCATGTGCCGCAGGGTGCCATTCAGAGCCGAGCAGTAGTAGTACTTGCGGCAGTCGTTGCCATCGGCCATCAAGCCCACGTGCTGGCAGGTATTGGGCAGCACCGAGAAGTCGTCGTCATTGGGATCCACGATGATTACCGAAGGATCATCGGTAGTGGGCGGCAGGACATTCGAGCCACTGCGGCAGACGTAGTCGACAAAGGTCTCCCCATCGTTGCACCTGTGCAGCGAGGGATAGATGACGATGGTGTCGTTCAGGTTCTGGTTAACCGTCGACTTGCAGACGTAGAAGATATTGGGGTTAGTGGGCCAGGCTGCCACGTGTCCGGCACTGGGGCAGTAGTACTGTCGCTGCAGGCAGACGGAGTCCGTCAGGGTCAAAGTGCACTGGCCAGTCCGCGCATCGAAGGCCTTGTCGTTGCCACAATCCACGGCAGCAGCCACCAGAGTGGCGCCCACGAAGTAGCACATGTGGTACTTCTGGCAGTCGTACGGATCCGGAAAGATGCCCTGCGAGGTGCACTGGAAGTTGCCCTCTATACCGAACGGATGACACGGCCCCGTATCGTTGGTGCAGCTGCCCAGTCGAGCATTGCAGTAGTATCCATTCGCCACGTCGCAGGACTCCACGGGGATGTTCACCCATCCGTTGGAGTGGCGCACACAGGTGGCCAGCAGCTCACAGGACTCACAGATGGGTCCCGGACTCTGGCGGCCCTCGCAGGAGTTCGTCTCCCGCGGCTGGATGCGTCGTGTGGTCACAGTGGCGCCCATCAGAAAGGCCACCAGGTTGAGCAGTAACTGTGGAGTAAATATAAATGAAATGCATATACGTTTATCCCATTTAAGAGTACAAAAATCCCTACCACGCTCACTAATAGTTTCTTCAAGAACATGACAATGTATTCCTTCTTTGTCTTTGTTTCTGGTTAGTTTTGGTCCAACTTGCACGAGAATCTTCGATTGTCTGATTTCAGACTCTTGTGGTGACAGCAATAAAAGCCCCAAAATAGCAGACTTTAGATAGCGTTTTATATCTTTTGTGTGTCTGTTTGTCTATCAACTTTCAAAAGTCGATGGGAGTTGGGCAAAGTGGCAATCGCAGCGACGTTTCTAATTACAACAACTACACGGATGGGAATGCCGCAATGATGAGTGTGTGAACCATATTTACTAGAAAATGGTTCAACTAGATTTGAGTCGAGTGGCTGTTTAATCAGTAAACAAAACGGCATTTTTCTTGGCCGAGTTATTCAGAGCACTTTTAAGTGCTTTCGGATAAATATTTGTATACCATTTCTTTCAATAAAACTGACCACAAGCATTTCATTGGTAAATAAGCACTTATCGTAAAGCAATGTACTTAAATGCCAATTATACGTATATTTACATTTTTAATCTTAATATTTTAATGTCTGAAATTGAGTTCCGCTTCAATTTGTTTTGAAATATTCATGAAAATTCGCGAAGTTGAATAACGGCAATGGGTTAGGTCCCCGCTAAGCGCTTAGCCACGTCTTCCACCGCACTATTGATGCGGCGCACCCGCCCAACTGCGTGACCGGTGTGAACGAACTTCTTTGTACGATAGCCAGGCTGAGCCCACGAGCTCCAGTCGATAGTGTCAGCTCTAACGCCCTAACAAATAAAAAAAAGGAGGAGGAGCAAAAGGACAAAGGATGACCAAGATCCCAGGCAGCAATCTGGAGTTTGTCCGCGAGGAGGACTTCGTGGAGTACTACATATTTCCCAAGATCCCCGACAACGTAGAAGATGAAGGCGCGCTGCGCAAACTGATGCTCCAGATCCGCAACGAGATCTCGGCCATTGTTAGGGAGAAGTCCTTGGAGCGCAGCTATCTGTGGCACAAGGACGAGTTTCAGCTGCAGGTGCGGCTGGGCAGCGCCGAAGAGCGCCTGCTGAACGAGGAAACAAATCCGGAGCAGGAGGCGGAACTGGGTATGCGCACAATGTGTTCTATAAATAGCTTTATTTCTGCATTCTAAATCATCCATTTCCATGTCCCCGCCCAGGCGACCTCCCACCCCACTTCCACGGCGTTACCCACTATGGCGACAACATCAGCGACGAGTGGTTCGTTGTCTATCTGCTCACGGAGATCACACGTGCTCGCGGTGACTGCATTGCACGGGTGAGCGATTCAGATGGCGAGTTCCTGCTCATCGAGGCGGCGGATGCCCTGCCCGACTGGGCGTCTCCGGAAACTTGCGAGCAGCGCGTTTACCTGGTCGGAGGTGCCCTGCAGCTTCTCCAGAACTCCGCCGCCACCAGCCAGGACGAGCCACTAACCATGGCCGCTGCTGTACAACGTATACGAATGAATCCCACCCTGTATCGCTGCTCGCGGCAGATACAGTCATGCATTGACGCGCGCCTGAAGGAGTACCAGATCGCTCAGCCGCACTTTTCCATTCATCGCCAGGTGTTGGAACTCCCGCACAGCGCGGCACAGCTTCTGAAACAAAAGCCAAGGCTACTCTCCTCGGCGGTTCGGGCTTTCTGCGAACGAGACTCTCTGGACGTCAAGGCGCTTCGCACCATGCGATATTTCCCACCGGAGGCAACACGCGTGCGCACCAACGTGCGTTTCACCCGCTGTCTGTACGCCATGCTGTCGCACCAGCAGTATCTGCCCGAGAAGAGACTCGGTTGGCATCTCACAGATCCTGTATCGGAGCCGGAACGGTATAAGGAGCAACTCTTGGGCTTGAAGCTGGCCAGTGGACTGGAGATCCTGGCCACTCAAGCCAAGCGGATAGAGGGCCAAAAGCTGGAAGATCTTCCTGCATGGCGATCGTATTTGCGGAGCTTGCAGAGCAAGGGCTACTTCCGGGACAACATCGAGGGCAGTGCCGAGTACCAGGCGCTGCTGAACAAAGCCAAAGAGTATTTCCATGGCAACCAGGAGCGTTTCCGCACAGCCTCCAGAGCGGGCGCAGAGATCCTAGACCTCTTGCTCCATCCAGCGGAGGCTGCTTCGGAGGAGCTGCGCGATGAGGAGAACAACCTGCAGCCCAGCGACTCGGATGAGTGGTTGAATATCAGCGCTGAGGATCTGGACTCCATGCTGCAGGATCGCTACGGACCCAAGAAGCTCTACAAGCCAAACGGACAAATGAATGCCGAGGAGTTCACCAAGCAGCTGGCAGAGTTTTTAGATCGACAGTCCAACTACGAAGGCATTGAGCACCGCGGGCTTGAGGAGCCGGAGCTGGACTCTGACGACGACGAACCGCCGCCACAGGCCAAGAGTTCCACAGGACTTGGGGCGAAGGTCAAGAAGAATCCCTCCATGCGCAAGGCTTGCCAGCGAAATTCAATAATCCAGCCAGAGGAACCGGACAGCACACATGTGCGGAATTTCTTGGACTTTGTTATACCCGAAGACAACTGGGACTCCACCTCAGAGATGAGTGACTACGCAGACGAGGACGATATGGAGAGGAATCTTAATTCGCTTTCTGGCGGTGGCAGTGTGTTCCCACTCGACCGACAGATCCAATCGTATATGGAGCAGATGGACCGCGAGTTGGCGCAGACCAGCGTGGGCAAATCCTTTCACGGCAAGAAGGCTCCCCCAAAGGCGGATGAGGATGATTTCGACGACATTGAGGACTTTGAGCCCATCAATATAAACGTGAACACGCTGCGCAACATGATGGATAGCTACCAATCGCAGGTGGGCGGCGCAGGTCCGGTTTCCAATCTGTTTAGCGCCATGGGCGTGGGCATGTCATCTGGCGAGGACATGGAGCATAAGGATATATCCGAATCGGCCGTGTAAGCGGGATTACAGGAATTAGTCTAGTCGTTAAGTCCATTAAATAAACGTCAATGTGAATATTTCAATGTAATATGGGGAGTATGCTTAATTGCTATTTTTGATAACTAATCCTTGGATGCAGGCACAAAGTTTCCATAGTCGCGTCTGACCTTCATGGGTGGTTCGTTGTTGGGAGGATCATTCCTTTGGTTATGATCATGTGAGCGTTTGTAGCCCCCAGATCCTCCGGAGCCTCCACCTCCATCATACCGATCCCGGCGCTCCCTGTGATCGTATCTGTTGTTGCGGCGATTGTCTGTGGGAATAAATGGGTTGGTAAGCTATAAATAGGAACTGAGCTTCCCGGGTATTACCTCTAAATCCCCGGTCCTGGTTGTTGTGGTAGCCAGCTCCTCCTCGTCGCTGCCAGCCCCTGTCGCCGCCTCCTCTGCGATGTCCGTTGTAGCGATTGTGGTAAGGATGACCACCGCCTCCTCCGCCCTGGAAACCGCCGCCTCCTCCACCGCCGCCACCTCCGCCCATCCAGTTCTCCACGATTGGCGGTTCCGGCACAGGCTTGCTGCAGTGCGCCATGAACTCTGGGTCGTCGTCGGTGAAGCGGTCTGCGAACTCAAGTTCACAGGACTCCAGAAAGTTCGCGTCCCTTTCGACCAGACGGTTTATCTTTCGGTTCGGGTCCACCATTGTTCCGAGATTTATACAAATAAATTCCCTTTGACTGTATTTTTCATATGGAAGTGCGCCCAACACAGCTGTTGATGCGTTCAGCACCGGTTGTTTAGTCACTGTGACTTTGGTCAGGTCACGTTATCCAAACAAATGTTTCACTCAAATATATTAACATATGTAAAGAATATATATGATATATATATATAGATCAAAAGAAGTTGGGAAAATTAATAAATTAACAACATGTAAATGTTGCCTAGTAATTAATAATGTTAATATTTTTGCAATGTTTTACAAACTAAAAGTCACCGAATGCAAGGCCTGCTGAGCGCGCCCATCGCTGCAATGTGGGTGTAGTATTTTGCCGCCCGCTGTAGTACGGTCACACTGCTCGAGCGGGGGCGACTTTTCCGCGGAAAAATGTTATTAATTAGCCAGAAGAAGAAGTCCCAACTCTTCACCCGCCAGCACTAGAGAGCAGAACATGTCCCCGCCGCGTCAACACAGCGCATCACGGATCACAGCCCACACGCACGTCCAGCATCCAGAGGAGCAGCACCTCGTCTTTGGCAGCGGCGGTCGGAGCAAAAGCCCCTGGAGATCCCACTAACCATGGAGCAATCTGTGTCAGCCCGCTGGCTGAAACGCTATCGCGCATTCTTCCTCGTCCTGCTGCTCATCGTGGCCATCCAGTTGTTCCTGGCCTACAAGTCGTTAGACATTGTGGGCGGCGGTTCCGGTTCCGGATTCGATGCGGCTGAGGCGCCCGCCAGTCCGCCCCCACCGCAGTCTCAGGCACGGGTACAACCACCTGTCAGGACGAAACTCACTGCCCAGCAACTGGGCTTCCAACCAGACTGCGACATTCTCGCCAGGGAGGCCATCTCCGCCCTGCAGCGCGCCAAAACGAAAGACTGTCGTGAACATATCGCGCACATCGCCTGCGCAATCCAAGCCGGACGCTTCTACGCTCCGAAACTCCGGAGCAGCTGTCCAGCTGGTAATCACACGGCCAACGTTTCACTGGGATGCTTTAAGGATGAGAAAGATCGCCGCCTGCTGGATGGCTACTACAGCAGCTCCAAGACCTCCAATTCCCCAGCCAAGTGCGTGGAGCTGTGTCTGCAAAGTGGTTATCCGTACGCTGGTGTGCAGTACGGTCGCGAGTGCTTCTGCGGTTACGACACGCCTCCTAGAGCCGCAAAGCTGCCGGACTCCAGTTGCAACACCAAGTGCCTGGGCAACGCCAAGGAAATCTGCGGCGGATTCTACGCCATGAACATCTACGAGACCGGAATTTCCAGTGAGTACGGAGAAGGGACTTTATTCTTTGTATTAATGATTCTAACTAATTTTTTAAGTAGCTTAAGTATCCTTATTTATTTGAAACTTTTTGATCTCTTGCAGAGTTCACGGCTCAACTGGCGGCCACCAATCCACCCGAGGAAACGAAGCGCGTGCGGATCGCATTTCTGCTGACGCTCAATGGCAGAGCGCTGCGTCAGGTGCACCGACTTCTGAAGGCGCTCTATGCTCCAGAGCACGTCTACTACATTCACGTGGACGAGGTGGGTCAATGGCCGGAACTCGGCAATTAGCGCGCGCGCAATTAATTGCGCTAATTTCCACAATTTAACACACTGGCGGCCAAAATAGTTGTGCAGCTAATAGCTGAGTAGCTATTTCAGAAATGCCATGAACTGCATACTCAGTTACTGGTTATATCAACTGACTGGACAAGTGCACAATCAGCACTGCGTTTAATTTACATTGTGCTCTAATTGCCCAGCCCACTTACGAATTGCTAAATCTTTGTAGTGTGCGTGGCGCGGCTTATAAAATATCTCAGTATCATAGTATTTGGTGTATTTCAATTAACAATCTGTTTCTCTTATAGCGCCAAGATTACCTGTACCGGAAGCTGCTGGAGCTGGAGTCAAAGTTCCCCAACATTCGTTTGGCGCGAAAGCGATTCTCTACCATATGGGGAGGGGCCTCTCTCCTGACGATGCTGCTCCAGTGCATGGTGGACCTCCTACAGTCCAACTGGCACTGGGACTTTGTAATCAACCTAAGCGAAAGTGATTTTCCAGTGAAGACGCTCGACAAATTGGTGGATTTTCTGAGCGCCAATCAGGGCAGGAACTTTGTTAAGGGCCACGGCCGGGAGACACAGAAGTTCATTCAGAAGCAAGGCTTGGACAAGACCTTCGTCGAGTGCGACACGCACATGTGGAGAATAGGAGATCGAAAGTTGCCAGCCGGCATTCAAGTGGACGGAGGCAGTGACTGGGTAGCGCTATCACGACCCTTTGTGGCCTATGTTACCCATCCCAAGGAAGACGATGAGCTGTTGCAGGCTCTTCTGAAACTCTTCCGACACACGCTCCTGCCGGCGGAGTCATTTTTCCACACGGTCCTCAGAAATACCAAGCATTGTACGAGCTATGTGGACAACAACCTTCACGTCACCAACTGGAAGCGGAAGCAGGGATGTAAATGCCAGTACAAGCATGTGGTTGATTGGTGCGGATGCAGTCCAAACGATTTTAAGCCGGAAGATTGGCCCAGACTGCAGGCCACGGAGCAGAAATCACTGTTCTTCGCACGGAAGTTTGAACCTGTTATCAACCAGGCGGTGCTGCTTCAGCTGGAGGAGTGGCTCTATGGGCCATACACTAGCGAGTACGCCAATCTGCATGGCTATTGGCAGTCCTTGTATCATCACGAGGATATCCATGGATCAGGCGATGATTTAGCCAGAAGTATTGGAGACAGCGCAATGCGTCTCTCTGCCCGTCAAGCCAAATTGGATCCTCTGGAGTTGATAGAACTCACTCACTACCTTCACCGAGATCAGTACAAGGGGTTCCTGGTCCGCTACAGGGCCAGAGGATCTACTGGCAAGCCACTGCACTTGGAGACGAGAGTGCGACCGACGCAGCAAGGAAAGTTGGCAAGAAATGCACGCTTCAGCAAGAGATTGCGGAACTTTGAGGTCTCCACGGACTTCGATCAAAAGGAGCAGATTGCCCGGAACTTTGGAAAGCTCTTGGGTCCCCAAAGTGACTTGCTATTGAGCTACACACTCCAAGCCAACGCGGATTCGGGTGCCGCGTCCCATTCCTACAACCTCACCCTACTGTGGATAGATCCGCTGGGCCGACTGCAAGACTTTAACGAATTGCATGTGGAGGACTCCACCAGCGATGTGATAAACCACTCAAAAACTTTGCTCAAACATCCTATTACACCTGGGATCTGGACAGCCAAGTTAATAGGTCGCAACTCTATCTATGCGCAGTTGAAATTCCTAATAGTCCCACTGGCCTACTATAAGGGATATCCGCTGGCAAAGTCTTCAGAAGCTGAGACGCTAAACGCCGGGCTGGCTGTAGCTTTGCCAGAAGATTTCGAGATGCCCGTGGAGTGGCAGCAGCACCTCCAAACCGACGATGAGCAGTTTACCATGCGCGATGAATCCCTGGCCAAGGGAAAGATGCTGGGACAGGAGCTGCACAGTTGGATTGACGGATTGGTTGCCCAATTCTTTCAGCTGCGTGAGAGCTGCGTGGTGGAGGCGGACAGCGAGGTTTCCCTGCCTCTCTGCAGCGACGTCCCCTGGAGCTCACTGGCACCCGACCCCAAGAGCGATGTGGATGCCCTGCTCAAATGAGCCATTGCCATGCGTCAATTTTGTTATTAATTATCTAGTGTAAATACTCGCCGAGATTTAGATGCCGAGCCGCAATTAACGATTTTTTGATAGCTCCTTTTTCTCCTTAATGTTTTCGTATTGATTGTTGTGATAATGTGAACTTTTAAGCGCCATCTTGACCGGACGCGGAACTCCACCGCTCCAATAATAGAGCATAGCATTTTGGAACTAGTTAAGTTAGTTAGGTTTGAACGCCTTGTAAATACGCAACGCACTGGACACCAAAAGATCGCATTGCAGCCAAATATCGTGGAGGTTATCCAGAGTTAACTGTACATAAGGTTAGCTAGACGCAATTCCTTAACTAAGTCATAAGCTAGGGCACTACCAACCAGATAGCAATTGAATCAGTTGTATTCACAAAGTTTCTTCGATTTTTTGATTCACATATCAAGTTATCCAAAATAAATGAGCAATTCTACATGTACTAAGTGGTCGTTCAAAGATTCATTCTGCTCCTCTTGCGAGGTTGAACGCACCCCTCTAGGCGGAACTTTGGGGCCGGAATTCCAGGTATTTTATGGTTTTAGTAGGTTAGACTTATGGAGACTTAAAGCCAAGGCTATTTGTACTGCCGTTCGCTGCTGGCGGGCAGCCTAGATGCACAGATCCTCGTCCGGATCCTCCTCGTCGAAATCGTCGTCGGCATCGGGCGTGTATATTATGTTTCCCTCAGACGGTTCGCATGTGCTGAAATGTATACGAGCATATCGTTAAGGAGATTTTCCGCAAATACCTCGAGAAAGTCTTCTTATTCGATGTAACCACTCACCGTTCGTATGGCAGGGTGAGTGCATTGCGGGCCACCACTTCATCCTCATGAAGCTCGATTTTAAAGGTGCTTCTGGCCGGCTCTGGGGTCTGCTCCGATTCGGGCGAGGGCTGTTTGGGGGAGGCACCGGCAGGTAGTCCTCCGTCCAGCGGCGTTACCTGAAAAGAGGTTTTGCTGACTTGGCAGGAGTAGCGCCTGTTGGACACCCCACCGCCCGGCTTTCTTGAAATCAGTGAGAGTAATTTGTCGGATTCCAGTCGTAGGACCAACTCGGCCAGGTACTCGCAGCCCGCCAGGATGTAGTCGGCATGGGGATTCTGTAGGTGCTGCGGGGAGGCCCACAGGAACACACGGCACACATTCTCCG
Source organism: Drosophila santomea (assembly GCF_016746245.2). Taxonomy (NCBI): domain Eukaryota; kingdom Metazoa; phylum Arthropoda; class Insecta; order Diptera; family Drosophilidae; genus Drosophila; species Drosophila santomea. The sequence goes on from NC_053018.2 coordinate 9,824,970, forward strand.
AGCGCCGCAGGCGGTTGAGGAAGCCAAAGATGAAAGCGGGCGTCTGGTAGCACAGCAGATCGGCCAAGGTGGGCAGGATGACGTTGAAGCCAGTAGATTTCGAGCGAGGACTGCTCGCCTCCAGGTCGCCGGCTTCTCCCCCGGCAGTGTTGTTGTTTTTGGTGTTGGCGCACTCGGTGATCAGCGCCTCGAAGGTGGCCACGTGCTTCAGGCTGACGCCGGTGGGCAGGGCCTTGATGGTTTCCGCCCCCTGTCCCTGCTCGTGCAGCAGGCTGCCGATGAACTTGGGGGCAATGCGCTCCCGATTTAGCTCATCTGTGGTCAAGGAGGGAGATGGGGAGCTGCATTAGTTGGCAGGCGATGGGGTCGTCATTGTTTACTCACCTATTACGAGGACCACTTTCTGATTGGTCACCACCAGGTTGGAGAGCATTTTGTTAGCATTTATTGTGGAACTACGTTAATATTGTTTTAAATTGTGCTTTTTGTTGAAGCTGCCAGTGCTGCTAAGCCAAAGGCGTTAGGGTGTTTCAGTCGTTGCCAGTGGGTCACACTGTCGGCATATGAGAATCCAGGGCTTCGAAGTAAATGTTTTCCAAGCTTTAGCCAGATAATATATAGCTTGTTAATTTCTGAAATCAAAACTAATGTAGTCAGCAGCTTCTATAATCATTTGAACGTATATTCATCGCACACTATTTTTTTTAATACGCGGAGCTAGAGTACTGTTCCCGCATCCCTGGTTGTCCCGCTTTTTTCCAAATGAGTAAACAGAAAAACAAAGCGGTTAACAGATCGAGTTACAGTTTAAAACCCTTTGATAGTGAAAGTTTGACCTTGTCCTTGACGTGTTATACTAAATTAAGTATCAATGAATGTGCCTCTATAAAATCAACTAGTTAATTATAATGCTGACGTAGTAAATTCGCGCAGCATTCCGTTCTTTTTTTTGCTGCCAAATTATCTCTTTGTGTTTGTGCCGTTCTTGTTTTTGTTCTTGCCTTTCCCGTTGAAGACTTTTTGGAAATATTCCAAACTAAAAACATTATTGGACTACTAATTTATTTAAAATCGGTAAGTTTAGTTCTTTGTAATTCAGCCACGTTGTTGTATATAGTTAACAAATAGTTTGGTTGCGGCTTTCCATTAATATCCAACAAGTGGTTTTTCTGCAGTGGTGTGTGGCTGAAAGTTTGTTTGCATGTGTGCTTCACCGTTAACAGTACTGAGCTTCCAACGAAAAGCTCGTGGAAAAGCCAAATGGAAGGGCCAAGTGCGGCGGAGTGGGCGGTGCTTTAGGGCTTTCACGCCCACGCAGCCTGTGCAGAATTTCCACGGCTTTTCCTCCATATGGAAGGCACAGCTTCCTGCATTTAAAGCAGTTTGTTCAACAAGTAAAGTAAAGTGCGTGGCAGTGGTTACTACCACAAAAAATAGAAGAAATCGAGAAAAACCCAGTGTCATCGCTTTAAAGTCACTTAATTGCTGCTAAAAGATAAGCGCAGGCGGTATTGAAACAGGCATTATCTGAGCAGGGCGAAGCATCAATCAAGTATACGCCATGTTGTTCTCGCTGGGTGAGTTGAAGTGCACATACAGTCATAATTCCACAGCAAGAACTTAAGGCTTTAAAGGGAAAGCGACTCTTGTAACGTTGTGCTTAAAGGTTTCACTTCTGTGTAGACTTAATATGGAAACTAAGAACTTTTAACAAGATGGAGTTACTAATGTCGAAATAATTTGTAATGCCAAGTAGTAACCTGCACTAATAGTTTGTAAAACTTACCTAAAAACCTCTAGTAAGCCCTTTTACGTTTCGGAATTGACTGCTTCTGGAAAAAATAGATCCAGTAGGAGCTCTACTGCACTATCGCATTACTATGCACAGAACATTAAAGTCAAAGTCGCAATTGAAATGCCGCTCAGTGACAATGGTTTGAATAGATCCGAGGAATGCGAAATGCAAAGAAGGCATCAATGCACCCCCTTCCCAACCAGAAGCGATCGACCTGGTCCGGCATACTAACCAGCATTCGCATTCGCTGGCACCCAAAGCCAAAGCCAAACCAAAGTCAAAACCAAACCCAACCCCACTGGAATCCAATTTGCGTCGAGAACCAAACAATTATCGCATGCGAGAGATTTGCGAGTGGGAAAAAGCTTTTCCTAGCCATCGCCGGGCGGCGGCTGGAAAACTTTAAATTCAGTTGCGCATTGCACGCCGAAGTGTTCGGTTGTATTAACGGTGTGTCGTGTGGTTTAGTTACTAGTAGTTAGTTACTAGCAGCTGCTAGTGTTTCTGTGCTGTGTCTTAGGGCAATTAACGCTGTCCATTATACTGTTGCATGTCTTTTTGTGGTTGAACCATTGGTGAATTATTGATTTAAAGTGCACAGACCATGTCGAAGGACGCGGACTTGGAGCAGGCGAACAAGCCGGAAAGTGGAGTTGTCCAGGTGGAGCCAGTGATTCCGGAGCAGCCACAGACCGCCGCTCCTACCACGGCGGTGGTCTCCACGGCGACCACTGTGATCGCGGTGACTAATGGGGAAAAGCCAGTGGAAGCGACACCTGCAACAATTGCAACAACTGCAACCACAGCAACAAGTGCAACACCTGCGACAGCAGAACAAGTGCAACCTGCAACGACCATCGCTGGCATTGAGTTGGCCACTCCAACTTCACCACCAACAGGTAGACTGTGCATGGCATTGGATTTTGGCTGCAAGTTTGATTAGTGCCAAGTTAAACCAACAAACCGAGTGTTTAGTTATAGTAAAAGTTAAAGCAAAACGCACCGAAAGACAGACTGCCGCCATCCCCCTTTCCCCGCCCGATTTTCACCTCCACCATCGACATCACGATCTGCGATTAGCAACCAGTAACCAGCTGAATTTCACTTTGGTTTTCCAGACTTTATTTATTTTGCTCCGCTGTCTTCGGACTTGTACGCTTTTCCAAAGTCAAAGTCATCTGCCCGGGTTTTACTTTCGGTGCGCCTATGTGGATTGTTTATTTCAAATTTTGCGCACGATCTGCTGCAACGCTTTGCTGGCCAGCGTCTTCGGCACGCCCACTTAACCCTAATAATTAACAGTCATAGTCACAGCTAATGTGCCAATTAATTTCACTCGAAACCCAAAGCTGCTCCAAAATGGAGCACTCCACCAACTGGAGCCCATTGAGTAACCGGGGACGCGTGGCTGCTGCCATTTAGCATTTACCAGCATTTATAATTGCGATTGCCAGCTACAAATGTCTCCGGCCCACTTATCAGCCAATTTACAAGCTAACACTTGGCCGTCTGGCTCATTTGCAGTTTGCCCGAGTCGAAATTAAAACACCATTTGCATACCAAGCCTCAATTAGGGCGCTGATAGAGGCCCTTATCGAGTGCATCGGCACCTACAACTACAAGTTTATGGCCAGAAGTGCATATTCAAACTAGGCTTTCAATTTACTGGGGTTACATGGGGTTACTAGGGTTACATGGTTAGATTATGCATCCATCTGGTGGTCCAGCTGTATAGAAATCGCTTAAAATCCCCTAATTTACTATTAAATTAGCCTCTTTTTTTATCTAAAGAAACATTCATATACTTTAGTTAGGACACAACTACTCCTCATTTATCGAGTCAAAAACACGGCTACTTTCACTGCGCGTGCGGGTGCCGCAAAATGAATCGAACTTTTAATTTATTTAATGTGACATGCTGCGGGAGGAACTTGTACGATGCTATTTAAAGCGATTTAATATCAGATGGTTGGACTATCTGGAGAACAAAGTGATAAGGCCACTTTGCGCCTGCCAGGCAGATAAAGTGCGGAGAACGCTCCGCCGGTGCAAATTAATGTTGGGTAAACAAGCGTAAATGTTTGCGCATGAATTAGGCAAATTACGTCTGATGAGTGGCCAGCGAAAGGGGTCGTGGGTGTGTCTCAATGGCTTGGAACAGGCCGTTCCCATAAATTCAGGGCCCAGCCGATATGAGTAGATCTTGTTTATCGCAGTATCGGATGGCTGGCGGCAAAGGAACTGTTTGTTTACCCACCGAGTGCAGCTGCCATTAAAGCGGATCAGATGTACGGCTTCGAAAATGGGTTTTTGGGGAGCTAACTTCAAAACTTCTGGTCGCATGTTATCAGCAAGTGCTGGGGCTATTTTAATCTTCACCACTTAAACCACAGACGGCAGGTGGAACTTGTAATGGAATCATGTTTACGTAGCAGCAGCCATAAACCAAAAGTATGGATTATATATGTACAAGTGCTTAGGATCCACTCCCCTTTTCGATGGCGCCGATATCTCTGAGTTATGCGATTAGATCGCGAAAAATGCGTGCTGTGCGTAATGGGCTCTATTTATAGCTTATCCCAAACGTTTATTGGATTTTTCAGGCAGTGGAAAGGCCAACATGGATCCGGCGCTGATCAACTTTAAGGTGCTCTATGTGCTCACCCAGCTGTGCGGCCTTACGATGATCGTCCTGGTGGCCACCTGGATTGGCCAGCACTTCGGTGGCCTGGCCGGCACCTCCAATCCCGGCGTGGAGTTTAACTGGCATCCGCTGTTCATGACCATTGGCTTCATTTACCTGTATGGCAACTGTAAGTAAATGGAGCGGAAGAAGTGCCACTCCACTCCCATTGACTAACTCTGAGTTGGTAATCCAATGTTCAATCCCACAGCCATTCTGATCTATCGCGGTTTCCGCACCACGCGCAAGAAGACTCTGAAGCTCACCCACGCCGGCATCCACATGGCCGCATTCATTCTGACGGTGATTGCCCTGAAGACGGTCTTCGATTCGCACAACTTGGCCAATCCGCCTATTCCCAATATGTACTCCCTGCACTCTTGGCTGGGGCTTTCCGCGGTGATCATCTTCTCGCTGCAGTATGTGGCCGGATTTGTGGCCTTTTTGGCGCCGGGGCTGAGAGAGAACTACAGGATCGCCATGATGCCACTGCACATTTACTTTGGACTCTTTGGCTTCGTTCTGGCTATTGCGAGTGCTCTGATGGGTATCACTGAGAAGGCCATCTTCGCCATGTAGGTGTACATATGTGCTATCCAGATAGATCACTTCGACTAATCCATGATCCATCTTATATAGCAAAACTCCGGCTTACTCCACTCTGCCGCCTGCTGGTGTGCTGGCCAATGTCATTGGAGTACTTTACGTGGTCTTTGGAGCCCTGGTTGTCTACCTGGCCACTGACCCTGCGTACAAGCGGAAGCCCATTCCCGAGGACACGGCTCTGCTGAACTCCAGTTCTACCAACGAATAAGGACTCTTTCCATGCCCCAAATCAACTGCAATGCTTACTTAAGCTCAAAACTGTGCACAAAACCAAACGAAACCGAAACCTGATCACACGGATGGTGCTTTGTTAGTGATGGAGATGGAGATTCGTTAAGATGCTTGTATTATCTGTAGGAAGTACATAACCTAACGACTATGTATGACTCGGAACTATCCACATACATATACATACTTTGGTCACCAGTTGTGCAATGATTTCAGCGAGTGCTCAAGTCGTAACGTATTTAACCTCATGAAGAACATTTGCTTTGAACTGTACGAATACATCTATCTATGTGTGTTATATATGCTTAAATAAATATATATATATGTATATAACGGGTGTTTTTTTTAGAGGTATAGAACTTTAAGTTGGCATTACTGTTCAAGATGGCGACCGATTTAACAGCTGTCAAGTGATTTATTCTCAGTTTGGTTTGGCAATTCGTCATGCGTGCTTACAAAATCCAACTCGTGCAAGAATTGAAACCAAACGATCATCAAGCAAGGCGTAGATTCGTCGAATGGGCCCAAAACGAGATTGCTGTTGTTCCCGATTTTTCATAAGCCTCCAAGATCTTGTGATTTAACACCGCTAGACTACTTTTTGTGGGGCTATGTAAAGTCATTGGTCTATGCGGATAAGCCACAAACGCTAAACCATTTGGAAGACAACATTCGCCGTGTTATTGCCGATATACGGCCAAATATGTTGGAAAAAGTCATTGCAAATTGGACGTCCAGATTGGACTACATCCGAGCCAGCCGTGGCGGTCATATGCCAGAAATCATATTTAAAATGTAATGCCACAAGATTATCTTTCATGTCAATAAAATTCATGTCAATCGAATAATCCATCGTTGTTTTATTGCAATTTAAAGTTCTATACCTCTAAAAAAAACACCCTATACATATATATCTATAAATAAATGTAAATATGTCTATATATATACATTAAATGTTCCCGGTCATGAGGACGCCTTCCTTTTGACGCTCCTGTTGCGACTCCTCCAGCTCATCACCTTCAGATTCATGTGCATGGAAAAGTTTGAGTTTTAGTTGTTTAATTTTAAATTAAAACCCATTCGAGTCGCTGGAATCATGAATATGCCCGAAAGATGATAATCGATCGATCTTATATATCTTCAAAATGTCTGTGTCTGAAAAGATCTTATTTTGCAATTTTGCGATATATTTAAAATTTTAAACTTAAGAGCGTTTTTTGTGGTCCAATTTGGCATCATCATGAATAGAAGTGTTTTTTAGTTGTAGCATATCTTAGGGCAAACAAAGTGGAATGATAAAATAGTCGGTATCTTTTAGGCTTTTCGCAATTTGGCACAATTTTACATCTAAGTTTAAGTTTTGATTACAAGTACGAGTAGAAGGTAGCAATCATACACCTATCAGTCTTGTGCTGCGCTGGCATCGTCGTCGAAAGCATCCGCCTCCACCTGTTCTCCCTGGAAGTCGCCCAAAATTCCCAGTCGGCGCACCGCCTGCAAATTCTGGATGCAGTAATCCACATTGGTCACTATGCAAAGCGGTCGTTCGCCCTTGTAGTAACCCGTGTTATCGCGCAGATAGACCACATCCCTGGTGGCCAGCCAGAGTTGGAGCTTCACGAAGCAGGGACACTGCCAGGGATTGCCCTCGATGGACACGCGCTTAAGGTTTGGGAAGCTCACATTCACCTTGGACAGAAAGGTCAGGCGATTGTTGTCCACCAGGATCTCCTGCACGCTACTTAGGCTCTCCAGCACATCGAGATTGATCTCCTCGAGGAGATTGTGTCCCAAATGGAGCTTCTGCAGACGTCGCATGGGCGCAAACATTCGCACATCCAAGGACTTCAGTTCGTTGTGACCCAGTTTCAGGTATTCCAAGAATGGCAACGATGAGAAGGCCAATGGATGCAGCTGCTTCATACGATTGCCATTCAAGTTGAGCCTTCGCATGCGAGGCAGAGTGTTGCTGCCAAAGATCTGCTCCTCCAGGAACTCCAGGTTATTGTACGACAGATCCAAGGTGTCCAGGTTCAGCAGGGCGGCAAAGGTAGCCGCCTTGATTTCCAGAATGGCATTGTACTGCAGATACAGCTTCCGCAGTGCGCCCAAGCCCACAAAGTGGCCGGGACTGAGGCTGGCGATGCTGTTCCTGGACACATCCAGCATCTGGAGCCTGGCCAGCACTCGGAACTGGTTGTCGAACAGCAGGCGAATGCGATTCCCAGACAAATCCAGTTGCTGCAAATGCAACACAAAGTTCTGAACAGCGCCAAACACATTTGGACGCAGTGCATCGAGGGCGTTCCGGGAAAGGTTCAAATTTCGCAGCTGGGCGAGCGGCTGAAAGGTTTCCAGGCCAATGGAGCTCAATCTATTCCCGCTGAGCTGCAGCTCCAACAGACCATGCAGTCCACGAAAGGCGTTTACGTCCAGCTGCAAGGAAGATTTTGTCCAATAAAAAGAATCAGAACATTCAAAATATATGTAGCTCCAAATATGGAATGTCATACCTCGTTGAGTTCGTAATTAAATTTCCAATCAAACTGTGTTTTCAAACAACAATTTTTTTTTTAAATTTTTTTCCAATTTTCGATGATAATTTCGGATGTTTACCGAAAGTCGATTTTTTGTGTTTTTGCGATTATAAATAACAGTATTTTGATCAGAACATTCAAAATATAGCTCCGAATATGGAATGGCATACCTCGTTGAGCTCGTAATTAAATTTCCAATCGAACTGTGTTTTCAAAAAAAAAAAATATTTTTTTCACTTTTCTTCCAATTTTTGATGATCAGTTTTTGCCAATAACCGCTTTTCTGTTATTTTGCGACTATATATATCAGTATTTTGATCAGAACATTCGAAATATTGGTCCGAATATGGAATGGCATACCTCGTTGAGCTCGTAATTAAATTTCCTATCAAACTGTGTTTTCAAAAAAAAAAAATATTATTTTCACTTTTCTTCCAATTTTTGATGATCATTTTTTGCCAATAACCGCTTTTCTGTTATTTTGCGACTATAAATATCAGTATTTTGATCAGAACATTCGAAATATTGGTCCGAATATGGAATGGCATACCTCGTTGAGCTCGTAATTAAATTTCCTATCAAACTGTGTTTTCAAAAAAAAAAAATATTATTTTCACTTTTCTTCCAATTTTTGATGATCATTTTTTGCCAATAACCGCTTTTCTGTTATTTTGCGACTATAAATATCAGTATTTTGATCAGAACATTCGAAATATTGGTCCGAATATGGAATGGCATACCTCGTTGAGCTCGTAATTAAATTTCCTATTGAACTGTGTTTTCAAAAAAAAAAAAATATTATTTTCACTTTTCTTCCAATTTTTGATCATCATTTTTTGCCAATAACCGCTTTTCTGTTATTTTGCGACTATAAATATCCGTATTTTGATCAGAACATTCGAATTATTGGTCTGAATATGGAATGGCATACCTCGTTGAGCTCGTAATTAAATTTCCTATTGAACTGTGTTTTCAAAAAAAAAAAAATATTATTTTCACTTTTCTTCCAATTTTTGATGATCATTTTTTGCCAATAACCGCTTTTCTGTTATTTTGCGTCTATAAATATCAGTATTTTGATCAGAACATTCGAAATATTGGTCCGAATATGGAATGGCATACCTCGTTGAGCTCGTAATTAAATTTCCTATTGAACTGTGTTTTCAAAAAAAAAAAATATTATTTTCACTTTTCTTCCAATTTTTGATGATCATTTTTTGCCAATAACCGCTTTTCTGTTATTTTGCGACTATAAATATCAGTATTTTGATCAGAACATTCGAAATATTGGTCCGAATATGGAATGGCATACCTCGTTGAGCTCGTAATTAAATTTCCTATCAAACTGTGTTTTCAAAAAAAAAAAATATTATTTTCACTTTTCTTCCAATTTTTGATGATCATTTTTTGCCAATAACCGCTTTTCTGTTATTTTGCGACTATAAATATCAGTATTTTGATCAGAACATTCGAAATATTGGTCCGAATATGGAATGGCATACCTCGTTGAGCTCGTAATTAAATTTCCTATCGAACTGTGTTTTCAAAAAAAAAAAATATTTTTTTCACTTTTCTTCCAATTTTGGATGATCATTTTTTGCCAATAACCGCTTTTCTGTTATTTTGCGACTATAAATATCAGTATTTTGATCAGAACATTCGAAATATTGGTCCGAATATGGAATGGGATACCTCGTTGAGCTCGTAATTAAATTTCCTATCAAACTGTGTTTTCACAAAAAAAAAATATTATTTTCACTTTTCTTCCAATTTTTGATGATCATTTTTTGCCAATAACCGCTTTTCTGTTATTTTGCGACTATAAATATCAGTATTTTGATCAGAACATTCGAAATATTGGTCCGAATATGGAATGGCATACCTCGTTGAGCTCGTAATTAAATTTCCTATCGAACTGCGTTTTCAAAAAAAAATAAATATTTTTTTCACTTTTCTTCCAATTTTTGATGATCATTTTTTGCCAATAACCGCTTTTCTGTTATTTTGCGACTATAAATATCAGTATTTTGATCAGAACATTCGAAATATTGGTCCGAATATGGAATGGCATACCACGTTGAGCTCGTAATTAAATTTCCTATTGAACTGTGTTTTCAAAAAAAAAAAAAATATTATTTTCACTTTTCTTCCAATTTTTGATGATCATTTTTTGCCAATAACCGCTTTTCTGTTATTTTGCGACTATAAATATCAGTATTTTGATCAGAACATTCGAAATATTGGTCCGAATATGGAATGGCATACCTCGTTGAGCTCGTAATTAAATTTCCTATCAAACTGTGTTTTCAAAAAAAAAAAAATATTATTTTCACTTTTCTTCCAATTTTTGATGATCATTTTTTGCCAATAACCGCTTTTCTGTTATTTTGCGACTATAAATATCAGTATTTTGATCAGAACATTCGAAATATTGGTCCGAATATGGAATGGCATACCTCGTTGAGCTCGTAATTAAATTTCCTATCGAACTGTGTTTTCAAAAAAAAAAATATTTTTTTCACTTTTCTTCCAATTTTGGATGATCATTTTTTGCCAATAACCGCTTTTCTGTTATTTTGCGACTATAAATATCAGTATTTTGATCAGAACATTCGAAATATTGGTCCGAATATGGAATGGCATACCTCGTTGAGCTCGTAATTAAATTTCCTATCAAACTGTGTTTTCAAAAAAAAAAATATTATTTTCACTTTTCTTCCAATTTTTGATGATCATTTTTTGCCAATAACCGCTTTTCTGTTATTTTGCGACTATAAATATCAGTATTTTGATCAGAACATTCGAAATATTGGTCCGAATATGGAATGGCATACCTCGTTGAGCTCGTAATTAAATTTCCTATTGAATTGTGTTTTCAAAAAAAAAAAAAAATTTGTTCACTTTTCTTCCAATTTTTGATGATCATTTTTTGCCAATAACCGCTTTTCTGTTATTTTGCGACTATAAATATCAGTATTTTGATCAGAACATTCGAAATATTGGTCCGAATATGGAATGGCATACCTCGTTGAGCTCGTAATTAAATTTCCTATTGAACTGTGTTTTCAAAAAAAAATTATTTGTTTTTTAAATTTTTTGCAATTTTTGATAATGATGGAGGACATTCAAACAAACATCTTTAAAAATTGGCAATATTCGATTCGGCCTAATATCAACTAAGAGAATGCTTACAGCGTTTTTCTCTGTTTAAAAATCATTAAACTTTGTTTACCATACAATTTCAGCGGTGTGAGAAAAGCAGTTGGCAAATATTTTGATCAGCTTTAAAATTAGAATCAATTTCCTCATAGCCTTTTAAATGCTACTATTTCCAAATATGACTTTTCAATTGTAAATGTATCTCCCATAGATAAACAAAAGATATTCAACTGTCATTTTACAACTCGACCAAAAGCCACAGATCAACATGACCAATTGAGCAAATGAATTGCAAATCCAACTAAGTACACATTAACTATTGAAGTTCGTTGCGGTCAACTGGGAGGATCAAAATAAAGCTGCGCTTCCAATAGTTAAATTAAGGACCCACTCACCTGTGCCAGTTGGTTGTCATTCAAAATCAACTCCTGCAGCTGTGGACAAACTCCGAAAGTGGCATTTACCAAGCGATTGTGCCCCAATTCCAGTCGATTTAGCAGTGGCATGTGCGGCAGATCGCATTGCTTGAGCGCATTGTGCGAGAAGTTCGCATAAATCAACTTCCTCAGGTGGCCAAAAAAGTCGCGGTCCAGTAGCTCCATTTGATTGTGACTAAAATCGATCCGCTGCAGCGCTGACTCAGCCGCAAAGTGGTTTCCCCGGATGTCAACCAGGCCGCAACCACTGAGATTCAGTTGGCGCAGATTGGGAAGAATGGCAAAGCCACTGGTATGCACATTTATTGGAGCCGCGCCAGTCAGATCCAGATCTTGTAAGTTGGCCAAGTGATCGGCATTTTCGCCTTAAAAGGGGTTAAGTGCAAGTATCGTTTAAAAATAAACAAATATGTGGATCTCCTACTAGAAATTGCTTACATATATTTATATACATTTATTCAACATATTTCTTGGAAGAAAAAAATGGAAAATGGACTTTTATGGAAGCATTACCTTTTAATAGAATTGCAATTATGTTGCGCTTTATAAAGTTAAAGTACTCAATTTATTTACCATTATTGCTAATTCATGATACTATGAAAACTTGCTGTGTTTTTTGATAAGAGAGTAAAACCTCGCCCTTTTTCAGACCTCACCTGATCCCACCTCCAGTTCGGTTTGCACATTCCGTATGAAGAGCGTGTGCCAGTTTTCGGCGCCCAATTCGACCAGATCCTGCAGAGAAGCGACCTCGTTGCACTGGAAGTTCCGCCAGCCGATGGGCTGGCAGAGATCGGCTCCATGCAGGCTGGGGAATCCCGCGCAGAGAAGCCACAGAAAATGCGACAGAACGCAATTGGCAGTTGGCGACATTCCTGCTCCAGAGTTCGGTCTCAACTGAGGATCCGCGAACAGCCGCAGAATGCGAATGGAAATGCAAATCCAGTTTGGTTGGAGCAGGAGGAGGAGAGGGAGGAGGAACCGGGTTGCAAGCCGGTTTGGGGCGTCATCAATGGGATCTCGAGCAGAGGGCCGGCCACTCAACAGCTGTGAAATGCCTCCAAATCAAACAGTTCGTTCATCTTTCTCTATTGATAGGTAGTTTCTATAACTTTAATAGTGGTTTTCATACAGTATGCGTTACATAATATCGGTTATTATTACTTGACGATTATTGTGCTCTTGGAGAAAAAAATATTCCGTTTCGCTCTTATTGATTTTCATCATTTTTCCTTTTTAGCGAGAATGGTTTAGACATATTGTACAAATTATGGGAATAAATCGTAAGAAAACAGAAAGAAAGAACTCACTAGCTTAGACTAAAACTTAGGCAAAAACAAGTAACAATGCAAAATTATCTAGGATCTATTTTAGATTATACATATATAAAGAGTATATAGCCCTTGTGCTAATGGGTATTCCGTTTTTGGAGGCTCTTGAAAATGCTCAGATTGGCGGATATTAAATGTATGTATACGATTATATCTGGCTAACAAAGTTGCATTTGGAAGCCAAAACTAAGCCAGCAGAAAGACGGTTAAATTTAAGTTTAACATTATATTGAAGCAATGGACATACATATACGTATAAATATATGGAGATATTTAAATTACATTTCTAATACGAAAATATTTTACTAAACTGCTTGTCGCGGGCTCTTCGCTAAGATGCAAATACATATCGCTTACATTAACTAAGATCTTGTACTAGGTCTATTTTCACAATTATTTGTAAGTTTTCTATTTCCATGTGGAGCGCCTCCCAGAAGACTTGCGACGGCAAAATTAGATGTGGTTGTGTCGATACGATAACTGAAAACTGGTATCCAAATCAGACTATAGTTACGGTTGGGCTTGTCATCTTGTTGCTGTTGTACAACGGCTGATAATGGGCACTCGATCCGCTCTTAACACTCTGACAGCCATTGGGGTAGCGCATCTTGACCACGTTCGCATTTTGGGCCAACGAGGATGTTGATGAGGAGGACGACGTTGACGACGTTGATGAGGAGCACAGCGATCCGGTTGATGACTTCTTGAGCAGCGGCAGTGCCTCCCCGATTAGCGTAATCCTCACCGGCTTGGAGGCGTTGCCATGGGTCGTGGGCGTGGCCGTTGGCGTGGGCATGGTCGGGATGGTATCCCAACCGATGGAGGAGCGTCGTGGGGCATCGGGAAATGCCGCCGCCAGCTGCTGATTGTAGTTGGTCAGCGTGGTGGAGATGATGGTGTGCCGGCGGGTCTGGCTGATGGCTGGACAGGATTTATCCGGCTGCTGCTGCTTCTGCTGCTGCTCATGTTGGTTGTGGTTGCTCTGGTGATGGCGGATTATCGTGGTGGCTGCCAGCGTGGAATCGTGCAAGTGGAGCATCGGAAAGTGCGTGGTATAACTGGTATATTCGGGCTTACTTCTGCGAACAGAGAGATGGGGATTAGTTGTTTGTTCTAGGATGTTTGTTTACTTTCTAGAGAGGAACCATTAGCTTTGTCCATGCCATATAAGATTAGTAATGTTGAGAAGATGGGCAGGACACCTATTTAAACTGTTTTCAATTTCTTTTAAATTATGAAATCATTTTGATTTTAATATTTTTATATTTCGAAATCACTGTACTTGTGGTAATAGAGTTTTGATTTGGAATTAGTAGAAAGATAAAGGTATTTTTTTTATTAATTAAAGCTAAGGCGTTTAAGAATGCTAAAAATTGGAATTTCAAATATGTTCCAGACTGCGTTGGTATAAATTAAAAAAAAAACCCATTTTAGGGGAACAACTGTGCTCATTGGCTAAGAATGCTTATGATTCATGACTCATCTGAATCATCGAGGTTGTATATATATTTTTCTTTCGACCCATCCCATCTTCTCGACGTGTTGTGGGTTAATTTTTAGTTTGCATTACCTTGGGACTCTATTTAATTGCCGCATGCAATTAAAACGTTTCACAAACAGTGTTAAATTTTCAGTGACAAATTAGTAACGTTCTTAAAGCTTAGCTTAGTAACTCGAATATCTTAGACAGTTTAAAGCTTAGTTAGGTATCAGTTGATGGTAGTTAGTAAATGCTTTTGGGCATTGGGTTAGTTTCTCAAGTGCACGAATTACAATTATCTATACAGTTGTAGCTTAGGTGTAGTATACATATAAGATTGATGGCACAGAGCACAATGATGGCTAGGATGAAATCACAAAATAGTACCTGTTGCTCCCCAAATTGTAGTCTAAATAGCGTTCGGTTAGTGTAGAAAGAGTTATTTGTTTGAGTGTATGTGTATGCAAATTCCATGAGAGCATTGCGAATGGGGAAGAAAGAAAATTTCAGATGGGTTAAACGGGGCGAGATCTGGTCTATTGTTAGTTAGATTTGAAAAATGGTAATACCGCCTCCTGTTGCTGCTGCCACAGTCGATGTTGCAGATCTGCAGACTTGCAGCTTTCAGCTGCAGCTACTGCAGAATCAGCCCTAATTAGACTGCTCCAATTGCAATTTGCTGCCATTAACGTCAAGAGCCGCAAAAAGTGGCCAACTGATTTGCATGCCAGCGGAGCGTGAAGCCCGCCGAAACCGATTCCAGCAGTAAGTTGCAACGAGCTACTAGCAACTTGCAACACCAACTGACCAGCGGCAACTACACACAAAAATTCAAACTAAATGAAGTTAAGCTCCTACAAAAGTAGTAACAAAATGTAATTAAAATTTAATTAATTTATTAAAAGAAAATCAAATAAAACATGTCTCTTTTTCTATGTTCGTTGAACATTGTTTATATTTTTTATCGCAATAAGATTACAATTTAAGCCAAACTGATGGAGTTGTAGTAAAGCTTGTTAAATATTATTTTCCTATATTTATTTAAGCAAATGTAAACCACTTTTTTCCAAGTGCATTTGCCACACTAACGAGCAGAAACAGGCGGCAGCGTTTTGTATTAGTTTTGTTAGTTTTGCGGCCGCGCAGCTGCGGTTGATGAAAAGCCCCCAAAAAATTACAAGTATTACACAAAATGACCGAAACACAACAAAATGCAGTAACAAAATAATAGGAAAACAAGTAAATAATGTATATGTGGCCGAAATTGAGAAGAAACATGAAAGTTTGCCTACCTGGACAAACCCTCCGCACCAATGGCAAGTGGTCGTGTCTGTGAAAGTGGAATCGGAATTGAAATTGAAATTGTAATTGCAATTGACGATAGCTTTCGGTTAGTCAATGTTGTGCAAACACATATGATCGGAGAGATATATATGTATCTAACATATGTATATGGATGGACTTACCCGCTCCGTTTGGGTGGCCATGCTGATGAGCTCCTTGCCCTGATCCCCGCCAGATGCAGTTCCATTCGCCGCCGACTTCTGCCTCTTCTCGGCCTCCAGTTGCTCGATGAGATCTCGCTGCAGGCGAATGGTGCGATCACGATCGTCCACTTGACCCTGGAGGAGCACGGGGATTGGACAGCAGGGTAGGAGGTAAGGAGGTAAGAGCAGAGATCAGTAAATGTCAGTTCACTCTTGTGGAGCGAGCCATGAAAGGTCACTAGTGGTTATATATCTAAGCCAGAGAGTGTGAAAATCATATCTATATAAATATGCAGGTTGGCAAAATGCTATCTTGGCTTAGTTTTTGCTTTTTAAGACTGTCATGCTTTGATTATTTTATATAAGAGCTTCTTTTTCGCTTTACTTAGAAGCCAATTGGTTTTTCTTAATCAAAGCATATACTTGAACTAAACAGCTAGAAACAATGTATATTGAGGAGTGTAAATATGGATTTGAACTATTCAAGGGGGCAGCTAAAATCTTTAAAACATTCTACACTTTCTTTAAATTTCATTAGGAATATTGTAAAGATTTTTCTCTGCTCCTTTGATGCTAAAAAGAGACATCTGTTCATTTATAGGGTTTTTGCATGATCTGTGTTCTGTGTCAAGTCAAAGTGCAATATCAACACGAAACTATGACTGTATTTATATAAAACGTATGTATATTGTATTTAGAGATAGATGTACAATAAGCATGGGTATAGTATACGCATGATTGGATATATTACATGCTACATGGAGTAAGATGCCATGTATCTAATAAACATTAAAGAACAACAGCGAGATAGTAAAAATGCGATAGAAAAGTCTTGTCCTGCTTCGAATTGAATCGATATGGAATCGAATCGATTTGAGACCCAGTTTTAGTTTTCTCCCGGCTTAACGAGCAAACGAAATGCAAAAAACGTGCAAATACCTGAAGGTAAACCACCTGTCTACGTAGATCCGATAGCTCCTGGAGTGGATCCTCCGTCGTGGACGAGGTCAAACTGGCCAGATCGATGTCATTCAGCTGCTTGCTATCCAATCCGCAGGCGGCGAACAGCTGAACGTTGTCGTTCTCGAAGGGATTGAGCGTTTCCGTCTGGGAAAAGAGGTAATGAAAACCAGTAGGTTACTTTCCACTCATCACTATTCCACAGACTCCCACAGAGATTGCCTTGGGCACAACCAGATGGAGTCGGCGACGTACCCGCTTCAAATCAAAACCTGGCTCCTTTTGGGCCTGGGAGTGCAAGTGAATGGTGAGTGTGGATGATGATAGTGATGGGTGTGCCATGGAAAAGTGTAGTTCAAAGGAAAATTTATGAATATACCCAAGAAAGTAGTTTCTTTATAATAACTTTAAGCGGTTATATATATACTACATAAACTGAGGAAAGATTGAATGTTATAGAAAAGGTGGTGACCTACTGAAGAGATGTTTAGAGGGTTTAATCATTTTGAAAAGGAAATTATTAACTTATGCTTATTATATTTTCATGTTGAGTTAAGTCTTTGTTTCTCCCCATTTGCTTATTTACTCATCATTACCTCCTGGAGTATTCGCCGCAGTCGAAGCAGCTGCTTCTTGAACTGCAGCACATCCTGGATCATGGCATTGCGGAAGGACTTGTCATACAACATTAGATCGTCCGACGAGCTGTGCAGCTCTCCCCCGCACCGCTGGGTGGATGTTCCGGATGCAGTGGCTCCACCAGCACCACCTCCACCTCCTGCTCCCAAGCCCAGATGCTGCTGCTGCAGGTGACGCTGCCGGGGCAGACTGGCCGTGGATCCCGACGAGGTCCTGGAGTTGGCCGTGCTTCTCTTCCTGGCCGCCGCCGCCGCTGCCGAAGCTCCGCCGCTGTGGGAGGATCTCAGGCTGTTATCCGAATCGTTGCCGGCGAGCTGCTGGTCCTGCAGACGGGAGCGGTTCAGCAATCTGGTGGCGCGCGCAGGCAGTTGGGCGCTGCAAAAGCAAATAACATTTTAATTATTAATCAATTTAATAGAAAATACCATTTTAATTAATATATAAGTAGAAGTATCCAAGAGTATGCCTGTGATATGTTTCGTGGGCCTGCGGCGCACTGCTGGCCATGAAGGTGGCATAGTGGTAGTGGAGGTGCCGCTGCTTGATGGCCATGGGTGAGCTGGTCCGCTGCTGGCTGCCCAGGAATCGGTTCTCCGACGTCTTCAGATCCGTGCGCACTCTTCGCACTCCACTGGGCGAGCAGTTGCTGGTGGACTTGTCCGCCTCCGACATCGTCCAAGCTGACAAATCGAATATCTTTGGACTCCTGCCTGCGATTCTAATGTCCCATGTTGTTGCTCTGCGGGAATGACACAATCGCGACATGCGCAGACCACCAACAGCTGTGTGGAGACTTTGTAGAGCAGAGCCCCGTACACTGGCCAAAATCGGGGATATAGTTTGATTTATAATATATTTAAATACTGAGATACTGGGTATTTGTGTGCTTCTTTACATAATTGACTGTTTAAATTGCCCTAAATAATTTGGAGCCCTGTATTCCCAACTATAGTAGTTAAATGCAAATAGTGCAGATGTAAATTGACTCGGGTTGCTTCTAAATGTTTGAACTTTGTTGGCAAGTGTAACCTCTGTCTGGGGGGTGAGTTTTGCCATTATTTAGTCAGCTTCAATTAACGCGCTCGCAATGAAAGTGAAATGCCATTGATTAGGGCCTGGCCAAGAGTAATGCTCGGCCCGCCGGTTGTCAATTGGCCATTAAGATGGGTTGGTGGGGGCAGGGTGGATGGATGGTGGGGGTCAGGTGGCGAAGTAACCTGCACGACATGAATGCTGGAAATAAATCCACAGATGCCTTTCTGGCTGCCTTTCAGCTGGTGAAAGTCAACTGTTGCGTGTTGCAGACACCCAAAAAATGCAGGTGAAAAAGGGGGAAAGGGGGGAAAAAGGGGCAGCTCTTACACATGCGCAGTTTCAAATTTCAAATTTCACGGCATAATTTAAACAAACTGTTGAAAACGGTAACAGAAAGCCAAACAAAAGGGAAAAATCATTCAAAATTAGTTAGCTCATTCGATTATTCACGCTTGTAAGCGAAGGTTAATGACTAATGGATTCGGATTCGGATTCGGATTCGGGGTCCACTGCCTTAATACCCGCAATTAAAACGATATATTCAGTTGGTGGGCTGCATTACGACAGTGAAATTAATACGAGCATACCACGGAATTTGTGAGACTTTCCTCTGCAGTAGCTCAATTATTCGAGTTCACGTCGCTAACCAAAGAGCCAAGTGTAATTGGCTCTCAGGGAACTGGCACGGCGCAATTTGAATATTTTGAATCAGCGAACTTTGTTTATGGCCGCATTAAGATGATCGCGAATCGCACGAAATGGACTGTGAACAATTTTCAGCTCATCTGGAGCGGCGATGAAAGTACGAGTTCATCTTCTATTGTTCCGGGTTCCCCTTCTATTTTCTAGTGGGCTTGTCGGCATTTTCATAAAGGTTCTCAGCACTTTTTCATTTTAATTAAAACCAAATTCCCCGCTGCGATGGTTTCGATTGCATCCGGTAAGAAAGATTGGACAAGCTGATACAACTTTATTTGCTGAGTATAAAAAAGTTAAATTTATTTAATCTTTATAGCTTGGAGAAGATAAACTATTAATTAAATAATGAGAGTATATTAATAAATCTCAGTTTTAAGGCCAATAGCTGTTGTAAGCTAATAAACAGTTTGGGCAAATTTGCAACACAAATCCAGCCGAAGCCAAAAGTTCACTCGTGTGTTTCCAAACAAAAAGCAATTAAAGTGTACATTATGTCCAAATCATAAAACACAAAATACACTTTCCAAAAACCCACACACAACCGCCAAAGCTGGCTAAATTCCACATGTTTTGTGAGTTTCGCACGCCAACTTTATGCGGTTTTTGTACCATGAATATGAATACGAATATGAATGCAGCAATGAGGTCTGAAGAGATTCACCGAAATTAAAACAATACGAGTACTTTGCACAACTCAATTCCAATGCAGCGAAACTCCACAGGCGGCACTGCCGGATATTTCGAACTCCAAGCGAAAAACAAAACAAGGCGATTGTCAGACGACAAAATGCCTGTCATTGCAACAAGTGCAGCAAATGGAGTTATATGTGTGTCCATATAAGGAAGTATTGCCAGGGAAGCAGAAAAGAGGGAGTCTAACGATATGTAGACCATTAATTATGCGATTCATTGGGAGATATTGCCAATACGGACATATCTAATCACAGGTGGTGTGGTTGGTAAACACATCAATTGGGTTAACATTTACAGCACAAAGTTATAAAATGTAAGATAATTATATAGCATTTACTACTTCCAATACCTCTTAACAATATGTTGAAGTAACCCGCTTACCCCGAAATTTGGAAATAAGATCTTGATAGCATTTCGTCTACTGCTTAATAACATTACGTGATGAACATTTGAGCACATAATTCTCATTTCTGGCGATAAGGTCTTCCACAAAACCCCCGAAAATAGCCCCATGGCTACGCACCTGCTTTTCAGCTACCTTTCTACACATTTAGTACAAATGTGCCTCATTTGTGGCTGCACACGCGCCACTGCCAACGGCAACTGTCGCTAACTTGGCTAACTTGGCTGGCTGCAACAGTTAACAGTCGACATCCAACAATGACAAGTAACCATAATCATAATCATAGAGCGATCCACGAAGCTGAGGCGTTGACATTCACTACTCGAACTTCACTTCCAGCACAACGGTACTTATCAATTTGTGCGGCAAAACGTCATTTGTCATAGAGTCGCAGACCTTTTGGAGCTGCACATAGATAGTATACTATGGTATGGTATTGTATGGTTTGGTATGGTATGGTACCCATCCTTATATACGTACACTCACATAGGAAGGGGAAGTGGAAATGGAAAGGCAGCTTCATTAGAGGCCCGAGGAGGAGGGGGCGCGAGCTGCAAGCCACGCAAGTAATGGTAATGGCCATAAAAAATAAAGAAATAACCAACATTCTCACACGACCGCCTCTGATGAGAATCCGGTGTGTATCTGCCCATGCGCAGGGTTCTCTGTTCCTCGTTCCTCCACGCAGAGAAATACTAGATCTTGGTCAGGAGATTAACGCTCAAGATCAGTTAATGGGTTCGAAATGGACAGCTTGTCTGGATTCCAAAGTTAAGCTCAAACATGCATACTTATAAAGGTCATTACTACTGATTGAACTGATTCAAATGCCAATATTTTTGGGTAATGATCTTTTAAGTATATGAAACTCTTAGATCCAGCATCTTTTTCCCATGAAATGAAATATCTTTCAAGCTATGAAATTGAATGCATCATCTTCAAGAAGTTTATTGTTCTTTGCATAACAATTATAGTTCTCTTTTTCTCAGTGTGTGAGCCGGGGATGATGATCAACGATGGTTAAAATGGGGATATGGGCAGAGTGTGTGTCTGGGAGTGGGGAATTTGGAGTTGGGGAGCACTTTCGAGGCAGACAGGTAGATGGGAAGGTAGGCTGCAGCAGCAGCAGTTATCTGTATCTGTATTTGCACTCGATGGTTTGGTATGTCCGTAGTTTGTGTGGCAAACATTCTGTTGAATTATGCATGGCGATGGCGATGGCGATGGCGATGGCGATGTGATGCGATGCCATGGAGATGGGAACCCGTACTCGTATCCGTAACCAAAACCTGAACGCGTCGCAAATGCAACTGAACTTGAAGTGGCTGGAAAGCCATAAAAGGGGGCCACCTCGACCCCCGAAACCCCGCAGTTTGCCCTCTCTCTTTTTTTTCTTTATGTGCCTGATATCTGTAATTGTTACGTTTATGGCATCAAATTCCAAAAGATTTTCCAAACGCTGCCTGCATTTGCATGTGACACACTTTTTAGCCCATTGTGTTGGGCCTACTCCTTCCCTCGACTTTTTGTTTTAGCCCTCTTTTTTTTTTTTGCCCTGGGTTGCATATCGAATTACGCAAAGCTAAGAGCGGAAATCATCACCCACTTTGGCTACCACTTGGCTAAGGTTTCTGGGCTTTCGGTAGCTTCTGTCTGCCTTTGTTAGCCCTGCCAGATTCGTAATGCCGCATTGCACTACAGTTCTCAGCGACAGTTGAAATGCAGTAACTGAAACCAGCATACGCTACACTTATTGATATTGTTATCTTCAAAATAGAACGATAGATAGTTATAGTACTAAAATCAACCAAAGATAGGTTATACTTCAGACCAACTTTTGTATGACTAGGAAATCGGAAGACCATCTTTTCTTAGGGTCATGATAGGGGAGCTCCACCTTACCTCTTCTACTCACTTGAATCTGCGGGTCTAGGCCAAATGCCAAAAGTATCCCAGGCAAAACGCTCGTTTCATTGACACTTGTGCCCGCGGCGTGTCTTTTGTTATGAATGCTGGTTGTTTTTCGCTGGCGTCGGCGTTGGACCACCTATATGTATTTGTATCTGAAGCTGAAGCTGAATCTGTATCTGTATCCGAGTCTGAGGCTGTGGATGGGTAGGCAGTATGTGGATTTGTGGCATGGAAGAGGCAACAGTGCGTATCACTGGAGGCGACGACTGCCTGCGGTCACTGGCTCTTGCTTTTGGTTATAATAGCTTAGCTTTTTTTTTGTGTTTTTGGTTTTGTTTCGGTTATTAACAACGCAATTAAATGGGTCTACGCAATAACTCCCACGCGCTTTTCGAACAACGGCTCTTGCACAATTTACCCATTTACAATTGCCTTTATTGGCAGCGCGCTTCAAACCGATATTGCTGATGGAATGATATTGGATTACGAATATAATTTATTATTTCGCACAGCTGGCCGCACAGTACTCAGAAACAGCACCGAACCGCACGCTTTGAGATCTTGTTTAATACTGGAGCCGAAATCGAAGTTGGAGCCACCGCTCGAGTGCCAATGGAGTGGTATTGTATGGCAATGGAACGCGACAGTGGGCGACAAAGCGGTTTCATGGCAGCAGAAGTACTGGAGGTCCGTAAAAGGAAAATAACTTAAGGGGTTATAAAAAAACTCAAATAAGAGTTTCCTGAACTTAAGTATTTACAACCTAAATATTTTGTGGAGTCCGCTAAAGTCATAAAGATAAAGACGTCTCTCTCTCTCTCTCTCTCTCTCTAACATGTGAAAAATCATTCCAAAGTTATTTGGGATCATAAAAAAAATAAAAATAATAATAAATCAATAAATTAATCAGAACATCTTACTAACTCCAATAATCAATAACATTTCTGTTACAAGCCCCACTGTAATTGGTTGCTGTTGTTACCAATGTTCCGTTTTCCCACCGTTCCCGCCAGCAACAACAGCACCAGCAACATCAGCAGGCAACACCAGCAACATCGCCGCCTGCACGAGCAACATGTACCGCGAGCAGTGGTAAGAATGTTGCTGGTGGGCCGAAAGAGTTGGCCATGTGGGCATGGGTATGGGCCGCTTTTGTTAACGTTCTTAGAGTGTGTTGCACAGCCGTTAGACGAGGTTAACTGAATGAAAAATGGAGAAAGAAAGGAAGGCAGAGCCAAAGCGACAGCAACAGCAACATCAGCAGCCATAATATTTATGCGCCCGGAATCTCTAGATTGGGGATCACAATGGGGCTCTTGTTGCATCCGCGTGAGCGTGCTAACTGAGAGGCAATAATAACTCAGATTGTGTGGGCTTGGTGGAAGGGGGAGAGGAAACGATGGAGGTAATGACTCATGCAGCGGCCAAGCGGGTAAGCCAGTCTCAAGGTTAATCCACAAGTGCGGTTTTGCATGTGACTGGTGCTTTTATCTGCAAGTATCCGCAAGTATCTGCAGCTGGCTACTTTGAAATTGGCCTTCTAATGTCGGCTGGAGACTGAAGTAAAAGGAAAGCCAATGTCCCGACGCAGGCGCATCTATTGGATCCATCGAGTGACAGGTTAAACCGCAACAACACATTTAGCCATGGCCAGCGGCGTTTTGCAGTTATTTGGCTGTTGGCTGTTGGCTGCGAAACAGGTTCACATACTATACACACACACACACATACTTTGTCTTTTAGGCAGACAATTGATTTTTCCTAGCAATAAAGTTTTTCCCAACTTTTGGTTAGAGCCAGAAAACGACTCCATCGATGTGAATGTCGTGCCGTTGCCGGTTGTTGTTGCTGGTGTTGCTGGCTGATGTTGCTGTTGCGACTGTTGCGCTGGTTCGTTGCCATGACAAAAGAATGCGGCACTCGCCATCAAGTCTCCGGCCAAAGTCAAAATGTTATCTTAACTACGACCACGATTTGGCCAGAAAGCCAAGACCCAGTCTGGAGCTCCCATAGATGGAGACGGGAACCCGGCCACACGGAGAACAAGTAAACAATCGCTGTTTGTACTAAAAATAGCTGATTCTTTTAGCTTTCTATTGAATCTTAGACATTGACATATAGTATCAACCATCATCATTTGTGATTATTGAAATACTGATACTGATACATATGAATATAAAAGTTGTGGCTGATATAGAAAAGGTTTTGCATAACTTTAACTAGTTAATGCTTCATATAAATAAGTAATGTAAACTTGTCTGTATTGGAACTTCTAGCAATATAAATGATAAGCCTAAAAGAATACCTAATCAATAAATGTAATATTTTTTCCAGTGCAGTGAAATGGGAAGGTGGTGATGGGGGCAGGCATAGACAATTGGAAATGCCAAGTGCCGTTGCCGTTTGGTCGCGTCTTTGGCTTTGGCTTCGCCCAGAATGCACAAGGCCCACAAAGAGTTGCAGTTGTAGTTGCTGCAGTTGCTGCAGTTGCTGGCTGCAGCATTTTGGGCCATAAACATGCCCCAATGGATAGCCCCTTCTCCTTCTGGTAGCCGGCGCTAAAAAACACGGCAATTGGGACCGACAACGGAACCTGCAATGGGAACGTTGAGTGGATGGATGGAACCAATGCACCAATGGAGCAGCGTAACCTTTGGCAACTTCGGCAAACATAAGGGCGAACCTGTGAGTGCCAACCTGTCCTTTCCCACTGATCACCGATGTCTGTCTAATTTTGGGCTAATTTCAATTTCCATTTTGATTTCCATTTACCCTTCAAATACAAGTGGGCACTGCCTCGGGGGGATGGGGGGAAAAGGGCGTGCCATGCCAAAGCTGTGAGCTGGCCAAAGTAAATTGCATTTGATTAACCCCAGAGCGCCCTTTTGGCAAACAGAAACGAGTAAACAAAGAGGCAAACACGTGGGATTCGCTGGCTGTTTGTTTTGTTGGCTTAATCAATGGTTGAATATTTCTGAATGTGCATGGAACTGGTAAGTAACTTTAACACTCAGGTGGTGATTAAATAGCAGTAATATTATGGGTAGGACAAAGAAATTATTTTAAACTCTGTAGAAAGTTTCTATTTAAAAAATCTCTTCTGTTTGTCAGGAAAATTCAGATAGGCAAAATTTTAAACTAATTGTAAGATTTCTTTAAGCTTTGAGTTAATTTATGTATTTTTTTTTAACTTAGAGTTAAGTTATGTATTACCTCGAAGTTAGTCATCAATTCCTGCCTTTCTAGGGCTAACTTGAGTAATCACTTACCGGCCGGCGGAAATTTGTCGGGCAGCCAAAAAAAAGAGAGAGGAAACCTGCGCTAAAAAAGGGGAGAGGCTGCTGATTGATTTGCAGCTCCTCGAGTGAAATTGGGTTGCAGTGGGGAAAAGTGCCGGGAAAATGCACTTAATAATATTCCAACAGTCGCTGGCCGTCTGCCAACTGAAAAACTAATAAAACCAAATCAAAGGCAATTCAAAGCGTTACCGCCAGCGCATTTCTGACCCCATGCAGCCAATTCAATTAGCTTCGTATAGGTGGGGGGAATTGAAATTATTCCAAAATAGTAAAATGCTTTTATCAGATACAAGATACATTCAGGGAGGCAGGATTGGTTTCTGGGAGCGTAAAACCGCACTTTCAGGTCAATTTGTAGTTCAGAGGCCGAGTTACAAGAGGTCATCAATATATGAAATAAACTTTTGATCCATTTCTGGAAGTTCATCACTTGATGTTTGATTACTCCTTGGGTAATCGCTATAGATAAGATAAGATAAAAGATATAAGATAAAACTCACCTAATCCTCTCCCTTGGTCCTCCGCGCTGCCTCCTTCCGCGCAGCAAAGTATTGAGCTCCTTCATCACATCACTGCCCCTGCGCTCCAACTCAGATAGAAGTTCCGCCTCGGTCTCCGCCTGCATGGGATCCACATCCTGACCACCACCAATCTTGTGAAGATCCGAGCCACTGCGACTGCGACCCGTAGAACTGGCCATGTGATCGATGGAGTCCACACTGCTGTTCATGTCGAAGTCCATCATCAGGTCATCGGAGCAAATGGACTCGCATGGCGATAGAGTATCCAACGATTCGGCTCGATCCATAACTGCCTTGCGCACCGCAGCCGGCGTCCTCAAACTCAACTCGATGGCCTGCTGCAGAGCGGTACGAGCCTTGGACTGACTCTTCAAGGATCGCAGGGATCCAGTTTGGGTGTGGGTAAGGGTTTCCATCAAGGTGGGCGTATCGGTGGCCACCTCGTGGGCTTCGCTGTTGCACAGCAGAGCCGGCTGATCGGCGATCTCATCATCTATGAGATTTCCGCAATCCGAACCCAGAGAAAGGGAGTGGGATGCATGAGTGGGTGTGCCGGGTGAAATGGGACTTCGCCCACCTGGCGGATCCAGATCCAGTTCGAGAACCGGCGAAATATCATCCAAGTCGATGTCATCGATGTCCTTCTGCTGACGCTCCTCATTGAGCTTGTGCTTCTGCAACTTGCCACCCGCCTCCTCGGAATCCTCGGTGCTGCTGACCAAACTATCCGTGGGCGAAGTCTCGTCATCCAACAGGAGGCAACTGCTACTGGCCAAAGCCAGCTCGGCAAACTTGGATTCGTTGAGAGCATTGTTGAAGGAGCGGGGACGCGAGGTGCCTGCCTCCCGATTGTCCACCAGGTGGAGATTGAGCAGGGACTCCTGGCCCACTTTGGGCGGAGTTTCCGTCATTGAAGCTGGTGAGGATTGGAGTTTATACAAAAATAAAGCCAAGAACCAAACGAAACACTTACAGATTGTGCTAAACTGCATGTCAGTGTGGATCAGACTGATCTCATCCAGACCCAAGGACATGTCCTCCTCCTTGTCATTATCACGGGGATTTTCCGGAGCCTGGGTGTCACTA
This sequence comes from Drosophila santomea, assembly GCF_016746245.2. Taxonomy (NCBI): domain Eukaryota; kingdom Metazoa; phylum Arthropoda; class Insecta; order Diptera; family Drosophilidae; genus Drosophila; species Drosophila santomea. The sequence continues at coordinate 9,851,959 of NC_053018.2, forward strand.
CTGATGCTCATGCTCATGCTGCTGCAATCCTGGGCGGCCAGAGATTCACCCGCCTGGTGACGCCAATTGGAGGCCACTGAGGATTGGCTCTGATGTTTGGCACTCTTTTCGGAGGTGGACGAGTCCAAGTAGAGCTTCTCTTCATCCACGCTCTCGCTCTCATCGGAGCCGCTTGTCTTGGGTTTTTCCGAATCCGGATCCTGCTCAACCTGGCAACCCGGAGTCTCCGCCTGACGTCGCTCGTAAGTCTCCCGACTCAACACCGTATTGGATCGCACCAAGCCCAGTAATGGCAGAGGGATGCTCTGACTGCCATCAGTGGGTAACTTGGGTAGTGCCAGCGGTTCCACAAAGGAGTTGGACTCACTGGAAGGCGGATCATCGGCATCGCGCACCTCGAACGTGTGCCGTCCACTCATCACCATCTTCAGGTTCCTGGGCCTGCTTCGACTCCTCTTGGAACCCACCGAGCTGCCCGAACTGCTGTCCAACGCCATGTCCATGCTGGCTATCCCCGAGTCTGCGCTAATCTCCCTGCTGCCGGAGAATCCGCGTCGCGTTGAGTTATTCGTCAGCTGCTTCACGCTCTTCTGGTCAAGATGACGCGACTGCGGTTGGACATGCACCGAGGTCAGGGGATGTTGCCTGGAACTGGTGGATATGTCCTTGGCCCTGGCACCTGTCGAATGGGCGGGCACGGGTGACTGCACACTGCTGCTGGGCGTGGTTGGTGTGGTGGCTGTCAAGCTGATGGCCACCGGGTACTCCGGCCTGGGCAGGCTCACTGTCTGCAGGGTGAACTTGGCGTAGCTGGCTGGAGTGGGTCGCGGTGTGGGGCGAACTCTGGAAAAGTTTACAAGTGTGGTTTAATATAAGCTGGTATTTAATATTAATTTTATACGTAGTCTTTATAAATTATTTTCCATTCCAGTTGGAATCCTAATCGACTATGGTTACTCACATGACATTGGCATGCATGCTGGCCAGGTTGTTGTAGTTATATCTCGGCTGCATGGCTTTCGATCCCGTTCCCATACCCGATCCGGATCCGGAACCCGACGTTTCATCCGCGATCTCGCCGAAGAACTGACGCCGCTGGTACTCGATGGTGGTGTTCTGATTCAGGTTGAACGTCAGCGTTTTGGGCTGGGCTATTTTGGGCTCCCCATCGCCGGATCGTCCGGCATGTGCGCTCTTGGAGCGGCGTTTCACTGCGGGAAAATCGAAGGGAGTTTCGTTTGTTACTATATGATTATATGATTGGAGGAAAAGTGGGAAAATTTCTATTTATACCCGTGATTCGTAGAGTAAAAGTAACGGGTATCCAATAGTCGAGATACTCTACTATAGCGATCTCTCCAGTTTATCTTTTTAATTTTATTTTTGTTTGTCAATTTTTATATCAATAGAACATATTGCAGAACTTTCTCGTTTGCACTCCAACTAGCTGAGGTATCTGATAGTCGGGAAACTCGGCTATAGCATTTTCTCTTATTTTATTTTATTTTATTTTTGCAACCAGCAGATAGATACTCACAATTGCTCACCAACACCGGACCATTTTCCGCTCCACGTCCATTATTGTTATTATTGTTGTTGTTGTTGATGTTGTTCTGTGCATTGGCCATCGATTCCGATTCGGAATCCTCGCTGGGCGCAGTGAAGCCCGCAGAAGAGGGGCGTGGCACCGCCCCACGATAACCGAAACGCCCGCCGGCCGCACCTGTCGCCAAAGTGCCAGCTTTCTGGACAGCGGCGGCGCCTACTTTCTCAAAGTGAACGGGCACAGCTGCAGGAGAAGGGAAGGAGAGGAAAGGAGACGATTCCGATGAATTGTTGGCATGTCAACCCATTGTTAAATTGGCCAAATTGTCGCCAAATTAAAAAGCCATAATGCTTGGTCGCCCTCTTTTTTTTGCCATCTAACAGGGTCTTATTTCTACCAATTAAAGAAAGCAAAAGCTCTTTTATGAAATAGGGGTGGTGTTTTCAACCACCTGGTTAGTGAACTTTGCAATTATTATTGCCAAGAAAACTGCGCAAATCCACCCACCTGCATTTCCGTTGTCATCCTTTGTGTCGGCGGTGCGATTTGCGCTTTTGTCGCCGCCTTCCAGGAGTTTCTTGAACTTCTTGGGCGTCCCATTGAGCTTCTTGCGGAAACCAAAGGACATGGCGGTGCCTTTGGTGTGCACCGTCTGATTCTGTTCCATCGCCTCCGTGGGATTGCCATTACCATTTCCGTTGCCATTGTGGTGGCGGCGACCCGACTTGCTGCCCTGCTTCTTGCTCTCCGCCTGTCCCTGTAAAAATGGGTGGGAAAGTGGAGGGAAAGCGGTTAGGAAAAGCGATTAGGATGAAAGCGAAACACATTTGCAATTCGGGTCAGCACAGATGAGAGGCCCGAGGAAACAAAGGAGCCTCGAGGACTTCCCCAACAACAGACAGCACACAAAAGGATACACAGCTATTAGCTAACTACATGAGTCACTCGCTTCTACGAACAATAACTATCTGCGAGATACTTTTCATGGAATCATGATAACCATCAATATGGTAGCCTATATACGAGATGTGTTTTTGTATGGTTTGCTTCTAGGAATACGAGAATTTGCGTAGGATGTTACAGTGTACTACTTTATAAAGTAGTATTTATGATAAGCTCGGTTGCATATGCAATCATTTTTTATGCCATTAAAGTAGGACCTACATAAGTATTATTTTTTGATTGTCATGAAATATGTACAACCATCTTAGAACACATTTAATTGAACAATTGTAGAAGCACAACTTTGAACAACGTAGTTATACGAAAACATGAACGAACTTTAAGGAGATACTTTATACGAGACAATGATCTGTGAGATATTTTTGCGTTGTAAGTGCCGTTCTAAAAGCCATATCTATGCGCAATTTTTTTTTAAAGCAAACGAATATTCCAAGAAGGAATCTATTATTGCGGTACCATAATGACTGCCTCGACTTCCGCGTCGTTGGCTGCGTCCTCCTCGACTGATGATTTGTGAAGGTCCTGCTCTAGGAGCGCTTCCTTATCATCGATGCTCGGCTCTTTGTAGTCACAATGCGGCTCCTGCTGCTGATCCGAATTTTCCGCACTCGGCTCGGCGACCCCCTCGTTCAGCTGCTGTGATGTGAGTTTTCCTAGTGATACGACGACGACGGGATTGTCGCATTCATCCATTTTGCGGTTTGTCGGCGAAGGAACTCGCTTCTCCGGCGAGCCTCCGTCCGTTTGCTGCGCCCCCGGGGAGTCGTCTTGATCCTGGTACAGAGAAGGTCCACTCTAGGATGCACCAGTTCGGCAATGCTCATGACACACGGCCGCCACACGGCGCACAAATTACGCCATTTATAATTGCACTTGGCTCAACTACACACAAATACACAAATACACAGATACACAGCGAGTGCCTGCCAGTGGTACACCCACACGGGGGTCCTTGAAAATCCTCACGGATTGCTGGAAAAATCTTTCGCAGATTGCTCGCACTTTTCAACGCCTCACGTTATGCAAACGTTTTTCGCACTTATATGCCACCTTTCTATTTGCAATTGTCTTTCCGATTTTGTTGTTAGTTTTGGTGTTATTTTTAATAGTTTTGCTTGAGTTTTTTTCAGCTGCGGCAGAGTGGCGTCGATTTTTCACTTGCGAAAGCACGGCAAACGGAAAATTGAATGGCGAGCTGAAAATTCTCACGGAGCACTTGGGTTTCCCTGTGTTCTTGTGGTGGGTCTGGTCGTTATGCTCTCTTCAGCTTGACCACTGGGGGAGAGTGTGGAAAATAGACAGAGAGTTTCCCAGTGTTTGCTCATGCGCAGAACGAGGAAAAACAAGTGGCTGTTGTGGAGTTAATGGTCGAAAATCGGGGGTGGCTTACTGTGGCGCCACCTAGCGGCGGACATGGTGCTTAGTTGGGAATTGAACCATTTTTTACTTGCTAATGTAGATAATGTAATGTATAAGTTAGTTATTAAACTAGGTGAGGAATTATGAAATCCGTTTGAGGTTTGTTAGAAAAATGTATGATTTCTTCAAGCTCGAAATATGAATTCTTTAAGTTTTTGAAGCTGCAGTTGTAGAGTTAGTATGTAACTTATGAATGCATTAGAATTGGAAATGCCTAATACTTTTTATTACTTTTGTTACACAGATAGGATAATGCATCGATACAGCAAATGTAAACCTTTTTAAAATATGTTCCTGTATTTAATCAAATACTATAAATTCTTAACTAATCTTTTTGTTTCATGTACATATGTAAGTGGGTGGTAGGCTTGGTTTTCCTTACTTGTATATGTACATTTAGCGAATCATGTAAAATGCAGGTGTAATCAGCCCCCTGAGACATTAGCCAAGTAGAATAAAATTTGGTTAAGGTCAACTGCTGATGGGAACGAAGGGATAAAGTGCTTCGCTTAAGTATGAAAGATGATATGTGGCGAGGGGCCCATTTCTGACAGCCACATCCTCCCCTCTCACCTACTCGCTTGTTTATGCAAAATTACCTTGTAATAAGCCTTGGGAGAAAAGGAATATGAATATGTAAGACTAAAATGCGAAGGGAAGCGCGGTGGTAAGTGTTTCGAGCAAGTGAATCAAGGCCTTGGGTGGTTAGGCTAAATTTGCTCATTACATTCAGTTTTATGTAATGTACTGAACTCCATATAATTGAGTTTGTTACATGTCCCGAAGTGACAGCATGTTTAGACAGAAAATAGGTGGATAAAGTTAGAAACTAAGCAGAAACTATAGTTCTTCTACATTTCTGAATATTTTCTGTACACTACTATTTACTATATAAAGGAGTTCTGATTTGGTTATGTATATTAATTTATATATAACATCCCACCAGTTCCCATTTACTTTCTTCTAGAAACAATGACTATCGAGACTCACAATTGTCTGGCAGAAGAATAGATTGTTGACCCACAATCGGTGGCATCACACATTTTCGCCGCACTCAACTTTGCCGCCCAGAAAACGCAACTTATTGATAGTCCATCGCCCGAAGGCTCAAGTGAGTTGTAAACATTTATCAATATTACTCACCACCGCCGCCAGCCAGCCGTTGTTCTCCACGGGTAATTGAGGTTCTGGCCTGATTCTGGCCTGATTCAGGATGTGGTTGCTCGTGTAGCTGGATGTGGAGGATGCATGCTCCTCGATGACCTGCAGCAGTTCGTGCAGCAGGAATTCCTGGCAAGTGGAGTACTCCGGTTCGCTGGCTGATGTCACCGGTTCCGCTGGGGCAATGGCGGCATCATTGTAAAGGGACTCGATGTGCAACACGGCCTGCTCCAGCTCCTGCTCCTTCGCCAGTTGCTGCTCCGGCTGCCTTCGCCGGCTTATAGTGTAATAAAAGGGTTCCTCCTCCACCTCCACCTCCTCCAACTGGGAGGATGGCCCGGCTGCAATGTATTCATTACTCCCTGTCAGCCGTTGCCAGATTTTGTGTGCCTGGGCCAAGTCTTCGTGGGACACTGCGATTGTCAATACAGATTGATGATGCTGCTCTGCGTCTGGGGATTCAAGTTCGTGGAGCGGAGCCGACTGCCGGGAAACACACTTGCCCATGGCATCTTCTGTGGTCTGGTGCTTTTTTTGCTGCGCGAAAGTCCTCCTTCTCCTTCAACTGCAAAGAAAAAGTAAGAACAAAATATTACCAAAATGCGTCTGCGATTTGGGGCTTCTCAATTCGTAATAACTTCTGTCATTTCCTTATCAAACTGACATTTGAATAATGTAAGACAATAGGTCTTCTTTAAATGGGTCAAGGATTTGAGTGAAATGGCAATCAAATCAATAGAAACCCTTTGTGTTTTTGAACGATCCGATTTGAAGGTTTTAAGTAAAATATCAAAAATATTTACATTTCTGAATGAAGGTACAATTATTATTTCTTTCAAGGCTTAAACACATTTACATTTTTGAATAAAGGTGCAAATGTTATTTTTGACCTAAGCGTAAAGTTATTATAGATACCTTTTCTTTCTGACTAAAATTTGAAAAATCCCTTTTCCTTCTGACTACAATTTGTATTTTAAAATGACACTAGCGTCATTAAAATTAATACAAATTACTTAATTAATAGCTTGGAATATATGTATGTATTTGGCTTATTTTCCTAGTTAAAACAGCGTGAAACTAAAATAAAAGACGGCTATTTTTCCACGTAGCAATGAGTTCATGAGAAGATTCAAATGAGTGGGTGGGTCATAAGATCCACCCCGCAAGGCATATTGATATGCTGTGAGCTTGTCTGACTTGCGGTTGGCGTGCTGGTAATGATACACCTGTACCGCCAAACCACCAAACACCCCTCTCTCTCCCCCTCCAAAACCCAATAACAAACCGGAGCGCCGAACACCAAGCCCCTTGGGCCAGTCCATTGCCATTGCATTATGCCGCGCTGCACGTTTTTTATTAAATTTTATTAGAGTGCCGCCGCACATGCACGGAACACGGAATACTGAACACGGACGAGCAGGAACGGACCGACCCCAGGATGCGGATACGGACCCAAACTTCTTTCATGCCACCGAATGCACTGTGCGAATTGGGGGGAGTAAAACACAGAGGAAAGGCATACATACATACATACATACGTATTCACGCAAATGGAGGCAGCCTTTGGGAAAACTGAAGACCTGAAGACCTGGCCGGCAAGCAGCATTCTCATCCAAACCCTCTCTTCCCTGGTTAACATCACTGCGAATCCTCTGCCTCATGTTTATCCTGCTCCTCATCCTGGAGCCAGTGCTCCCTCCGTTGCTTTATGGCGTATTTGCCGCATAACAAAATTTACACCCACCGGGAGCCGTCGACGCGTCGGTGCACTCAATGGGGCTGCCCTTTGTGCCGCTTGGTCCCTCGCACCGGATCCAGCCATATCCACTAGGTCGCCAGCTTCGCCACTACTCGATACTCGATAACACCATTTCTTCCATAATGAATTTAAGCGGGAAATGCATTTTGGCCAATGCCATTTGAGTGACAGGGCTTATTCGGTAGGTAAATATATATGTATATTTCACGTGCCAATGGACTTCAGTTTTATGGATTGCTCGTAAAGGCAGTTCTTTCAAAAATAAAATCCATGAACCAAACAATCATCGTCGTCACGTGTTCCTGGATAAACATAAAGTGCCATGCTTTTCTGGACGTTGAATGCGTAATTGGTTTAGTCAAGCAATGGACAACTTTAGTTTTTACTTAAGCAGCATTTTAAGCCCCTATAATACTAAGAACTTTGCTATTGCTGCTTTAGCTTTACTAAACTTGAAGTTTGCTAACTAACGTAAAGTACAACTATTAACTCTCCTTTTAGAAGGGCATTCCAACTGCTGTGTTCTACATCATTTTTACTCGATCCAGCTGTGCTTATGCCTGCTTATGTCGTTTGGCTTACTTACATTTGCCACGGCTTTGTGCTGCATAAATTTTCAGTGCCACGCCCCCCCAGCACACACAGCACCCATCAGCCGCCCACTGAAGGCAACGTGGCTCTTTTGTGCTAACTGCCAACTTTTATTTGCTGCCTTTTCACATAATGAGGCAATTTTGCAGTTTGTTTTGCGCGAGTTTTCACTTGTTACTCTTCCATTTAATAAGCCAACGGCAAAGGCAAAGGCAAAGTAGCAAAGGTAGCGCCAAAGGAAAAGCAAAAGGAAAATCAGGTGCTGTACGCGTTGTAACTGTTTCGGTTTCGGTTTTGGTTTTGGTTTTGGACCTAATGCAACATTTTGTATGCGCGAGGGATAAATCCCGGCAAGATCCCCGATATTGGACGCATATGCAAATGGCTGCAGCGCAGGTAATTATGCGCATAAATAACTCCGATTGTTGGCCAAATACACTGCAGTGTGAGACCTCAAGTAATGCCCAAGATTGGACAAGTGCGCCTAGTGGGGCGGTGTTCGTTGTCCTTTCCCATCTGGGGTCGCAAGGATATCCTGCGGATGTGCCATCGGTTTCCCTCCTCCTCCTTCTCCTACGCCTCCCGCAGCAGCTCATGCATAAGCATAACCATTGCCCACTTCCAATCGATGTGGCATGCAACAGCTGCTCGCTTACAACACTTCGGTTCGCAATGGTCCATGCATTTTAATTGTGCAGCCCGGCAACGAAAAAATGTCGAGTGGAATGGGCGCACCACAAGGACGCGGATAACCAACTCCTTGGTGGGGATTAAGCTATGGCTTTACTTTAAAAATGCATTTTTTAGTTGCTTTCAAAACTATCCACTAGAGAAAGGGGGTACCTTAAAAATGTATAACATTTAATGCAATAGGAAGTATTAAAAACAGAAATATTCAACTAGCAGAGCATACATATATATTTAAATGTTCATCTCCCATTTAATTATTATTATTATTCCGCAGCTTCTGCTTAACATTTTACGCCAAAGGACACTGAAAGAATTAAACTATTAACATTCGCCGAATGTCCTTTGTTTGCGGCTCCTTTAAGCCCAATTTGTGCGAGTGTGCAAGGACTTTTACTGGTATGCCACCACATGCGTTGGTAATATGGAGAAAAGGGAGAAGGAAAGGCGAGTGGAGCTTCTATCCAGTTAGTTGGGATGACGGGGCCAAAGTTTTGTGCCATGATTAAAACGAAACCTCGCCAAAGTTGCCACCGCTGACAATTTTAATGCAAACAAAAACTTGCTTCTCTCTTTTCTTGTGGAACGCTGACAGCGGCAAACAAGAAGGAGAAGAAGAAGGCCAACTTATTTTTGCATGCAACGCTTTTTGTGTGCCAGCCATTTCGAACCGCCAAGCCACGCCCCTCCTGTCGTACCGCCCCCTTTTCCACGCCATTAATGCAAATTGACGCGGATACAAGTCGCTACAGGTGCCAGATCCGTTCAGGTAGTTCGTCCTTTCGTCCTGTTGGCCTGTCGCTCTGTTGGCCTCCTGGTCTGCGGAAAACTTCTGGCAATTCACGCGGACATTTGCGGCTTTTCTGCCGCCGAAAGCAATTGCATTTTGGTAATTGAACAAGTCAACGCTTAATTACAACGCACTACAGTAAAACACCATAACTGTCTGCGGCATTGAAGGCAACATCCAGCCAGAACATTTTCATCCAAACAGCGAAAGGCGAAATAATTTCCATTTGAAATGCGCAAAAATGAGCAATTTTCATTTAACCCTTTTTTTTGTTTTTTGAGAGCATACGACCACCCACAGTTGTTTTCACCAGTTTTTGTGTGGAAACGTTTTAATTGACGGCTCATTTTGTCTTCTGGCAGTCATTTCATTGGAAAACAGGAGCGTAGTTCAGACCAAAATGTATGCCGAAAAATGGGTTTAAAAATATGGCTTAAAGTGTGTTCGCAGAAAAAACTCTTTTTAAAAGTCTGAAAAAGTATGTTTTATATCCTGATAAAGTAGATCTAAATATACTAGCACTTCCTGGAAAACTGGAAAGCAATTTATATGTTCAAAATGGTTTCTGCGCGTCTCTGCTCATCAAAAACTTTTGGTTTGTATTTTATACAAGAACCGAAAACAAGTATTCCCTACCACGCTCGCGAACAATTCAGCAATTTATCGACCGAATCACTGACAAAAAAAAAACAGAAAAAAACACGCAGTGAAAATGACTTAAAGCAATATCAGGGGACAGTGGATTGTTAAAAACTGATCTATACGCTTGGTTATTGAGCAACTTTGGCTGCGGCTGTCGATGGCTCAAAGCCTTCAGCGGAAAAATGTATGGCCGAAAGCAAAGCAAACATGGCGAACGAGCAGCGGTGGGCCAAACAGATAGCGCCAGTAGACACTTGATAGGTTTTTTTGCGGAAAACCCCCCCAATCCGCCGCTTTTGACCCGCTACCCATACACTATTGGCCATAAATCAATTTTTCAAAAATGACACTGGGAAATGGAAAAAGTAAGCTCAAAGCTGGGCGAATATTGAAAGCGTCCGCTTGCCTCGATATAAACCGATACTCGCCCATGAATTGTGAAACGTAGCAAATATATGCATGCCTGCATACATATCTATACATGTAACACACAAAAATATATATACTCATATATATATGTATATGGTTATGTATTAATAAAAAATGTATGTTTGGTCGTAGCATTTTTTTGGCATCCTTAGAGCACGGGTATTTTTTATGCTATCGCCTGTCGGTATCGTTTCGTTATTTTCATTTTTTTTTTTTTGGCTTTGCAAATCTTTGCAGCTGGCGTTGAAAGTTTGTCATCATAAATTTTAATATTATTTTCGCAGCAAGCGATGCAACAGGAGTTGCAGCCAAGGAAGCGATGCAAAACTTGCCAAGGAAGCGGATTCCATAGTTCGGCAAGTGGGGAAATAAGCACATTAATGGGAAAGGGGGGAAAAAGGCCCTCCTTTTGGAAATTTCCAAAAAAAAAAACCCAGTGCGGCACACGCGGCGTATGCGCAATGCAGCAGGAGCGTCTGATTCGAAAAATTGGAGAACTGGGCGCTAGGCAACATCTGGATGTGGGCGTTTTTGGCCCCCAAACGGAAGCCCATATTCCCCAGCTTGTGTGAACCGAATACCGAATGCTGATGAGTGCCATATAGTGAATGCATATGAATGAATTACAGCTCAACATCAGCATCTCCCCACCCGCTTCAGATCCGCACTTTTTAGCCTGGTTTTGGCCTTTGAAAAGCGGCTGAATGAAGCTGGCTGGCTGACTGGCTGACTGGGTGGCTGACTGGCTTTGGCGGCATGAATTGCATGCAAAAGATTGTTTTGCATAGATGAGTGAAATCACCGGGCACATTTATTGAACCATTGCGCCTGTGCCTGTGGCTGTGCTCCACCTGGTGACATCGGAGCGAAACTGACATTGATTGGTCCTGAATCCTGAGCCTCAAAGGACTAATGACAAAGAATCAAGGGGGCGATCAATTATTCTAGTATTCTCAATGGGCTCGAATTCGTTGGATTGATGCAATCAGTTTTTTCCTCAAAGGGTTGCTATGAAAAAATAGATTGAAATGCCAATGTATTTTAACAATAAACTTTTCTCTATTCCCGATGGATTCTAATAATTTTTAAGACAGAAACAATTTCATATTCAATATTTTAACTTAATTTGAAATTTTTGATTTCAAGAACAATACGCATTAGGTTTGGAAAAGTGGAATATGTTATGTTATGTTTCACATCGAAATGTTTATTATTTCCCTTTATTTAATTGCATGTGTAAATTTATCATAATTAAGCATAAAATGCTAACTAGTATAAATGGAATGCTGAAGTCTAATCAGTCACCGATCATTAAATATTTGTGCAGAATGTTTCTTAAGCGTAAATCGCTAAATTGCCGGCAGGCCTTTCGTTTCAATTAATTAAATTCCCTGCACATTCGAAAATTGCCTGCCAGTATGCTAATTATTAGCTTGGCTCCTCCCATACTATATGCATATGGTTTTATGCCTTTGGATTTCGGCCTGATTACCGGACATTGGCTACCGACTGCTATCGACTTTATTTGATATTCACCGAAAATTATCCGAGCAAGTTTGAAGCTGCAGTGATTTGTGAGTAGTGAGTAGCCTGCAGGCGGGCAAAGACTTTCGAAATCCAGCGATACGTGAACTGAATGTGAGAGGCCAAAGGTTTAAGCCTTTAAGTGATGCGGCAAGGTCGTGGCAGTGGGTGTATAGTTTTGGGTGGGATTATGAAGTGTGTTTTTGGGAGGAGATGGGTTGGATGGATGAGTTCTCCTTGGGCTTATTTGCATGCAGTGATTAAGTGACCGGGTCATAAATGCAGTCTGGCAGTATGGCAGTCTGGCAGAAGGGCATTTTGGCCATTTCAAGCACTTCGTGCACTTCGGCCCATTTCCAAGGCAACCATAATGCCTGCCACTTAATTATTACTTAGTCTTTATTAACATGGCTTATGGCTACGGCCGGCCTCTCGCTCCCGATTAAAGCCATCAGCAGAGCGTGCAGTTTGGATTTCATTTCGTTGGTTTTGGCTTAAAATAATCTTTAATGCGAGGCCCGGTATTTGCAAATTGTTGCCGTCGTCTTCGCCTGCGTTTGTTTGTCAATTTGCGTACTTAAAAACATTCTTTTATATAAACACAGGCCGGCGAAGACGACGCACACAGCACAACACAACACAACAACTCATCGTCAGTGTAACGAGCCATATGTGTTGTGCACACAATAATTACGCAATTGGCAGGAATCCCCACCCCTCACTCCTGAAAACCCTCTCCATTTTGGGCCTGGTTGAGTTCGTCTTTCGCCCGAGAGACGAGTGTGTCATCAAATTAGTTTTAATTATACATTATATTCGTTTTGCACACATTTCGGCATTAGCAGGAAGCACGCGTAGTGGGTGTGCGATGGGTGTACGGTGCGTATGCTTGATATTTGCCATGGCAATCGATTTGTATGCCCGGCAGCACTCCGCCGGTTGTTCTTGTTTAAACAATTATGCCACGCTCATTGACTTTAGGCCCAGGCCCACGGGCCAGGCCAACAAGAAGCATGGATGTGGATTGGATTTCTGGTGCTCCAAGCCTGAACCAGATATCTAATATGCATGGCATTCGGAGGGAAACGAAAGTAAGCGCGTCAAGTGAATGGTAACTGCACAGCTCAAAAAAAATGCTTACTAATGGGTCATCGGTGAGGAATTTCAATTGGAATCTCTTATCTCTGCGTTGACCCACTTCGCTTATAATTAGAATTTACCTCACAAATGGCAATTATACATAACATGTTCATAGCAATGCTCTTAGTGAAATACTGAATAAGTTGTATGAGTACCTTTTCGCGCAGTGTACTATTGTAACGATGTCAGTTGGGGTGTCAGTTTCAGCCACAGATTTGTCTCGGCATGCATAATAACCATTTTTCACCCGCAGACCCACCTTTGCCTTATCTTATCGCTGTGCACATACTAGTATGTACATATGTATGTATTTTTGAGGCCCGTAATTAAATTGAAATTTCTGAGAACACTTTGTAGTTTTCGGCGCACTTGATTTGAGAGTTTAGCACGACGAGTTTAAGTCAAGTTCCACCTGTTGCTTTTCTTTGTTACTTCACAGCGCGACCTTGAAATTTGCGATTAGTTTTTCCCTTTTTTTTTTTGCTTTTTGCTCATAACACTACACTGCCAGTCATGAGAGTCGCGTCATATTTGCTGTTATTATTAATAGCCAAAAGCGTCGAAGGCGTCGAAAGCGACTGACTGCGGACTACGCACAAGACTCGAGACCCGAGTGGCCAAGAATCTAAATCTACAAAGCTGCGATCGCGGCGCTAGAAAAGCTCGCTCTTCTACCAAACAGCTGGGCTTTCAGCTCCGCAAATTGCTGGCAGTGAGAGAAGCAAAGTGAATGAATTGTGATTCACAGACCATTGTTTATGCGTCTCAATTGCGTGGAGTAATTTACAGTGCCAGCAAATGAAGTTCTTTTATTTGTTATCAAATCTGAGCCATAAAGCCACATAGTAAGCATCGAAATATGTTTCAATTGAACTGCCTTCAAAGCAAAATCCCTCGCTCTCTTTAAGTGCAAAATTCAAGACGTTGGACAATGCAACTCCAGCGCCATTTCATATGCACAATCAAATACAATCAAATTCAATCAAATCCACCCTTTGACACCGCACTCCATACACCCTTTCCCTTTGTGTACAAATATCCGAGTGTAGGGCTATTAAAAATCACTTTCTTATCAATGCAGGAAAAGGCAAACCGAATGAAGCCCCCTTGCAGGCAAAAGGTGCAAAGGAAACCGAACAATGACGGAAACCATTGCCAACCAGCAACTCAGGCAGCTCAGCACCACCACCACCCATAACAACCAGTGCACCACCCACTGAGCAGAAGAGGATCCGAAGAGGAACCACCCAACCACCCACCGAATGGCTTGGCTGAGCGTCAAGTGTCATAAAAAAATAGGAACAACACTTGCAAGCCAAAAACTAAAGTGCACGAGTTGCCGGCCATGTGGTTCTTCACACACCACCTCTTCAGTCAACTTTCTACGCCCAACCACCACCCACCACCGCATCACCCACCCCACCATTTACTGCCTTCCCCCCCCCCCCCCCCCCCCCTCCCATTCAACGTTCACCACACTCTCCTATTACTACTAGATCCATTTTCGCTCATCTTTCAAAGGCGCCGTGTTGCGTTTGTGTTTGTGGTGCCTGCAGGCAGAGAAAATATCATAATCTCAGGTTATTTATAACGTTTTAGCAAAGTATACTTCATAAATATTATATCTTGTAGGTAATTTTATTAATGTACATCCATGTAATCGAAATCTATGTGAGCAAACATACACATTGCTTAAAATGTACCAACATGTAAGTATCAACATGCTTAGCTGCAATTTACGCCATCGATTGGAGTTCAGTGATTTTCTCGCAGTGCACGACAGCGGGCATATGGGTAACTGCAAAGAAATACAAAAGAAAACATTTACAAAACTTCCATTTCCGCTTTATGTGGGCAGTGTACGCAGGTGGAGAGGGGGCAGAGAACGAGCGGGCAGTCGTCGAGCGGGGAAATTGAAAAAAGATAGTTTCACATAAACCCTTGGGCATTTTCCAGCTCCACCTGCCCCCCTCCCACGCTCCACACTCCGCATAACTCAAATACAAACAGAAATGGCCGGGCTTGCAGGTGAACATTCTGCTAGTTCGCTTTTGGGCGACGGAAGTGAGCATTGTTGAAGTTTTGCTGGGTAAATCAAATGATACAATGAAGATGCAGTCCAACGTCCAGTAATGCAACAACAACAACAGAAACAGCAGCTGATAGCAACAGTTTTGGGACAACTCGAGGGAAATGGAGCTTTTCACCACGGCAGCGACGCCTGCGCTGAAAATGCGCTCAATGCTTGAGTGAGTTTTCCAATGTTTACCTATTTCCGCTTGCAAGGCTGAAATGCTTGTTATCGTTCGGCGTTGCCTACTTTTAGGCGCCCACTTGGGTGCACAATTATCGTAGTCTGCTTTTAGGCTGCGCTTAACCCTTAGCTGTGCCAGCTGGACATATCGCGTGCCATGCGTATGAGTAATTCTTCGCTTATCAACTAATGGACTTTTAATCGTGCGAATTGCGTGAAAGGGTGAAGTGCGGCCAATCTTGACATTTTATTTATAAGTCTTAGTTAACAAAGCCCTGCGGCTTGGTCATAAATTTTCCTAAAGCCAAACGATCGAAGTAGCCGTCTAATAGACCAAAATTAATTTGTTGAAATGACCAAAATTTCGCACCACATTTCGGATCAATTAGCGAGTGCTTGTGAATTGTGACAATCAATATAAAATTAATATTTTCACAGCTAATTGAACTCTGACGTAGGCAGCTATCGGAAAAGCCCCATTGGAAAGTCCGAAATTCCTCTTCCTCTCGCTGGAAAGCTTTGTGTTTGGGCCTTATCATTTGTTACCTCGCCCCCAAAGTTAACACCCATATGCTGGCGGATTTTAATCATTATTTGGCTCAATTGTACGTCATAAATATTCAAGTATAAGCCCGCAATCAAAATGATTCGACGTGTAGACGTTGGTAAAAAATTATGGCCCGCCGATCGGCACTCAACAAGTGTCACACAGTTCCTAACAAAATCCAGAAACCAAAAAATAAAAACCAAAAATTAGAAACAAAAAACTAAAAACCAAATACCCAAACCGATCGATTTTGATTGTCGCCTCTCATTTCAAATGCAAATCAGTCAATTAGAGCGTCGCAGTCGGCTAATTTGCATTGCGTGAATTGCTGAGCTAATATTGGCACTTTCAGGCAGTGCTATTTATTTTTAGATAACAAATTAAACGCAGTGATATTAATAGATAACGCAACCAATCCCAATCGTCGGGGGTTCAAAACGTGTCCCTGCGAAGGGTTAAGTAGTGCAGCCTGAGGACAAACAATTCATTAACACTTTTTGCACACTTGAAATTTACATTTGAAACTGGAACGGAAACAATGAACCACAATTATAACATTTCTAATTAATTAATGTAATAAAAAATAGATGCTAACATATATTTCTACGTTGATTATCCCTGTTAACCTTAGATTACTAAATATTAATCACAAAAAAGTATTAATTATGCATTTATCAGATTAAATTTTATATTTCATGCTACATTGCAAATGCTTCCACATTTGTTTATTTATATATATAAATTCATATGTTTTGCTTCTCTTCACAATCGATTTAAGAGAGGCAAATCGAAAACGCTCTTCTCTTCGCCGCCAAATTCGCCGTCGATCGCTCCGGTTAAAAACGTGCTGCGGCAGGAACTGTAAATCATTACGTTCGGAAACGTGCTGCTGCTCGCACGGAAACACAGAAACTGCGGATAAAAGGCGGATAATATTTTTAGAGCTCGCCAAGTTCAAGTTTGCGACGAAACACAGAAAGTCGTAAAACGTACGCGAAATACATATAAGAAAATACTGAGTAAAAAGTATAGAAAACTATACAAAGGTTCCACCACCGTGCGCGCACGCAACAATAGCAACAACAACTACGACAAAGAAGGGCCGTTGTTATTGTTGCCCTTTCCTGCCAATTTTTTGCGTGTTTCGTCATTGCCCTCTGCTTTATCGTCTGTTGTTTTTATCGACGCGTTCGCTCCCGGTATTCTTTCTTCCTCTCCAGCCAGCGTGTGTGTGTTTGTGTGTGTGTTTCGCCCCCAAAATATATCGCGCTCTCGCTCTATCTCGATTGGTTTGTTGTCAGCGCCGCATAAAATTGAAACAAAAAAAATCTTAAAAATTAAAAAGAAAACGTAAAAACATAAAACCAGGAAGTTGACTCCGCAAGATCAAGGCTAAAGAAAAGCCCTTTATGCTAATTAACGAGCTGTGTCGGAGGCACAGTGGAAAATTTTCGAATTTCGCCAAGCGGCGACGTCATCAGTGGTCGCATTTGTTGTTGTTGTTGGCGCCCGTGGCCGAGTAAAAGGTAAAAAAAATAAGTAGTAAAAAGTAAAAGAATACTTAAAGTACGTGTCAATTATAAAATTCACTTTGGTCTGACGTTATCGTTGTTTTTGCTCTTCTGTCTGCGGCTATTTTCGTGCGAAAGATCTTTGAATTGTGGATATTTTGACTTTCTGTCGCATTTCCCACACACCGAAAAAAAATTTAATCTACTAAAGGTTATTACTTTAAATTTGCCAGTACTAAAAAAATATATGGTTAAAATCGGAAATTATGCCAACTTTTCTAGTTCTATTTTTCTACTAAAAAAAAAAAACTTTTATAAAAATTTAATTTAATTTTGGTACTTTAAAACGTCGCTACAAAAACAAGAAATCCATCTAGTATTTAACTCTGATATTTTTAAAATAAATTACTCAACCAGAGAACTCATGTTATGTGATATCTAGGATTTTATATAATTCTCAAAACCGAATCCAAATTTTCAATGTGTAGGAATAAACATTTACTGGGCTTTTTCGCAGTTGGAAAAGTGTCAAAGAAAATGCGAAATTTACTCGGCGTCGAAAACAATTACTGAATTACGGCAACTAAATATTGTTTAAATACCATTTGCACGCCGGCTGTTTGTTTGGCCAAGAACTTTTTGGCCAGGTTTCTCAAATTCTCAATTGCTGACGGACAAATTATTAAGCAGCCAGAGGAAATAAATCAAGTCAAGTCCCGAGAGCAACTGCAGCATGTGACTGCGAAACTTTGGAAACTGGTTCTATTTTGGATCTCTATCTCTAACCAGGGGCGGTGTAGTACTCTTTTCTTTGTGTTCTTGATTTTTGCCTTCTTTTTTTTTCTTTTTTTGTTTCGGTTGGTTTTGTTCGACAAGCTAACACTGTTTCAGTTGTACCGGGCACGTAGTGCTACATTCTCGTTTCCCCTTTTACCCCACCCCCCTTTCTTTTCGCTCCCCCCTTTCTCCACCTCCAATACCGACTGTTTGTCTTCCATTCCCCGCGGCGCTTTATGCTAAGTTTGTCTGCTTTTTATGCAAATTTCCCCAAACAAGAGCAACAACAGGGGCGGAAAGCACAGAAAACTCCACTTTTTGGGGGGAATTCCTGCTATCAGCACTGAGAGTGCTCCAAGTCCCCCGTTGGAAGCCTTTTGGAGCCCCCCTCTCGGCACTCCGCCCATCCATTTTGCACAGCACGTGAATCGCTGTTGCACTTTCTCGAATGCACTGCGAAAAACGGGGATAGCATTAGGCTATAAATGTTTGCAACTATTCTATATATTCTATTCTATATAGGGGAAGTAAAGTACCTAAGGCAGCAGACGATTTTTTTACACTTTAAGATATTATTATTTTAAGACCAATTAACAGTCGCATTTGATTGCTAAATCACATTAGTTGTTCTTAGTTATAAGAAATATTTCCATATTCTCAGTTCTCATAAGTCTATCTTACTTTTAGTGAAAACGTCTTGTATAATAATATTACAATTCCTTTTCTTAGAACTTTCTAAATTCCCTAACGGATTTCTAGATTCTTTTGCAGAAATATAGGCAATCATCTATTGTGTTATATTTAAAGTTTGCCCGTCTAAATTTGTTTTGATATTCCAAGTTATCGCTGAATATCGTACTGATAAGGACTTTTAACAGTGCCGCAGAATACCCAATGAGTGGCCAGCTTCGATGCTGTTTCTATTTTGTCGCTGTGTTGAGAGATATTTGTGCTTGGCACCCTCCCGCTCTAAACGCCCCCCCTCTCCCCCCTGCCCTTACTCCGAGCATGGGGTTTAAGCTGGTGAGTAATGGCTCAATAATTTGGCTTTCCCCCCCGGTCCACCCCCCTTTGCCAGTCCTATGCTGCAGTCGCGACCCGCACACGATAAACACACAATGTTAACTAGAATTTGTTTATCTCAACTTGGATGGTTATTTTCTCTATTTTTTGTGTGTGTTTTTTTTTTTGCTGTTTTTGCATTTTCTAGTGTTTGGTGTTTCTGTCTGATATTTAACCAAAATGTATCATGACGCTTAAAGTTGGGTTTTATTGTTATTGCCCCTTCTGTAGTTGCTATAATTGTTGCTTTGCACTTTTGTTTACACAACTTGTGGCGAATCTGCTGTTGTAATTTTTGAGTGTTTCGAGAGTTGTATTTATTGTTTCTGCGAACGATACACAGAATGTTTACAGGGGCCAGCAAACTGAAGTATTTAATATCAGAAGCTGATATTGAGAAAGTACCCGGTAAAAACAGGGGCGTACACAAAAAGGGGATGGTGATATTTAGTAAACAATTTTAGTTAGAAGTTCATATATTTAAGTATCACTTTTGTATAATAACAAGCAGATGCAAAACAAAACTAAAAATTCAAAATTAATATTAATGTTCAGAAGTAATCTTGTATATTTTGTTTGTTTTGTTTAGTAATGTTAATTACAACCTACTTAAACTTAAAGTTACACGCTAGCCAATTGTTGCGCAACATTCAGTTGGAGCTCCGAATTTTTACGCAACCTGCAGTTGGAGCTGCAAAGTACTTGTTATCGTACGAAAACTCCCTCAAGATAAGGCATCTCATTTCGTCACGCTGAAAAATGCACATGAATCATTAAAGCAAACTCGCCGACAGTTGGTCAATCAGTCATAAGCGCAGCGTTTCGTTCCGGATATGATAAAGATACTAGATCGCCTTTTGCTACGCCCATGTCTGGATATTGATATGGGCATTCTCGGAGTGTGATTTACAAAACAAAAGAAAATAAACACTCTGCCGACTTCGTTTGTTGCGACTAAGAAACTCAATTTCTGAGGAAAACCATGTGCACACTCTAGAAAAAACAGATCGTATTTTTAAAACAGCTGACGAGAATTGCTTATCGGCTGAGGAAATAGAAGTAAACTGCAGGAAAAAGTAGTTTTTTCGTTTACAAATAAATAACCACAACGGTCGTCGATCTTTGCGTCTTTTTGCAGTGCGAAGAGCGTTTAGTCACTAGTTAAACTGCAACTGCAATGGCCTAATTGAAATGCGGTTCGGTTCTATATTTGCAGTTGGAATTGGAATTGAATTTCAGCCTTAGGTTTTGTGTGTGCGGTGGAGCGTTGCCAAATGTTTTCATTTCGATTCGAGTCGAGTGTCGTGTTTCGCATGCAATTGATTTGAAGTGCTTTGAACCTTTGAACAGACGAACAAACTGCCGATCATAAATCCTTCAAGGCCGCGACAATATGGTCAATATTGTCACTCAAGTGGAAAGTTGAACGGTGCTTGATAAAAGTGTACTCCACATATATGTATTTCCCAAAAAAATGTTAATTTCGAAGTAAAAATGCTGTAAACTATTTAAAATGAGTTCTGTGCCATGTTTGAAACGCTTACTTATGCATTGTGCTTTATTCAATTAATAAATGCTAATTAAATTTAGTTTGCCATTTTTATGTTAATAGCCATGTAAAAGCTTTGTGTAGTAATCCACTTTGCCATGTGCGATAACCGCAATTATTCGCTAGTTTAGCTACTGTAACAAAAACCACTTGATAGTATTACGCTTTTAAGCAGAACTCTGAATCATTATTCACGCCTTTCAATTCAATTGTAAACTGCAATTGTGCGATTACTAACCTATTCCAATAAGTGCACTTGAACTAGCCATTTGTGTGATTTAAGTATAGTTTATAGTAATGAATCGCACCTGGAGGGCTTGGTAATCAGTCTGTGGATCGTTGAAAACAAGTATTTATGATCGCACATGATTTATGGCGGCACTTAAACAATGCGTTTCCAATTATCAAATATATTTGTGCGCTCATATATTCAAAAATATTATATGGGCACACTTCTGTTTAATTGCCGGCATCGTTAACGACATTTCGACATTGCAGGTAACCGGGTATTATAGTATATAGTATATCTCGAGTGCCTTTTAAACTGACATTTATATGTTCGAGTGGGTTCGAAACGCCAGCGTTTCGCCAAAAATCCCACTTTCCGGTAGAGTTGAGATATGGGAGTGAGTTCGAGGCGCTTGAGTGCTTTCAAGTTCAATGTCAGCTGCAGTTGCAATTCCAGTTGCAGCTGCCTTTTGCACCGCTGACTGTTGCAATTTGGTCGACCGACAAAAAAAAAACAGAAAAACAAAAAACCAAAACCGGTTTGCAACTTGTTCGGGCAGCACGTGAATGCAAAGTTCTGTGGCATTTAGCGGCAGAGAAGCTGGATTCGCGCAACTGCAGCTGACTGACAGAAACCGGCTGAAACTGGATGGATTTGGTGGCAAAGGGTGTGAAAAAAAACCGTCGTTTGATAAGGAGACGTCGCACGAGACTCGACTGATAAGACGCAGACTTGTTTCGGCTGATTACATAAGCAACTTGGCTATTTAAAGCCCTCGTTGGCCATATATCATCTATCGGCAGGCGGCTAATTGACATGTCTTTGGGGGTTAAATCAAATCAATTTCGGAACACGACACATAATAGACAATTTGATAATTTATGTGGCTGCCGTGCCGCAAATCCCATACATTACTGTCAATTGCTTAAGTAAACTGGCCGCGTTGCGATCTGAATCGGAATCGGGAATCGAAATCGAAATGAATGGCTAGCCCAGTGGCCAGATAAGAGTGTTAAAGGTGTAGGCGGTTCTTTTTTGATACCCGCTAACGTATACATTATACGTTATACGTTATACGTATATACAAACAAATAATTTAAATCAAAATTAAGTCAGACCGTCGTACGATCGATCGTTTGGCGTCATTTCGCCAGCGCACGCTAATGAACCCATAAAATTGATCACCACGTTAATTTTCAGTGCTCCACTCCACTCCACTCCCTCCCTTTTGAGCCACGGAACTTTTTGGGGTTTTAAAGTGTAACACCTTTGGATTTTATGGTAACCAGCGAACTGCGAACAGCGGCGTTCCGACCATTTTGTTTGCCTCAAGTGTCTTATAGATTTATAAGTTAAGTTATAAGTTGCCTCTAATTTTGATAACATGCAACTGACTGCCATCCATCCGTCTGCTTTCCTTGTGCGAGCCATAAAATGTGTAAATTTATTTGTTTTCCCCCGGCTACGTGCACTTTATCGTATCGAATTCGGTTAGAATCACGCGATCCGCGATCAATCGCACTAAAAAAAACAGACCAGTCAGCTGAGTTGGTCGAAACAAAAATAGGTCTAGATTGATCTTAAACTCTGGCTATTTTTGGGTTTTCTATACCCTAATCAGGGTATACCACTTTTTCAGGATTTCATTGGAGGTTTGGCTACAAAAGCTTCCAGCTAATAAAAAATATTTTAAACAATAAATTCCGGTTTAAAAAGATTGTATTGCCCATATAAGTTTCTTATTGTCCTAAAACTATTTATCAGTTTTTAAATCTAATTTTGTTTTGGTTAAAATATTGCATCTAATAAATTGGTTAACATGTTACCTACTTCGTAAAGTCATTTGGGTTTAAGACTTATTTAACTAATAAATAATTAGTTAGTCAAAATTTAAGCAAAGTCCGTTGCAAAACAACGGTAAAACAAAACTAAACTAAACAACTAAACTGCTGAAGCTGAAGCTTCAAAAAGTTCAGATAGCAAGTACAAATGCCAATAATAAACGAAGCAATTTAGGGATTTGTGAAGAATACCCAAAGGCAGCAAAATGATGGAATGGGTGTTCAAATATTTATACAGCAACCTTGGAAGAGCTTCCGCTCGAATTCAGCCATTGATCAACTTTGAAATCCTTTTATTAGTTAATAGCGTTTACCGTAACATGCCACCCAGTTTTCAGCAGACGCGAGGCAATATCAAGGTTGCCAAATGCCAAAGTTTTGTTTGCACACCAACTTAACGTTAATCCATGGTCAGACCGAGGGAGACACATCAGTTTTTATCAAGGAACATATGGCAAACAAGGCGGAATATCCAAGGCACAAGGCACTAGGCACACATGGAACACCAAAACCCCTCCAAAAACCCCTCCCACCAAACCCCAGTCACATTTTCTTACATAATCAACGCGGCGAAGTGAAAATTTGTGGTTTGGCAGACAAAAAACGGTTAATAGAACGGGCTAAGTTAAGCACGAGACTCATGTTGGATTGTCTACGCGATATACGATACGAAACGAAGCGCTGCTCCTCACTCACAGATACAGATACAGATACAAACCCCAAACCAATACACGCAAACAGTGGAGCGTTGAGGGCGTTTTTCGCAGTTCGTTGCTACTTCGGTTGGCGGCGGCTCATTTTTCAAGCGTTCTTGGCGGCAGAAAGAAGCTCACATAAATCAGCGCATTCGCAGCCGCAACAGGTTCACACGGCATTCGTACGCCACGGAGCAAGCCTCGTCGGTTTCGAGTGTCCTGAATATCGCGTATACGCCCCAGTGGCCCCAGCTGTTCGCGATTGCATCCGTCGTGCAAACCAATGGCCAGTCAGCCAGCCGGTGCCGGTGCCTAATTGAATTTGTGTAACTCGTATTCCCCGCTACAGTAGTTGGCCATTCTCCTGTTGTCCTGCCAGTCCGCCTGTACTGCCGCAGATACCTAAAACAGGTGCCTACCTACTTAGTTACCCACTGCATTATTAAGGAGCTGCGGACACGTAACATTTAACACCGGACAACAACTCCTGGGCTCAATTGTGTTTGTGTTTGTTTCGGTTGATTGCCGTTTTAGGTTCAACGCTTGCCACGCCCCAAATCGAAAGGGCTGCTATCTTTACGAACAGGCGGCGCCCATTATTGACGTAAATTATGGTTTGCATTTCAGTCAGATGACAGTGTGTTTTACGAAACTATTAACTAGACCAGTGATTGTTAATAGAAACATAATAATAAATAACACGGTAGAGGATTAGATTAGAAAATGGCAGAGTTGTTTTAATTAATTAAATAACATAATTCAATTATGTATTTCAGAGAAGCAAAAGAAATTTAAGAACCAGAAAAGCTGACTGACTCATAAAACGCAGTTCTTTCGAAAACCCAATAATAAAAGTGTGACAATTTTTCTAGGTATTTTTTGCTCACTTATTGCAATTTTAATTCGATAAGATGGCGATTAATCATATCGCACACAATTGAGTTAAATTTAGGCATGTGACACAAGGCATGATGTTTAAAAATGGCAATTCTGTTCATAGATACGGAACTGATTTAATTATTATAATTTTGATATGAAACCAACTAGACAACAAAAGAAAAGTATTTTCTTCGCGAAAGTAGAGCAAACAGAACATTTTTTACTAATAATAAGTGATTGGTTAGTCAAAATGGTGAAAGTGTTGGTTGATATATAGCTAGAATTTCTTTCTGTGCACTGCTTTATCACTGAAAATGGAGATGCAGATCGTTAACTGAGCGCTCTGATCGTCAAAGAATACCGCCTTGAGGCGTCGATTGCCACATTCATTGCCCCCTCGAGTTCCCGAATAATAATTGAGTGCTCAAATAACGCAAATTGATCAAGAGCCGTCAACGAAAGTCGCGTGCTTCATCGACCCCGCCCCCTCAGCCTTTCCCCCGCCTTTTGCCCCTTTCCCATGCGTGTGGCTGCCATTTAACTTTAATTGAGTCGCGTCGAATGGTTTTTATTGCGCTCGGTACTTATATTTTCGTTCAATTGGCCTCCTTAGCAGTGACAAAAAATACACAAAAATACCAGCAACAGACGAAGTTGTTTATTAATGAAACTGCGTTCCATCCACTCGCCTCTGTTTGTTCAAAATTTCGTCTTTTCTTTTTTTTATATATATTTTCTTCATTTATTTATTAAATTTTTTGTTTTTTCACTTTCAGGGCGTTGAATTCGCTGCCCCGAATGCCGAGATTCTTGGAGCATCCACAGTGGCCGCAGCAAATTACCAAGCTCACCATCACCCCGATGCCATTGCATTGCCTGATCATCAAATAAGCGCTGTTAAGAACCCCTATATCCTGGGATTGGATCCAAATTAAAACAAAACTTTAAAAAGCAACACTCAAGATGAGCTTCAGTTCGGCCAGCGGCAGGGAGAATAATGTCCGCAAACTATCCTTCCTGGGCTTCAATACCAAAAAGAAGGTGAGTAAAATGATAAATATATTGTATAATAAAACCTCAGCTGATCTCGGATCAACAATGGTGTGCCAAATTTAATATTGCCTTGAAAGATCTTAGGTGCACTTCCTATGTATCGATAGATGAACTATAGATACTTCCACCTAATGTATTGCTTTTGGGCTGGGTAATTAATTAGGCAAATGGTGGGGGGTGAGCTCATACTACGCCTGATGATGATGATCCCGATAAAACTTTTACCCCGTCAAGGTTCTCCACAAACTATTCTCTTAGTGTATGGAAACCAATACTTATATATACGAAAAATTGATTATACAAGTCTACGGCCATTGGTAGTTTTCCATTAAATAAATCACTTTAAAAATGTACTGTTTTTTTTTTATTTTTTGCTAATGCGAATTTGTAAATAATTCAATCGCTAGCCCACACGGTAATGTCAAGTAATTGTTATTGATTTTTTTTGTGGTCTCTGTTATTTCGCAGTTGTTTACTTTTCTACACATTTCCGGAGTGTGTCCGTTGTTTTTGGGGCACACCGGCAAAAATGCCCGCCAGCTACCAAGTGACACAATTTAGAAACCAGTTTCCAGAAATCGATGCGGGTTTCATTTTCAATTTTAATTTCGATTTCAATTTCGTGTGCTCGAGTGCTCGGCAGTAGATCAGTGTGCCTAATCATGCATTCATTCATGCCAAAGTGCCGCTTTTGTGCTCGCGTTTTTGCCCACATTCACGTATCAACATTACGTATACGCAGTGTGTGTGTCTGTGGCTGGAGGGCGACAACAAGTTGTCAGCTTAAAGGCTAAACGCTAAAAGCGTCGAAGTAAACGCATTTTAATTGTGCAACTAGCAATTGGCAATAACGGTAACGGGAAGCTAGCCAGGCAGACACTCAGCATTCAAATGAAGCGCACACATCACTTATTTACACTCACCAACACAGAACGGGAAATCGATATTCGCGGTGAAGGCCGTAGCTTTGGCACTCACTCTGCGACATTGACAATGAAAAGTAATAGTACGACTACTGCGGAATTGTAGTCGTAGTCGTAGTAATCAATTCATTGACACCTGGCCAGGTGAAAGCATCAAGTTGCGGTAGCCGTGGGAGCAGCAACCTCAATTAACTTAATTGCACCACAAAGTATGCCATGATTTAGCTGCAACATTCGAATTGGAATGATCTAGAATGCAGTTATTTTATAGTAAACACATTCCGAATGAGCCAAAGTAATATGCACCTTCAAACAAATAGAATCTTTATTCTTAAACATCCCTAATTACAAATGGTTATTAATAACGTTAAATATGCATAAAAGTAATATTCTGCTGCTGGTAATTTGTGTACCTCATATATTTGGCTCATTATTTAGTAAGCTAGTGTAACGATTGATTTATAGCCCGCATTACTTTTAGCATTAATCAAATTTGCTGATACTATCAAAGGATATACCCCCTATCGTTGCCTATTAAATATTTATTACTTATGGCAACAATCAATCAATTATTGTTGCTGTCATCCATCGCAATCCATTTAATGTTAATGGTCTTACATAATTCAGGTTGCCCAAGGATGAACTCTCATCTTGAGCTGCACTGTAGAGGCCTGTGACTCAATTAGCCATTACAACTCGCCTGTTATCGGTAATTACCCAAAACACACACACACATACATTTATGGGTGGCCAGCTAATGAGCCCTAATGTACTGGCGTGCTGTTCAAAGTGCCATCAAGTGAATAGATTTTTGTGCATGGCGAAAAAAGAAGGGAAAGCTTTTTTGCACACTCATACACACACATACAAATGCCCCATCTTTGTGGGCCATACACAAAACACCAAGTGTTGGCCTTGAGCGGCCTTGACCATCATCGGAAAAGCTTTGCCATCATCGCAAAAGCTTTGCCATTAATTATGCACCAGTGTGTGGGTGGGAGCTACGACAGGAGACTACAGCCCACAATCAAAACAAAACAAGAGAGAACGCTGTAGTCGAGTTTCTCGACTATCTGATACCCGTTACTCAGCGGGGTGCTACCGCACCAAAAACTGTCAGTGTGGAAATTTCTCCTTTGCACTTCCACTAGCTGAGTAACGGGTATCAGATAGTCTGGGAACTCGACTATAGCGTTCTCTCTTGTTTTTTATCAATTTTTATGCGGGGTGCGGGGTCCGGAGTGCGGGGTGTGGTGTCCGGGGTGCGGGGTGTGGGGTCCGGGGTGCGGGGTCCGGTCCGGGGTGCGGGGTCCGGGGTGCGGTGTCCGGGGTCCGGGGTCCGTGGTGCGGGGTGCGGGGTATGGTCCGGAGTGCGGGGTGCGGGGTCCGGGGTGCGGGGTCCGGTCCGGGGTGCGGGTCCGGTACGGGGTGCGGGTCCGGGGTGCGGGGTGTGGTGTCCGGGGTGCGGGGTCCGGGGTGCGGGGTGTGGTGTCCGGGGTGCGGGGTCCGGGTTGCGGGGTCCGGTCCGGGGTCCGGGGTGCGGGGTCCGGTCCGGGGTGCGGGGTCCGGGGTCCGGTCCGTGGTGCGGGGTGCGGGGTCCGGTCCGGGGTGCGGTGTCTGTGGTGCGGGGTGCGGAGTTCATATGATTAAATACATGTTTTTTGGCAAAACGATAGAAATTTACAAGACCAATACAAAAATGAAAAAATACCAAAACATTTTTCAAAAGTGTGGGCGTGGCAGTTTTGGGCGGTTTGTGGGCGTTAGAGTGGGCGTGGCAACATGAATCGACAAACTTGCGCTGCTTCTATGTCTCTGGAGTCTGTATGCTTAATCTCGACGTTCATACGGACAGACAGACGGACGGACAGACGGACATGGCCAGATCGACTCGGCTATTGATCCTGATCAAGAATATATATACTTTATATGGTCGGAAACGCTTCCTTCTGCCTGTTACATACTTTTCAACGAATCTAGTATACCCTTTTACTCTACGAGTAACGGGTATAAAAATGCTGAGCTGCCAAAGCTTTTGGCCTGCTGCGAAGCTTTCTGCGTCGCAAACTGCATTCCGATTTACGTCAGAAGCAGCAGCAGTGGTGGCATCAACGTATCCTGGTGGATAGTGGGTGGATGGGTGGTTGGGTGGATGGGTGGTGGTGGCAGATAGTAAAGCCCTCCTGCCGTGGCGTCCCTGAGAATCAGCTGAGCGTGGCCAAAACGCTGCAGCGCTGCCAGCTGAGCGGCCTGTTCTACCGTTATACGCGCGCTTTTGGCCAACGCCTGCGCACTGGGACAGAAATCAGGTAACAGCAGCAGCAGCAGCAGGCAGCAGCCACAAGCAGCATGGCTCCTCATTTGCTGGGCAGCCTTCCCAGACAACGGAACTGGCCAATATTTGGCCTTAAAAACAGATATACATATATATATATATACATTCTGCTCCTAACTCGCGGGTCAAAGTGCAACAGGCAAAAAGGTTTTTGCGTGGGAGGAAAAACAACAACAACAACAACCCAATTACCAAACTAGCAAACGTGATCGAAAGTTTTGCAAGCAAAATAGGAGTCCTCAAGGTAATGCGAATAACTAACTAGCCCAGCTTGTTTGATCTATAATGTTAATCAAAAACGCACGCACACAAACTTTTCAAGAGCACACAACCTTGAAATTGCTTTCAAAAGAGCCCCCAAACAGACACACACTTTCATATATACCATCTCGCAAAGAAAATTGGGAAAAGCCTTTTCACTTACGGGTGCTGTCCTTTTTATTTTTTTGCTGAAATTATTACTCGAAAAGTTGGCAGATGGGCCCAACAAGTGAGTTTGCCCTTTAGTGTGCCACAGGCAACCAAACTCCAAGATCCTTTGCATATACACACACACACATACATATATACACGACTATGAATTCCGGAGGAAATTCGTTTTGGGTGTTGCATACTTTTTGGGGCAATAAAACGGCTCAGCGGCAGTGAAAAGCACAGAAATGTTACGGAAAATGTTACCCAAGCGACAGGAGTCAAGCTCCCTGCACACACGTGTGTGTTACACATTTGCGGTTACAAATATAGCTTTACATACACAAATACCCAAACATATACATTTCAAGGTGTTTTTTTTTTTATTTTTTTTTCGTGTGCGGCATCTTAAAAATTACCAATAATAACCGAGTTTCATTTCGGTTTGCCGGATTGCTGAATGATTGACTGCTTGAAGTGGATTTTGCGGTTTCGTGTTTCCAATTTGTCGGCATTATAAAAACGTTGAGAATTATTTAGCAGTTCATGCATTATTTATTCTGCATCACACCTGCACGGTAAAACAAAAGGTTTTCACTGAACTTTTCCTTAAGGCAGCACACTTGAGTGGGTTCATATATAAGTTTTGTACAAGTTTCGTTTATTGAAAGTTGTATAAGCCTCTTAGTGTCGCAGGTTGTAGTTCATGGGGAAACCTTTTAAATAATTAATTTATTTTAAATAATTTTTAGTGTTGAACATTTAATGGAAAATAAACCAAGCTTCAGTTATACATAACTGTTATTTTCCATGCTCAGAAAACTTGCCTTTTCAATAATTTTCTTTATCAACAGAAATTCCCCTTAAACCCCTTTCAATTTCCGGAGCATTTCCGGTACAGTTTTAGCTACTTCTCAATTCACAAAATTGCCATAAAATTCAGCACATTTCCTGGAAAATGTTCTATTCACTTTCCGCCGAAGGATAATAAATAGAGTAGGCTTCGGCTATTTATTGCTAACAGCTAACCCACGCACAATAGCAACGCACACAGACAAAAATGCACACACACACACACACATGGAATGCCATCCACTGACCTTGAAGTATGCAACACTTTTCTATTGTGCGAAGCTATAGTGTGTGAATATATAAACGTTTAGTGGGTGAGCAGCATTGTCAGCATGATTTCCCATCAACAGATTACGTATACGACGCTTTAACGCCAGTGCCTTTGACCAGTTTAACCTTTCGCACGTGTCCGTCTCGCCGCGCCCCGCCACCCACCCCTTGACCCTTGACCCGCCGGGTCCTGTACCCACTTTTACGCTTTTCCACTTTTCTTCGTTGCTCTTGCGCTTGTGGGAGCATTTCCGCTGCGGAATTCACATTAAATTAACACAGATACACACAAATACACACACACACTATTGCGAGCAGGCTGTCAGACAAAAGCGAATATAGAAGCATCGTTAATTTGTGCAAACAAACAAAAAAAAAATGGAATGGAATGGAAACCTAAGTGCGTAGGGAAAACGGGCCACCGAAAATCAACCAAATTATGCAGAGGCCATGGACAACAAAAACTCGACAGCTGCAAACAAATAAAAACTTTTGTGTATACATGCATAAATATATCCAACTCCAAGTCAGAAGTTAAATGCAAAGTTAAACGGTTACCGTTTTCCCAACATTTGCATGCTTTTTTATGGGCACGTTAGTTATGGTCCAATGTTGGACTACCACCATAAAAAAGTCAACAAATTATTGACGATAAAGCTAAAGAGATGAAAACATGACCTTTTGGGAACTTTGTGTTTACACTTGGCTATTGAACAGACCATAAATATAAATATTTAAAAAGGTTAATCCAATAAGTATAACTATTATTTTAAAATACTAAATTCAATCAGATATATTTCTTAACGTATTTTAGCCAGCACATTTGTGACTTATTTTTGAGGCTTATATAAACTTTGGCAATTTCCAGTTTCCCATTCGACTTTCTTTTGGCAGCTCAAACAGTTTTCCAATAAATACAAAGTTATACGCGATATACGCCAGCGGACTAACTTTTAATCTGCTGTGCGGGCCAAGTGTAAAAACTTATTCACCTCAACGACGATGACGATGACAACAACAGTTGGCAACTTGCAGCTCCAAGCTCACAGCTCACAGCTCGCAACTGCCAAAATCTTAACAAGTTTCGCTTTAGCCGCAATTTGATTCAATTTGGCAAGTTGGACAAAAAGTTGTTTAGGCCACGAGCACTCAACTTGCTTATGACTTGTAAGTCACGTGCTGCCGCTCGCTTGCCACCTCGCAGATGTCAAATCACATCAGAAACACTCCGCGAACTCGGCTCAACTTATTCTTGGCCCCCAACTTGAATGGGGGGGCTGCGGTCTCTAAACTGCTTACACGCACGCCCAGCTTTCCGGGCGAACTGACGGCATTCCGGTGACTGTGGCTGTGGCTGTGACTATGACTGTGTCTGCTCACAACGCTTGTCAAGCGACTAGGTGCACCGAGTTCTCGAGGGGGGCTTTTCTCTAAAATAGAACAAAATGGAACAAAATGAGAGGTAAATGTCAGCGCAGAACGCATATGCTTGTGGAGCTCAGGATGTGTTATGCAAATTGAAAGTAAAATGCTGTGGAAGTCAGGAGGTGGAAGGAATTCATGTGCTTGGAAGGAATTCATGTGCGCATTTGTAATTTGATATGAAAATGTTGATTTGCTGAACTTTAAACACTATCTCATTATAATGTCATGTTTTATATTCATTTAAATGCAGCTTTTTTAGGATATTATCTATATACAAGTATCAGTTATTTAGACAAATAAGCATAGCGCACATTTTGTAGCAACTGCTGCTGATTACATAACATTAACTTTGGAGTCGTACAAATATTATGTTTCAGTCATTTTCCCCAACAAAATATCCACTGCGGATGATCTCATGGGGCTCCTATTTCTTTGGCCAGCTACTGTGTGCATTTGGGATAGGAGTATGACCCGTGCATACTCATTTAGCTCCACTCGGAACGCTAAGCAAACAACAACGTGAATTGACAGCTCAGACGACCGGGAGGCGGGGCACTGGGCGTTGGGCGGTGGGCGTGGCATGTCGGCGGGGTTGAGGCCAGAACGATTATTATTTGCCAGAATTTGTCAGAACATCGAGTATTTGTGATAAGCGACGCTGACATGCTGCACAAAGTGCGACGTTCTGTTACCTGAACGATGGGTGGCAAGTGGGTTGGTTTACACTTTTGCTTGTGGGCGGTTTTTGGGGGCTTATGTAGCTGTGGCCTGTAGCCACATTATGATGGGCATCAAGCTAATGGCTGAATGACAAAATACTTTTACTGCCTGCCTGGCTGCCTGCCGCCTGTTCGTATCTGTAAATCAGCAATGCCAACAACTTCATAATGATCGGGCAAAGGCAGCATTAGTATGAAAGCCATTATGGGACAACTTAGTGTTTATCGATTAATTAACGTAACACGGCGTGTTACGCTCCAGCTTATCACATGCAAACGCCACCCACTCACACCCACTATCAGCCCACATAAACCAACCCACAAATCCAACCCACAGACACTTGGTCGTTGGTCGTTGGTCTTCCTTTCCTGCGACTGCCAGTCGGTGGACACATTGGCGTTCCCACGTGCAGGCTCTCAGCGTTATTAAATTTGAGTCTATTTATAAACACAAGCTGAAACTCTGTTTACCTTTTGTTTCCGCCCTTATCTGCCCCACGGCTTATCAGGAAGTGAATGTAATTGTCAAGGATACGCTCGCCCAGTGTATTAAAGTTGCATTAAAATATTCAACAGCTGCAAAACTGACCCAACTGGCCATCGGTAGTCCTTCGTCCGCTCGAGGGTCGCAATCGCATTTAGTTAATTCCATTTGCATTTATGTACCTATGTACATCTAAGCATTCGATAATTTCCATGTTGACTTAGTAAACAAGACTAAGAAAACATCCAAGCACCTCAAGCTCTCAAAGAGGAGTCATAAGAAGTGGGGATACTTGGATAGAGATGTTGACTAGTTGCATAGAGGTGTGCAAATGGTAAATATTATTTATGGGTCCGTTTTTGTAATGGTAAAATGGGAAATATAAGCTATACTCATAATGTTTTCTCCCCAAACGTTGTTCTTAACAGCAGCATTTGTGTTGAAATCACAAGTGAAGTAACAAAGTGGGAAGAGGTGAAATTGAACTGCCGGCCACCTCTTCAGTGATTTTCAATGAACAATTTCAGATTTTTCTTATATTTGTAATTTGATAGCCACAAAAGAATTGGCAATAATTGGGTTTACTTGCTCGTCCGCTGCGGGCGATGAAAAATACATAGTTTTGCTTTGCCAGATGATGGTGATATTGTTGTTGATGATGATGATTGAGAGAAGTGCGCAATCAATGCCTTCGTCACTATGGAAATCAATTGAGATCGATTAAAACCAATTAAGAACGACGCCCTGTGAATCCAGTTTGATTCTCATCCCCAAATGCACGGGTTATTATGTTGGAATGTTTGGCCTTAAAGAGCACTCAAATGCGTACGATCGCACTTGATGGCAGATGATTAATGTGCGCAGAGCGACGTTTGCTCCGCAATTCTTCTCGCCCCTCAAAGTGTTTTCCACTTTTCCACCGATCGTCAACATGACGAAAGACTCGTGACGAGGGACAATAATGCTGCGAGTCACATGACTTGTCTGACTTTGTTTTCCCCCTATAGATTCTTAATTGAAAAGTATTTGCGACGACTTGACTCATGCACAACGTGACCAAACGCATGAAAACGATTGAATAACTACAATTGGTATATATATATGTTTTTGTATTATTTTGCAGTCCGGCAATGAGGATCCCGACGAGGTGCTGCTGGACTCGGAAATGGACAAGGTCTTTGCCGGCAACAGTGCGCGCAAGGACAAGTTCGATGTGAACACCTTTCAAGACAACTCCCAACTGCCCATTGGATCCCGCAAAAAGAATAGCAGTAGGTGCCCACTGGGTTTGATTTAATAACAGCTCACACTTAAATATATATTTTTGCAGTCCGCACAAACGATCTGAACATCGAGGAGGACTCGGAGTACGAGAGCCAAACGGAGCCGTTGAACAATGCACAAAACTACGATGACATCCCCGAGGACTTTCCGCTAGTCTCGGAGAGAGCCGGACACGGCGATCACTCGGACAACTCGGTGGACGAGAAGCACGTCCAGTTTGGTGGCAAAAAGAAGATTGTCGTCACACCGCCCAGTTTGAGCTATGATGAACAGCCCACGGATCAATCGCACGAACGTAAACGCAGAAGAAGGTAAATATGGTTTAAGTGTCTCTAGTTTGTAATAGAGTTGAATGTAACTCACGGACCACACTGCGTATTAGTAATGCCTGTTTCATGAGACAACATTACGTATACGCCACATACGCAAGCCTTCTGAGATGCAATGTAAAATGTACAATTCAAATTGAAAATATACTTGCAGCCGCCATCAGTATTATAGACATCGTAAATTCTCACATCAGGACAGCGTGGAATCCAAAAACAAGCTCGAGGAAAACGGTGATGCAGGTGCGCGTCGCATCTCTGTGCAGCCTGAGGACACGGCATTGGAGGTAGTTACTTAGGTTACTTAGTCCAGTAAACGATTCCCTCCTAGAACCCCAAACCCCACTAACCGTAGTTGAGATCATCTAACTAAAGCAGCTATTGTATCTCTCCAACTCTCATTGCTAACCCACAAAACATACGGATGCACCTGTAGACAAATGGCCAAATGCCGGCTAAACAGGTTGACCATCTTATCCTTGGCCGTGCCCTTAGCCCCAAATAAACAGATCCCAAATGAAACCCCAAGTTCTAGATCTAATCTCTTGTTTTTTCCCCACTTATAGGAGGCTGATCTCAACGAGCTGAGATCACATCGTTCGGACGACCCGCGTGCCCTGCGCCGCCATAAGATCCATCACTCATCCATTAAGTTGCGCGAATTGCCCCAAATAACGATTTCTCCCTTCACCAACAAGAAGCCCGAAGTGGACCATAGTCCTCATGAGGTCAGTATAAGGATCACCATAATAGATTTTTAATTGATTAAAATATCCTTTGCGAATAGATCTTTGTGCAATTGGATGAGCTCACGGGCGTGGGCGAGGATCGCGAATGGAAGGAGACGGCCCGCTGGATCAAATATGAGGAGGACGTGGAGGAGGGCTCCGATCGCTGGGGCAAGCCCCATGTTGCCTCCCTCTCCTTCCACTCGCTGCTCAATTTGCGTCGCTGCCTGGAAACGGGCGTTGTCCTGCTCGATCTCAACGAGAAGGACCTGCCAGCCGTGGCCTACCGCGTAGTAGAACAGGTGAGTTACCTTTTAACTCATTACATTCAGATTTAAGTAATTGATTTAATCATTAACCTTTTAGATGGTGATCGAGGATCTGATTGACATAAACGACAAGCCGTCGGTGATGCGTTCGCTGCTCCTGCGCCATCGCCATGTCAACGAACACCAGGGTGTGCTGCCCTTCACCAAAAGGAAGTACAACAGCTACACCAGCCTGCAGGTGAGATCATCCATTCGCCAATGCCCAATCATCCATATGGTTTCGCTAACACCTCCGATGCATTCTTGTCATTCTAATATCGTAATATCCAACCATTTAACTATTGACATCATGCCTGTACGCTATAAATAATTGGCTTTCAGTGACAATTGTGACAAAAGTTTGTTAATTCCCATGATCGTGGTCATTATCTTCTTGTCTATTTCTGCCATCTCATGACTCACAACTCGTACCGTACACCAACATCAACAATAATAATAACGACAACATCAACAACAACAGCAACTTATACCCAAATCGGTAATGAACAGCTAAATTGTATATAGACATGATCGTACAGATAACTTATGAAACGCCGCTTTGTCCAAACTTTTGTGTATCTCTTCAATTTCTATCTTTCCTGTGCGTTAATTGATTTCTTTCGCCACAAAAACCAAACACTCGTGCACTCAAAAAAAAAAAATAGTTTCTATGGATGGGTGCGGACTCCTCGCACCAGCCGTACCAGCAGGCGCAGCCACCACCTCGCAACCTGGCCAAGGCCAGGAGGAGCATCTGCGTCACCTCCAGCGCTCCGCCCACGGCGGCGATGCTCAACGTGGCAACAGCCACCGCTGCAGCGGCAGCCATTGATCACCGGCGCCACTCCACGATGTCCTACCTGGGTGTAATGAACTAGAACCCCCTAAGACTCCCCTCCTTTCGAACTCCGCTCCCCGAACCAGGGAATGAAACCAAAAAATAGTGGGGGTTATGCTGTTCAATTCTACTCACAGATGACTGATTAAATTATTACTTAACAAATTACCGTATATTTTTTATAACTTAATTCAGACAAAATCTCTTGCAATAATTGGAAACAAATAGTTTAAAATGGCTTCATTCCCTGGCTTCAAAGGAGTCGAAAGCAGCCGAAATGCGCTTATAGAACTCGCGATGTTTCTTTTTAGCCCCACCACGTTTTAGCCCAGTTCCGTAGCCCTTCTCCCCCTTTAGAACCACTGTTTTTATGTGTGCTCTCCACCTCCACGATTGGCAAGTTCTCAATTGTGATTGTGACTGTGTTGTTCAAGTACCTTAGAACCCTTCCATTCGCTACTCTAGACTCTACTGCTGCCCTAGACCGCACTCTATTCTACTTTCTACTTTATATTCCGATTTTGTTCAGTTGCACGACTTTGATATATGTATACCTTGTGTCCAGTGTTTTGGCACCAGCTTTGCATGTGAAGCTTGCTTAATGTTCCCCAGTTAATAAACCGTTCTGAAGATTACACCTTACTTAAATTGAAATCGAATGTTCCACAGAATTTGTCTGGAGGCACGGATGACAAGAAGATCAAGATAATGCCGGCCGCCGAAATTGGAGGCAGCAAGCGCAGCAATGAGCTTAAGATCGACATGAAGGACGATATGTACTCCTCGTCGCAGGAGGATCTCAAGAAGCTGCAAAATGACACAATCCTCAAGAGGATTCCAGCGGGTGCCGAAGCCACCACTGTGCTGGTAACACCTAGTCTTTGTTTTAAAACCTTTACTTTATTTACTAATCATACAATTACTTTATTCCCAAAAGGTTGGTGCCGTCGAGTTCCTGGAGCAGCCCACCATTGCCTTTGTCCGTCTGTCGGAGGGTGTTCTGATGCCCACTTTGACCGAGGTTCCTGTCCCAGTGAGATTCATGTTTGTGCTTTTGGGACCGCGCAACTTTGACTTGGACTACCATGAAGTGGGTCGTTCCATCTCCACGCTGATGGCTAACGAGCACTTCCACTCCATTGCCTATAAAGCTGATGATCGCAAGGATCTGCTATCGGCCATCAATGAGTTCCTCGACGATTCTATCGTCCTGCCGCCTGGTAATTGGGATCGCCACGATCTCTTGCCCTTCGAAGAGTTGAAGGCCAAGAAGGATTGGATACGCACACGAAAAATCAAGGCGCTGCAGGTGAAGCGAGACAGTGAAATGATTAAGATTGGCAAGGATGAGGAGAAGGCATTGCTGGAGAAGCAAACCTTGGGAGCCATTGGATTTACGATTGGTGGAGGAGATGGCGGTGGTGATGGCGACTCCGATGATGACAATGGCCGAAAGAAGAAGAAACCCAGTCCGCTGGAGAAAACTGGACGGCTTTGGGGTGGTTTGAGAAACGATCTGAAACGCAGAATGCCCATGTACAAGAGTGATATACTCGATGGCCTGAACACCGAAACCCTGGCTGCCACCATCTTTATGTACTTCGCTTGCCTCTCAACGGCTATCACATTTGGAGGTCTCGTTTCCGCTAAGACAAACAGCTGGATTGGTATCTCGGAGACGCTGATCTCGTGCTCCCTGGTGGGCATTGTCTTCCATTGTCTGTCCTGCCAACCACTCGTGATCATCGGAACCACCGGTCCACTGCTGCTCTTCGACGAAGCCCTTATGGTGTTCTGTACCCAACATGAGTTTGATTTCTTGTCCTTACGGGTTTACGTTGGAGTATGGTTGATTATAATAGCCCTGACTGTATCCGCCTTCGAGGGCAGCGTGTATGTGCGTCTTCTAACGAGATTCACTCAGGAGATATTCTCGGCCCTGATCACGCTCATTTATATTGTGGAAACATTCATGAAACTGATTTCGATCTACAAGGAAAATCCCCTCCTTTCTGACTACAATCTCCCTCCACCCACGTTGGTCGCCCATGAACATGCTATCAATGGAAGCTTACTCAATGTGACAGCGAGTCTTACAGAGAATATTACCCAGATGGTAATGAACATATCCACGACCGCCATGCCTATTGGTCCACCACCATTGCCCAAGAATCAGCCGAATACCGCTTTATTCTGCACCATCTTGACATTGGCCACATTCGTGGTGGCCTACTACCTGAAGCTCTTCCGTAATTCCCACTTCTTGGGTCGTAATGCTCGTCGTGCCCTCGGCGATTTCGGTGTACCAATTTCCATTGCCATATTCGTGCTGGTGGACTACCTGGTGCCGGCTGTGTACACGGAGAAACTGGTGGTTCCGGAGGGTCTGTCGCCCAGCGATCCCTCCAAGCGTGGCTGGTACATCGGTTTCGATACCTCCTCCACGTGGATACCATTCGCTTGTGTGATACCTGCCCTGCTCGTTTATATCCTCATCTTTATGGAGTCGCAGATCTCCGAGCTAATTGTGGATAAACCTGATCGCGGTTTAAAGAAGGGTTCTGGCCTCCACTGGGATATTGTGCTGCTTTGCCTGCTCAACTGCGCCTGTGGAATATTTGGAATGCCCTGGCATTGCGCCGCCACTGTGAGATCCGTGACTCATGTGTCCTCCGTCACCATTATGTCACGGTAAGTTCAGACGGGCGTTCATTATTAACAGAGCTATTTCAAATTAATTCCCTATTTCGTTGAACAGCACGCATGCTCCTGGTGAATCGCCTAGGATCGTTGATGTTAAGGAGCAGCGCCTGTCCGGATTCTTTGTATGCTTGATGATTGGTCTGTCGGTGCTGATGGCTCCGCTCCTTCGACTGATTCCCATGGCCGTGCTCTTTGGAGTCTTCTTGTACATGGGAGTGGCCTCCATGAGCGGAGTGCAGTT
Organism: Drosophila santomea; assembly: GCF_016746245.2. NCBI lineage: Eukaryota > Metazoa > Arthropoda > Insecta > Diptera > Drosophilidae > Drosophila > Drosophila santomea. The sequence continues at coordinate 9,890,854 of NC_053018.2, forward strand.
GTTCGAACGGTAAGATTATAGCATGTGAATTTTAATATTAACATATATAATAACCATTTTTTGTGCCACAGAATAAGACTGTATTTCATGCCGGTCAAGCACTATCCACCCACACCATACGTGAAGCGATTGCGTCCTTGGAAGCTGCATCTATTTACCACCATCCAGGTGCTGTGCCTGGTACTTCTCTGGACTGTGAAGTCGTCTCAATTCTCGCTGGCGTTCCCCTTCTTCCTGATCATGATGGTGCCCATACGGCAAAATTTGACAAAACTCTATAAACCAGAGGAAATTGAAGCGGTAATATATTTCAAATCAAATTTGAAGAACATTTTAATTAATGGTTTCGCACTCTTTCAGCTGGATGGCAGTGAGATGAAAAAGAACGACGACGACGAGCCCGATTTCTATGAACAAACCAATATACCAGCATAGGATTGGATTGTTGGGAACTTAATTAGTGTTAGATTGAAAGTATTAAAGCCGAGCCAAGTTTTACGCTGGCCCAAAAACAAAATCACAATAGCAAATGCAAAAGCAAGGAAAAACAAAACTAAAACAATACAAATACAAATGCGATATATTTGTGTGGTGTGAAAGCGTTAACGAACTACCTGCAATTAGTATTTAGAGACAAGCCACACACAAATCTACACACACACCTGAATAACCCAGAGCATATATAGCATTATACATATTTGTATGATATATTTGCGGGGTCTGCACTTTGTGATTGAAAGCGGTTGAAGCTGCAGAAGAAGGCGGAATCGTGTACCTAACTTGCAACTGAAATCAAGAGACAAATTAGATTATTAGCCAGAACGACTTGGTGGAGCAGAGAACAAAAAATCATATTTTTGAGGCCAACAAAATTGTTTGCTGGTTTATCAAATGTTAAAATCGTTACCTCTGACTTGTCAGAATTAGACAAAAAAATATCCTTCCCACGGAAAGGAGCGTCACACAATGATTGCATCACACGCAAAAGAAACCAACGAGAGGAACAAATTATGAACTCAGTTGGAGACTCGCATGTATTATTAGCAATAATTGCATTTGCATATACACAAAACTATTATAAACTTGGCTTAGACCTATCAAATCGAAGCAATCCCAGCGTGGAAAACTAAGAGAAAACCCGTAAACTATTTAACTTCAACTGGCGTAGTGATAATTAGTGTCAAACACACACAAAAACCTCCTCCCCTTAGATCGAACGAACAATTGTTTATAACAAAAATCGTTTTAAGCACTTCAACCGAAGCTTTCTTTTAAAGTAAATGCTTTGCGCTTGAAGTGGCCGCTGTAAGTTTGCCTTCTTTGTACTTGTAGTCAGGTTATTGAAAAACTAAAAAAACACAAAAATCCAACACAAACACATTGTACTTATACATGACTATGTTATATACACCCGCATAAACTATATGGTTCGATTCAATGATTATTTGTTCGGAGCAGCGTTGAGCTGAGGCCAAACCCAAACTATTTTTATGTAATTTGTATGTATGAACTTGTACTTATTTCTAAGTAGTTGTTGTCTAGTATTGTTTATTCAAATTCAAATAAAATACGAAAATCCTAAATAGTTGTTCTATTTTATGAAAGAAAAAGGGGGTGTGCGATATGGGACTCTATGAGTCCAATGGGAATGAAAATATTAGGAGGCTATAATTATGAATCCCGTTTTCGAAGATAGTTAACCAACTCTCCTTTGTAACTTGCTTCCCATTAATTTTTGAAGAGCTATTAAGGATGGGAGAATACCGAATGATATCCAGTTATAAGGAAAACTAAACCCTTTTAAGCCACTCCAATCGAATTATCAACATCAAAGCGTTACGCGTAGCTTAGTGTAAATGGCGCTTGGCAATAAAGCATACAAATTAGCCGAGTCAAACTTTTAGCCAACAAGTTGAACAAATCTTAATTTTATTTCCGACATTCCGGCATTTTCACCTTTCGCGACCTAGGGGGTGCTGCCCTATCCTGCCCTGCCTCAACCCATTGCGAAATACCCCACGGCAGATTTACCCATAGCACATGGGGGAATTTGCCGCTCAAAGCTTGAAAAAGGACTCAAATGGCGGGGAGGGAAAGCGCTCAAAAGCTGTGTGCCACTGGAAAAGCTGTCCCAAAGAAATTCGGAACTCCATTCAAAGCGCAGATGGTGGGCCAATGCAATGATAACACCAAGTCGCTACCGACAGTTGAAGACGAGCGTCCATGAGCCACACACTCCTCGGCTTACGACTCCGCAATCTGTAGATGTTCGCCAATTTACGCGCCTTTGACGAATCGTCGTACTCCGTGTGAATCAGCATTAAGTTGGCGCGTTTTTATTGCTCCGACTACGGGCAGAAAAAAAGGAGATGAAAAGTGTCTCATCACGGGGCAAGTGAAATGTACGCATCGCATACATATCCATATCAACATCCGTATTCGTATCCGCATCCGCATCCGCTCGTCCCGGTTTCCATCATAACGTGACAACAATTTTGATTTGGTTGTGGTGCGCGAGTGTTTGTGCCGTAACTAAATACGGGTTTATTGTGGTTTTGCTGGTTTTTTGTTGCTGCTGCTGCTGCCAGTTTGCCATTTTGCCATGTCATTTGCCACTTTTTTGTTGCCACCCAATTCATTTGCCATAATAAATGCAAATTCGAAGAGCTTGTCACCCACAAAGCACCGAGAAAAACATTCACATACCCATACACATGCACATTACCATTAGAGCTCAAGCACACACAAGCACACACACATCCACACATCACCACACACACACACACACAGACAAAAAGGCATCGCGAGTCGTGTTTGTGCTAAAGAAAATTGCAACAGCCAGGCGCCTGAGGATATGCCACAGAAATGCACGACACATTACACATACGCCTTGTTGCACACAAATTATGTAATATCGCATTAGGCGACCCCGCTCGACAATGCCAGCGAACTGGACTTCTGTTGGCATATTGATGGCTATGCTCGTTGAGCTTCTTAAGCGATAATCGAATGCATTGGAGCAAGCCAATTTCGAGTGTAAACATACCCATCCTTGGAGTTCAGTGGGCACATCAAATCATCAAATCAAGAAACAACTTGCCATATTGCAATCATTTCAATCTTCAATCGGTGGATCAATAACCTCTCCAAAACGAGCTGAAGCTTTCTTAAAATATAGTTTTATATGTATTTTAACAGACAATATATTTCTCTATTCTAGGATATGTTGTTAATTGAGCATTTTGAAAATCAGCAGAAAGGCGTTTATCATCATCAAGATAGAAGGTGTCTTAGTTCAGTTTTCCAAGTCTAATTTAGTAGGTGATATATTTAGAGCGCACTTGCACTTATCTCATTCATTTTTCATAGGTTTTTCTTAGAGATGATTGAGTGGCTTTTAATTTGTGGCAAAAATATCTTGGCTTGAGCAAATACAAAAAGGAATTGGTCATATCAAGATACACATACTAAAATGAACTACCGAATTATAATGATATGGCTCTTATGATATCCAAAAACATGTTCAAACTTTGGTTAATAATCGGATAAATATTTTAAAAACGCAATCAATATTTTCTCTTATTAAAGATTTTGCTGCTTGTCAGTTGACCATCTGAACAATTACCATTTATCAAAACTGAAAGCTGTCCAAACGCTTCTCTGCCAAATACAGGGACTTTTTCAGCCAATCCCATCGAAAATGTGAATGGCACATCGTTTTTTGCTCTGTGTACCTATGGGATTGACTTGAGATTCGGGGAGTGGCCCTGTTGTTGAACATTCGGGGTGGAGGTGGAGGTGGTGGTGCATCATTCCTACGATTGCAGTGACTGGCGAATGTCGGACTCGGCGGCCACCAGAGGAGCACGCACCTCGATGCCACGCACGGGCGCCCTGTCCAGATGCGGATTGAGATACTTGTACACCTCGCTGCGATTCAGATCGATTTTGCGCTCCGGCTTCTGGTACTTCATGAAGTTGACCCTGCGAATGGCCAAGGAGCCGCCGTTAAATTGGAATTGCAAGAGTGGTGCGCCACTTCAAGGGGTTCAAGGGGGGTACGGATATGGAATGGAATGCAGTGCTCCCTGGACGAAAAAGCAGCGTACATATGCATGCAATGAACCGGAGAACATAAGAAAACGTCCAATGTGACAACTTACTTTTGCATGGTCAGGCCGAGACCCTGCAGCTCCCTGGTGGATCCGGAGCAGTCCGTTTTTCCCACATTGGTTAAGTACAAGACAAGGGCGGGCAAATACACACAGCACAGCACAGCACAGCAAAAGCAAAAGCAAAAGCAAAGAGAAGTTGTTAGCCTCATTAAAGAGTCGAGAAGAGAGGGAAGCGGGAAAAGTTCCGTAGAATCCGTGGGATTGCGATGGATTCGGATGGGGATTCGGGATTGGTATGTGGATGGGAAAGGCAAAGGGAATGGGACTTGGGATGAGGATTGGGATGAAGAAAACTTACCTGAAGCGCTGGCGTGTTATATGCTCGCCATTGAACAAACGATTCCAAAATGCAATCTACAATGAAAATCAAAAGGCAGAGAGCAAGGAGAAAAGATATCCAAGTGCAAGAGCAAAGGCGGCATGCATAAAGAACTCAACCGGAACGCAGAAGGAAAGTCAAATCAACTGCAGGCCTTGTGACAACACACACAGTTCGGATGGACAGATGGGTGTGCGAATGCGAATGCGAATCAGGATGAAAGTCGGGTTGAAACTGCCAACGGGCACAATGGGTCTCATAATGCTAACGATAATGCCAACGATAATCATAATGAGGAGTGCTAGGTGCTACGCATGTACCATACGACTATATATCATCTATACGTATGGTTTCCAGTACATGGCATCCGGAGCACTTCTTCATCACGGCTGATCCAAATGAAACACTACCTGGAATCGTAGCCCAGCAACGGACTCTCGTATGGACAGCTGCTAATGCGCAAATTTATGGTGCATGGAACGATGTAAAGAGTTGAAGCGAGTGGCCATGCCATGGAAAAGTGAAGAAGTGAAGAAAATGAATGCCTCGCATGGAGCTTGGGTTATGGGTGAAGTGAGGTGGATGCGGGGGCACTGGGAAAAACCATCTCCAAAAATATATCCATCATGTGTAGCGACTGACAGTTTCAAAAGGTATTTAAAAGCTTTGGTTGCTTTAGCAGATAATTACGTGTTGAGTTACTGTTAAAGTTCCTTTTACATGTGGAATTTTACTTGTGGTATACCACTGAAATATTTAAAATACAATTTTTTCTTTCAATTTCAAAGATTGTTACTTGACAGCCAGAAGCTGGAGAAAAATTGCATAGAACTAAAAACAACAGTCCTATTACTATTGCCAAAAAGTTAACTGGCATAGTTTACCTTGACCACAGAAAATGTCAAGATTTCTATTCCTTAAACTTGCAAAGACATAAATATTGCAGAAGGGAAAAGCTGAAAGAAAGTCCCAAGCGGAAGATGGACACACTTTTTTTGGTGTAATTCTTCTCGGTGCGAGTGTTTGCTCTGCGGCCAGAGCGATGATATGAGATGAGATGAGATGAGATGCGAGGCGACGACAGAGGCAGAGCCTGACCATGGCAAACATGGTCAAACATGGCCAGCTAGCCGCAATAAGTAGGGTGGTATATGCATAGTGGGTGGTGGTGGGCTCTTGTGGAGATGGGAGGATTGGGATGGGGGGCTACCCACCCGAGAGTGCTGCCCGTGATGAGCTCCGCCTGGGCGCTCAGGGTCTCGGCAATGAACTCATCGTTGTAGGCATCCTTGGGACGGTACCAGCGCCGACCGCCGGGAAGGACCAACGGACGCTCCGAGGATGGGACCAGTGGCCCAAAGGCCCGCTTCGACCGCCGGGGATTGTTTTTGCGCACCAAATGCTCCTCGAGCTCCTCAATGACATCGTGTCTCTAGCAAAACCAAACAGACGGGCGGAAAAGTGCACACACCCACGATGTTTTTCAGTAGCAAAAAACCAAAAAAAAAAAATCAAAAATAAAGGACCATGATAGTTGTAGATGGGAAGGAGAAAAAGAGACGAAACATTGTTGAAGGGCTTTCCACTTGGTGCCTACTAATTGTCTTTTGGTTTCTGCATTTTTCCCCTGCCGCTGCAAAGGGCTTTATTTTTCAAACTAGAGGGAGAGAATCATCTTGGGCACAACGCTACAAATAACTTGCTGTTGGCAATTTATCAAAATTTAAACTCGATTAAAGCTAACTAACTACGTTTGGAAGCGCACATTATGCTGCAAGTAGAAAAAGACAAAAACCAAATGGCATTTTAGTTAATTTGATTTGTGGACACGGACGCGGGACACGGGACACGGGACACGGGAGTCGGGAAATGGGGGAACCAGCTCCACAGAAGCCAGGCTTCTCCCAGTGGAGAAGGTCCAGCTGCCCGCAGCTGGATTATATAGCTCAAAGCATTCCGGGGATAAAAACTGACTTCGGAACTCAACCGAATAGTTTGATGCCTTGCAGAAAGTCCTTGCTGTTTTTATCGGGCTGAGAGGACGGCTTTATACAAACTTAAGCAGCTATCTCAATAGAAATAAATCAGAGAGTTGAGCATATTTTGGAATAGTTCGACCTCAAAGACAGCCAACTAATGAAGGAAAACATTCTGAGCTGGCGCACTCTCTAAATCTTAAATATTCTTCTTTGCAGATCAACTTGGTTTTATTTCAAGTTATTTTAAGGATACATAAATAAACGAGTTTAAAGGAAAGTTTCATAAATCCTTCAAAGTCCAAATTAAGCTTACTTCCGTTTTACTTTATAGTAATGTAATTAGGCTTTCCAGAACAATATCCTGTTGTTCGTGAGCTTCTTCAACTTTCCCAATCTAAATTCCATCAACAAGTAATAATATTTTCAAATTAGCATCTCATTAGCTAACGCTTTTTAGCCCTCCGTAACTTTGCCAATATAAATTCCATCAGCATGTATTAATACATAATCAAGGTATAGCAAATCCTTTAGCTAATCATCTCCGATGCGAATAATCCCACTATACACGAGCTGGTGGAATATTTATTTTCTGCCCCATCACTGGGACAATGGAGGATTTCCCATAAAGCAGGCCTTGCCTAAGCCTTGCTCTAAATAGTTTTGCACGAGACCAAGTTGCAGGCAGGGTAAACGGACGGACAAACGGACAGACGGGCGGACATCCAAGGACATTGGAACCAGCTAGACCCAACTCATGACAGCCTAATTACATTAACTGCCCTGCCAGGGAATTTATTTCACCGTGGCCATGGCTCCCAAGGCCAGTTGTGTGTGTGTCCCGTACTTACCTTCTGCTTCTTGAAGCTCTGCTCCTCGGACAGAGGTTCCTGCTCCTGCTCCTGCTCCGGATCCAGATCCTTTTTCTTGTCCTTGGCCAGGCGATTGTCGTCAGTGGAGCGCGATATTTCCGCCACTTCCCGGTCATTGGCATCGCATCTATCCTCATTACTCTCACATGGCCCCACCGGTGGGTTGTCACTGCCAGATATGGATATGTCCTTGCCTGCAGGACATTCGGTAAAGTGGGTAGGGGGAATGAAAGGGGAATTCGGTGCAAAAGGATATACGCAAAAGTGCGGCATTAGAAAAATTTAATTACTGTCGACCAGGGCATAGTTTTTTGCACCTGCATCCTCTGTTTCGCCTGCGGCGTTGATGGCGGTCACCCCTTCCTCATCCTGCACCCCGTTGGCTGGGTTTTCATCGATTTGCGGCAACTGCTTCTCCTGCTGCTGCAGCTTAAAGGTGGGCAGCAGTTCGGCCAGCTGCTTGGTCACCGCATCTAGGGTGGACTGGATGGTGGAGGGCAGTGACGAGAGGGCGGCCAGTTGTCGCTGCACATCTGCCAACTGGCGCTCCAGGGCCAATTCCTCCTCGCTTTTGACTGGCAGCGGAGCAATGGGTTCCGCCGGTGGGGTGGCTCCTGCTGCTGGATCCTCGGCAGCTTCGGTGCCGTCGGATGAGCCTGGCTCTGTTTGGACAACCCCTTCCGCTTCGCAAACCTCCTTGGGAGCATCGGACTTCTCCGGCTGCTCGTCCGGCAGTTCGCTCTCGGGCAGCTGCTCCAGATTCGGCACCTCACTGTCCGTGGGCAGTGGCTCGTCATCCTTTTCGGGCTCCGGTTCGGGCTCCACCACCTCCTCTGCCACTGGTTCCACTTCCTTTTGCTCCTCTTCCTTGGGTGGCGTGGCTTCCTTTGGTGGCGGCTTAGCTTCCGGCTGTCACACGTAAACACAAATTAACTTTTGATCCGACCAGCAAATAATGCAGTCAGAAAAAATGCTTTCTAAGAAGCTACGATTTTAAAGTTAGGAACTCTTTCGAAACTTTAAAACCTCTTAAAATAAATTTACAAGTTCTTAAAAGGAACTCTTGATTGGTGAACCCAAAAGAAAATATTTCTGGGTTTTCTCCCAGTGCATTCAACCACTCACCATTGGCGACTTTTCCCGCGGCGCCGACTTAACAATCGTCACCTTGTAGGCATTGGCCGCCCGACGTTCCGCCTCCAGGGATTGCTTGCTCTTGGGAACGGGACGATTGGGTCGCTGCAGGAAGGTGGACCACTGACGGTTCTCCTTGTCCTTTTCCAGCTTGGTCTTGGTCACCTCCTCGTTGAGGGAGCGCAGGACATCGCTGGACATGCAGACGCCCGGCTTGGGGAAGATCCTATAGAAATTGACGCTATCATATGAAAGTGGTTAAACGAACTCTCGTCCCTATGGCATGCCAATAAATAGGAAAGTATTCTAGAGGGAGCTGGCGGAAGAAATGGGCTTAAGTTGTATGGTACGCACCCGAGGACATTGTGCTCCTTGAGCACCTCCGACTCGCCGGACAGCACGGCTGCAATTTCCTCCTCCACCAGCTTAATTTCCTGCCTTTCGGACAGCGCCGAGCACGGGCGATCGGGCAAATCCGGCAAGTAGAGACTCTCGACGGGAAGGGCTCCTTCTTCTGCCCGGGCTGGTGCATCATGCACATTCACATCCCCGCGATTCTCTTCCGAATGCACTTCCGACACGGCTGGGCGACATTCCGCCAGGACATCCACAGCAGGAGCCGCAACAGTCGTAGCGGCGATTTCCCGGGGTGGCGGGACGAATGGCTCCGGTTCCGGAGTTCGGGCATTTGTGGTTTCCGTCAGCTGGGACAGCGATGGAGTCGGCGATGGTGAAATGGTTGGCATTGGTGACTTGGTCAACGAACCCTCGCTGGTGGGAAACTTCTTCAGGCACTCGTAGGCGTCCTCCTCGTTCTCCCTGCAAGTGAAGCCGTGGCCAAAAAGTGAGCCGAATTTATGAACCTAAGAATTAATTCCGTAACATGCAAGACCTGCGATGGAACACTCTAAGATTAATTATTCATAACCAGGGAAAGTTGGAATACAAAATCATTTCAAGAATGATAGGGTAAATTTATAAACTAATGGGGTTTTGAATCTCACTTTTCTTAGTTTTAAATGTATCTACATGAAAGAGATTTCCTTTTAGTAAATACATTTAATTTATAAAGTATTTCTATGGCATTTTGTTGAGCTACATATCGTCCTACTCAGTAAATTCTGTTCTTGAATCATGAAAATTTGTCATTATGTTTTCCATTCCCCTCTCGAGGACGCTTGTGCTTTGTAAATTTCACGAACAAGTAGTTACCTTCGGCAAGGGTATAAGGAAACGTTCTTGGGATGTTAGCCCGCTCAGCTGTGATAAATGGTCCTCGGTGGATGGGCTACAAAAGCCAGTGCTGAAGGAACCGGACAAGGACGAGGACGAGGACCAAGACCATGAGCAGGAAAAGAATGGAATGGAAGGGACTGCTGTGGAATAGAAAGAAAGGGAAGCTCACCGGTAGACGCCAAAGTAGAAGACGCTCCCGCTGTTCATGATGAGGCGGTGGGCCTCGTCGTGGGTAAGGGGCGTGGCAGCCGTGTCATTGATGCGCACAATGATGTCCTCCACGCGGAGTCCAGCCTCGTCAGCAATGCTGCCCTCGGTCACCTAACGTTGGAGAGCATGTGGACATGTTTAGTGCTAGATGCGTATGCCTAGATACCGCTCGATTCAGATGCGGATGTGGTGATAGAATGAGTACGAGGCCAAGATAGCCGAGATAGCCGAGATAGCCAAGATACAATGGGATGCAATGCGATAATGGGAGAATTTCTATTAGCCGACAACGACGACGTCGCGTGCTAAGTGAATAAAAATAAAACGCGCGCCAAATGTCAACAAAACAAAGACCAGCAGACCCAGACCCCCGAACAACACACAATCCTACACTCATACAATCACGCACAGCCCCAGAGAACTGAAGACAATGCCCAAGAAGAGGGGGGTTATGGGAATCGGGGAGAGGGGAAAGGGGGGGATGTGGGGCTCAGAACGAGGGGTGCTCGAGAAGAATTGGCAGCTCATTAACGACACTTCAGTTAAGCGAGTCAAGTGGAATTACCCATGTCTAACCACTCAAATATTGCATTGTTTCGCCGGATGGAAATGCTCGTGCTAAATTATACTTCCACAAGTTAAATTTACAGACTGCTTAAGAGGAGAGCAATTGGCAAGGATAGCTCATGCCAAGCATTACAAAATATTTATAAAATAATTTATAATTTATACCTAATGATAAAAATATAATATAAAAACAGCTTCTAAAATCTGTTTTACAAAAGTTGTAGCATTTGCAAACGGGTATAATTAAACTTTTAGGTCAACATGAGTGCACAAAAGTTGTCTTAAATTTTAATTTATAGAATGAAAACCCACTGGACTAATCATTTTAATTGTATAATGCAATTTATAGTTCATTGAAGGAAACTAGATTATTTATATTCCGGAAATGCATCCAAATGACCGTGTAAGAGAATATCGTTTTAAAAATTTGCATTTGCCAACATTTATTTTCGCAACCATAAATCAAAGTGAAAAAGTTGTTAGAACAATAACAACTAAATACAATATAAGCTTTATGGCTTTTGTGGGTAATAAAGTACAGACAAATTGGCGCAAATTGAGCATATAAATTGTAGGTATTCATTTGAAATGGTTTCAAAATTCCCACTATACGAAGTGAGATTCATCAAACTAATAGTTATGAGTGAATTATATTTCGCCTTTAAAATGCACAATATCTTAGCGCGGTCCACAGCACTTTATTGTATAATTCAGGCAGTTTTGTAATACTTCGTGGGCAAATAAACGCTATTGTTTTCGTTTCCGTGGTGCGAAAGCAGGGCTCATAACCAGAAAGTCACTACACCGACTGCCAAGAGGACTTAGTAATGCAAATACTGCAAAAAAGTGGTTGGCAAAAGGAGAAGGAGTTGGAGGAGGAGGAGGAGGAGGTGAAGGATTGGGGACTCCACCATTTCACCCAACCAAGTTGAGGGTGTTGCCTTTCTCTCCCAGGGGCCACTTGCTTTTCACTTATGGAGCAGTCAATTTCCAGCGGTAAAGTCGCAGGGCAAAAAGCACTCGGCATCGTCGGAGGTTGCGAATATTTATAGAACACAGGCTTAGGGCTTAGCTGGGCTATACATCTATGTACCAGACTGTATGTGGCAAAGCGGCATGGTGAAGAGTGGTAGAGTAAACAGAGGTTTTTCAAAAGATTACCGGGGATGGTTTATTGTTTGCGGAGCCAATATGTGAAGGTGTGTTTCAACATTCCATAACGTAATATGAACTCAAGTCAAAGGATGTGCCTTTAAAGTCGCTTTCACGTAGGCAGGAAAAACCAAAGGATAAATTAGTTTACGGAATTCATGGGAATACAAAATGTTAAGCAAGTTGATAATTTAGTGGATTTTTTTCCGATTGTTAATAATTCTTTTACCATAAACTTCCTAATTTTCAGCATTTTTACATCATTTATATATGTATATCCCGAAGCACAATGCAAATAGTGCAGCATATTATATATTGATCGGAATTTAAAATAACTCACAGCATAATTTGTTTATGTGAAGCGAAAAAAGCTAAAAGTCAAAAACAATTTATGACCTCTCTCCTTGACTCTGCGGCCTAAATTGATTTATTAATATTGAAAGTATGGGGATTTTTTAGCGCCCCTCGCATTTCGGTCATTTGTTTTATGCGTTTAGCAGTTTGCCAATTAAAAATCGCATTTGTGTTGGATTTACGCCCATGTTGTTGCATTGTATTTATTGTTATTGTTGTTGGCTGCGATTGTCAACACAATGTTACAAAATGCGAATTGCCAAATGCAATTTATGCACAAACAAAGGCCCAACTGCCAGCGAAACACAATTAAAATTTGAATAAGTTTATTGCCGCTGCCATTATGCGGCTCATTAGCGTGAAATGCATGGCCCTGTCGATTAGATAAACAAAAGCAGCGAGAGGAATTACTTTAATTAACTAATTTGCCAATGCAGCAAATCCGAATGGACACACACGCATCGCGTTACGTAATTCGAACAAAAAAATACTGATTCGAACGCATCGAGTTAATCCAATAGTTCATTAACCATATTGAGAGTACAATTTTCCCAGCCACACACAGGTATCAGTCGCCAGGTGAAAGAGTTGGGTGCTGTTGTCGCACGAGGGGGGGGTGTGTGTGGAACAGCATATAGATTTCGTTCTGTTCCCGAATCGGGCCTAACCTTAACCACAGTCAGCGGATAGTCGTAGTCCGCCCCGCCCACCAGGCGAAAGCCCCAGGGCACATTATCAAATCGGCACATCTTAATGTCGAGCACCATGTTTCCTTGATTTATTCCGACTTTTTTAGTTCGTTTTGATTTTCCCGATTTCAATCGCGAATTTTCTACAATTTTCTCTTCTTTTATTTCTCTTCTTTTTTTGTGTGTCTTTTTTGCTTTTCCGGCACTTTGCGGTCGGTGGGAAGAAGCGTGTGTTTCGAGTGCAGCGCTGGCAACCAACTGTTGGCATCGCCGTGCGTGCAACTCGACAATCGAGTGGCCGTGGTGATGGCGATGGCGATGGCGATGTTGGTGATCGAAGCGATTTCGCACACTGCCGCCGGAGGAGCTTCATCGAAGCATACTTTCCTCCTGTTCACGACATGCTAATGAGGCTGCCACTCTGTCAGCCATCGGCTCACATGCCCCATTCCCCATTCCCCGTGCTCCATGCCACATGCCCCATGGCTCAACCCTCCAGATAACTGGTCGTAATCGTAATCGCAATCGACAGCAGTCAGAGCCTCTTAGCGGCAATGTAACAGGTTGGGCGAACGGGTTATGCTTGTGCAGTGGGCGGAATTTTGGCGGTGATTACACTGAGAATAATTGCAGAAGAAGCTGCATGCATCTTATCACACCTGAGAGCAAGTCCCATGAGGCTAGCTCTTCTAATAAAGTTTTAGCAATAATTAAAAAGTATGTCATGAATATTGTCCTACTTCAAAAATTAAGTAAGCAGCTTATTCACAATATATTAATTGAGTTAAGACGGTGGATTGTAGAAATTATGGGACTATTTCCTATGATATACTATACCAAAATAACAGTGCATTGCTTTCCATTGAAATTGGGAGTGAAGAGCTGGAAATAGAGTTTGCATTTTTAGGGGAAGCCTTAGCCAAAACATGGGTGGTCAAAGGATTTCCAGCCCCAACTTGCCACGCCCGTGGGGAATTTGCTATGCCACTGCAGTGCTAGACCGCAAAAGAGGCCATTGAACTGCATTAGCTAGCTTTCGATTTAGTGGTATAAATACCAGTTGCAGCCCAGAGCATCCACAACAGATCCAAGATGTTTGGCCAGAACAACGGTGCAGTTGCTCATGGCCTTCGGCTCCAGCCGCTGCTAATCGCAGCCATGCTCACCGCCTCGGTGGCACTGGCCACGCCGGGTGGCAGTGGTCACCAGTTGCTGCCCCCCGGGAACCACAAGCTCTGCGGTCCCGCACTGTCCGATGCCATGGATGTGGTGTGTCCACATGGTTTTAATACGCTGCCAAGGAAACGTGAAAGCCTGCTGGCCAACAACAATGACGTGCAGTTGGAGGTGGAGGCGGAGATGGAGGATGATGGCATGTGGCAAACGCTGGACGGAGCTGGCTACTCCTTCAGTCCGCTGCTGACCCAACTGTACGGATCCGAGGTTCTGATCAAGACGCGTCGCCACAGGAGACACCTCACCGGTGGCGTCTACGACGAGTGCTGTGTCAAGTCCTGTAGCTACGAGGAGTTAGCCACCTACTGTCTACCGAAATAGGACACTTGGCCCACCAACACCACCCAACACTCATTACCCAGCATGCATACACATACACATACGTACACTTGAACATGGCATTTTCCCACATACTCCCACATACTCGTATATGTAAACCCGTTCCCCAACAGCATTCGTAATCCAATTCGTAATCACTTATTTATGCAGCACCAACTTTGACTAATGAATAAAAGTAGACAGTGCAAAAAGACGAATTTGTGTGAGCGCCAAAGACAAGACAGTCAAAGGAAAAGTTCCAAGGAGGCGTAAATCGTTGCCAGGATGCTGTTAGCTCCAATCAGCTGGCTCTGGTTCTTGATGGCCTACTACGGCCTGCCTGGCGCCCAGGCGCGGATTGGTAAGTATAGGTTAAGAATGGAAGATAGCAACGGGCTGAAGGCGAGGGAGTTTTAAGACCAAGGACTCATTTGGTATTCATAAATGCAGGGCTTAGCACGGCCTGGCTGTTTATACATAAATTGTTTAATTGGCTGACAGCAAAACGCCCACAAAGCCCCTTCTACTCCCCAACAAGACCCCCAACCGAAAAACACCCAAAATTTCCCAATAGCCATTTGCATAAGTCAGCTTTGACATTGAATGAGTTTAGCCAGGCGTTCGAGGGAGGAGAAAACTCCGAAATGCACTCATCGCATCCTAACACAATTTGACAACCTGACTTGTAAGGATAACATGTGTGTGGAGCCAAAGCCCGACCACGACCACGACCCAGACCCAGACCCAGACCCAGATTCAGTTTAAGTTGCTTAGGAGCAGTATATAAGCCAGTTACTTTGGGCCAAACATCATCAGTTAGCTTTCGACCCAGCTCGACCCAAGTTAATCCATTCGATCGTAAAGCAACCAAAGCAGTAAATCCATAACCATGTGCAAGCCTGTGTCCTTCATCTCGATGGTGGCTGTGATTTTGCTGGCCAGCTCCACAGTGAAGTTGGCCCAAGGAACCCTCTGCAGTGAAAAGCTCAACGAGGTGCTCAGTATGGTGTGCGAGGAGTTCAATCCCGTGATTCCACACAAACGCGCCATGCGTAAGTTCTTACCAGGATGCAGTTCCTCCTGCTGGCATTGCTAGACCAACTTTGTATCCACTGTATCCATGATTTTTCCCAGCCGGTGCCGATAGCGATCTGGACGCACTCAGTCCGCTGCAGTTCGTTCAGGAGTTTGAGGAGGAGGACAACTCGATCTCGGAACCGCTGCGAAGTGCCCTCTTTCCTGGCAACTATCTTGGCGGTGTCCTCAATTCCCTGGCAGAGATCCGAAGGCGCACTCGCCAACGGCAAGGAATCGTGGAGCGCTGCTGCAAGAAGTCCTGTGATATGAGGGCCCTGAAGGAGTACTGCTCCATAGTCAGAAATTAGGTCTCCTGTTGCCTCCTGAAAATCATTTTCCTAACTGACCTGCTCGACGCCATTATCTCTGGATTTGGTTTTAAACCAACCATGTGCATATATACTACAATCGATGTTTTTTATAGCTTGTTGCATGTTACTCTTTGTGAATGATCGAAACGGATTAAATATATATTCTGCTTTAAGCTTTGGCAAACAATCGTTACATTTATTATTATCATTATATCATATGATTATATTATATTGTTATCCACAGTACACAAGCAGTACATTGAAAACTACTTGCATATTTTATAAATATTACGTTTGAGTTTGCTTTTTTAGCATTGAAAAATATAAAAAAAATTTTAAAAATATATTTTTGGCCAGTTTATTGAAAACCAAAAGAATTTTATTTATCGATGATTGTATCTTCCGTAAAGAAAAGAATACCTAAATCTTAAAAACAAAGCATGGGTTTCTTTAATATAGCACTTAATGAGTTAGTATTTTCAGTTGCGGTAAACAGTAATAATCAAAACCATCGAGATGTTTATTATGGGAAAATTACTTCTCATTCGTAAATTCAAACTTTGAATCATTCTTTGGAGCTTACAAATAAAAGCTTATTTTCGTGCTCAATAAATAATATAAGGCAAAAAATATTTTTAAATATTTAAAACTACCTTGAAAGATTAAATAGGTGAAAGAAACTAAATCAAACCAAAATTCAGCAATAAATGCAAGGAACATAAATTATGCAAATAGAATTTCTTGGCTCAAAATCTATTAAATATCATTGAAACCATCAATTCTTAATGCATGAGAAAGAACAAAAACTTTGAAATAATTTTCACTTTACAATTGGCAGAGTTTGTTAAAAAATTGCAGCTTCCTTTTCAACATAGTTGCAAACAGAAATCCGGCCGCTGTTCAATAAATAATTAACTGCAATCAACGACAATGAAAAATCAATGTAATACTCGTTTAATTACCAATCAAGTTGGCCAATCTGCAGCAGTTTGAATACATAATTTATTTCATAATTTATACCCAGGCGATGTATTCTGGCCCTGCACCATCATATATCTACATGCATATAACATCCCGTGTTCCGATTCAATTCGCGTGCCTGTCTCTGATTTCAGATCGTAAATTATGCGCATACATCCCACTTACATGTGCATATATATCATAAATCCAAAATTGGAATTGAGTAGGCTTCGCTAACGACTTAACAACTATGAATACGTGAGTGCTTTCCCCAGGCGTGTCCTTTCTGTCCTTGCAGTCCTTTCACTTATCGCAGGTGTCGTCTTTGCTTTGGTAGAGGTTTACGTTCTGGGCTTGGAAGCACAATACCGCAGCACCTCCTCCATGGAGCAGGACTTCAGACAACACTCGTCGAAGACTCCATCCCGGAGACGTCGAGTCTGGAGCATCTGCACCGAACTGTCGCTCAGCAGTCTTTCCAGCAGCGAACGGTCCTCGAAGCCATCGATTAGGTTGAAGTTCACGGGGTCTATGGGTATTTTTGATCAAGATCAATAGTTGAAGATCATAGTTTCCATACACCTACACAAAGTCCTCTTTGTCATCGCATTGAAGCCATACACACAAAGTTTGGACAGAGTTTCGGGCAGTTTGCGGCCGCACAACTTCATGGTGGCCTGGACACCGCCGATCATGAGGATGATCACGAGCAGGCTGGGCAGCAGGATCGTCCTGCCCTGGCACCTCATCTCGATGCCCATGAGTGATGCACCGGTGTTTAAGTATGAATCCCCCGGGGAGTATGTGTGGTATATGTCTGCCAAGTGGCACGGCCTCAACTGTTTGGCTTGCAGTCATCGGCAGTGGGTTATATATGGGGCAGAATGGGATGCGATCCGAGTTGGATGTCTGCTGGTCGTATCCAGCGTCTGAGCACTGTCAGAATGCGTTAGCCATAGTGTCAGTTAGCACCATGCACACATAGTTCGCCCTGGTCTGGCCTGGTCTGGTCTAGTTTCTGTTGCTGATTTGGGGTGTGGGTTGTTATTTATCCCTTTGGGCTGGCAGGGGATGTCTGAAGTGGTGGAGTGATGGAGTGATGATGAACCCGGGGGCTCTTACGCACATCAGCTGGCGTTTGTTTACGTTCTCGCCCAAGAAGTGGCGCACGGATCTGGATGGCTGGAAAACAAAATGACGTGCATCGAGTTCCCTTCGGCACATGGGGGTGTTCAACCATTTCAGCGAGCTCAGAAAGTTTAGCTGCATAGTTCATAAAGTCCACTTTCAGCGGTTTAACTATAGTGCTATGCATTTTAAAGCTCACATTTGGTGGGTTAGTGAAAGTTGGTGAAAGCAGACTTACATTAAATATTTTAAAATATAAAATGCAAATAAATTTCAGAGCAATGAGTCATTATTAGGAGACACAGAGAAACTAGTAAAATTTTAATTAAAACAAAGGCCATCTCATTTTAATAACACTTTTACAGCTTCCCGAAACGAGGCATTCACTCTCATTCAATTAAAAACGAGTGCCAACTTATTCAATTGCCTTTGAGTGGAAAACAATAAAGTCGCCTTCTGTTATCTCATTATCTTGGCTTAGTACCTTCGATACTTTATGGTTTCCCCAATTCCCTTTTGCAAATGATAAGCCAGCTGAGCCTTTTTCGGTCGCGAAAATCAGGTAGATTTTTACCTGTAAGCCCGGAATTATTATCATTTCAAAAACCCTTCGTTAAATAGAGTATTATCTGTGGCAAAATCCCGCTGCTGATTGAAAGTTGTTTATCGCTACTTTGAGAATAACAAAAAATAAGGATAAAAAGGAAGCTGGGAAATCGAATCTGAGTGTATAGCACAGTTCGTTTTGTCTCCACCTTTTGTTTTGCTTATTAAAATCAGAACGTCATCTAATTAAAAATTCATATTTTTCATTATTGTTCTCGGAAAACAAGGGCAGCTGCTTGTGGGTGGTTTGGTGGTTCGGTAGTTTGGGTTTTGTGGGTGTTGTGGGTGGTTTTGGGTGTGGGTGGCTTGAATAATCCGGGGATTCCCCATGATTCCCCGCACAGCTGGAATGCCGCAGGCGGAGATAAAAAAAGAGGAAAAGGCAAGGGACTCTTCTTTTGTTTCTGCTGCTGCTTGGAGAGTAACTTTATTTGCCTCCACTAGAAATTTTACAATGAAATATTTGGAAATACGATTACGTTTATATTTAAAGGGTTAAGTGTAGTAGGAAAATGAATTGCAAAAAGCCTGCCGGTCCGGGTATTGTGCCCCGCCGCCACAAAATCTCAGCCATGACGGGTTCATCTGGTACTTGACATTTGGAATCTGGTTTCTGGGATTTATTTTGCCATCCTGGTCATCAGGCACAGTAGTCCAGTATATCGTCGTAGGTGCAGCCCTCCTTGCAGCACTCGTGGGCAATGCGTCGCCGATGGCGTCGCAACCTGCGTCCACGTCCGCTGGCGGGTGGCTCACCCATCTCCATATCCGTATCCGTATTCGTGTCCTTATCCGTCACTCTTCCCATTTCCGTTACCCGTTCGGTGTCCTCGTCCGGCTGCTGGAGCTTACGGATCAGCTCACGCACCCTAGCATCCTTTGAGGCTGAGGCGAAAAGAAGTTAGCTGGAATAGTAAGTGTAGAGTAACCGAACTTACCACTGCTCCGCCTGACGCGGCGTGTGAATCCATTGACACAAATCACATCCAGTGCCTGGATCAGAGCCTCGCCGCACATCTTCCGACGTCCCTGGACCGGCTGCAGCAAGTGCGACACGGTGGCCAGCAGGAGCAGCAGCGCCAGTCCCAGTCTAATCAGGCTCATCATCCTGCTCGATCTTTCACTCCGCCGTCCGTGCTCTCGCCGGGCATAAGAGGTATGCCTCCTATATCTCTGGTATTCGCTCCTATCTCGAACTTCTCGTGCTCTTGGCAAACCGATCGCTGGGCATGCCAAATGATACTGACCCCTGCAGTTGGCCGGTGCTTAAAATGTTGCCTCGCTAATTGACTTTTCGACTTCACATTTTTCCGGCCAGGTAGAAAGCAGAGAGCAGAGATCAGAGGCCAGGTCAGTCAACCAGTCAGCTGCAGGAGATCCCTGTGTACTTCCAGGTTTTTCTTATTTTTGTCGCTCGACCAGCCGGCGGGCAAATGCCCGGCGATGGGAAATGGCCTTTCCCGGGGTCAGGAATTGCCCGTCTTAGCCAAAGTCAAAGTCTAATCTCGATCCTTACTGTAGATAGGGAAAACACCTAAAAAATTGGCCAGGGAATTGTGATATAGATTAAACAAAAATGGCACTTATTATAAACCAAACTGATTTTCATTTAATGACATAACTAATTACTAACAAGATTTTCCCTGCATGATACCACTTGCTTGTTGACAGGCTACTTCTGGCACATCAGTGACCTCCACCTGGACACGCTCTACTCCACGCAGGGCGACATCTACCGGAGCTGCTGGGAGTTGGCACGATCGGTTTCCGGCTCCAATGCCAATAGTGCGGCATCGGATCCACCGGGTCCCTTTGGACACTACAACTGCGACAGTCCGTGGAGTCTGATAGAATCGGCGGTGAAGACGATGAAGGCCAAGCAGGGCGACAATGTGGAGTTCGTCCTGTGGACAGGAGACGCCCTTTCCCATTCCGCACAGCCGCTCTCCGAGCAGAAACAGCACGAGATCCTGCGGAATATCACAGAGCTGCTGGGACGCAGCTTCTCCTCGCAGTTCATATTTCCCGTTTTGGGACACGAGGATGGCAGTGGCAGCTATCGCAGATTGGGCGAACTGTGGCGCCACTGGCTGCCCTCCGAGGCCCTGGTGACCTTCGATCAGGGCGGCTACTACTCCATCGAGCAGACCAAGAGTCGACTGCGCATTGTGGCATTAAATACGAATTTCATGCGACTTGATCCCGATCCGGATCCAAGGGCATCGCTAAGTTTGCGATGGCCGGCGGAGTATTTTGCCGAACCAAAGGCATCCGTGAGCTCAATTTCTGCAGAGGATGAGCTGCTGGCGGAGCAACAGTGGCTCTGGCTGGAGGAGGTGCTCACCAAGTCGAGAGAGAAACAGGAAACGGTACGAATACATACTTATGAACTTAATTCTGTTTTAAACAGTACTTGGTAAGCAACATATAACAACAGCCTATTATTATTTTTAAATCAGCTATTATAAATCTAATTTCTATTAATTAACAGTTTATCAAAAATGAAGTGACAGCGCCATAATTAATGGTTTTTTTATAACTTATTTGCAATAATAATAATATAATAACTTATATTGGCAAACTAATTACGTATATGTATCTCAATGGAATTTAATATTGACAACAAGTTTCAATTTAATAAAAAATTGTAGATAATTTAAGGTTTGCAGCTCGTAAAGCCAATGCGTTGCATATGTAAATATTCAATATTTTTGACTTACCTTGACCCAGGATATCGCATGCCAGTAAATTCAATCGGACAGCGTGCTGCCCTTTTGATTAATTATAATATTTAATTAGCAAGAAGAAGGATTGATTTCATTTCATTTCACCGGCCGCTTGGACTAAATGAACCGAATCTGTTTACTCTTGCCCACCACCCAGGTATATATCGTGGGACACATGCCACCGGGTGTGGATGAACGTCACCTGGGCACGCAGCACAACCAGTTGACTTTCACGGAGCGCAACAACCAGCGCTACCTGGACATGGTGCGTCGCTTTGCGCCGGTCATCCAGGGTCAGTTCTTCGGCCACCTTCACTCGGACACCTTTCGTCTGTTCTACGATGCCAAAGGTTTAGTATTAGCCCGACCAATTATTTCCACAGCCAAGATTACTGCCACTACAATCAACTTTTGAGTGGATAGTTAAATTACGGATATACAGTAGAATCTGGTTACAGCGACATTCAATTTAATTTGAAAACATAGTTTTTTCATTAAAAAAAAAAAAGCTGAAAAATCGATAAATATGGTATTCTATTTTTTGATAAAAAATAACCCATTTTTTTCGATAGCAGTAAAAATAGTTGTCCAAAAGTGGAATGCCATACCCCGTTGAATTCGTAAGAAAATTCCCTATCGATTCATGTACATACATTGAAATGCTAATTTTTGGCCATTTTTCGCAAATTTTGATGGTGGTACCCCTTATCGAAAATGCAAAAATTTGTCAAATTTTTTTTTTCGAAAATCAAAAAAGTTGGGATAGACATAGTTAGCTATGTTTATTAGCAGTACAAAACAGTCTTTATTTTAGATGTGCGATCATTTTTGGCAAAGCTACGGCGAAAACCCCGATTAAAAATATCCGATTTTTTACAAAAATTTTTTTTTTCGATATTTTGATAAAAAATAATGCGTTTTTTTTCGATAGCAGTAAAAATAGTTGTCCAAATGTGGAATGCCATACCTCGTTGAATTTGTAACAAAATTTCCTATTCACATGTGTTAAAAAAATGAAAATGTAATTTTTTTCCATTTTTCGCAAATTTTGATGGTACCCCTTATCGAAAATGCAAAAATTGTACTGAAAAAGTAGGGTATAACGACGTAAAATCGCCGGTCCCTTGAAAGTCGCTATAACCGGGTTCTGCTGTATGTACATGGCCTGTGGAGATAATTCCTCACATTTTTGCTCACAACTAACAATTGTGTCCGCTGACAGGCAATCCCATTTCGTGGCTGATGATTGCCCCATCGATTGTGCCCCGCAAGGCGGGCATCGGCTCATCGAATAATCCCGCCCTGCGGCTCTACAAGTTCGACACGGGCAGCGGCCAGGTGCTGGACTACACGCAGTTCTGGCTGGACCTACCACTGGCCAACCGGGCCAACGAGCCCACCTGGCAGCCGGAGTACAACCTGACGCACTACTACGCCCTGCCGGAGATCTCCGCCGGAGCACTGCACAATTTCGCCGAACGTTTCACGGGCACCGACCTCTCCTGGTTCACCAGGTAAATGCAAATGGTTGGTGAAAATGCTTTTGGGGGCGAGCTATCAGCGTGTTGATTGATTTGACCGGTAATCCTTGGAGCTCACAGCTGGATTTGATTCTGGGGAAATAATGTTTGGCTATCTGGAGCACAAGTAAATTGATAACTTCCAACTGTAAGCCGATTTAACAACTTAAAACGGAGCACTTGAAACATGAGTTAGCCAGTAGTATGTTTGCTTATTTTGTTTTGTTTTTTCCCAAAACTCAATTTAACGCTTAATTTACTCAATTATAACCAAACAATTTACTCCATTATAACCAAACAAAAGGACGCTTAAGTTTTTTCTACAGTAATCAATTTCAACTTTAAACATTTAACTCTGACTTATCCAATTCGTATGTAAAATAAACCATTTTAAAAATAATATAAATCGTATTATTTTCGTAAATCATTTCATTTGTAAGTGCTTAAAAAACTGTAAGCCCCTTTTTGCTTTTTTCTTAATCCGATACCCCTTTACAGCCCAGTAATCAGTTCACGAAAAGCGATGGCAAAAAATACGCCTAGTTTTATTGTGCAAGCTGTTTTAATAAAATAAATCCGTTTAAAAACGAAAATGCGCTGAAAAGGTTTTTTCGCCATTACTCGTATAATTTTTTATCAAAACTCATTGCGCATTTCAAAGTGAATTTGCAGGTATCACCCACATCGTAATTGACTTTAATTTTACCTCAGCACTTTTTATTAATCTTACTTACATTTACAAATAATTCGCTGGTTTTGGTGGGCAATAATATTATTAAAATGGTTCTTATGTGGGAATAAATGTGGAGAGTGTCACAACGGATCGCACTACGTTCAATAACTTCATTTCGGTGAACCATTAATATTCATCAGGATTATAAGCGCTCTCCATTAAAAGAGAACCCCTTTTTTTTAGAGCAGAATTTAAGGGGCACAGGTAGACTTCTTCAATCAGGACACCGCTGAACCACTTTCGCCCACGAGGTGTTGCAATATGTAAATCCAAATGGGAGATAGCGGCCCGGCTAAGAGCATTTATGAAAGCCCGCCTGGTGGCCAAAACAGAGCAAAGCAAACAGGGACGTCCAAATGACGCTTATACTCCCATGGACAGGACTCGCTGCCATTCTTTATACGCTGTTTTTTAACCCACCATACTTTTTGTGCCCACAGATACCACCGAGCCAACGCCGTGCGATATCATTCGGGTTCGGCCTGCCCAGGACTCTGTATGCTCAATCATTACTGCGCCATCACGCGCCTGGACTACGATGAGTTCCGGCTCTGCCTGGAGAAGGAGCAGCTGGCGCTGCAAGGACACGCCCCCGCCGCCCTAATGCCCACATCCTGGAGCTGGCTGCTCGGCGTGCTCGCCGTTTTTTATGGCCTCCACCGAGGGACGGCGGTGGTCAGGGGGATGCAACAATTGCCACATCCAGCGAATTTAAGCGTTCCCGCTTAAGCGGAACCATATCAATGTGGGGCAAGACCCCAGGATGCGGAGGCACTCAGAAAAAAGATGGCAGCAAATTATGAGGGAATCTTATAAATTCCCTTTAGCTCAATGGTGGGATAAAACGGAGAAGGTCCTTTCAAAATGTGATGTTGCATTGGTTCATTGTTACTTATTCCTAATTCGTAGTCAGTTTAATTGTGAGATGTTTAAGTTTAGAAAACAGGGTAATTGTTGCTAGAAATTATTATATTATATTATTATTATATTATTATTATATTATATTAATTGACCATTAAATTTAGTTTTAAATTAAGCAGCAAATAGGATTTCAGTGGCACATGCCACCTAAAATGGGCGTTTTTTCTCTGAGTGCCCCGATGCGGAAATAGATAGTAATGGATATACGTAGGAATGGGTGAGCTAACAAAAGAAAGAGAGGCAGATAGCAAGGACGAGGACGAAGGATAACTTGGCTGAGCAATTCCTATATACAAGTATAGCGCTAATTTACTCTCAATTATGCTGCATATGAGCCAGTATGCGTGCCATATCGTTTGTGTGTGTGATATGATTACAAAGAATCGTCTCTGCATGTGTATTCGCGGATATATATGCCTATATGTGTATGTATATGTGTATTGTATGGACTTGGATATATATGTATGTATATGGATATGCATATGTATATGTATATGTTTATCTGGATGTACTTATTGTATATGAAATAAACGAAAAACTTTTAATGTTACTGCCCTTGCACAATTTGTTTTCCGTTGGCGGCGCTTCGTCTCCGCTTTCTATAAATATTTAAGCAACAAATTGCGGTGTAAATAAATGTGTTAATTTGCGCAAACAAGTCAGCAGTTAAATAAAACGATTGCAGATGCTCTTCGGGTTTTCCGGGAAAATTCGAGGGTTACAAGCTGGCTTCCAGCTCCCCTTTTTTTTATGACCAAGGCCATTAAACGGCGTAAACCGCAGCGCAGTCGAATAAAAAAGAGTCATTGACAATGGCATCTGACCAAGTCGAAGGAGTCTCACTATCCGGAGGAACATGCATATGGATGGGAGGAAGTGTTCCGGGGATATTCCGTATTACCAATTCGCAGTAAATTCACCGGAAATCATTTAGTATTTATGTGGGATAAATTACTTTTCAGAAAACAATTTATCGCTGATACTTATTCGTTTGAAGAATCATGTAATTACAATGCAAATTGTGTGTAACCATTTGGGATAAATTATTTGATACATACTTGATTGTGATTGAAAAAAATGTTAAAAAAGCATGCATGAACACTTGTGATATTGCTTTCTTCAATTTGTTACATATTTTTCAGTTCTGTATACATTTTTTGTAGAAGCTTAACGAATATACACTTAGCATACTGTTGTTCAGTTTCTCAATCACTAAATTTCCTAATACCTCAATATTTCACAACTCGTAACGCAAAACAACTGCAAAAGTTCAGCATTTTCCCTGCCGTTTGGCAAAGTTTCGGGTAAGTCACATAGTTCCCAAAACTTCCATAAAGGTGCACATAAAGGTCGTTGAGGAAAATTTAAGGAGCATTCCCTTGGCTATTTGCACTCCCGTTGCGAACTTCGTTTTTCCCATAAGGCTGTGAGAGATGGATATCCAAGTGCAATTATATGCATAATAGATAGGCATATCTATCTCTGAATTCAATCCGCATGCAAATGATTGCGTTTCTGATTTGAATTTGATTCGAATGTTGTCCAATTTAGTATCTGAGAACATGCCGTCAATGGTAACTAAGATACCTTGTATCGCAACCCAAGTCGATTCATAAGTAATGCATGACCGGCCACCGAATGACCCCAAGAGCATGTTGCACGGCCAAACCACCCACTCTCCACCCACCAACCACCCACTATCTACCCACCAACTAGCCACTAACCAACGACCCACCTCCCAATTTCCATCGGCATGCGTGACTTCAGTACGTGATGGTCAAGTAAATTATAGGCGAAATTGAAACGGCCATCCTCGAGGATGCGGCGCTTGGCCAGCAGTTTTCACAACTTGGCCCAAACCTCCGGAGGGAGTTTAAAGTATTCGGCCGATAAGTCATTGCTTAATTTGAGGCAGCAGGTGATGGCCAAAATATGGCCACTTGCAGAAGTATTGCTTTTACCTATATTATACCCATCACTCGTAGAGTTGCAGGGTATACTAGATTCATTGAAAAGTATAACATTTTTAAGTATATTCATTATGGATCAGAATCACCAGCCTAGTTGACTTATTCAAAATTACATTTAAAAACAATACAAAGTTTCAATTACATTTATTTGCGTTTAATTGGTTTGATTAAAGCAAAATAAATCAAATAAAAGCAAAATAATGCGGAAATGTTTAAAGGTAAAAACGAAATATTTGTTGCAACAAGTTAAACGTATATGAGGGAAATATTTTGTAATATAATACAAGCATGCAATTATTAAATTCATCTGTTGGTCCAATATAAATACATATATATCCTTTGCTTCTCATTTTGATTTGTACATTTTGCAATAAACTAAATATTTGCCAATAACTACTTTGCCACAGTTATGTTAAAAATTTTTTTAATACATATTGATGTGTAATGAAAATCGAGGCCATGTATTTTGCCAACAATTTGTTCGACGTGTTTGTAAATACAACAAAATTATTATTCAACTTGTTGGTTACGAATTTAATATGGAAATGTGGCGGAAAGTGTAGCGAAGACAAACGCTTTTGGATAACACAACAAGTAGCGCACATCAGCCAACTGCCAAATTAAACAGTTTGTTGTTTCGACCCCGCGGAGCCGCCAGTTGTGGCTAGAAAAGCACACAGTTGGCAACAAAATCGCAGGTGGAAGTGGAGGACCTGGAGCTGGTCCCCAGGTAACCCGAGTCCATCAAAGTTGCACTTGCACCCGAAGCCAAAGTGACAAACACATGCCGGAACACCCGCAGTCATTAAAGTTTATTAAGAAATTCTGCCAACTCTTTGCGGAGCAGTTGGTAACTGAACGGGGACTGAGGGGTGGTACTATATCTATATTCTATATCTATATACGGCTTTCTTGGGGTGCTCCTGGACCCTCCTCCAACCATCAATGCTCCTTGGGGCAACTCGATGAAACTTCAACAGCAGGCGACGAAATGTTTTGGTTTTGCGGCTTTTGCAATTTGGCAAAGTTCGTTTGGATTTTAACTTGAATTGGGGTTTGCCGGCATCGGCTGGGGGCCGCTCTTCCATCTTCCATCTTCCATCATAACGCATTGGGGGACCCCAAGGACATGAACAGCCGCACGGAACTTGGCAGCCGAAATAATACACACGACTAAGCAAATACTCGGCGAGATGGTATCGCAAAATATACAATACACCGAACGAAATGTGGTTCCCTAATGACTCATAGTGCAAAGCTGGTGAGTATCGGAATGGATTTTGAATAAATTAAAATTCGCAGCCAAATTTCACTTAAGTGAAATGGTATTATGGCATTCGTTGGGGGTAAAATAGTAGCAAAGTGAAA
Organism: Drosophila santomea; assembly: GCF_016746245.2. NCBI lineage: Eukaryota > Metazoa > Arthropoda > Insecta > Diptera > Drosophilidae > Drosophila > Drosophila santomea. Next base: position 9,918,412 of record NC_053018.2, read on the forward strand.
AAATTGTACTTTATACAAGCTTGAACTTAGCTGTGATTAATGCTTTCATAATCACCAAAAATTGATGAGGGATTCTGATTAAAAAGTTGTATAGAACAAAGCAAATGCGAGTGTAGCAATTAATTTAACATTTCTATACCCAACTCAGAATATTATTAAATATATTTTCGTTTGGTGTACGGGGCACTACATTATATGGGCACATACTCACTCGATTTCTGTGTATCTTCTGCCTGGTTTTTGCCTCTTTGCCGCACTTGGCCATGCATATGCGATACATTATAAACACTCACCTGTTCCACTCAGGTAGTAGCAGCAGCCAAGAGCACATGCCATACAGTTGGGTTGGTGGAGGGGTGGAGAGGGGAGGGGAGTCTGGGGATTATAAATATTTGCACATTATAGCAATACATACACTGCTCCGCTGCGCTTTGGATTCGGATACGGATTCGGGTTTGGATACGGATTCGGATTCGGATTCAGATTGAGATTCTTTTCCTAGTACCGCTGTTGCTGCCGCTGTTGCTGCTGCTGGCGTAGCCAAAAACAATTTCAATTCTAATGTGCCATTAATCATTCACAAACATTAAACATATTATATTTTGCTGGCTTTCTAGCGTGAAATACAGGCAGCTTAGTTGCCTGTCAGGTGTTCTGCAGCGGAGCTTTTTTGTGCATGGGTTAAATTTCGCTGACAGGAGCAGAAGCACTGTGATGCAAGGGGGAAGGGGGAAGGGGGGAGAGTGGGTGGGAAGTGGGCGGGACAGGTGGGAGCACAGGTGAGCAATGGCGAGAACACACTGAATGCACTAATTGTTGTGCTTGAGCGCACCGAAAGCGCACATGAACTTGTGAAATTGCAGGGCGCATCAATATAACAGCGCTAAGTTGCTGCCGCTGCTCTTGATGGCAAAACAAAATTTCCAAAAATATAAGCAGATGAAACTAAAAATACTCAAAGCACAAACAATGAGCGGGATAACGAACAAATATCGAAACGTGTGCCAACAGACGCCTGTCTAATACCATGCTCGAATATCACACTGGAAAAAAATGCACGTAATTGTCATCAAAAATAATCTTTCCGTTCTTTGCATTTATTGTTGGTTGCATCAATAAACAATACATAATAGTGCTTAGTTTGTCATATTTACAATAATAATTATCAAAAAAACGATTGCAAATACAGACTCTGTCTAACAAAACTTTCCTTGTGTAATTAATGTGTATCATTGTCTATTTTCCAAATTAAATCGTATTAAGTAAATGAACACTGCCTTACAATATTTTCAAAACAAATATAAGATTTTCGCCTCCGTGCAGCAATTTCAATTGTGTGCGGTCTCACTTCAATCAACTGCAAATAGAAATCCAATTTAAGCCCAGCTTGTCGGCGCTGCCAAAAGTATGCTACGAAAAAATATGAAACTTAAATTAACCAAACAATCCATCTAGTCGATATAACCCGGTGTGTGTTTGCAGGGCATTCGAAACGTTTTCAATGGCTTTCCAAAAATCCCAAAAATAAATGTTCAATATTTAGAGGAACATGCATATAAAATTGGAATCGTGTGCGTGTGAATAGGTGGAGAAATGTACTACATATATCGAATCGTTGTTTTCTTGTTAATTAGGTGGTTTAGCACAAATGCCAGTGTGTGTATGCGTGTGTTTGTGTTTGTGTGTTAGTGCGGAATATTTATCGCTTCTTGGCTTGAAGTGCTCTTTGCCTTATTTTCTTGTTGGCTTCAGCGAGTGGAACAGGGGAATATGTGATTAGCCCCATGTCCGTGGCTAATTTATAATCGGGTGTGAGTGGGCGTCTTTTGCTTTTTGCCCAGAAGCAGGAGGTTTAGGTGCCTCCACACACACACACACACACACACAGAGATACACTCGATGGGGTGTCATCATCGGCGATTTTCCATGAATATGAATATATATTGTACATATATATCTATATTATTAAAAAGCAACTAGAGCAAGAGCAACTTTTGCTGCTTTCGCGAACTTTTCCGTCGACAGCAGGCAGCGGTAGCAGCGACTTTCGTTGAGCGGCGAGTAACAATAATAATTCGCACCGTGGTCGCGAACGTGGTCACCACATCAGCCAGCTCCTAGTTCCGAGAAGCGAGTATTCCGAGTCCAAATTTCGAGTCCGGTGCGCCAGTGAATCGCCAGTGAAGCGCCAGTGCATCAGCGACAGGTGCAGCTTTGTGTGTGGGCATACAGTGTGCAATTTGTGGGTGCCCGTGTGTGTCTGTGTGTAACCGTGTGTGTGTGTGTGTGTGTGTGTATGTGCACTGCTGCACCAGAAAACCCAAAAATAAATGCCAGAAAATATGTCACCTGCAAATAGTGGCGAACAATGCAAAAGATATGAAAAACTCCCCGCCGCGAATGAGCCATCAAAAATTAATTAAATAAATAAATAAAGGAAAACCAACTGATATATATTTTATACACATATATATGTACATATATATATATATATACTGCATTTGCATCCAGCACACACAAAAGCTAATTAGCATTTAAAGCACAATTAAAAAGTGAAGCCGTAAAGGCTGGTAAAATGAAATCAACTTCAACCGCGAGTAAAACCAAAAAGCCAGAAAGCACAAAACCAAAAACTGAAAACTGAAACACAAAAATACTGAAAAACCATTTTGCTGCAAGTGAAACAATTAAATGGCATTTTAAGCGCATTTCTTCCCGTATTCCCGACCAATTTCTATATGGACACTTTCTTTGTGCTATTTTCGTGGAGGGGGAAAATCTCTTACCAAAAATACAAAAAAAGAATTATAGAAATCCGGAGGGTAAAAATGTTGACATCGCTGGCGAGGACGTGGAAAGCCAGAAAGAAAATCAAATAAATAAAATTAAAGAAAAGAAAAGAAAAACCAAGAACTACACTCAAAAATAGAATATTACAGACGTGCCGCAAGGGGAGGGGGGAGGGGTGTGGCAGTAAAAATTCTGTAATAGTCGAGCCATATAGCCTGCATACACAATCTATAGCTATAGATACAAATGTATCTATCCATCTTTCGCTGCCACTGTCTCCATCTTGTCGCTCATCGACGGCGACCGAATATTTTTTTTACATATATAATTCATTTTTCTGCCGCTCTCCTTTTTTTTTAACTATTCGGTTTATTTGTTGTTCTTGCTGGCGGGTGGGCAAAAAGCGTTCTAAATATGTGACCATCTTACAGTGGCGGTTGGAAAAAGAAGGTGTTCCTCGAATGAATCAGCAAGGAAAATTTGTGGGTGCTTTGGACCGTTTCTCATACTCATTGCCCAGCTTTTAAGCTTTTTAGCAGTGTAATCCCCTTAGTCTTCAATTTTGAATTCAAGGTGGTAATTCTGATGTCGATGTTTTGAATATCTGCCAAATGCGCTTCAATGTATTTTAATTTAATGCCATCATCATTGTTAATTAGGTAATAAAAGTCACTCATCCATATGTGCAAATGCGTAAGCGGTTCGGCTTTTGAAAAATAAATCATTTTAATTAATTGAACTCTCGTTCTCTGGCTGCAGATATATCAATATGTTTAGTCGAAATACATTCTTGCAATTTTTGGCAACAATATTTTATTGATGTATTTTAAATAAAGGTTGTAGATATTTATAAATGCCTTTGTTAGGCTATTTCAATTTACATTCAACTAATTTAAAATTTGTGTTACTAAATGTATTTAGCGAATAGTAAATATTTTAGTAAATATTTTTGGTGATTATGTTTGGAAAATTGTAATAAATGTAAATATAATTATACATTTAGCCATAATGCAAAATTTGAAGGTAAAACACTCTTCATTTAAAATTTGAATAGAAAGTCCACCAATAAACTTCAAAATTTCTAAGAACTGTAAATCTTTTATAATGCTTTTAATGGCTTAGCTTTCCGCCTTAAACATTTGTTTGCATACCGAGTATATACTCAGAATATACGCTTTAAGAACAGAATCGCCCTGTTTTGTACGTTAAAGTCTCACAACAATGCACCATATTTCGGCAGCGAGTGTGCCAGATTGTATCTGAGTCCACGCATTTGCTCGCCCGTGGATACAGATACATTCCGGCAGATACGATCCGCAGCAGCTGCTGCTTCCTCTTCTCCGTCGGTGCCAGAGACGTGAAAATGTAGACTGATGAAACGGAATACAACAAAAGCGAAATGAAAATCCAAATAAAAATGAAAACGAAAATGAAAATGAAAAGCCAAAACCAAAACCAAAAGCAAAGGAAAGGCAAAGCGCCGCCGACGATGATCATTGCGTAAAGTTGAGCGTTCTCGCCGCTGCTTCGCTTCTGTTGCTGTTTCATTTTCAGTTTCAGTTTCAGTTGGCCGATGGTGCGCTTACAAAACGCCGGTTTTTCGGCGGACGCGTTCGCCTTCGCTTTCGCGCTCCTCGAAAATCCAAAACCCTGCACACACAGATACTCACCCACACACACTTATAATACACGCGGTTGGGTGGGGAGGGTGAAAGTGCAATAAGAAAGTGCAGCGGGGTGAGGGGGCGGGAAAGTGGCCGAAATTCCGTGCAGCACTCTAAAGCCAACTTTAGCAATTGGATGGCGTTATTTTTGGATTAAGCAGCGCCAAATTGTTACAAACGGTAAGCACCCACATTAAACCAAATACGAGTAAATACGAATTTTCCCTCAGTGTGCGTATGTGTGTGCAAGTGTGCATGTGTGCATGTGTGCTTACACTTAAGCCCGACCAATGTGCGTGTGTTTATTTGCTGAACATTAGTGTGCTTAAGTGCGAAGCCCAGCCACCCACTTCTAAGCCAAAAACAAGTGGTTTCGCACCGAAAGTAAATTAGCTGAATAATGCTTCAGTTTTTGAGCCAGTAATGTACAGCCATTTGTCTTTTATCCAATTTGAAATATTCAGCAATTTACGTATGAAAACGATCATAAATGTTGATTTATTATTTGTTAAAAGATATGAGCCAGAAATCATAAATAATATCTATGGCATTTTTCTTACGACATCCAAACTGCAGGCTGAAAGCTTTAGAATGTTTTAGAAAATAAATTGCTTTATTAAACTATTTTATTTCTGGTTTACTTCTCTTTAGTTTTTGTTCCTGGTTTATCTTCCTATATAAATTTGTCACCTTAGTTGTTTTCAACTTAATATGCATCCTTGCCATTAAGCATAACCATTTAACTAGGGTAATAAATCAAATTTAATCTTGCCGCCTTTATCCTCAAATATTTAGATTAAAATGTGTTTTTGTCACTCAATTACAAGTGAGAAAATTCTTCAGGTGTTCCATATTGGATGATCAAATTGCAGTCGCTCGGCTAAATATTTCTGTGTTTGTGTAGCGCCCGCATGCAATATTCAAGCCATTCAACAAAATCGAGAGCAGTCGCATTTTATTTCGCATATTATTTTAATAATGAAATCAGCAAAAACATAGCAGGCTAAATCAACAGCTTTCAGCCAGTTTCGAGATTTGGCATGTGGATATATGTACTAGACGAGAGGATGTGAAATCCTCGAGATCCACCTACATACATATGAGTCGACAGCCAGATTTGCGAGATGCCTCGACTCGCCTCAGTGAAAATCTAACAATATTTGCACCTGATTCCAATGCACACGTATATGTGTGTATGTGTCTCAGCACACACGCACACATTTAGCCACGATTATAGTTTATATAGCACTCTCAAAATGACAGACACACCCACACATGCCATGGAGTCGAACCGATGGCTATGCCAGCGATGATAATGATGTCGATGCCAAAATAAAGACACTGAAAAATGAACAGGGGATGGATGTTAATTGGGTTGTTGGGAAGATTCTATACCCTCTCTCTCACCTGAAGAATGCCAGCTTAATTATTGTAATTAATGGATTGCCGTGAAAACGCGGGACACACAAAAATCAGCTAACTAGCTAATTGATGATTTTTTAAAGGATTTTCACATTAACTACTTACATTTTTAATGCATAACTAGATAAGAATGCATATATGTAAAGTATATATGCTAAAGTAAAAGACTCAAATGAACTAAAATCAATTATCTATGTATTTTATGATTTTATAACATTTAAAAGTCAACTTTTATAATTCAAATTCAAATGCTAAATCCCTCGGGCTTAGTTACATACATTTCGAAAGCAGATCGCACGCTGAAATATATATTCGCTTCGTCTACCGCTAACACATTGAGTAATTGCAGACAAATATTATTTAAAAATTTGGCTCAAGGCATTATGCCATGTGACATATTGGCTGATTGACTGTTGCCAGGGCAATATTATTTTTAAAGCGAAATATTCAATTTATATGCCCTAACCAATTTCATAACTTAAAACAAATGATGTGAAAAACTCTCGACACTGCAACTCTGGTTTAATTTAAATGTACACATGTCCTGCGGCTGTTAATTTGTTTCGAAGCAAGAGTATTCAAAGAGTTGCTCAGAAATGTGTGGGCAGGCATATGGCACATTGTATATGGCACAGGGTTATATTCTTTTTTTTTTTGTATGGCATGGTATGGTTGCTCATACCCTTGCTCATTTTGTTCTTTTTTTTGAAACATTATTTTTGCAGGAATTTTTTATGCAAATTCCCTTACAATTCGTGTGCTAAGTACAGAGTGCAGCACGCACCTGTTCGTGTGCCTCTGTATGGGTATGTATGTGAGTGTATGTGAGTATTTGTGAGTGTTTGTGAGTGTATGTGAGTGTGCATGTGTGTTTGTATGAGTTTTGCGTTAAACTTTAATTGGGACATCAAGTGGCAAGCTCTTGTTGCTGCTGGCGCTCTTTTCTCTCTCGCCGTATTGCGCTGCTTTCCTGCCTTTTGTGTGTAATTTGCATAATATTTTATTAAATGTTGATTAATTTGCGCGATTCTTGGTCCGCCTCCGTTGGCCCAGTCAGAATATTGCGTGCTTACGGGGGCAGAAGCAGCAGCAGCAGCAGCTGTGGCAGCTGCAACACCACCACCAACGGCAGCAGCAGCAGTAGCAACATGCAGCATGCAACAGCAGCAACAAGAAGCAATTAAACGGCATAAAATGCCTGCAAACACAAATATACTTAATTCCAACGATTTCAAGTATCTTTTATTGCATTTTCCATATTTTCCATATATCCATTGTCCATTGCCCTTTACCCCGCATACCTTGTAAGATTTTCGTACGTTTCGCTTCGAAATGACGCAAATCTCAATAATGGTATCTCTTCAACCCAGCTGCTAATTTTATTTAAGGTGACACACAAGGCGGGAATTTCAATTTCAAAATAGAGACATCGAGAGAGTGGACGATTCGAGTGTGTGTGGAAAATATGAGTGTGGCAAAAAAAAAAGAACACAAAAAATTGAGCACATTTCAATATTTTTGGCTCTATTTTTAGGCCAACGCACAAAATAGCAAGACAAACAAAATCGTCTGATGAACGAACACACACAAAAGTATAAAATACTTTTTGTTTTGCCCAGCCAGGCAGTGCTCAAATTAGTTTAAGATACATTTCTAAATGTGACAGTAGTGAGTGAGTGTCTCAGGAAATTGGAAAAATAAATACTATACGTGCCGTTTTGCATATTTTTGATATTTCGTAGGAAGTTCCACAATTGTAATTTGTTAGCAGCAGCTGTAAAATCAGAGTGCATTTTGTTGCAGCCAATGGCAATTGATTCCAATTCGCAATTGAGCAACTTTTAACTATAAAATCTTTACATATACGTATATCTACAGTTTTTGGTGGCATTAAAGTGTTATATATAGATCGTTGACATTGAAGTGTTGCTGGAAATATTTTTCAAATTATTTCACGCTTGTTCAAAATACTTGTACCAGTCTTCTGGTTTTTATTTTGTGTTTTTAATTAGACTTTTTCATATATTTATAGGGGAATTTAATGATAAGTTATACAAGGTTAGCAGAAATGGCAAATAAAAGTGTTTCAGTCGTTATTAAATACAGGGCAATTGTTTTATAGGCCATTTGCACATTACAATTGCAGGTTTTTAATTAAGTGTTAACACATTAATTAATTATGCATAAAAAATGTAAGTGTGTTCTTATTACAGACGGCCAATTTGTTGAACACATTTGCTTTAGCAAATTTCATGATAAATAAAGGATGTTTTATTTTATAGTTTAATAAAGGTATAATAGTCCTTGTAAGTGTGCAAGTATATAGAACTACTACACAACTAATTAACTTTTGTGACTGCTTGTTTAAGAATTAATTAAACGCTGCCATCGAAACTTAATCACATTATAGCCAACTCCTTTTCAGGAGAAGTTTTCGCTTACCTCATTATCTCACTCAGTCGTATTTTGCATTTCAATTACAGAACGAACAACGACCGACATTTAACGATTAACATTAAGACCAACTGAAGTAGGGGAAGTGCTTAGGATTCTATTTTTCGAATCGCCCACATACCGCCAGCAAAGAAGAACAACAAAAGAAAACCCGATAGGCGAAACTAAGTCGAGCGGAAGATTTTAAAAAATATTTCTTATCAACAATATTTTCGAAAAACTTCCAAAGACATTCGAAGCAGTAGCAGTAGAAGCAATAGCAGTTGAGAGCTGCGAGGCAAACAAAAGGCAGGCAACAAGCAACAAGCGAAGTTAAACATTGCCAAAGGAGCAACTCGATTCCGCAGGAAGAAGCAGTCCACAGAGGAAACAAACATCCTTGCAAAATGGCCGCCCTACAACGGAAGCTGGTGCACAAGCAGTTCAACTCGCCCATGGGCCTCTATTCCCAGGAGAACGTGAAGGCCACCTTGAACCGCGAGCTGAAAGCCTTCGGCGGCGAGGGGTAAGTAACCGGGCGCGGGGGTAAAATGATTAAAAATAAAAAAATAAAAAGAAAAAGAAAGAGAAAAATAGAGCTTGTTTGCCCAAGCGAAATGATTATCATACATTTAAATGCATAATTTCATAAAATAGATGAAAGCAGCCAGCTGGGGGAAAAATGCTCGTAAAATGGTCGATGGGGTAGCAGCGTTTGCTCTCCTCTTAGCCGGAATACATACATTCCTAGCGGAATTTCTAGTCACTTTTTAGGGCCATCGAGGCGCTTTAAGAAAGGGCGTTTTAAGCCCCTAATGGTATATATACATAGCTTAAAATTAGTCCCTTTTTCTAATTTGAAAACAATTCTGAAGATAATATCAATTAACACTTGGAAAAGGTGTAATTATCAAAGAATATTTTTATAGTATTTTATTTGGCTTGAACTTATTTAAATTGAGTTTATTAAATTTAGTTTATAATATCACATTTCATACTAAGCTACTTATGTTTTATTATTTTTAAGATAATCTTAAGCAATATTTTCTTTATTTAAATAACATTTTTTTAAACGAGCTTCCAAACTTGCGCATTGTTAATTTGAATTTAAAATGATGAACGCCAGATAAGCTCAATTCAAATAGATTTTTTAAAGATTTAAATATTTTATCAATAAGTATCTAGAGGGAGCTATACAATGGCAGAAACTGTAATGACCATATTTTATTCGACTTAGCCCTGGAAACACAAGCCACGCCGAAAGCCTCCTTCGCTGGCTGTTCTATTTTGACAGATACAAAATCCGCTGCCACAAAACAGGTGCACAAAACACATTAATTAGTGGGCCAACAAGGGGCGGTGAGGGGGAGTGGCGTCGGTGGGAGGGGGATTTAGAGGGGTATGCCCCTCACTTTGTGCATTGCAGCGCGACTGCAGCGTCGACTGAGGCAGCGACTGCGACTGCAACTGCAACTGCTGCCAATTTGTTGCTGTGGCACACAGATACTCAAAAACACGATGTCGACAAAAACAACAACAACAACAACAACAACAAAAGCAGCTACAACAGTCCACAATTAAGTGCTTTGACGTTTAATTGTAATTACCAAAAAGCTTTACAGGCAACACACGGCGACGCGTATCTCAGCGATGCTTTTCCCACTCGAGATTCATTTGTAGCTGGCGCTGTTGTCGCCACAACAATAACACCATCTCGTTGTAGTGCCTCCCCATAGATATCGCTGGCATTGTTGTTTGAATAAACCGGCCTCAGCATCACCTCACTTCAGCTCATCTCACCTCAACTCGTCCCACCGATCTGATACGATCCGCCAGATAGATATAGTGGTGATCTGCTCTGGTGAGCAAAAAACTTTAAGTGGCTTTCAGTTATTCGGTGACTATGCGTGCGACAAAACGTGTTCAACTGCAACGGAGTCTTTAACATTTAATTACCAGAGCCCAAAAACTGAAAACTAAAAACTATAAGCTGACAACTGCAAAACTGAAAACTCAAAACTGAAAACTGAAAACTTTCAATCGCGAATTCGCGAGCGTGAGTGTGCGTAACGTGTTTTCCCGAATTAGGGAGCAACTTTTCCCAAAAACAGCTGAGCCAAGGCTTCGCCCAAGTTTAAACTTCAAAAATAAAATGTACGTGTAGCGAGAGCAAACCAAAAGATACTTTTTATATAACGCCAGTCGAGTGTGAACGAGAAAAAGGAGCATTTGGGATAGAAGAGCTTGATCTTAGAATGTTGCAGCGAAACTGAAATACACAACTAATATTGTTGAATATTATTCAGATCTAGTAAATATTCGTACTATATTCAAAGCTTTTTAAGCGACTTTTATTGTTAATTGGGATTTTCTTTCTAAGGGATTTTTATTGTGAGAATATTTAGCAGTGAAGTCTAAAATTATATAGTATAGTAGAAAATAGTACACAAAGTTATTTGAGGGAATTAAATACGCATGGAGGTAACAAATCTTGTGTTAGGAATCCAGAATATAGATTACTTGATAGTTACCAAAATTATTATTACATTTAACATAGAATTAACGTTACTAATTTTGAATTGATCATGTACTATACTCGTATATTAAGTTATTCGAAAGTACCAATTAATTTCTGCGCGTGTAGAGTGATTAAAAATAATTCAAGACGTCAGCTCGTCGATGAGTCATGCAGTTTATCATTAGTGCAGCGATTTAATGCAACAGAATCGAGTCAAAAAAAATAAAGAAAAAAGAACAACTAAAACAATGTCAACAAACAAGCGGCAGGCGTCTAGCCAAAAAAGTAGTGAGGCATCTCTTGACTTTCTGCCCATCGGTGAATCACAGGGAAATCGGAAAATTAACCAATCAAATTTCGAACAGAAAATAATTAAAATCTGTGCTGTTGATTAAGCGACGCCACTAAGTGAATATTTGGGCAAATATTTGAGCAAATCTCTATCAAAACTCAATGAGTTGAATGGGAGACACCATTATTTTTGAGCTAACATTGGCCTGCAGCGAATGAGGCTGTCAAAATGTTTACAAATGCTTCAATTAAATCAAATAAATCAACTAATTAAAGTAAAGGCCAACAGATGTGAGTGATTTCTTTTCAAAGGGTCCCAGCGTTAAGGTCAATGTCAAACGTAATGAAGAACAGCTGTCATTTGGCTTAAATTGCCAAGAAAGCTTAAAGCTTGGCGATTATCTCTGGACTTTGTCGTCCATAAATTCTTTAAGGTCTTATCTCAGCAGGCACATTTTCTTAGCCTAAATATTTCCGTTTGTTATCCATTTTTGGATTTGTGGCCAGATTAAGATGATGCGTTGAAAGCAAAACATTTCAAGCAAATTATAATTAAAGTTGAAAACTCTTTTCGGCAGCTTAAAGAAAATCGCCAGACAAGCAAAAGGCGAAGGCATAGTTTTGTTTGTGCAAAATTTCCACCCAACTTGCTGCGATTTAAATCAAAATTCGCTTTTCCTTCCGCTCAAAGAAGCACATTTTTGTTTGGCAAAAAAAAAACAATGTTTTCGTAGAAATGGGATTTATCAAAGTGTACTTTTAAATAATATGTTTTACGGGCCATTCATTGTTTTCGTTTTCTAAACATTAAATGTATCTATTTGCAAAATAAATGCAATGCACTTTTAAAGGTTTAAGGCACTTTATAAAAACAAAAATATGTTATAAAACAATTTGTCTTAATATATTATATATACATATATATACAGCTATTACTCTGCCGCTTTTCCCCAATTAAAAATTCTTGGTTCGAATTGCGCTTATTTATTTTATTCGCCTGTTTCAAAGCTGTGCATATAATTCATACTTAATACTTTTACGTAACATGTCGCATATGTATATACTGATGGTCCAGGTATCGTAGCAGATTTATGATTTGCAGTATGAAAGCAACGTGGCGTAGGAGCACGCTTGGTAGCAACAGTCGTCCACAACGCCTCGAAAATCGCGCTGAATGCCCGACAGTGAGTTCATGTGGTGAGACTCGGAGCTATCCAGATCGGTCAAATGGTCCTCATAATCGAATAGCCCCACTGCAAGTGAAATAAGTGAGTTTGTGCCGTTTGGAATTTCGAATCCAAACCCCAAAAAAGAGGCAGATACTCACAGGAGCCACGCTTGGAGAATAATGAATTGAATCCATTGGGGCAGGCCGTCCTCAGCATGTCCATCAATTTCGGGCCACAAGCGTGAAATTTGGAGGACTCTACGGTTAGCAGGAGCGGAATCAGGAGCAGGAGCACTGGGATAACGGAGCGGAACATCATTGCCTTGCTGGAACTGCAGCTGGGTAGGATGTGGTGCAGTTTCCGCCGCCGTCAGCCATTTTTATATCCGCCGGAGCACTTTCACCTGTCAGATTGGATTAGTCTTTTTGGGTCAGCGTGGGCCGGAGCGTGCTTTGCTTATTTTCAATGTCAGGACACCGCAGGATGCTCTCATTAATTTATGCCCATGGATTAGCGTAACTCTCGTGTAATAGGATGCACCATGGGGGTGGCGGAATCTATACATAATAGCAGTAACTTAACTCTATAGCGCTGTGTATGCTCTCTAGTTTAAAGGTCTTTATTTTCAAAAACTTTAATTGGCTTACAATACTTGTTACCATTACATGATTTGTATTCAAAAGTGAAATGTTGAAGTTATCAACATATTGTATATATAGGAAAGTAAAATCATACTTTATTCAAGCTTGTTATTATGTAAAAAACAAAGAAACTTATGCCAAAGGAATTAATGGCAATCGAATTCATGCCTGCGAGGCGAGCATGTTTAAAAATAAATTCAGATTTGGCGCAAACTGCTTGCAAGCAGTGCAAGCAGTGTACCACACACAAGCAGTAAATGCCGCCAAATTTGAAATGTTACCTAATACATTATACGTTGTGCGCCGATATACACTAATTGCACTGTTGTTACTCGTTATTTTTTAGGATTGAAGTCGACGAGCAAATAACGAAGCCCCTGAACTTGGCCAACTCGGCCGTTCTGCGCGCCGTCGAAGAGGAAGAACAACAAGCCAAATGTGGTAAGCTATACTATGTCATTGGTTTTTTGTCTGTGCGCGTTCATTTCATGTTGCCGAGACCAAAAAGAAACAGTGTAAAAACATTCAACAAAACAGCCAACTCCAGTCCCAGTGCTCGTTCAAAACTAGTGTTTTTTACAGATAAAGTTAAATAAATTCAGTGCTCTTGCCCCTCAAAGATTTTTACCCCATTGAAAGGCAGAGCCGTTCGCGTCAGCGAGGCGAGGTGGATGCACTGCATCACACGCTGCACCAGCAGCTGCTCAACCAGATCAAAACAGACTATCTCAGTCACCAGCAGGACATCACCATCGATCGGGATACGGTGCTGAAAATCAATCGTCTGGCCACCAAACGCCATCTGCTCAAGCGGGATCACAGCTGGCCTCCAGCTGAGCAGGATCAACCGGCCATCAATGCCGAACAGAGCCATCAGATCTCCTGCAGTCCCTCGCACAGTATTGAGGCTCTGCGGGAGAAGTTCCAGAGTCCCACCTTGGTTATCGAACCCACCGCCAAAGAGGTGAGGGAGCAGCGACGACGGGATGGGGATGGTGGCTCCAAGGAGCGATCCAAAACTCCACAAAAGGTCAACGATGAACGCAACCTGGCGGAGGTGTTCCATCAAACTCCCGTATCGAAGGGCTTCTCCGCTCCCGAAACCAAAGCAGCCGATGTGGACTTGGGTTTGGTGGCTCCGCGATGTGAGTACTACGAGCAGTTGGCCCACAAAAGATCCACCACACCAACTCTGCCCGCTCAAGTCACTCCATATAGGCCAAGATACAAGAGGCAGGCTTATTCCCTGGATCGTGGCCGTGCCCGGAAGCGGACTGTGGGTGCTCCGGAGTTGCCGCCACCCAAGCCGAGAACCGCAAAGCCGAAAGTCCAACGGCGGTGCATAAAACTGGCCACCGAGGTGAAGATCTCGTATGGCCACGATGGCGACAGCGAGGATGAGCCCAATTCTGGTCAAGATGTGGACTTGGAGACCTTGCCGCTGCCACCGACACCCGTGCAGCCAGCTGCCGTGAATCTCAATCAAGCGCAGACAGCAGGGCGAATGGTAATTGACAAGCTGGCAGTTAAGGAGCAGCAGCAGATGGCTTTGGCTTTGGCCACAAATGGGAGCATCAGTCCGGTTAGTCCGAATCCGAATCTGAATCTGAATCCGTCGGCCAACACTCGCATTGTGCCCATTCGCGTGGAGGCATCGACGGAGCAGCTCAAGCTGAGTGCCCAGCAGATCTACGACGACGCCTGTTCGTATCTGCAGGATCACCAGGAGATGGAGGACATCCAGCAGCGACCCCCCAGTCCCACCTATGTGAGTGCCACCGGTGGGATTAAGTTGCTCCAGCGGCAGTCGAGCAGTACGCCAGCCACACCAGTTCCACCGCCACCTCCTCCGCCAGTAATGCGATCCAAGTCTGTCCAGGATTCGCAGGCCAAGGACAAGCAGACAAAAAGACAGGGTCGCATCTACAACCTGGAGACCACTACGGAGAAGCAGCATGAGGCGCATGTTGAAATTGCCCAGTTGGAGGCAAAGTATGCCCACATCCAGCAATCCATAGCGGAGCACCTGCTCCAGATCGATGCCTATATGGAGAATGCCAAACAGGCGCTGCAGAGGAGTGCCCAGACCACACCAGTATCCACTACGGCCCCGATACAAACGCCACCACCACCACCTCCTCCGCCGCCACCACCACCACTAGCAGCACTACCCGCCAGACCCCTCAGTTCGTCGTCCAACGAATCCTGGGACATGTTCGCTCATCGCCAGTCACCCATTTTGGCAGTGGAAAGTCCACTGCAGGCGATTCTTCGCCAGATTTACACCCGGGCAGCTGGCTTACCCAAAAGGCTTTCCAAAGAGATTAAGGAGGATGCCGACGCCGAGGAGGAGGAGGCATCACTTACTGAAAACGTGCCCATTGTGGAGCGGGCTCTGGAGGATCTGCACAAGATTGCGGTGGCACTGGAGCAAAAACCGGAACCCGCGAAACTCATGCACGTAGAACTCCGGACAGCGCCAGCTGTCTCTGAAGCGGAGCACGTAGTCATCAAGGACGAGGAACAGGACGCGGAACAGGATGCGGAACAGGATGCGGAACAGGACGCGGACATGGAGTACAGACACGTATCGGATGTAATTGCCAACTATGAGCAGTTGGCCAAAAAGGAGTACGAGGAGTGGAGGGAGGAGCAGGTGGTAAAAAGCGAGGAGGTCCTGCCCAAAACCGAGTTGAGAAAGGCAATAGAGGAGCAGCTGGCCAAAAAAGGATTGAGGGAAGGTAAAAAGGTACTTAAAGGGGAGGAAAAACCACTTACCAAACAGGATGCTGCAAAGGATGTGAAAAAGGATGCCAATGCAGTGTCACCAGCCAAACAAGATTTACGGGAAGAAGAAAAGGTATCTATCCAAAAAGAGAGTGGCAACGATTTGGGTGCAAGTGAAGCCAAAGAAGATCTCACAAAGGATGCAGAAGTGGAGGAAAAGGACAGATCCTGCGGCCATGGAGATACCTCAGTCTACTGCCCAGTTTGTGATGAAATGCGCTGCTCACCAAACACCTGGGGAAAACTGAGCAAAGCCGATCAATGGCGGCTTGCCAATCTGCACAACGAACCCTTGAGGAACTACAAAGCCACCTACGAGATACGTAGTCCGTACATCTCGCGGCAGATCTCCTGGGAGGATATGCAGTCGGCCAAGGAGAATGTGCCGCCCGAGAAACTGCAACGTCAGCGTAGTTTTGTGGAGATTGTGACCACACCAGCGACTGAATCTCCGCCGCCATCGCCGCCGCCTCCACCTCCACCTCCACCGAAGCAGTTGGCCCTGCAGAAACCGGAAACGGAAGTAGCATGGGAGCGCAGTCGCTCGCCCAGTCCGCTGCCATCTCGCAAGTATCCCGCTCCACTCATAGAAGCACCACAGCGCTCCAGCTCTCCCTATGGCCTCAATTCCGTCCGCTCGAAAGCCACACCATCGCCCGTCAATCTGCCGGCGAAATTCACGCATGTGCCGCAACTGGAAGGCCACAATATTGGACTTCTGGTGAAAACGGCCACGGAGCCACTGCAGCAGAGCATGTCGGCATCCTCTTCACTGCTGGCTGCCACGCCCCCGTCCACGCCCCGTTCGGCGGCACAGCCCTCGCCCTTCGAATTCCCCAACCTCGGTCGGGAGTCGGCGGAGCAGCATAAGTTCAAATCCCTGGCCTCAATGGAGGAGGTGCAGCGAGATTTCGGCGTTAACCGATCCTTCGATAATGTATCACCACGTCCATATTTGGGTATTGAAGGTGCGTGGCATCCATCCCCCCGGATTTTTGTATCCCATTCTATGTGTTTCGAGGGATTTCTACTCATGATTCTATGTTCTTTTGAGTGACTCAGTGGATTTGATACCATGAGCACTTAGGAATTAGGCGAATAGCAAACCAAGTGATTCAGTTCTCAGGTTTTGAGTTGAGAAATAAATTTGCCTGGCTCTTTTGTTTCTAATTCAGTTACTAGATTGTCGTATTTAAACAGGTTTTTTTATATTTTGAGGTCTTTGAATTTCACCGCTATGAATTTTTGCCTTAATACTCAATTTTTCTTCATCTTATATGCTCCACAGACAGATCTATTTTCGAATTATATTGCTGACTTTATGAGCAGACATATATCACAGATATATATTTGGGTCCAATGAATAATTTGGTTAACTAGATATGTACAGACATTGCCAGACATTTGCTATTCAGTCCAAATATTCATAAACTCAAACTAAGAATTTGTAGACCAATACAGGTTGCCCATTTCTTTAGTCACTTGAACTAAGTTACAGCTTTGTAGGACTCAAAATATTTAAAATGTATTGTTTAAACATGTGTAAGCAACAGGCTCGTTTGTACCCAAATGTTAATTGTCATGCCTGCCCAAATTAAATGTCTTTTTGTGGGCCAGCTAGATATTGTGAACATAATATTTGTCGTATTTATCTGTGACGTTTGGCGGTCAAAACGAATTTGTTGCGTGGCTAACGAGCAAACCTTTCCAATTATATCAAATAATGGCGAGTGCAGGGATTATTTCTATGGTTGATATGGCAGACATGTGAGTTACAAGCTTGCTAATAATTTTAATGAGCCAACTTTTGTCGTACACCTGTGTGAATACGTTTAAAAACCGATTTATTTTAGTTCGCCCAAGATGACAGCAGTTTAAATTTAGCCAACGACTCGCTGGCTTTTGAGTCACAAACTACTTATATATCTGCTCTGGCCACAAGATAGATGATAGATAGTTAGTTGGCTGGGATTAGGCTATATCCGCAAGATGGATGGACGTGTGGTGCGCCCACTTGATTTGCCGCCCAGGCATAACAAATCGCCATAACAATAAACAGTCATCCAACCTACTTGGGAATCCTATATAGAACTGGGCAAAGAGCGGCAAGTATGCGAATATATCCCACTATATCTATATATATAGATATATGTATAGATATAGATAGCAAACACCTTGAGATCTTCTGCCGCGAGTGAGGGAGTGGGCATGATGATAAGTATTTCAAGGTGGGGCCCACAAATCACACAAAAATCGAAGGTGTGTAAACAATGCCAGCAGCCTTTCGTATAGTGAGGTATCCATCCCGATCAAGATCAGCATACTTAACAGACCCTCGCAGATAAATACCCATACCCATCTGCATAGGTATGCCTATAATATCTCTGAGTTGCTCTCGGAGAAGTCTTTACTTTCGCGTATCTCGCGGATTCCGATTCCGATTCAGATTCAGATTCAGATAGAGATTCACCTACAGCTACAGCTACAGCTATATGTACGTAGATACGAAAGTCGAGTGTGTGCCGAATGTGTGGGTTGGAACCCACACGAGTGCCAATGTTTCTACATACATCTCGACGCGCTGGCTAACAATAATTTCCTCTGCATTTCTCTGGCTCCTCACTTAGTAGCATACATCGAAGGCAAACATATCGCAGCGCGAACGATCAACGAATTAGCAAATAGAAATAGCCAATAGCTATAATAGAAAATAGAAATTAAATTGGGCAAACGCACGCGAATCGAAACGAATCGAACTAAATCGAAATTCAATTAAACAAAATTCTATCGCCTGTTTCCCGAATCATACAATTTTTTTTCTAATTTTTCAACGATATCGATCCGAAGGATAAACGAAACGCGCGCCGATTTGCAAAATATAAAGCCTTAAAATCAGAGCCTTAAAATCACATAAAATCAGATAAAATCAATATCAAAGTCGAATTCGTGGTGTTCCCCTAGCAAACAGACTCTCCAAATATCGAACTCAATTCAATTGATTGCACCGCGGGATTATATAACGCTCTTCTTGACTTTCGGCGAGCGGACAAGTCAAAAAATAGCCGCAAAAAACAAACATATACATCTTGGCATATATAAGTGTATTTGTTATTTTTGATATCTATACGAGAATATTTTTATTCTTACGCAAAGGCCCGATCGGCCATATAGATAGATAGCCAAATAGATAGAGATACGCGAATAGAGAGCAATATATAGATAACCATGGTCGCTCAGTGGAAAATCATCAACGAGAACTACAAGAATCTGGAGGGTAAACACACATAATTTTCACACCATCCATATGTATGCATGTATATAACCATATATCTGCTTGATCCACTACGATTTTGAGCAAACAATGTTGCTCATTTCCGATGCAACAGCAGCAGCAACAGCAGCAGCAACAGCAGCAGCAACAGCAGCAACATGTTGCACGTTCAGCGACGACATCCTCATCACCCCCATGAGTAATGTCAAATTCTTAGCTTTCGACTCGTTCTCATCGTCTAAATTTAGACGCAATGACAGCCGTGTATGATTTGCAGAATTGGACCCGCCGTACCCACCGACCCCCAGCCCCGCCCCCCTTCCGCCTCCTTTGTGTTCGCACATTGCTATTTCACATTGGCTATAATTTTAATTGGCTTAAATCATTTTCAAATTGTTTCGCTAGCACTGGGCTGCAGTGCGGCATCCAAGGTTATAGTGACGCCCACGTTTTGGCCGCATTTTGTTGAATGTTAATGCACGGCAGCTGCACCGAGCAGCTGCATCATCAACAACATCATCATCGCAAGAATTCCGAGTATCCAAACGTTACCTCAATCGTTTTCCTCTCTCCTTTCGATTCAGGCTACAAGCGTGTGGCCTGGCCACCGGCCTCCGAGGAGCGGATCATCCGGGAGTTCACCCCCCAGCCGCAGA
Organism: Drosophila santomea; assembly: GCF_016746245.2. NCBI lineage: Eukaryota > Metazoa > Arthropoda > Insecta > Diptera > Drosophilidae > Drosophila > Drosophila santomea. The sequence goes on from NC_053018.2 coordinate 9,938,054, forward strand.
CCCAGAGTCCGGCTCCCGGTGCCGGAGGCTACTATCCCCAGGCCCAGGCCCAGGGCCACGCCCCCAGCACAGCAGCGGCTGCCGCGCCACCTCAGGTAAATGATGCAATGCCCGCTTTTCCAGCCAAAAACCAATGTACCAATGTATATAGAACACACACTATATAGTCGATAGTTTCGTGTGCGTCGAAATGTAAATATAAATGTATTCTGCCACTGCCACAAATTGTTGCTCATCCGGTGGGGCATTAAAAGGCCATGTACATAGCATTTGGAGGCCCAACTCCGCACTTCGCACTCCACACTCCCATTCCCCAGCCTAACCACACTGACAACTTGCAGGGTCCCATTTATAACAACGTCCAGCCACGCACCACCCAGCCACCACAAAATGCCTACCACCACCACCCAACAGCACCACAACCCACCTACTCCAGCTCCACCAACCAGTACCCAGATAGTTATCCGCAGCAGGAGCAGCAGCAGCAGCAGCAGCAGCAGCAGCCTGTGCAGTACACACAGGCCCAGTTCAGTCGGCAGCGCTCGAGGGAACCTGTCCAGGTTCCAGCTCCATCTCCAGCGCCCGCATCCGAGCCCAGCTATACCGCTAATCCGTACCAGAACTATCAGTCCAACTATCCGCAGGAGCCGCTGCAGGCAGCGAACAATGTGGGTGGTGGCTGGAAACACATTGGTGCGCCGCAGCCCAAGGAACGCAGTGAATTCACCGCCGGCGGAGGAGCCTATCCTCCGTTCCAGGGATCCCACCAGCAGCAGCCGCAGGTACCGTCTTGGATCCAGTCCCAGGATCCCGACTTTTGGCTAAGCGAAGTGATGCTACCTATTGCACTTGCACTGCGGCTGCAATCGTCTATGCCACCTGCCACCTGCCACTTGCCACCTGCCACCATTGATCTCCCTCTGTCGTAGACGCTTTTCCTTCCACCTTCTATCTTGAACACTTACTAAGCTCCCTTCTGAAACACTTACTAAACATTATTTACTATTATTAAAATAACACCTATTTATCTTTCTATAAGCCTTAAAGTAAACCATGATTTCCTCTTGTACATTTAGCATAATAACATTCAATACTAAATCTGCAATAAGAAGTAGTTCTCTTTAAATGTAGATGCTTGGTAGAAAATAATACAAATTATGCTGAATTTAATTTAATAATTTTTAAAAATACGGTAGTAACAGATTACTATATTAATCTAACTTTTAAAAACTTTTTTTACTGTGGCCAAAATTCTCTAAAAATCTTTCTTATTAATTGGGTTTTCTTCAACTTGATAGTAAAAGGTGCATATTTTAAGAATATTTTATATAATGTTCTAAATTGTGACAGACTTTAATCCTTTTGCGAGTTTCTAAGTGATTAAGTTTAGAAGAAAATTTGTATAATTTTATTTTTTGGCATAGATCAACCTTAGATATTAGTCTTAAATCTCAAATAATTGTTGGTAACTTTGTACTCACTCACTTTTGCATGGCGGATTCGAAACTAACTCCTGTTTTTAGGCAACTACTCGCTTAACCCATGGCTTTAATGGCATTTGCTTCTTTCTCTGCGACTTTCAGCTGTAAACTGCGCATAAACTTACCCCATACTCAACCTCCCACCCTCTAACTATGGTCTTCTGTCTATCTCTATCTCCAACATGTTCTATCTGTCTGTCCACATGCAATGTGAATGTGTCGTATGCACCTCCCAACCAACAAAACACCACTCAAATCATAACCTGTGATCGCAACCCATGTCAAACATGCATCTTGGCACCACCCAACTTCAATGCACCACCACTGCACCAATGCACCACTGCTCCACTGCACCACCGATTAAATATGAGCAGCAGCAGCAGCAGTACGGTGCTCCGTCTTACGATGGCCAGCAGCAACCTGCAGCACAGTGGCAGCAACAGCAGCAGCAGGTTCCGCAACAGCAATATCAGCCTCAATCGCAGGCTCAGGCGCCCTATCAGCCAGCACAGTGGAACCAACAGCAGCAGCAGCAACCATCGTACCAGGCTTCACCGTACCAACAGCAGCAGCAGCAACAGCAGCAGCCATCCTATTACCCACAGCAAAACGGTGGCTCGACCTTTGCTCAACCCCAATACAATTCTTATTCGCAGCCCCAGTTGCCCTACTCGCAGGATCAGACTGATCTGCAGCAGCAGCAACAGCAGCAGCAGTATCCGGGAGCCTTCGCTGGACAGGATAGCTACCGGGGCGCCAGTCCCGGCATCATCACCCTGCGCAAGGAGGCTCCAGTCAGCCAGCAGCCAGCGCCAGTCTACACTTCGCAGCCTGCCGCCGTCAGTTATCAGGGTAAGTTGCATCTCCTTTAGTAAGTAAACCTATGGTTAACTTGGATATCATTATAATAGGAGGCAGCAAATTGCGCGGAGATTTGAAGTGGCCACCACCGGAGTACAAGGAGGCAGCTGCTCGCGAGAACGAGGAACGACGCCAGTTGGCGTTGGGCCCCGTCTGCCGTCCCAGGCGAATCAACCGGGTAGGATATATCCTTCCAAGATCAATATCAAGCCGATATTAATGCATATGTGTAATCACAGGACTACACACCCTTCTTTGCCAAGCACCAGTTGAACAATGGCTATCCCAGCTACAAGGTGCCTCCTGGCACCCAGCACATTTTCGGCTAAGTTTGGGAAAGGAGACTTTAAGATGCCAATAAGAACAGCACGATAAAAATTCAATGGAACCCACTTCATAATAATACTGAAAACGATCATGTCTATGTTACTAAAACGAATCACTAACGAAGCAACCAATCTATATATAGGATATATATACAATTGTTATACTAATCTCAAATGACCACTAACGACGCCATATATATACTATACATATATTACGAAACGAACCCATGATAGGTGAATGCAATACTACAGCAGGTGTGACTCCAACCCGTGAATCATCTTCAATATTTTCTCTATAATAGATGCTTAATGATTCAACCAAATCAGATGGCACCCTGTTAAATTACTTACTGATGATGATTCGTGGGTTTGGAGGCCTGGATGAAATCCGGATGCCCAAACGGGGCGATGGATAACGAAACTCTCCATGTACCCATACTATATACACATATTTGGAGCATGTGCATATAGTATGGCCTAGATAGGAGACCAGAACTATATGCTAAGCCATATAGTGTTAGACTCTAAGATGATTGTTAAAATTGTTAACTAGCAAATGAAATGGACACGATGCGACCCAAGACGGAAAAATGATAATGAGATTGAACCTTGTCTTAGTTTTAAGAGCACTACTAAACTATTTATTGTGAGCATATTCTATTTAACGCAGATCCCGTGCAGCGATGAGCTCAAGGCAACCGCCGGTGGGGGAACCACATTCACTAATTGTAAATTGTAAGATGATGAGTTGCCCGGTTTCAGGGCACATCCTTTGGAGCCGCTCGCACGGGATTCTCCATGTTTATGGTTTGAGTTTGCATGCTTTTTGCTTATATCTATACTATATGCACATATATATATATGAATTTACCTTGACATTGTTAAACTGCAAATTATAAAAAAAACCGTCAATTATCCCGCTATAAGTAAGTTATACAAGAGATTAGGCGAACGCGCCGAAACCAATCTGTGAGTTCCCGAGAAGGCCATTCAAGGACAATAAATTCAACGAGCTCGTTCGGAACATCCCTCCCCACCAAAATGCCCCCTCCATCCGCCCGAGGTCGGTGCTTTAGTCCGCCCGCTGACCCCGGGCAATAATATGAGGATGCCTTTGCCTGCTGGACGAGCAGCCGCGGACTCAGTGCCCAGATCTTGGCGAATGGAGCGGGAATGTGGCCGGGTCGAGGCTGGAGAACGGGCCAAAAACTCTCAGACTTTACCAATTACTACTATGACCAGCAATGTCTATACGCAACTACACTACAATGTATAACTAATACAAAATGAGAAACTAAATAAACGGCAAGTTTTGAATACTCGCGACGAGAAGAACTATTTTGGATCAATTTTTTTCAATTGGGTTTTGGACTCTCTTTATTGAAACGTTCGCATTCAATGGCTAAAACTTAATAGTAATCATATAAGTATCGTATTAATAAATAACTAAAAGTAAGGCCAAATCAACTTCAACGCTAGTTACAACAAGTTATCCATTCTGTGGCACTGGCACTGGGCATCCAATCAAATTAAATGCAAACGGAGCTGCGAACGGGAGACATGGACCAAAACTCAATGGGTTTCCATCGATCGATATCAATTTAAAAAGACTTTTGTTTAACTACATTTGCAACAGTACGCTACGGCTGAGACGCATACACGATAATTATATTTTGGGTCGTACAATCTAATTCTCCGACCAGGTGCACATTCTTTGTGCTGTAAACTCAATTTGCAACAATTAAGTGCCTCGGATTAACCTCCTTGACGACGTTTCGTGTTTAGTTGGGTAAATTCAATTAATCACGAGTGCTCCTCGCCACTCCGCTAATAAGCATCCACTTCTCACGCCGCGCTCGCTCGCACAGCACTTGATAATTTGATATAATTTCGTTTGTTTATTGTTTGGATGAGCTGCCCTCAGAATCGTCCATTGTCCGCTAGGTAAACATTAGTGATTGATTGATGGGTTGACATTGCTTCTAGTTGTTCGATGGCTCCAGGTCCATGTTCTGGCCGGCGCTGGTAGACGGGGATGTGGAGGAGTCAGCTTGGGAGCTCGACTTTTTTGCCGAACTGCTCGCGAAGCGTCCGGAACTGGAAGCGCCCTGTGCCGAGCCCGAGGGCCGGCTATCCGCGCCCTTGTCCTCGTCGTCATCGTCGTCGTCCTCCTCCTGGATCAGCTTCCTTGCCAGCTTAACGGCCTCAAACTCGCGATAGTGGGCCTTGCGACGTCGCTCAAACTCGCGTCGGCGTTCTACAAGCGAATAAGATTAGGACCTGTTTGTAATCTGGTTTGTTCGTGGCACTTACGTCGCTCCTCTTCGCTAAGGGGCTGGTCATCACCGGAGGAACCTTCATCCTCGATGCTCTCTATCGACGGCTGTGTGTTAGCCGCTATGCGGAGTCTGCAAAGGAATGTGCGGATTTAGTATTTGTAAATTCAATAATATTGTAAACTACAAAATGACTGTCATAGCTTTAAAATAGCTCTTTACATTTCAAAGATCTTTTCAAAAAAATAATGGATTAGTTATCTATAAAGTTTTACAAATACTGAGGCAGTCAGATAGGTATATATTTCTTTATGTTGAAATATTAGCTTATCGTTCTGTAAATCTTACAATTATCAACGATTGTTTAATCTCTGAATCTCTATAGTGCATGTAAACAAAAAATGAGAACGACGCATTTTCTGGAAATCGGTTTTGTTTGAAATTTGATACTCTATGCTCGTGCCAAACCTTGGACAGTCATTTAGCATGTAAACAACAGGAAGCTTCCACATACTTCTCCACTAGCAACTCCGTGTCCAGCTCGTCCCTGTTCTCGTCGAAGCCCTCCGTGTAGTTGTACGGCGTCTTGGGCTCATCGATTTTCATGTGTCCGTAGTCCTTGTCGGCCGGATGGAAGGTCTGCATCACGTTCAGCTCATCGAACTTGGCACTTTTGCGAAAACTTTTAAATGGAGGAAGAAGTACCACTTAATAAAGGCTATTAATCTGGGGGCGACTTGAGATGATCTCACCTGGCTCCTGACTTGTCGAAGCTGCGCGAAGTCTTGAGTATACCCTTGCAGGGTAGCTGTGGGCTGGGATTGTTCTGCATCCTGGGTATCTGTGTTACCTGTAACAACGGGCAAAGACCAGAATTTGCTTTAGTTGCGGACAATGCACGCGGATAATTACGTCAGGCGGTGATGGGGAGTCATTGATGATTTCGTGGATTTGAATGTTGTTGTTTCTGTTGCTGCTGCTACTGTTGCTACTGCTGCTGCTGGTCAATCGTGAATCACGGCGGCAGTAGCCGAACAACAGGCACTGAAATCGCGATGTTCGCCAGATTATAATGGCACAGGTCGCGCCGAAACCTCGTGCCCTTGGAGGGGTTGACATTGCCACCCACTGGGCGGCCACTGCAGCCAGCAATCCCCCAGCAACGCCCCATTGGCCATCTGACGCCTTGGTGGCCTCCGCCTTCACCTCCACATGCTTCAGCGCCTCCATTCCAAATCCCACTTACTTGTGTGTTTCGCCTGTTAACTGCAAATGCAACTGCGTTTTCGGAGGGCAATTTACGCCACAATCTTCAAGTTGGCAGCCAGCTGGTTTTTGGGCGAGGGGCACAATCTCATCGATGTCGCCAGCCGGGCGGGGTTGATCGCAATTTGGAAAACGTTGAATTTGACTCTTGAAGGGTTGGTGGCCACTGTCTGATGTTTCTCTTCTAATTTCTATTGCAAACAAATGGCAAATCCGGTAAAAATATTCTAACAAATTCCACTAGAGCTGGCAAAACAGCGATGGCACTTTCGATTACGCTTGGTAATCGATACTTACGTAGCTTGAAGCATGCTGATAAAAAATAACATTCAAAATTAGATACTTCAAAACTTAGCTCGGACTCGAACCAAATTAAAAATTATTTTTTTTAACTTTCAGTTACACGTTGTTTTCATTAAAACTTATGAGACAAAACATTATTAGCAGGTAAGAAGTCAACGTTATGTATTGTATGTATTGTATGTATTGTACACTTTACTTGCTTGAATTTGCTACGCGCTAAGGTCATTAAATACTTAGAAGGCTAGGGTTTAGTAGAAAGTATTAGAAAAAATGCTGCATGTTTCAGTCTCTCAGTTGAAGCGCTGCTGGAAGTTCTGCTGCTGGTTGAACATCATCTGTTGCTGCTGCTGCTGCTGTTGTTGCTGCTGCTGGGCCTGCTGCTGCTGGTGGTGAAAATCTTGCTGGTTACCAGCTCCGGACAACCGAACTCTCTTTGCATTCGGCTCGGCGTTCATTTGCTGCTGCTGCTGTTGTTGCTGCTGCTGTTGCTGCTGTTGTTGCTGCTGCTGCTGTTGCTGTTGCTGCTGTCGCTTGTTATCCGACTTATCTTCCTGGTCGTCATCGGTGAGGAACTCACGCTTGGGATACGGTATGGGACATCCGGCGAATACGTCCTGCGTGGGCTGCGGCTCCTCCTGGAAGTACTGATCCTGCATGGCCTGTTCGGAGGTGATGCGCTTGTTGGGGTCCATTAGCAGCAGTTTCTGCAGCAGGTGGAAGGCCTTGCTGTCTGGCTTGATTTTGTGCCTTTCCATGTATTTGGCCAGCGAGCAGGTGGAGTATGTGGAGCGCTTAAAGTCCTTTGTCAGCGTATGATGTTCCGGCATCTTCTTGATGTCCTCCCAGTCCTTGTCCTGCGGAAAGCCCATTACATTGAAGATGCGGTCTAGTTGATCGTGGTGGTACGGATTGCTGGTCTTTATGTCCTCCTGGCGGCAATGGAAGATGGGCTCCGAAGTGAGTAGCTCGGCGAAAATACAGCCAATAGCCCAGATGTCGATAGCCTTGGTGTAGTGACGAGCACCGAGCAGCAGTTCCGGAGCGCGATACCAAAAGGTGACAACCACGGGATCCAGATCTGCCAGCGGTTTCAATGGAGCATTGAATAGGCGCGCGAAACCCATGTCGGCGATCTTTACGCGACCCCGCTCGTTGCCATCGCCCATTACCAGAATGTTGGCCGGCTTCAGATCACGATGAAGCACCCAATTACTGTGCAGATAGTGAATCCCATCCAGAATCTGGTACAGCAGACTTTTAACCATGCCGCGGGGAACCACAACCTGCTTTTTGGTGGCCTTGGCCGCCCGATGGAACTTGATAATGTGCCAGAGATCGTGCTCCGCATAGTCGATCAGCAGGAACACCTTGCGGTCGTTGTGCGACAGGAACACTCTGATGAGGGTAATTACGTTCTGGTGCTTCAGTTCGCGCAGCAATGCAATCTCGCGGCAGGCGGACATGGACAAGCCTGTGCCGTCGATCTGCTTCAAGGCATATTCCTTGCCATCGCTAAAGAACATAAAAAACATCATAGTTATTTATATTGTATTGTATGGGGAGCACCCGATGACCAGCTCACCTTGTCTCCTTCCACTTCGCCTTGTAGACGTGGCCGTATGTTCCGCGTCCCACCTTGCAGCCCTCATAATTGAATAGGTCCTCCACCTTCGTACGCTCAATCTGAGTTTTCATCTTGAAATCGTAGTCCATTTTTCCAAATGTTTGCAAATTCCACAATTGTTTGTAAATGAAGAAGCCGCCAATCAGCTGTCTGCCGATAACGATAACAGGCCGTTGACCAGGGATGGAGATTGCGTCAAGTTCTAGCCAAATCTAGCTTTTTTTATAACTATCTTTCTATAAAATTCTTTTTTTAACTTTGCGTCCATTTTTGTGTTTTTTCTTTATTATTTTATACCATACATTTCGTAGAAAAAATGTATTTTTAATGCAAAAATGAAATAAAATCCCCAAACATTTTTGAAACCCAAACAAAATCATGTATTTAATGTTCCTAAGAATGTTATGTAGAACAATAGGATGTCCTACTGGATATAAAAAAAGAAACTCAAAAGAAAGCGAAATCAAATTTTATCCATTGGCGACACGCTTTATTTTTCCCTTGGAAATATATCTATGTTTTTATTTTCTCAATTCTTTGTACCAACAACTTATCAGCTAGGCATGGTAAAAGTAAACTATAATTGTGTTCTTAAAATGCAAGTGAAATTATATATGAACCAAGTTGGAAACTCCAAACGATTTAAATTCATAGCAACATCTCGTCGTGTTTCTCCGTTTCGTATCTCTATGTACATTATGCAGATATTAGAATTAAGAAATGCACAAATTATTGGAATGCATAAACAAAAGGCAATATGATTTAACGCGGCGGAGGAAGACACTTTTCAATGCGATTGATGAACAATGAACTAAATATGGCAAAAATTAGATTATTTAACATTCTAGTTCTAGATGTAAATTACATGTGTATTTAATATTGGAAGAGCTTTGGAAACAAATCGGTGGAAGTAAGTCGAAGCTAACCAAATCGTGTTTGTGTTAACAATTAACTTGTTTTTCGTTTAAGTTTAATATGAAATTAAATGCATTTAATAAATATAGGTGTGCGTGTGTGTGTGTGTGTGTGTGTTTAATGTATGTATCAATGTGTGTGTATATGCAAAAATGGAAGTAAATTTGTTCTTAACAATGCTTTTTGTTTGTATTCTAGAATTTGCCGAATACATATCGTGTGTTTAACATTAGCTGTATGACAGTTATATAAAGTAAATATACATGTAAATGTATGTTGTTTTTTGTTGCTTTTCGCAGTTTTCGTTTCTTGTATATAGCGCGTTCAGATTTTGTTAGAATTATTTGCTTTTCGTGTGTGTCGCCACTGGGCAACACGCCTAGTTTAGTTGGTTTTTAGAAATTTTTGCTACGCCTAAAATAACTGGTATAATGAAGTTAATCATACACATGTACATATAGAGGGGTATATATATACTCGTGTATCTGCTATTTACATCCTTTCATTTCGCTACTCATCATTGCGCTGATACTTAACTTAGGCTAGGCTTTAAAAAATCTTAGCAGTTTCTGAGTTTTTAGTAGTTTAGGCTTATAAAGTTATCAGTTTTCAATGGTTCTCTGCCCTCTTTGCGCTCACACAAGTATAGAAATGCTCTTTCCATATTGGGTATTTCGTTTTCGTGTATAAATAATGTTAGCACATACAAAAAATAAATAGGCTTATAAATATTTAGATTTCGTTTCCTCTTTTTTTTTTTTCTTCGTGTTGTTGTTGTTGTAGTTGCTGGTGTAGGCGGTACCGTAAAAATCTGGTGTATAAAAACTGTTAATTAAAAACCTTAATTCTAGACCTTTACAACGTTAAACTCGTAAAAATTATACAAAAAAAAAAGAGCCTAGAATTTAGCACAATAAATCTGTTTGTACAGCAGCATCCTCTGGTTGGGGCCACGTTGATGCGTATACCCTCTTTACCTGGTCGTGATAATGGCCCGCGGCAAAGCGAATACGCACAGCCTTGAACGCTAATAAATCGGTGGAGCTGGCTGCGATGACGATGTGGTGCTGGGCGGTGCAGCCACCACACTTGATGTGGTCGACGATGGACTGGAGGAAGATGCATTGCCGCAGTTATTGTTGTTCAAGTTGTTGTTGTGGCGCTGCAGTTGGTGGCTGCGCAGGGGCTGGAACTGCGACTGCTGCTGCTGGAGCGGCTGATGGTGCTGTTGCTGCTGATGCTGCTGATGATGGAACTGCAATCTCTGTTGCTGATGCTGCAAATTGTGCAGATAGTAAGCGTTCATGTTGCTCGTAGCTGGCTGATAAGGATACGCCCGAACATTCTGCATTTGCGGCAGCACTGGCTGGGGCTGGAACTGCTGAAGTTGCTGGTGCTGGTGCTGCTGATGCTGGTGTTGCTGCTGCTGGTGATGCTGCTGATTCAACTGGCCGGCGGCTCGAAGCATGTGCCAATAGTTATCGTCGCCAATGGGCGCCTGTCGGCTGCCGTACTTCAGTTGCCGCGTAATGCCCTGCTTGTAGTCCCGATGATCTCTATCGATGGCATATGCCTTCTCTTGCAGCTTCTCAATCGTTCGCTTGAACTCAGCGAAGGCCTGTGGTGAATGCTTCTGCAGATCGGTGGCCAGCGGCACTAGGGGATTGTGCTGCTGGTGTTGCGTCTGCGACAAATGCTGGTGATAGGTGAGCGGATCAAGCAGTGACTCCAGCACACTCATGTTGGACATGATCAGCGTGTGGATGCGCTGCAGATCGAGCGCTGGATCCAGCGCCGTTACCAAATCCATCTGGAAGTAGTCCATCGTCTTGTCCAACACCTTCTTGCAGCCCGGTGAATTCTCATCCGAGCGGCCACAACAACTGTAGAAGCCACTGACAAAGGCCGAGGGATGGAAGTACTGCATCCGGATGGAGTTCATCAGACAGATCTTGTGCAGCAAGTCGAACCACTCGCGCTCCTCCACGCAGTTTGTTGTCTGCACAATCAGCGAGCGATCGTTGTGCACAATCTGTGGGAGAAGAGGCGAAAGTAAATCTTAGTCTCATCTTTGTGCAATTAACATAAATTCTGTGCGCGGCGCAATTGCAAAACAATCGCACCCAAGTGAAATCACTGGCTGAGACAATTCCCACATCTTGGCTGTGATAAAAAAAAATAAACTAAAAAAACGTAACGCCAAGAAATCGCACCCACGATGACGATTCTCTTCTGCGTCGGCTGCATTGGTTTCTAGGTTTTGAAATTTCCCTTTTTGTCTTACTACCGCCCTCCAAATGGCAATAACAATAGCGTACGCAAAGCAGAGCTTCGCCAGTTCATCTGCATAATAATACTAATTATTTTTAATTGCCGCAACTTGTCATTTGCCACACAAAACTCTGTGAGTGATTAGTGAAAGTTTCTCGGGCAACTGAGCTACGGTTTTCACTGTCGCAGACGATGGGCTTGCTGCCGCCATCGATTAGCAGCCACTGCTCTACGCCCACACAGAGCCACATGTTTCAGCCATGAGTTTGCCGCCGGAGGCAGTGATGTCGCTTTTTCAAAAGCAAGATTTAGGCTAATTTTAGTTGAATGAGAACCAAAAGTAAGCTAATTATAGGTAGAATAGGGCTAGCTATTGACTATAGAAGCGAAACACTTCGAGATTTAGAGAAGCGACTGTTTTATAGTTAAAACTTCTAATATTCTTACGCCCTAGAAGTTTGCAATCAACCATCTAGCATGTAAAAGCAGCTAAATTATCATCACTCCCCGAAGGTGTGTGAGCTTTGGCTGCCTATTTATAGATGTGGCGTGGATCGCACGTTTCCGGCACACTGCTCGTGTGCATTATTTGTTGCAACACGCTGGAGCAGCACATGCAAATCTCAGCACATCGAATGCTCACCTTAAAGCAGTTCTGCATCTTGAAGCTCTTGTCCTTCAGCTGCTCCACGCTGGCGATCTCCTGGAGCGGTATATCACAGATGGCTTGTTTGCCCTTCGACTTTGCGTAGCTGAGCGAGTGGGTGGTGAGGCGGAAGTGTCGCTGTTTGAACTGCCGGCCAAAGCGCTTCCGGGATGTGGGATACTTGGTCATCAAACTGTCGGGAGGGAGAGCAAAGAAATCGGGGTTTTAGCATCTGCACTTCGAGATCTCGCAGTGTCAGTTCTCTGTTCTGGTTACAGGCTCATACGCAACTGAGACGAGAACAGAGGTAAATGTTTAACAAATTACAAGCAATTTCTCTTACCCCTCGCTAGACGTTAGTATAGATTTAATGTGTGATGAATAAGTGTGATTTTTGTGTGATGGGATGGTAAATATGTGATGGGTTGGTTTTGATTAATTATTTGATTTGTATTTTTTTTTTTTTTTTTTTTTTTTTTGGTAAAAGCAGCGCGGAAAAGAAGAGAAAGACAAAGAAAGTTTTGGTATTAGAATAAAACGAAGCGTAATCAACCAAATGCCTTGGGTGGGATATGCCAAATCTATAGAAGAGGGTATATAGAGGGAGCATTGCACAGTCCACCAATCGATATTTTCTAGAGGCTACAGGGAATCCCCGCTGATTAAGCCAGGGTTTTCCGTACCCAATCAGGGGGATCGCATCTGAAGAGTTGCAAAATTAAAAACCCTCAACTTACCCCTCTTTTAGTAATACTGGTTCCAGTGGCGTTGCCGACGCCGCCGCCGGATGAACGCTGCTGCTCGCGTGACTGGGCGTCGAGATCACCTCGAGAAAGTGCTTAACCGCATCCACGTGCTGCTCCGTGCAGAACTTCTTGTACAGCTCGACGGTGAACTCCTCCTTGCACGTCTGCTGCGACGACCGGGAGCTGACCAGGTTACCCAGCGATTGGATCGTCTTGGAGATGAGAGTCAGCGTGCGACTCGTTTGGGCATCCTGTGAAATACAAACAAGGTATATTAATGATTATGTACAGTTTTCAAAAAGTACTGCGATCATCACTTCGCAAGAGATCAAATTGAGATTAAATCGTTTATCATAATCAATTTACCAGTCGCTCGGTGGTCAGATCGAAGAGCTTCGGCCCCAGGATAGCCGGAGCAAAGAAGCGCAGGAAGATGAAGCCAGACACCACGGAGTAGCGCACTTCTCGGTTGCTGGGGAAATGCTCACCCGCACACTCGCGAAGGTCGTGGAAGATCTGGCAGAGAACTTTGGGACAGCGATCAGCGCTCTTGGTGATTGCCTCGAAAACCCGCTCCACATAGTCCTGCAGGTTGTGCAGATTCGTGTCCACCGCAGAGCGATCCTTAATCTTGCTGGGATCGATTTCACATGGTTTCTTTTCGGCAACGATCTGCGACAAAACGGGACGCAATGTCTGATGGAGGTAGGGCAGGCCAGACAACCGCATTGCCTCATCCATCATCTTGGAGACCAATGTATTACCCCGGAAGATGGTGGTGGGATCCGTCAGATGGGAGATCTCGTGGTCAGCCAGCGCCTTGATGATCGGCGCAATGCGCTCCGTGTGCGTGAAGAGTCGCACCAGTGGCTGGGCCACCTCAGTCTTGCCCGAGACCAGCTCGCCTAGGATCGAAACAGCCGACACGGTGATGGGTCGCTGATCAACCGACTCCAGGAGCAGATTCATAAGATCATCGTATGTGGCCAGCGGGAAGACATGATCGGCGGTGTAGTTAAGATTTAAACGCAGTGATCCAATGGTCGAGTCCACGCTTAATCTCGTTCCGGGCGGCGTGGCACATGAGCGGGGAGTGGCGTTCAGCGAGCGGCAACTGTGCGTCATGGAGCGGGGTTGCAGATAGTACCAAGCCGATGGTGAAATCGCCTGCTGCTCCTGCTTGTTGAGCATTGGCAGCCGCACTTCACCGAGAAACACTTTATCGGACATGGCTCCATGTGCGTCGTGCCAAATGCTCACCACAATCTCCACCAGATCCGCGCCGCCCAACGGATATATAGCATAACCCTTGTTGCCAGAGGATTCCAGGGAACCGGTACTTCTGTTACTGCCAGTGGTATTCGTGCTGCCCGCATCCGCATCGATGTGAAGATCAAAGTACATGGCCTCGTCAAACTCCGGATCCACGGTCTTTTTGCGCTGTTTAGTTCGTCGCGTCACCTGATGCTTGTTGCTATAGTGGGCGGTACAGACCACAAACGGATCGCATGTGCCCTGCTTCTTGGCCAGGTCCACGCAGGCTGGTACTTTGATGGTCACGCCAACGAACCGCCCATGCGATTTCCAATTGGACAGCTGATCCGACGACGTGGAAGTGGTATTGATGATCGGGAAGTGTTGCGTCTGCGATGGAGGATGATGCACGTGACCAAATAGGCCGGCCGCTCGTGTCTTGAGTGTCATGGCTGCCGATGAAGAACACGCTGCCGCTGCTGACGCCCGCTGGATGTTGCTCAGTTCACTGTTCTCCTTATAATCGTTCAGATGCGCCCGCTGCTGGTGGCTGTGGTGTGGCAGGTGCTGGTGGTGCGCCAATGTGTGCTGTCCCAGATCTATGCCCTCTGAGAGGGACTGGGTCTGTTGGGCTTCCGTAAATGCCACCTCCACATTAACCATGCCCTGGACCTCGGAGTCTTGATCGACCGGCCTCAGTGAGAACCAGTGATCCTTGTGATTGTACATGTGTAGCTCCTCCCGCTTAATCGCTATCTTGCCAATGGGCTTGTCCTGCTTCATGTCCCGATCCCACAGATAGATGGACAGGTGGCGGAATTGGCGCGGGATCTTGAACTGGTGCTCCTCGCCGAAGAATGGCATTAGTGTGCGTTCGATGGTGGGTGTGCGGCAGATCTCCTCCTGGTCCAATGCTATTGTGCAGTAGACATCGCGGGTGCCCTGTGTGCTGCAGCTCGTGTTGGCCGCATTGCGACTGCTCAGATTCTTTGCCTCGCCTGGAATTAGTCGGAAAAAAAGGTAAATTAGTACACTAATTTATATTGGCCACTACATTTTATGATCACAATTTGTAAAGATTAAATAGTAAAGCTCATCCATTTGTTTTGTATGTTCAAGGTGAAAATTATTCACCTAAGATTAAGTGATAATCACAAGTTGCCTTAAAGTAGAAAGTAGTATTCGCTTTACCCTGGAGAATTAAAGCATTTAAATCTGTTTATTTGTTTTGGTTTTAACGTACTGAACCAAGAGCAACAAATGAAGTATAAAATACTTTAAATAACATTTAATATATGTATGGCTAAAGAGACTAGAAATTGAAAGCCACTAGCCTCATTACAAGAATTTCTAATGGCCCAATCAATGACTTTCTCCCAACCGGAAAGACTGTTAACGGCTATCAGCTATTCATTAGCATAAATTAATTGAATATTATCCCCCCATATCGGGATATCAGCAGATGTTTGGCCTTGACACCTGCCAACTGTGGTTGTTGGGGATGTAAAAAGGCACAATCAATCGCACTCCATCCATTACACCATATATTCCAGCGGGCTCTTTTGATTTCCGAAAACGGACAGCGGACGTGACTTCCTGTGCGAGTGCTTCGATACCTACATTCGACGAGTATATGTATTCAGTTTGTGCACCGATGGCTGGCTGGTGGTCGGCATTGTGTTATGGATGCTCCGCCACCTGGGGGACACAACAAATACAAAAATAGACAGTGGCACATTCGCAGTGGCTGGCGCTTGGCTAGACCGACTGGACTGGACGACGACCGTAAGCGTTAATGATAAACGGCAGGCGAGGCCTTGATAAGCGCAAAAGGGTGAAGGCGCTGGCCTGCCCACAAGGCAAGTACTATAAAGTTGCTCAATGAAAGAAATTAGCGGCAGTCGAGCGGAAATATAATAAGTGCACGCACACCAACGCCGACGTGCGTGTGCCGTATCTGTGTGTCTATGCCGGCATCTATATCTTTATCTGTATCTGTATTCATATCTGTGTGGCAAAACTTTGTTTCGCCAGCTATTCACAAACTTCAATGATTAGCACCTTGGTTATCATACCTTATGAATGAGGCTGTTTTATTTACGCAAATACAAGGAAATTGTATACTATAAACACATTGCAGATCGTCTCAGGTGTTCAAACACCTTGCTTATACATTTTTGATCGCGAATAACTCTAGTGCGACTGTGGTAAGTTGGTAAACAGGAAATTTTACCTATAGCTCGACTATCAGATACCCATTCTCGCTGCGACGGAGTTGCCTTTTATACTTTTTGGCAAATAAACGTTAGGAAACATTTAGGGGAGAGCTACGCAGAGTAGAGAAATATGAGTTGTAGCTAAAAGTTGCCTTTTCAGCTGAGGACCGGATGGCCCCGCCCCGTTTTCCGCCCATGTTGACACAGCTGGGCGGTGGACTGCGTGTGTGTGTGTGTGTGAGTGGGAGGTGAGGCTATAGCTTCGATTCCACACAAGTGTGTGTAGCAATCACCTCGCACTATCAATGGGGTTATACGTTGCGTATGTGTATGTGTGTTGGCAAAACAACGCCACTTTTCACAATCACAATCGCATAGTCGCACACTCTCGCTTCGCCTTTTTGTCGTAGAAACAAGCAAACCGAGATAACAAAGACATACGTTTTCTTTTCCCTACATGCCTGGGTGCTTTTATTTCTTTTCATGAATGAAAAACACCACAGACAGTAGCACAATTCATACGCAAAGTAAATTAAAGCAAAGCAATCGAATCGGCCAGGCAAACAAACACAAAACGGAAAATGACGAAAAACACGAGTTGGGGCTGCTTTTTGCAGGAGGTGAAAAGCAAAACAGTAAATTTCATTCATAAAATAATAGTGGTAGTATATATCTGTGGTAGAAAGAGGAAGTCAAACGGGGGAAACCCGGCAAAATACAAAACAAAAGACAAAAAAAATGTGTTGAAATTATTGCGTTTCTGTGACGTTTATAATTTATTTATGTGTGTTTTTTATGGCTTTGCCTGAGATTGGCTGTCCCACTGAATGTTTTTATTGCTCGTTTCGTTTTCGTTTTTAATACCCTTGCATTGGGTATTAGAGCTTTGTTCACACGTTTGTTAAGTATTTGATATCAAACTATAATTAGTTTGCGAATCATTTAACCGAAGAGTATTTGATCTTCGGCTTGACAAACTTTCTTTGCTTTGGATTTTTGGTCGACAGCCATGCAAAACCGGCAGACAGACAATCAAAGTTTTCTAAATTTAATGACATAATCGGCGGAATTTCTTAGGATTTCGCTTACTCACCGACTGAAAAAAAAAAGAAAGAAAGAATGAAAAAGCGAAAATTGCGAAACATATTCCATGGAATCGAACGAGCCCCCAACAGAGAGTGGCGAAACCATATTCCGAACGAACTAGCCATTTCGCTTAGATACGGAATTTATGAGTTCTCGTTTTCGCCGGGTTCCATCGGTCGTAGACCGTCCGATATCCGACCTTCAGATGCATTGAGAAACACCAACACACATCACACGATCGGGTGTGCAAATATGTATATATCATCTTACATATGCCAAACACGATAAACGGAACCAGAGCTCGATGAACTGGGAGAAACCAGAAGCTTTATGCATGGATAAAGTCAAGCGGAAGTTGGCTCATCGATTTCTCTTCATTTCGGGCGGCGAGGATCACTTTGGAATGTTTTGCACTACCCTGAGAACGGAAGTGGTACGACTTCCTTTTTTTTTAAAGAAATATTTGCAGCAAGTTGAATTTTTTTCGATTTAACTTGTATACTCATAAAAAAAAAGGCAACATTGGGTCATATAAAATCATTTTGATAACAGGCTGCTTGTGGAATATACACGTTTAAGCTACCCATCGATCGATAAATTCAAAAATATTCAAATTTAAAGAATTTGTTATACATTGTTTACCCAGCTAAATGCGGGTGACCTGATCAATTAACCAGATCGCTGGGATCCACATATATAACGATCCCTAAGCAAACATCATGATAAACATGCGGCATGTTTCTTTCAACGTTCCCCGGGGTCCCCAAAAATAGAATCATCCTGCCATGTGGCACATGGTTATATTGCCGCAGCCCCAAAATGAAAATCGAAAACTTCTAAAGTCGGCACCGCTCGGGAAATCGGCTCCTCTGCCCTCGACAACATTGACATTTGCCTTGGAGGCTGCGAGTGGGGGGGAAAATTACAACACGATCCCATTTCCACACACCCATCATTATTGGAATATATCGAGACAGGGTCTCATTAAATGGCTGAAGTTTTCAGCATTTCCTTCGCAGACGGAAAATTAAATTTAAAGACTTTGTAAGTAGATTTCCTTTCCTTTTCTTTTTTTTTTTTTGTTGCCCCTCCCTCTTTGCTCTTCTGCACAATATGCAAATTGATTCAGTGCAGCATGAAACGCGCGCGAATTAATGAGGCGATTACTCCCCGAGTGCTGCAAAAATAAGAGAGAAAAATATAAAGAAGGAAGCAGACCAGCAGACAAGCAGACAGCGCTGTAATAAATTCTAAAAAGGCAAATGAAACAAAAACCAGCCAGCTCAGAAGCAGACATTTATGCAAAGGAACGGAAATAGAGATAAATTCTTGTGTTTTTCTTGCTGCTTTTTTTCGTCCAGCTGCTTTTGCCAGCGGAAGGGAGATTTACACAGACAGATCTTTGTGTGTCTGTCTGTCTGGCTGTTTGTTTAAACGGCAGCTTCCTGCGGCCAAAATGATTGTTTGCACTTTTGGCGGAAAGGTGGTGTTAAGGTGGTATAAGGTGAGGTGGAGAGAAGCCCTTGGCTTCTGTTGCAGTTCCCCGCTTTTCCCGCAGCGCTCACGATTCTATGGCTCTGCAGCATTATAACCCTTTAAGTGCACTTCCTTTTCCGCTGCCACTTCCTTTGCCCATAAAGCCATGAAACCAGAAAGGGCTCTGCTCTCCTAACGTGTTGCGCAATTAGCCAGATTGCGGACGAAAACAGGTTAGTTGGCCCAAACCAATCCCTGCTCAACCACAAGGAGAAGTGGATTGTTTCGAAACTGATACTTAAATATCAATTGGGGTTTTGTAAAGTGAATTTGCATTGTTTTAAGTATGTATATTATCTGTGGCACTATTAAGTTACTTATTACATTAATAGATTATGCACTGCATTTTATTGATTTGGAGAAAAGGAGAACCAAAAACCAGTTTATTGCCATCATGCTCCCCGCTCCCCATTTACCCTCAATTTTTCTCTGTACGTGCTGATCGATTTCCGGTCTGATTACGCTCATGATCTCATGATCATCTCACGATCTCCTCCTGTTGTGGCCAACTTTGTTTGGCTTCGGCCAGAAATTTTGTGCATGTCTTATAGGCTTTTCATCAACCTCATCGATCTGTACTTTGTTTATATACGCAAGTATTTATTGTATACACTTCACACAGCATTGTAGCATTGTATACATATCAATTCATCCAGATGAGTAATTTCCATTCGAATTGTCATTGCTCTTGCTAGTGCAAATTAAATACCAAGTGATTGCTTTCTTCGGCTTAAATTTTCGTGTTGCCAATTTACCTTTTTGGCACTATTAACCTTCAATTGCACACATCACTCAATGTGAGCGACGCGAACGCACGACTTCCATTTCGAAATGGCCAAATTGGGCAGACGCCTATTACTGCAATACAAAAATACAGCAACAACAAATACAGCAACAAAACAAAATAAAACTACAAATGCCGCTCATTAGAGGCAAGTCAACTGCCGACGACACAAAAACTCGCCTGACTTTGTGCCATAAAAATTTAATAATGATAAATACACTTTGTATGGCGCCCACACAATTTGGCAGGCGGCTGCGAAGCAACCAAGCCAAATTGGCCTTGGCCAAAAGTGGTTTTCTATGCGGCGATATGTTGAACATATGAGTCAAGGATCAGCGCTTGACAACGCATTTTTGTGGGAACAAAACTATAAAACCATAAAATGCTATCAAAGGGAAGGTGGCTAATAGGAAAAGGGTTACCAACAATGGTGCAACATGTTTCAACAAAGGAAAAGCACGTGCATCCATCATGTTTTCAAATGATTTCTCAAATATCTTCTTAAATACAATTGAATCCGAGGATCCGCCTAGAGCAATAAGACAACACACCAAAAGACCAAATGGAAGGTTATATTAATAAGAGTAGATATAAAGAGCACTTAACCCCGTGATCATTCCACGTGGTCATGAGTGTATCCCCTCCCAAACACTCTTCAACTCGAGTGGTTTAGGCGCATCTAACGACGCGAAACGATCCCTCGACGTTTCCCATTAAAAACTTGTCCCCAGCCTTAGACAATTCTTGGGCCCTGACATTTCCGCTGTGGTGTTACCTTTGAGAAACCACCACTGAAAAACCACAATAAACGACACTTGAAACGAGCCAGCGAAGCGCACAAATTGTGGCTCAAAATTAATAACACTGCTCGGCCCGAAAAAGTGAAATAAAAACAGAATTCATTTTAATTACAAATTACAACAGACTGATTGTCTGATGGAACTGAGCAGAGGAGCTAAGCTCAGTTCAGATGAAGTTAGCTCCAAAGAAGCGCCACATTAAAAACAGAAAAACAGAGAAAAACGGAGAAACAGCGTGAAGTTCAAAGCCTTGGGAGGTGGAGATCCGATCCGGACGACAACTGACCCACCCGGTGTTCCACAGATGCCTCTGACCCCTGAATGAAGTCAACAACATCAAAGTAAATGCGAGGAGGTCAAGCGTTAAGCCATAAAAAAAAAGGGACCTCCTAAAAAAAATTGGTAGGGGAAAATGGGGAAATGCCAGTATGTATAACATTATGACATGCTGCTGCCTCATTGTGGAAAGCCAGAGATAAATGTTAATCATCGCAAGCAGAGTCATCAACGTCATCGTTGTCATTGCGATTGTGATTGTGATTCCCCTTTTGCCTACTGATACACAGAGAAAAAAAAAGCACACTCTCTGCTTGATTTAAAGATCTCTTTGCATTCAATATTAGCTAGTCTTTAGGAATGAGGTATGCTTGAAACAAAGGGATTTTCCACTATTTAAAGGAATGTGATCTTCAATTAGAATATAGATCATATATCATTTCCAAAACGATCTCGTTTCTTGCTGTGCCTAAAAACCTCAAGAAGACCGACTTCGACCTGAATAAAAAGTATTTTAGAATGCGCTAATTACTTGAAAACGCTGCTTCCTTGGAAGCGGCAAACAAAGTTGCTGGGACAAACAAACCTCGGCCAATGAGCCTCCGGCCTTTGGGCTAATTAACATTGTTCCCCGGCCATATTTTCAAATGAAAATATTCCACTTTAATTGTGGCTCAAGCTAAACCATATATATTGTACTATGTACAAACTTGTATTAGAAAAATGATTTAAAGACACGACCCGAGAACTAATTGTCAACATCGCCTTGGCTGCCACAGAGTACGAACCATCTAGAAATGTTCCAAGCGATCTTTGGCTCGTTCAATTGCAACCAGTTTTGGCCTGGTTGGAGGGGCGAGGAAAACGAGATGGAAACCTGGCAACCAACTGGAGAACAAGACAGCACAGCACAACCGGCTTTTAATTAATTACCTTTTTTGGCCAAACTATTTATTGTTGTTACAGAACTAAACAACAGAACAGAACAGCAGAGCACACAACTGAACAAAGTCGAGGAGTCCATGTTAACTAGATATCTCTGCTCTGGGTCTTCAAGTTCAACGAAATCCCAATTGCGTGTGGTCCGCGAATAGTGAGTGGTGAGTAATTCCCCAGCAAATGTCATTGATATTCAGCGGAAGATCATCGGCAGTCAGTGAGTCAGTCACACCCTCGATTTTATTTTCCTCTCCGTAGATAATGAAATTTAGGTTATGCGCTAAACATTTTAATTAAGTGGAAAAGTATTACGCCAATTTCGGTCGAACGGAGAGGGAGGAGAGGGAGAGGCGAGGTATCGTGTAGAAATCGCAACGACCAACAAAATGGAAAGCGCACACCAACAATAGCAACAAAAGCGAAACTCTGTGTGTAATTGAAACTGAGCACGATGTGGAAGTATTATTATTAAGCATGCAAAGCATAATGAAGTGGAAATATGAAACTTGGGAGAAGAATGCAGGGTGTACATACATATATAAAGCTTATAACGATATATAAATACATACATCTCGCTATAAAGCGGATGGTAGAGAAGCACTGGAAGTGGTGGGGGGTATAAAGGTGACACAGCTAATGTGCTATAATGATGCGATAATCAATGATGATTATAGGAAATGAATAACTTTCGTTCTTCAATCGTCAGAAGACGTGTGTGTGTGCCGTTGCAAATCGCATTTCGATATGTTGAGAAATATTTTAAGAGGGAAAACTATGAAGAATAGGGAATTCCAATAGATGTATCAATATACATAACTACATTTCACTGGAGAATCTCGCTAGGAAAATATTCCTAATCCATACTACACCATTTTTGAAGACTTATTCTGAAGATTACTGATTTTTGGATGCAAATGCCGCTCTAGACATGGTGATATGGATATTTATACTCAAGATTTTTAATGAGATCAGATATCTTGGGAAGTTGCGGTCGATATTCAAGAAAAAGAGGATAAATACGAACCACAAAGACGAACGAATGAAATGGAGGTAAAAAGGTGACAGCTAATTTGCCATAACAACCCGATAATCGAAGGAAGTGCATAGCTTTCGTTCTTCAATCATCGCAGAAACGTGTTTTAATTCATTTTTAACCAATATTGTGCCATCTCCTTCGCAGAACCCAAAAAGGGCGAAAGGGGTTAAAGCAACTGGAAGAAGAAAGCGGGGGCAAAAGGAAGTGGCGTGAGCAGAGTAGGGTGCGAAGAGGAGATCCCGACAAAAAGACAGAGGCGCATGCGAAAACAATTGAAGCGTGCAAAAAGCAGCTGGAAAGGGGAAAACACGCAAAAAAAGAAAAAGAGAGGCAACTGAAAAAAGCAAGAGTTTTATGGCCCGAGAAAAAGAACACAAAACCGCAACACACGAAGGGAAACTCTGGGCGCTGGGAAACGGAAATCAAAAGCGGCAACAATGTTGTTGCAGCTTTGCATATAATTTATGTATGTTGAAGAAGCATAGCAAAATCCGCTTATGAGTTGCGAGATTGAAAATGTGAGGCGCAGAAGAGGTAAAAATAAATGCGTGTGCAGGTGTGAAAATGAGATCACGGGAACCTTTTTGTACCCCCCTCTGCACCCCGCCAGTGGTTATTCATAATTCTGTTGAACTTTTTATGCTTTAACAGGAAATGTAAAACCACCCAAAACAACCGCAAGTTCATTTTTTGTCTATCTCTTGCAGTCTGGTTCGCTCTCGCTTCAGAACGAAGTGGATGGCAGAATGGAGAGAAAAAGTGAGAGAGTGTCATTCATTCATTTGACCTTTTGCCAATATATAGTAGGCCATTAATCGATGCTCTTTTCGCTTGTTGCTTTTGATAATCATTCATAAAACGGACACCTTCGTGTTGAGAAAAGTACACCGAATTCGAAAATTCCATTCATAAAAAAACCCACACATTGTTGCTGGGATCTCTCTCTCGCTCGAGTGTGTTTGTGTGTGTCGCGTGTGTGTGTGGGAGCATGCGCTGGAGCGTCACACAGACACATGCTTATGCTTGATTTCCGATTCATTCACAAAAAGGGGCGCATTCAAAACGGCGGGGGGGCGTGTTGGGCGATGGTGGATGAAGAGCGGTTCAGGGGAGGGTGAAGAAGCGAATGCCGTAACATTCAGCCTGGTCATCCATTACTTCTCCAACGGCAGCAACAACAAATGCATTGCACTGCTGCTGCACGAAAAAAAAATCACACACACATTAGGGAAAAAGGCAAGAGAAACACACACGCACACAGCAACACGCGAGTCAGAGCGAGACAGCATGCTTATACACTTGAACGCAAAATTCATTTCTAGAACAAAAACACATTTGTTTTCTCAATTAATCGACTTTCGTGGCCGATAATCACAGAAATTTCGGTTTGCCACTAGATTACACAACATTTTGGACAATTCTTAGACATTTTCTCCCGATTCTATGTTGTTTTCTGCTCGCAAGAGACTCCGCGGGGGAAACGGCGACGCTGTCAACATTCCAGCACACTTTGCACCATGAAAAACCCACGTTGCTGCCCGAATTTCACTCAACGTTCATGCCACGCATGTTCTTTGACATATTTGTGATGTTTTTGAACGATTTCGCACTCGATTTACATACCAATTTTCACTTTTAATTGCTCTTCAATGCGCACTTCGCGTGTATCGGCCATTTTGTTGTTGTTGCTGCTTGGCTCGACGGCGACAGGCGAGTTAATATTATCGTCGTCTCGCTCGTCGAACATATAGCGCTTCTTCTTCAGCAGCATTGTGCGCCCGTTCTTAAAGCAGCCAGCTTTTTGTCGGTCACCCGCTGGGGAACTTGCAACACGCGATGGAAAATTCCAAAAACTCCTTCACGCGTTCTTCACAGAACTTTAATTACGCGAAAAATGTCCGTTTTTGACAGGTTTATAAGGCGGTTATTAGGTTTCGTATTTCAGCACTCGCTGCAGCGTTGCATTGTGCATTGAGCTGGTGTGACGGGAATATGAGTCGATTTGCCGCTCACGAAATGCACTTTTCCTGTTGCTTCAGGGCTCGGTTGATTTTAGTATTTCGTTGTTACTACAAACTGTTTTTATCACGCACTAACACACATGGGCTTATTTTATCGAAGTATGGAAAATATTCGGTTGCTTAACTGTTTTCACTCGCAAAAACCTTATTTCTCCGAGTTTATATGCTTTGCGGGTTTACACGCATCCGCGAAACAACCTTTCGAAGCGGAATCAAAACTAGAGTGACCGTGGAGAGTCGGTGCTATATCAGCATTGAATTAATGTGACCTTACCGAGGTGCACCGAAAATACCATGGGAAACCGAATTGATAAGTATATTTAGCAAATACTTTTGGTTTAAAGTAAAACTGTTTAAAAAAAATGTAGTGCCATTAATTCTCTTAAACAATTCTTATTTGGTTTCGGAGTAGACAACGATGTTCATAAATAGTTTTTAAGTTTCAATTCGATATTTCACCAGTTCTGGCTATCGAATATACGTATATCGTTAGCTCCAACAAACAGTTATATATTTCGTAATTTAAGATAGATTATTTAACACTTTATTTGTGCTTCTGATTTTTATTTTAAGTTTAATTGATGTTTTTAATAAGCTAGATTTTCTTTTAGTTGCTTAACTTTGAAACACACTCCGAGAAACCAACGTGTTGCAGCGCGTCCGAAATGAAACTGAATTCAAATTTCCAAGCGGCAAGTGTACACATGCACAACCCAAATTTTGTGAATGAAAACGCACACACACAGCAATGGTCACCTACACTTAAACACACACATGTTGCACCGGCGCCACCAACAGCGGAAACAACCGAAGATCGCCGGCAGAGAAAGTAGTGGGCATATGCGACTCAGAAAGGGCTGTACAAAACCATGTTATTGATTTGAATTTACTTATAACAGAAGGAATTTGTGACTTGCCATAAAATCATAGAAAAAGGTGGTAAACTTTCCATGTTAATATATAAAAACACTATAAAAAGAACTGATGTAGTTTAGGATTCAAACTTGTTTAGTTAATACTTAAATTAAAATGCATGTGTCAGTTGTTTATCATGCTAAGCAATGTTTGTAAGTGTGTAGAACTCAAATGCCCCATTGACTATAGCGTAGCGCACATTACGTGGGCGTTCTGGCTCGCAGACAGTCCACAGGAACCAGAGGAACCACATAGTACACACATGTGTACATACATACATATGTACATTTAAAGTACACAACAATTCAGAAAAAAGGCAGTGAAATGTGAAATTCACACGGCATCCGGACAGCAACGCCGCTCATGTTTTTCCTTACGCATATGCTGCTTCTTCTGCTTCTTGCTTTGGAAACCACATGCATCACAACAACAGCAGCAGCAGGAACAACAACAACAACGGCGAGGGAGATCAACAAGTGAGGCGGTGCATCTTATCACAACTGCCGCCAATAAGTGGAAGTGGTCGGGTCAACATTTCGGGTTGCTCGGCTAGGTTTCATTGTTTCCGTATGCCCTGCATCTGATCTAGTCACTCCAACTGCACTGAACAAAATTTCGCACTGTCTAAATCATTTATTTCAAACTAATGGTGTTAAGACAAGGATTGACTATATATTTGCCCGAATTATATTCTATTTTCTAACTAATTTCAAATAATATGTAATACCCAAGGGTAGATAACAAAATTAACATTTACCTTTACTAGATGTTTTCTAAGTGTAGCATAATATTTGTTAAGAATGTTCAGACTGCTATTTTCTGTGTAGCGTGCGTAACGACAATTTGAATATGTTGATCATTTCGCTCAACGAAACGTAACCAACGTGGGAAGAAGAGGCGACACGGCTTTTCTTCTATTTTCCTATTCCAGGTCCACTCGATCCCCGTCCTCCTCCTCCTCCTCCATTTACTCCTCCCACGAAATTTGGAGCTAGGTGCAGATGTTATAAAAATAGTATTTTGTGGCAGTTCCATGCGTATGAATGGGTTTACGAGTTTCGGTTTCAGGTTTTCGGGCCTGTTTATAAAACCCCACCCCTTCCATATTTTCATGTATTTACGTCCGGAAAAGTGTTTTAGTCATTTGTCTAGCTTCCGTTATTATTTCGTTATGAATGAAAAACCCATTTGGACCGGGTTTTTTGATCTCCCTAATTTACAACATTTATTTTGTATTAACTTGCTTTGATGTCAATATGGGTTCGTAAACTTCGCTTACTATTTTCGTCGTGGACAACGTATTTAAACATTTAGTTTTTCTTATCCACCTCATGTTAATGTGAAGTTTACACATAAATACTCATAAAATACCTGACGTGGGTTTTCCTAATCGCAACTTAAATACATTTGAATGCAAAGACGAAAAAGCTGTTAAATAGATTTATAGATGACTTTTAAGCTGCGTTTGAATTTATAGATTTTAAAATGTTTACCAATCAGGGGCAATTAGTATATCACTATACACCAACATTATACATGATGATGTTTATGATGATGTTTATTTAAAAAGTTTTCAAAACCTTACCACGAGTGACCACCATCAACCAGATTTACTCAGAAGTCCTATCAGTTTTTTAGTTACAGATTTCGGCTTGATCTGCGGATTAAGTCAAATGGCCGTTTGGTTTTTCGTTTATTGTTCAGAGAGTGTTTACACGCATATGGTTTTTTTTGTTATAGTATACAATAGACACTTAACGATTTTCAAGTAATGTAGTCATTTAGTTAAATGTAATGTAGCAAATTGTTAGGTGTCCTCTTGAGTTGAATTTGCATCATTATTACACAACTTGATTTCTTTTTTTTTTTGGCGCGCTAAACGTAAAGCTTAAAATTTAATCATGTTTGTTGATTGTTTGCGTAAACAATAAGCCTTAAATGAAATACTTAATAAAAAGATCGCATAAAACAATGTGTGTTTTCTTTTGTGTGTGTGGGTGTGTGTGTGCTTGTGTGTTTGAGAGCGTTGGTCGCATTTGGCAGCTTTGTGGGATTAGGATCAGGAGCAGGACCTCATTCTCCTCCAGCTGCTTGTCACGATGCCAACTCCAGCTCAACGGCAGCCAAATTAGGAAACGATAAACAAACTGGAACAAAAAGAAAACAATTGATTAGCATTGGGGATCTGAAAAAATATAAAGTGCTATATTCTAAGCCATCTGCCATATATTTGAGGTAGTCTCTGTTCTCATGCTGCTACTTTTTCTTTAACAATTTAGATAAACATTATCGAGTGTAAGCTTGCAGCGTTACACACATGTATAGAAAAGAAAAACCGGCAAATCTTGCCAGTGACTAAGATCACAAATGCTTTGCGGAATGACACATACGACGTCACATGCTTTATAGATAACGTTTTTGAAAACACAACATTGGACATCGTTATTTGTATAAAATTGTTTTTGTGTTTTACATTTGGTTATCATACTTACTTTTTTCTCAACTCATCGAACGCAATTTGGGCCCGCCTGCGGATGGGTTACCCTGGCGTCCAGCTTACGTCCCTTGTCTACTTGTTGTTGATAGATAGCCGCTCAACGCTGGCGAGCAGCTCATCGGCGGTCTGTGAAACGACCTGTTCTTGGTCGTCGCTGGTGCTCAGGTTCTGCAGTCGCTTCTCCAGCGCCGAGAGATCCTCCAGCTCGCGCTGCTGCTTCACCATGTAGCGCAAGATGAGCGTGGTCAGCATGCACATGTCCTCGAGGATTTTGGCCGTTTCCGGCGTGGGGTGATCATACCGATTGCGTAGCAATCTTAGCTTGGCCTCAGCCAGCTCCAGCGGTGACTTGTTGCTGCGGTCGTACATGTGGACACTGGCGCCACCCTGGAGCAGCACACCGACCACAACATTGAAGTTATTGGAGCTGGCCGATATCACAGCCAGATGGAGTGGGGTGTTCCCCAGCGAGTCGACTACATTTGGGTTGGCTCCGTACTTCAGAAGCTGCTGGACAATGGGTATGTAGCCACGACAGGCGGCCAGATGCAGGGGACTACGATTGTACTCGTCGGCGGCATTCGGATTGGCCCCACCCTCGAGAATACGGTTGAGCAGCTCGATGTTGCAGGTGGAGGCGGCGGTGCGCAGTTTGCGGCCATTTGACTGGACGATTATGTTGTTGTAGCTGTAGGAGTGCTTAAGGCGCTGCATTCGCGGCCGCATCTTGAAGCTTTTGCTGCCCGAGGGTAAGGTGCTCGGATGAATCAGGCTGGGCAGATACTCGGCGTTGGGGGCATTTGGATTCAGCGGCAGGGGCGGCAGATGCGGCAGGGCAAAGTGCTCGCCCCGATCTCTGCTCAGCTGGAATGATGCATTCGTGCTGGGGTTTGAACTCATGTTCAGGTTAAGGTTCAGGTTGAGGTTGATGTTCATATGGGGCCACTCGCCGTGTGTGTTGGGCGACGAAGTGGGCGTGGGCGGCATTGCCGGCGGTGGCGGCGTTATCATGATCCCTTTGGAGGCGCTGGTGGGCATGGGCATCGGCGTCGATTTGGCCAATACCATGGCCATCGACATGGGCGATGGCGGCATCGACATCTCCACCTCCTCCTTGGCCGCCTCCACGCCGGAGGAATCGCTGTTGGTGGCCGCAGCCATTGCTCGCACTTAATCGGATTGTGTCCCCCGTTGCCCGCGATGCTGTGCGTCTGTGTTTCTGGTTCCAGTGTTCGGGCCAGCGGCGAAAAACTCTTCCCAGGCACGCGCTGCTTATTTTCCTGTCTGTATTGTTTGTTTATTTTTGCTTCTTTTCCTGCCCACTTTGGTCACTCTGACCACCCGTTATCGGTGTGACCCTGCCGTCCCTGAGTGTATTTATCCTAATCTGCAAATGTTTATCTTCATCAATTACTTTTGTAGTCATCATTTTGAAACACTTTGACTCACTTGTTTTCGGATTTTTATAAGTTGGGGCGAAGAGCAAAAATTCTTGGGTCGTCTGTATTGTTTGTATTTGTTTTGGCCTATCGATATGTGTAGTGTGCTAGATATCGATTGGCAGGCCGGAAATTCTTGCGAGGACACTATCGCGTATAGTCAGCCCTGGTAGACAACGTTTTAAAAAATATATTTTTAATATAAATAAATTATTTAGCATGTTTTATGTTTATAGTTTTATATTTAATAAAAAATATTTAAATATTGCCTGCAGCTTTAATAATTCCAGATCTCTTAACGTAAACCATTTCTAGCCCCAATTAATTGATTAACCTTCAACCGCAGCTTCTATTTTAATAGGAATTAATTAAAAACTGGTATAAACACTTAAAAAGTTTTATTCAAAATTCGTGCTCGACGTACTACATACACATATTCATTTTCTAACAAAGCGGCACGGAATGTTAGCTATCCATTATTAAAAGATTCAATTCTGAAATCAACTGGAGGGTTACGTACAATACATCGATGGCCGATTATAAAACATAAAATAAAATATTTTCGAAATTAATATGATGATATGGTACCTTCTTAAGTCCAATAACACAATATACAAAGCGTATTTCGTTTGGTAATCCTGGAGATAAAGCCTCGGAAGTGGGAAAAATCAGGGATAATCAGGAAAATCGGGGTTAGGAAATATACAGATTCTGTTTTGAAGCCAGGTGGTGGGAGGATTTCGGTGTTATTGAGAGTGGAAGTCCCAGCGGGTGAGCTGATTTAGACCGCAGAAAAGGTGCTTAATAAAAACGAAGAAGGTGAAACGAGTCTAAAGTACACAGACATGAATCGAAAGGATCTCTCGAGAAAGAGATCTCTACAGCAACTGCGGTCTAAATCCGTCTTGCATGCTATTTTAGGAAGTTGATCATCTCGATGATCTTATTACGATTGGCGTGCATATACGCTTTAGTGTGCCACAGCATGTTGATTAACTTTTGGTCGTCCTTTTCGTCCATGGCGATGTCCTCGCTCAGCTGAGGATTGAACCTGAAGTACGGTATGCCAATGGTGCTGCACCAGGCGCGAGCTCTGTCCACCACTCTTCCATCGGAGCAGGTCGCCTGGTCCACCAGCAGATTGCCTAGCAAGCATACGAATTTGAATTAAAGAGCACACACAAAATATATAGATTAGGTGCCTCACCAATGGTGGAGATTCCGTAGGCCAGCTTGGCCGTGTCCCATATGCTCTCCGGTCTGAAGACATCAATGTCCTTAAGTTCAGTCACCGGAATATGTCCCGTGCCCAGCGACATCACCACGGATACTGGAATGGCCTCTGCTTCGCGTCCAGCACTGCGCAGGGCCATATTGTACTCGTGTATCTCGGTCATGGCGTCCAGCGTCGGGTTGTTGGCAATCAAGCCGCCGTCCAGAAAGCGACCAAAGGCGCGGAAATAGGAGGGCGCAGCGCCGGTAGCCCGAGCAGCACGCCAAACCAATTGTTCCTGTGGCGGCGGTGGAGGAATTCTTCGGTTGTCTAAAAGCATACAATAATTAGAGAACTTTCTCGATCAGTGTGGTTATCTCACTTACTTATGGAAGTCACAATGCCCAAGATGTCACTGGCACTCGTATAGTTGCGGAATAGATGTAGATCGACCGGCTTGCGATCCGCCATCACACCGGTGACCATGATCTTCGGGTGTTTAATATCCGTCATGACGTTAAACTCTCCCAGATTGTCCTTCAAAATGGACTCGAAGAATTCGCTATTGTAGGGCCGTGAGCCCACAAAACACTGCTCCTTCATGCGCAAGTAGAGCCCCATGCACTGACGCATCGTCTTGCCGCAACCCAGTGCCAAAGCGAGTATGCCTCCAGTACTGGTGCCGGCGATCCAGTCGAACATGTGGATAATAGGAGTACGCGACAGCTTTTCTATTTCGAGTAGCATCTGTACGAGGACCAGACCACGAATGCCACCACCATCCAGGCAAAGCAGTCGTCCGCGTCCGTAGGGTTTATCGCCAATCTCAGCGGCAATCGGCGAGGTGGGTGAAGGGAGCTGCTCCGGACTGGAGACAGCTGATTTTGCTGAGCCACTGGCCAAACTATCCGAAGAGTTGTCCTTCTTCATCTCGTCCGCATTCACTTTGGTTGTAAACATGCCAAGCAAGGCATCCATTATACTCTGGCCTTTTAATTCTTTCTCAGTATCGACCACGACTGGTTTTCTAGAAAAATAAATTACTAATTTAGAAATAAGAAATTTAAGATTTAAATAATTTCATACTGTGCCGGCTGCTGCTGCTTTTCCAGTATTCCATTGGCCGCTGCGTTCAGAAAACCACCCATCATTTGTCGACTGGTGGTGGCCAGCATGTTTTCTATATGCTCGCGCTGCTCCACGGATTCCGGTGCCTCTGGCGGTATGCCGTTGTAGTTGCCTTTGGCATTGCAGCCTGGCGGGCACTTTGAGCCAGTATCCTTGCAGCGTTTCGCCCCCACAGAGTGCAGGATGTAGAGGATTTCATCTTCCTTATTGCCACTAGCATCATTGCCAACCATGTGACGGGGGGTCTTGCCATCCTTGTTCTTCAGATTGATGTCACACCCAAAGACCACGAGACACTGCACTATCGGCACTAGTTTCTTTTCAATGGCAATGTGCAAAGCTGCTTTTCCGTCCTTGTCCAGCACATCGATCTCCGCATCGTGGGCCAGTAGAGTGACAACGCACTCAAAGCGATTCCGGGCCACCATCACATGCAGAGCTGTTCGTCCATCAAAGTTCGTGGCGTTGACATCACAACCCTCCATGATGAGGGCATGCAGGGTTTCACGGGATGAACACCAGTGCAGAGGAGTGCCGCCATATTTCATGTCTTGTGTGTACAGCTTGCTAACATTGGTGCGCAGAAACGAGGACACTGTGGTGGGTGCGGATGTCTTGTACACTTTGCGGATGTCCTTGGCATTGAGATTGACGTTGGCCCCAGCCAGCAGCAGTGCCTTCACATTCTCTGGCTTGTCGGCGAGGCAAGCGACATGAAGAGGTGTGTAACCATCGGAGTTTAGATGATTCAGATTTACCGTGCTTTTATCCGTGATAAGCTGGGAAAATAAAGTTATAAATGTGTTTAACCCATATACGGATTGCTTGCTTACATTGATTATCTCTTTGGTGGTGCTGGCGGCGTAGTGAAACACCGAGTTGCTATTAATATCCAAGTGTTCCAGCTTGCTCAACGGCAGCAGAGTCTTCACCATCTCGATGTGACCCTGTTTAATGGCCAACTGGAAAGGTGACATTAGGGTGGTGGCATCTGCTTGGTCCACGCACTGGAGCATCTTTGGATTGCTTATGTAGTCCACCAGATTGAAGTAGGCAATCAAATGGGACAGCGTCCAGGAAGGATTATCCGCCAAGGCGTCGCAGGCCTTCTGCAGTCCATTTACATTATAGTACTGAAAGATAAAGAGTTAAAAGACAGTCGCAATGCTTTATAATCCTCTCTAGAACCTCTTTGACAATGCTGACGAAGACGGGCAGCCTTTGCAGGAAGGCATTGAAGCGTTCCTCGGCTTCCTGCTGCACCAGCGACCGGTACAGACTAAAGGATGTGGTATTGGAGTCCGAGGTGGGTCGCTGCAAAATGATCTCATAGACGGCTCGCTTGTCATTGCTGTTGAAGGGCGGTGCAAAGAGGACCATGGCGTCATCGCGGGCCAGGACTTGAAGTGTTCCCAGAGATTCGCTCTTGATCTCCAAGACCTTATTGGCCGGCTGATCGCCACCCAGCAGGCGCTGTAGAACTGTAGTTGTAAAATATAGAAAGGCACTGTCATTAGATAAGGCAACGGCGTTGGTCATAAGACACATTAACACACTCTCAACTAGTCTACTGAAAGGCATAACGACATGAACATGAAGAACAGGAAGAGCTGTAGTGATTGAAAGGGGGGAAGTACCGAAACCGGAGGCAAGGGCTCCAAAGCCAATCCACGCCATGACTCAGGGGTGTGGAATTTGCTGCTGCGGATGCTGAATGTGTACTTTGAACTTGGCCAATCAGAACGGATGAGCTGGCTAATGTGAATGCGGTGAACCTGACAAAAAATAATGGCCAGTTTGTTAGTTACACGGGTGTGGGTGAGGATGAGCGAGTGGTTCGATGGGCTGCCAAGAAATCAATAGTACACATCTGTGGCCAATGGGAAGGGAACAGATCATCCGATAGCGCGACATTGCAGTAATGCGGCATCATTTTCCGTGCTTTCCCACTTTCCTGCTGCCCACCGTAATCAATAGTGACTGTCATAAATGGGTTACTGTTCTGTGGGTCAGTTACTAAAAATATGGCGTGATAAATGGATGCGTAATTTGGCAAACGCCATATGTCCACACACAGTTTGTGGTTATTTTGATAGGTAACAGTATTAGCTAACCATTGAACATTTTACTGCTCTGATTTTAGGTTTCCTTATCGCACAATTCCAGTATTATACACTTTTGAATTCCAGCTATCGAAAATAACAACTGAGCTGTATTTTTTGCAGCTTTATTAGCGATGTCACCGTTTGTCAGTGATGGTAGCGTACTGAACGATGTGTCGTGCCTATTTAACCAGGTTCACAACCGTTCTAGTTCCGGTTTTTAAAATAGTTTTGGCTATGTAGACAGTTAACAATTTAAACTGCATACTAATAAGACTGTATTTCCTTAAAGAAAGCCTGTAGTCGAAATCCAATTGGAAATATTCAACGAATCTATTTGAACAATAAATATAAGTTGTTTCATTTCCTAATAACGGTAGTCTGCACTTTGATTTTCAAGGTCATACTTAAGTGCTGTTAGCGTATTGAGTTGCATTGCCACATTTTGCACTTACTGAAAAACAATCGATATAAAAAAGTCTAAGACATCGATACCGGGGCATCACTTACATCACGGTCACACTGCACATCGTTCGCCATTGCTAGATAAAAATTGTTTCAAGCGAAAAAGGTCGCTGATAGAAAAGGTAGAAAATCAGAAATTGAACGTGCAGTTAAAGCTGAAAGACAGACACAAAAGTAGCGCTAACTTTTACTCTTCCGTGCACGGTTTTAGAACAGAGGTAAGTGGCGTAAATCAAGATGTAGTAAAACCGCAAAAAATTATGCTCGGGCCGGCAGAAAATCGATTTTTTCCCCAAAGCGAGCGACGCCACCGGCGGCGGAAAGATAATCCCTGAAAAAAATTTACGGGGTGCTGCGCTGAACGGTCTGTTTGGCTTTTTTTTTTCGCGAACATACATATATATTCCACCATGCGGATCGAATTTTGTAATCTTTTCAATGCAATCTTACAATATTTCCTTGTGCTTTAAACAGGAACAAATTGGGAATAGAGATGCGCGGACGCGGAGGATTCATTCCACGTGGTGGGGGCACCACTCGCGGTGGCTACTACAATAATCGCAACTCCAGCAATTACGTTAATACTCGCACCCAGGGCAACTACCGACCCAATAATGGGCGGTATGAGAATAACTATCACAACAACAACAACCGCTACAACAACAACCACAATAACAGCGGCGGCGGAGGAGGCAACAGCCACTACGACAACCGGAGTCGGGACAAGTTCACCCACCACAACTCGAGCAGCGGACGCTACGAGTCCAGTTCCTCGAGCCACAAGCGCAGCTACGTAAGTTAGCAACTAACCTATAAGAAACCATCATGTGTAATAATTACTACAAATGCTTCGAAATAGATTTTAGTCTGTAATTTACCGAACTTGATTCGGATAAATATGATAGGGAAGAAATTTAATCTATAATTGTTAGACCATTACTTTTGCTTTTCTACATTGTGTATCTTATAATGGAGGCATTCCGAAAATAAGAGTTATTGCTATGCATTTATCTTGCTGTACGTTTTTAGCAATGATGATCAGTTAGCCTCTTTTATCTCCCAAAGGAGATAAGAAACTATAAGTAACGTAACGTCGTGATATAGAATGATATTTGGCAGACTATGTATGAGTAAATACAGTGAAAATCGACTAAAGGCGAAGGGCAATGCATGCGAGCAATCAGAGATAAGAACATTTTACAATCCATTCTTGTAGTTGATAATAACGATTGGTCATGCTGGGAAACGGAAGTTTCTATGCTTCAAATTAAATGCTCTTTCAATGACCACTTATCATTTGCAACTGAATTTTTGCTTTTCTAATTATACATCTGACAGAAAAAAAGATTAAATCTCGTTGACGTATTTTCTAATTGAAAAACGTCTTCTCAATATGCAAAACAAAATGAAAAACTTTTCAATATATATATATATGAGACAACCTTAAAAGTATACATTCTATAAACAGGTGCGTTCTTATAAACGGCACACTTATTTTTGCGGAGAAAATAGATAAGGATGATTATAGTATTTAAAATATACACTTGATGTAAATTTAATATTTCCCAGCGACAGGCATATATTTTGCAATCTTTATTTTATGGTTCTTCTATGCTAAACGATGTTAGAGAAAATAAATAGTAATAAATTAATTTGAGGTTCTTACCTTTTTAATCAATTAAGATAGCAACAGCTGCCACTTTTCTTAGCGCGTATGTAGGACATTATACACTTACACGTGATGATGAATTATATTATTGAAAAGTCTGTCGGACTTGTAGTAAATGAGTGATGTATTACCCAAATCCATCTATATATATATTCATAATGCAATCTATTTTTATGTTTTGTTTTTCTAGGACTCATCTCGCGACCGTAGCGATGATCGCAAACGCCCGCGTCAAGACGTAAGTTATACTTTGCCCCATTTGAAATGCTATTCCAAGCACGCTATATATCCAAAGGTCTACATATTAATTATGCATTAAGCCAATCGCCATGTACTGTGTAATGTTAATGACTTTCCAAATATTTATAGCACTGTTTGTGAAGCTTAAACGCGGGACTGAGTTACTGAGTTTATATAAATCTGTGTATTGTCCATAGCATCGTCAGCGGCGCGGCACCATATAGATAATGATTTTGCCAGCGACCGATCGATCGATCGATATGATCCAATCCGATCCGACCCGAACTGATCCACGTATATACATATACTATGAGAGAGCAAAAACTTCTGTAGAGAGCTGTTGAAGCGATTGAAGCGATTTTGATCTGTAAACTCATGTATATCTTGTATGCCTTGTACCGTACCAACAGCTGTCAAATTTTTTCCCATACCGATTGTCGAATATCAATGGTCAATGGTTAGCAATCCGAGCAGAGCAAATAGCAATCTATCAGTGTGTACATCCGCATACGCATTATAATAATATCGATTCAAATCTATGTAGCTAAGCTATATGCGTATAAGTTTTCTCCATCATGCTACCACACACAAAACACGCTGCAGGAAATAATAATAAAAATAAGAATAATAACAGCCAATTGCGAACTAAATAACCCACAACCAATCCGATCAGATCAGTATCAGAATCAATATCAGTCTGTAGCTATATAGCAATTATTTTCATTCAACAAGTCTATATATGTTTTATATAAATATAAATCTACCACCTATATTTGATATTTGATACAAAAATCAAAACCAAATCAACCAAAACAAAGCTCCTACACAACTTCCTACTCATCAATCGTCAATAGGATTACCGTCGTACGTCCTCGTCGAATGATCGCAGCGATCGACCCTCGTCCTCGTCGCAGAACATTGGCTCCTCGTCCTCGAACTATCATCAGCGTAGCAGCACTGGCGGCGGTGGTGGTAATAACGGCGGGAGCTCGAGCTCCTACCGCCCACGCGATGATTCCACCAGTGGGAGCCGGCACCAGCGGGACGGATCGATGGGTCCGCCAAAACGGATGATGCGTAGCGTGGCCGGCACCAACTATATATCCCGACCCCGCGGCACAATGTCGATGAGGGGCGGCATGATGCGCACTGGGATGCGGGTGGGAGGAATGCGCGTTGTGCGCACCAGGGTCAACGAGTCGAATGACCTGCGCACCATGCGCCGCCAGCTGCTCTATGCGCAGCAGAAAGACCGGGCACGCCTGCTCAAGATTCAGCAGCTGAAAAGGTAAATAGACCAAACATACAAAAAAAAAAATCAAAAATTAAATCAAAACCCAAATGAATATACAAAAATCAGAGTTACGCTATTTTGTACCAATTGAGGATGCAAAGAACTATGAATGTAATCTGTGATATTGAGATAATAATGTGAACTGTGAGATTCAGCAAGGAATCTAAAATCTGAATGCGAATGCGGAGGAGGAGAGCACTTGGTGCCAGATTAACCAAGCGGCCTCCAGAGAAACTCCATTCTTCGTAGCTCAAA
Organism: Drosophila santomea; assembly: GCF_016746245.2. Classification (NCBI taxonomy): domain Eukaryota; kingdom Metazoa; phylum Arthropoda; class Insecta; order Diptera; family Drosophilidae; genus Drosophila; species Drosophila santomea. The sequence continues at coordinate 9,975,934 of NC_053018.2, forward strand.
TACAATCCAGTGTATATTGTTGTGTGTAACTAAGTAGAACGAATTGAAATGTACCGATAAAAAAAAGACACCCTACACTTCAAGACAAGAACGTATTTTGTTAGTTTGCCACCCAGCTTGATCTTATGTACTTAAAAAAAAAAAACACAAAATTTTGAACTTGCCTTCCACCAAACAAACAAAAACCATCCTGCCACCCTGACATGACTTCACATTCGAATTCATTCCACCCAAATGTAGCTCGTTGCGACGACAACGCCAGGGCGGGAATTCCAGCGACGATTCCAGCGGCAATGAGGACAAGGACGGCGGAGATGCTGAGAAAAGCAAGAAGAAGAAAGGCAAGGACAAGGACGCCGATGGAGGCGATGACTCCGACGATGACGACGATGATGACGATGAAGAAGACGATGATGAGAAGGACGAGAAGAGCAAGAAGTCTTCGCCGGGTAAAAAACGCAGCAAGTCGGCCAACAACGAGGACAAGAGCGATGCCGAAGGTAACGATGATGATGATGAGCACGGTGATGGCGATGACGATGATGATAAGGACCTAAATGAGTCCGATCCCAAGAGCGCCAAGGCCGACGACGCCTCCGATGACGAGGATGTCAAGGTGAAGGGCGAAGGTGAGGACGGCGATGGTGACAAATCGGACGAAAAGGCCAAGTCATCGGTCGAGAAGTCAGGTAAGAAGAAGGACAAAGACGAGTCGAAGGACTCCAAGTCCAAGAAGTCATCGTCCACCAAGAAGGAGCGCACGTCGCGCAAGGACAAAGACGAGGAAGATTCGGACGATGATCGCAGCAAGGAGCGACGTAGCTCCCGTCATCGGGATGAGGACCACAACAATCGCAAGCGCAGCTTCATCAAACTCATTTGCGTCCATTGCCGCATCAAGTGTGTTACATTTAAGGTAAGTTACTCTAACAGGAGTCTTGAGATATTTAGTTAACAATGTTTTCTCATTGATCTGCAGGAGTACAATTACCATCTGAACTCCCGCTCCCACAAGAACTCCATGCGCCAGGTGGCCCTCAATCAGCGAGCTGACCTGCAGCGTATGCGTGCTCGCCAGCGCACCACTCAGCGCGAGATCGAGGAGAATAGCAAGGAGGAGCACGAGTCGCGCTACTGCCGTCTCTGCCGCTTGGCCTACCGCCAGCCCAAGAATCTTCATCAGGCCTCCGAGCACCACAAGACCATTAAGAAGTTCTTGATGCCCTATTGCGGCTCCTGCCATCTGGCCTTCAAGAATGCCATGCTCTACGAGAACCACCGCTGCTCCCTGGAGCACATTAGGGTGAGTTTCAGTCATAGAGGATCATATTTGTAAAAGCTTTTGATTAATTTTGTGGCGTTTGATTGCAGAACAAGGCCCGCAACGATGAATCCGGATCGGATGATAGTGTCGATGAGCGTGAGATTGATTTGAATAAATTCCACACTGTAGACTCGGTGGGCGAGATCGATGTGGACATGGTCGACGCTGATGTAGATGCCATGGTGACCGAGGCGGAAGCCGCTCTGAAAAGCGAGGATGAGGAGACCCGCAAACGCGCTTTGATTGGCCCGGACTATATCAAGATCATAGAAGCCTTCTACTGCGAGTTGTGCAACCACTATTCCGGCAAGGCTGATGATGTGTCGCTAGAGGACTACACCAAAAAGCACTGCATGCAGCATTCCCATGTGAAGGCTTTCCTGCGCAACAAGGAGGAGACCGAGAAGAAGAACAAGACGGATGAGGGCGATGAGGAAGACCACGATGATGACAAAAAAACCGGAGATGATGATGCCGATGGCGATGAGGACATCGATGGCAAGTTAAACGAGGATGAGGACGAAGACTATGATGATGGTGATGGAGAAGGAGAGGATGGTAATGGGACGCATGATAAAAAGTTGTGGGAGGAGGTGGACAAGGATCTGGGTGACCTCCTGGCAGAAGTAGAGCCATTGGGACAGGAAGAAGATGAGGAGGATGAAGAGGACGAGTCAGTGCTTAACATTGACATTGAAAGGTATGTAATGAAGCGATGATGCAATCATGAGCATGTTATGTAATACGTATTCACTTGCAGCGAGAAAAACAAGGCGAAAGACGCCAAAGAGGAAACAAACGGCGATGCCGATGAGGGAGCTGCGAAGGAAAACGCGCCGGTGGCCAAGTCACCGGAGAAAAAGCCTGTTGCCGCTCCAGCCACACCAACGGTCAAGACCACTGCTGCAGCCAAGCAGCCGGTAAAGAAGGTAACGCCCAAACCGACTGCCAAAGCCGCCAAACCTGGTCCGGCTTCCACGAAGCGCAATGTCTTGGTCAGTGTGAAGCGCACTTCGGCGGCCGCCATTAAAGCTGCCACCAAGTCCGCCAACAATGCGGCAGCCGACAGCAAGTGAGCGACACTCGAGCGACAGTAATATGTTAGTAATAGCAATAGCAATAACCAAACCCAGTGATTGGGTTGCTACAAACATATTTCAAATATATAACTAAATTATAATGTGCTCAAAATACGTGCACTTACTAATGCCCAACCAGAGCTGCTTTGCCATCTGGCCACCGAGCCCAGCCTGCTTAATAAATGTCTAGACCTAACTAAAACCAACCTGTAACAGCGTGTTATCTTTATATGGCGGCGCTTGCGCATGTGGAGTACCTTTTTCTTGTACCTTTCGCCGTGCCAATCGAGCGCTTCCAGTTGGGCCTTTCTAAAAACAGCCAAGGCTCCGGCCTGGCCAACTGGCCACCTGGCAGACCTGGCCCAAACAATGGCAGAGAAATGCTGCCTGTTGGTCGCCAATTTGTTGGCCCCTTCAAGGTGCCCGCATGTAATTGTCAGCCGCGATATACACAAACGAGAAACGGCGTTAAATGAGATTAAAAGGCACTGACATGGATCACAAGGCTGGGGTTATGAAAAGCACACAAGCAAACAAAGATGTATTTACGTCCAGTTTTACTTTCACAAGTATATTTGTGCATTTGCACAGTCTTAAAGTTGTGAATAACTGAGATTTAAATGTTTTATTTAAAGACAATAATTTTGGACTAATAACATTAGACTGCAATCATTTGTTACCAGTTAAATTCGAGGCATAATAGCTATTAATTTTAAGTGAACATAGTATCGTTAGTAACTGTTTCTTTACTTTATGAGTGCTGTTTATTGGTCCTTAAATCTTTCCTTAACTTTCTTTAACTAAAGTTGTGAAGCGAATGTCTTAATTGTTGATATCCCAAATTAAGGTTGATATAACACTGGAGTGATAGGGAATAATCGCGTTTATAGGCATGTATCAATTGGCGTGCTGCTGTCAGCTCTTCCTGCCTCCATTCGAAATGTATTTATTAACCTATTGGGCGGCACAAGTGGCTGCATGAGAGGTGCTGTTTGCTGTTTCCGCTTGATACTTGCCACTTGCTACTTGCCACTCGGCGGTTGATTTTGCCACAAGACAATGCCGGTGCGGTGGCAGCCGAAAGGAAAATACATTTCATAATTTTTCTACATATTTCTGCCAAATTAACTTTCACCACACGCCACATAAGATGGGGATCGGGATGGGGATGTAGTTGTGGATGGAGATGGAGATGGGTTGATGGCGTCTTCGTATTCGACTGTTATGCAATCTGTCACTTGATATGCGTGTTCGCCGGCTAATATCGTCGGTAGGCCTTTCTCACCTTCCGCCGATTCCATCTCATCCCATCCCATCCGATACGATACGATACGATCCGATATGATCCCATACGATCCACTCCAGCTTCCTTTCCTCACAGCTTTTGAGTTGGGGTGCTCCGTCAGACAATGTCAAGTTTTGAATTGATCACTGAGCCAGCAGGTTTTCGGGTTTTGTTCACCCGGTCGCCGAGATGATGGCTAATCCCCCGGCAATCGCTCATTCAGTTTGCTTAAATTGCATTCATGTTTTGACGATAGATTTATGCGCACATTGTTCTGTCCGCTGTGGCTGCCACAAATCCGGTTTTTGTCCCAAGCGCCGCCATTCCATTGTGGCCCGGGTATTACTATTAACATTTAATTTGCGATTCCAACTCCATGCTGCGACTGCTGCTGCGGTTGCTGCTTTTTAGTTACCATTTTTTTGTTGTGTCGGTTTCGGCGCTTCTATTAAGAAATTTCAACGGTGTCAGTGCAGTGTAAACAATTTTATGATCAATATGGGTACTTTATTGGTTATTAAAAATATAATAATGTTCTTTTAAGAGTTTAAAAGTTGGGTTTTAGCAACGGCTGCTGGTAAACAAGTTTGCGCTGTAATATCTTCAGTTTACTGGAATCTTTGGAAATAAAGTAAATTTACATTTAATACTTTATAAGATTTGAATTGGGAAAATATGTAGGTACTTTTACTTGACTAAAATTCTGGTTTGAAAGGATTTGATAAATATGCAGTTTAGTGTGGTTTTTGATCAATGTGGTTGAGATTTATTCCTACTTCGTGTTAATATTTGTGCTAAATTTCCCTGTTCCTTGAACAATACTTTATAGTTTTCAAGTGTAGGGTATTTATTTATTTTCGTTCTCTGCGACGACTGCCATCTTCCTGTTGCTCGGGCACTTTTTGCACATGTTGCGGACTAAATGCCAAGGTGGTGAGCTTGCCGCTGGGACTCCAGCGAATTCAGTTATCAACGTCGGGGGGCCGGGGACCCACAAGTCGGTTAATGCCAGCACCGGAGCTCGGACATACATATACTCCACGGATGGGACTCCACTCCAAGAATCGGTAGCCGAATCGCCACTCATAAATTGTGTTAAATGCAATCGTTTGGCACTGGAATTGAAATGTCAGTTGGATCGCTATTGCCGCTGGATGTTTTTTCAGATCTTTTTGGAACCACTTGGAGCTACTTGGTGCCCAGGGCCATCTCATCTTGGTGGATGGCCAGTGTGCGGGTGCGTGGCTAATTGCCGCTTTTTGGCCAAATACAGATGCTTTGTGTTGTACACGTTTTCACATCGTTAACAATATGGTGTGTTTGTTTTTGTTGATTTTTTTGATTCCCCAAGGGATTATTGCTGGCGGCTTTTTCTTGTAAAAAACCTTGGCACTCAAAGGCCTGGAATTTGCATACGATTACAAAAGCGCTGAGATTAGAGAAAAATGTTGGTAATGATTTGATTGTGGGCATTTGTAATCTACAATCTGTCATTGTCTTTGGATTTCGTGAAAAATTAGCGAGCCAAATTTACAATATTGTCAACAGAGCTTTACGTTTTCACTCATATTAGCCGCTTTATTTTATTTCACCAACTTTAACAATATAAATTATTTTTAGCACTTGTGTTTGTCCTACATTTGCGGTTGTCTAAGAATATCCTATTGTTTATCATCGATTTTCTGTGTTTATGCGATTATAAATATCATTATTTTGATCAGAACATAAAAAATATAGCTCCAAATATGGAATGTCATACCTCGTTGAGTTCGTAATTAAATTTCCAATCGAACTGTGTTTTCAAAAAAAAATTATATTTTTTTTCAAAAAATTTGATGTATTAACTTATACATATAAGAACTTGGTTTTTCCTTTTTTAAATGAAGGCATATGTATATGTATTAACTTATCTGGACAACCTTATAATTTAATTTAAGACCGATACATGAAGTTTGACTTATAAACTTTGGTTTCTTTTAAATACAGATTCATTAAATGCTGTAAGGTTTCCATCGAATTTTCCATGATTTTTCCGAACCACTGATAGTTCCTTGAAATGTGTGAACTTTTCACACACGGTTTTTTCAATTTTAGTTTGTGAAAACCACAAGACAAGTTAATTGCTTCGCTTGTGGCCGGAGTTAACCAGAGTTATCTTAACCATGGCCAGCCAACTAATTGGGACAGTAGGCAAATGCACTTTATGGCGAGTGCGCTTTGTGGATGATGGGCATGGTGGTTTCCCGCCCCGCCCCAATTATGCAATGCCCCATACCCATCAAAACCCATAAGCATAGCATCGTATTTGGCACGCAATTCAAATCTGGGAGCAGATACCACACGGACCAAACACTGGTAGTTATAATCTAATTAAGCCAGCCGATGAGGCAGATCTTCTGTGTTTCTGCACCGCCATTCTTCTCACGCCCAAAATGTAAATGAAGTTATCCGGGTGTGTCAGGGGAGTCATTGTGGAGATCGCAGATCGCGGATCAGAGATCGGAGTTCGGGGATCGGGGCATGGGGTTTGGGGATCTTGGGGCAGGGGTACTCTTAGCATTAGCTAATGCCGACAAGTTTACACGGCTGGCTGCCTGCGACTTGTAGTGTGGAAAATCTCGGCGCTTCTTGTTTTTCACTTCTTTGGTGGACATATGTATATATTTTTTTCAACACTCATTCATTCATTCATTCATTGTTCATTCGCGACTTTTTGTGTTTTTGCTGATGGCTGCAACGCTTTCCCGATTTCATCCATAAAACTCGTCATTTTATGCTGCAATATGGTTTTGGGGCGTAAAGAAATCAAAAATAAACAATAACCCAAAGCGTCTGATTAGTGCGTAATAATCATTTCTTTCTCCGGCAACCATCCAGATTGCCTATAAATAATACGACAAGGTCGGTCGGCTGTCGGATGCCATTATGCCCATACATAACATACATACATATACTATCAATTGTGCAGGCAACCCGACTCATTATCGGATCTGGCCCGACTTGGCGTGAATGGAAGGCATTAAGTTATTGCATCGCCAGCACAGCGGGCATTATCGCTGATGCATGGACTTGGTGCGATCCATAGTCCATATATTTTGGTCCAAATGACGGTGAAAATCTACATGGGTGCTTAGGCCCGTCATTAAACGCAGACCAGGTATTTGCGGCGATTATGGCAAACACTTGTGGCCGCAAAACCGAAAATTAAAAACCAGGAAAAGGCAACGCAAATCATATAACAATGCGAGTCAAAAGTCAGCCAAAAACCAAAGATTCCGTTTCCCCCATCCAACATCCAGAGGCATGTAATCCACGGATGGCTGCTCCTTTTGCCTGGAGCAGCTCATTAGCAAACAATTTCGATGGTCGTGCATGTGCATTGCAAGAAATGCAAATAAATTCGCGTTGATCGATTTGATTGCATTTTGTCATTAGGTCTGTTTACTAAGTCATTGCACTTCCAGGAGAATTTTTTACATTTATTTGAAAATTTCTTTATGTATTAGTTAATGCTTATAAATATAATTTGACAAAGTTAGCTTAAGCTAGATTTCTTTCTGTGCTGCAGCCACGCTCCATTGGAGTTGGGCGGCCAATCCCGGACTTTCTGGCCAAAAGACGGACACGAATTGTCGCCAGTTGGGATCACGAAATGTGGGGCCTTCACTTGAGTAATTTCCCGAGCGTTTGCCATGCCGTTTGGAACATTTTAATTGTATTCAAATGAATTAGAATGCACTTTTTCGCTTTTAGCTTGGCCGGGTTTTACGATTCATAAATTGTCTACCAGTGACGTTTATAGTCGGCTTTGCAGGTTTGTAAACATAATTGATCGCTGCAGATGGAAATCTCGGATGTGGCCTAGTCAGATGGCGATAGGCTATCTTAGCTGTAGATTTGATGTCTTTGAGCCCAGTTGGGTATAATCCTAGATCAGCTTTTAAGTTTAATCTTGGTCTACGAAAAAACTATGTAAGTACGTAATATGTGTTATATGTTATATGGTATATACATAATATAATCAAGAGATAAGTAGTAGGAAGAAAGTTAAAAAAAAATTTGTTTCAATATAAAGTATCTAATATTAAAACAAAGAAGTATAAAACATACAAACGCTTTCTTCTACCTGTTACATACTTTTCAACGAATCTAACATACTCTTCTCTACTCTACTCCACGATGCTAAATAGGCATTTTTGAAGAATAATAGCGTGTCTTCTCATTAAGCTTTTGTATAACGTATTTAAAATTTGTGTTAAAATAATGCACTTAAGATTGACTAGATCACAATGAGTTTTGTACCTGTTCTTCTGCACTCAATCCCATCAAAGTCCATTCAATTCTTATTTGTTGCTCGTTACCACAACAATTTATATTTATTTGCACTTCAACCGCGTGTTTATACTTCCTATACAACAAGAAGAAGGATTCCAGCCGTCTTAAGATACCAAGAATACCTCGACCACTTGGCACACATACTCGTATTGTGGACCAACTCCAATTAATTTGTACATCGGTATAATTGGTAATGCCATCTCGGTTCCGAGTGACCGAAAATGTTAACCATGCGGAGAAGCATTTGCGGCATTTGTCAGTGAGTTACTACTGCATAACAGTAGTTCGCCGAATGGCACATTAATTGTCACTTGGCGTTGGTAAATTACACATTATTTATCCGCAGTATACTGCCATCAACATTCACCCAGTCATATGGAGCTGGAGCTGAAGTTTCATTGTGGCCACAAAATGCGGCGATACATTTTTCTTTCGACTCGGTTTTGCTATCTTCGCAGGTCATTGCTGGCCACGATTGTGCAATTTCATTGTAAAACCACTTTTCATTAACAATCCGGTGGAAAACCGCTGGCAAAAAAAAACCGTCAAAAGTTGCCAATTAAGATCTTGGTAAATGTTTCCAGTCCGAGTATATCAAAAAGCATAGACTAAATGTTAAGGTTGACGCCGTCTTCGTCAGATAAATTGATACACATAAAATTTGGAGCATAAAACTGTCGTATGGCTCAGAAAATCTAGCATACTCGGCAAATGTGAATTGCTGAATGCAAATGCCAAAATGTGAACTGCCAGTCTCATCATCAACATCATCATCGTCATCGCCGTCATGATCATCATTGATTTAAGTGGACTCGACCAGAAACTGTTGCATTTCTGGTTGTAGCAGCCGGAAAAAAGTCTACAAAACTACAGCAAAAAGCACTTGAAATTAAAAGAAAAAAATAAACAATATACAAAAAAATAGCTGAAGTAACAGCCGTGGCGTAGAAACTAATACAATAATAAATAGCAGTTGAAGAAAAGAAGATGTTGCCACTGCAGATCGCATCGTCGTCTGGTGATGTTGCTGCTGCTGCTGCTGCTGCTGCTGCTTCTGCTGCCGCTGCATGCAATGCAACAATTTCACAAGCAACACGCAGACAGCCAAATGACAATGTGAACAAAGTAGCAACAACAGCGAGCTGTAGGAGAATTTATAATAAGTAACTACGAGCTGCTTCGATCAAGAGTTGCGCAAAATGGGGGGAGAACAAAAAAAATCGCAAATCTTCCACTTAATTATAAACTTATTTATTTGGTTAGCTTTTGCCGCCAAACTGTCCTAATCAATTTGCTAAGGATGAGGAAATGGCAGGCTTGCATCAGTTGGCAATTTCCACGGATTTCCCCAGCGCCAAATTTCACAGCTACCGTGTTAACTTTGACACCACCAACGCAAAGGCCCAAAATCGTAGCCCGATCGTCGGCCATAGCCCGGCATTAGCATTATAGCATTAGGTAAGCGGGCTCAATTAACCAGCACGGCAATTGCAATTGCCCAAATTGGCCACCGACTTGACTCCGTCCGTCAGTCGAAGTCAGGAGTTCGCAATAAGTGATGCTGCCAGCAGCGGCTAACTCTAACTCCTAACTCCTAACTGTAGCTGCCCACGCATGCGCTGAAATGTTAATTCCCAATCCGTCGAAAAACAGAAGGGCACAGTTGGCCAAACTGAATGGTATTTCGACACTTTCGGGTACTCACTCTTACGGTTAGAAATCAGGGAAGTTTAACATTTCATTGATAAATCCGACAGTATTTTTGGATAGTTTTTATAGATCTCTGATTATTAAGATTCATGTTTAAGCGGGTTTGTCTTGAAATTTGCATCACTACTGAAGTAAGCTAATGCTTTATGAAGCATAAGTTATGTTCCAGCTGACCAAGTGGACGTATCTACGAGTAGCCTCTAAGTTTAAGTTCACTAACAATAAATCATAATATATTATATATGCACAAATACAAAGTATATTGAGGTGCGAAATCCAGTGGCCATGTAGAAATAATTTTATCCTATGTTATGTTTAAATAAAACTCAAATATTTAATAATTTTATAAATTAATGAAAACTGAAACATGAGCCCCATCATTTGATTCTTCACATTTGTTACATTATTTTAAATTCTTGGGTACATTTTTACCAAGAACTCATTTTCTACCCACTGTGCCTAGGCAATTGCAAATGTCAAACGAAAGACTTAAGCAGCGAACTCGCTGCAAGGGGTGGAGTTTTGTTTTCAGCTAGCTGGTGTGAGTACTCGTACTGGGCTTGGGCATATTAAATATGCATTGCTAATGCAAATGAAAATGGAAACGCAAATGGAGGAGTCTCGCATCCGAATCGAAAACGCTTGTTAAAAGTAATGCGCCCAATTTGCACAGACATAGACACAAACACAAACGCAGACAGAAAGGTTTAAAGACAAAAGAGAGACTAAACCAAAACAAAAGTGCCCTTTAGCCTCGACCAGCCCAAATAGCCATGGCCGGCAGCCAGTTATATATAGTATGTAGTATATCCATGTCCCTCTCCCTGAACCAAGTCAGTGTTTTCACGTCTCCACTTCGGCGGCGAGGGCGGACGGCCAATTTAGTGTCACGTTAGCATTTTCAGGGCGCTTCCAGGCGGCAGGCAAATGCCCGGGACGTACCATTAGCCTTAACTTAACTAGCGGTTAGCCACCGACAGGGCCGTCAACGTTCAATTGGCCCCCTGGAAGCGAAGGTTCACGGAGAAAAAACTGTGCCTTTTTCGGGGCAGTTTTCATTTAAATTCTAGTGCCCAAAATAAATGTATGCTATTATTTTCATTCCGTCAAAAGGAAGAGCTGTAAGATATTAAATTACATATTTGACATTTTCGGTATTGCATTTAAACATTTTCTATGACAGTGTTGGCGATTTTTAATTTTGTTGCTGTTTGAAGATTTAACCGAGAAATAATAGGCATTTAAAAATCAGATGGCAAGCAGAAAAAAAAAACGCGTGGCACTCTATAGATGTACGTTTGGTCATATATTTCAAATGAATTTTGCCAGAAACACTTCCTTTTTATAACCGAGAAGCTTTAAAATCGTATTAATTTATGATAAAGAAATCGTCACTTGAAATATGTTTTAATAAAAGGGTTGAATTTAAGCAAAAGGTAAACAACATCCAATTTGCAGTAAAATTTAAACGAAACTTTTAGTAAGTTCTGTTCATTCATTTATACAAAAATGTATGTTAAAGTGAAGTTAGGACCTCTCATTATAAGGTCTAATGAATACCTTTTTCCCTCTGTAGAGGCGGTACATCTGGAGAATCGAGGCAAAGAGGCGATCGCAGACAGACCTTTCTCTTTGTGTTGGTGCCTGGCTGGCACGACGAGCCGCAAAGGTCGTCTTTGGATATAGCCATTGTGACTTTGGCTTCAGCTCGGAACTCGGGGATCGAAGCTCGGCTCTCGGCCGAGACTCGTCTGTTTTGGCCACCGGATTTATAAATACAAGTGTTGGCCGCACAACGCCAAAGATTCGTTGGCTGAACGTGCAGCAGCGCGCGCGATCTACTAAATCCGATCCCCAAAACCCATCCAAAACGGAGCTCTTGCTCCTGGCTTAAAAAAAACCAAATAAGAAAACAAAAAATATAAAAAGTTAAAAACACAAGACAGGAAAGCAGACGACGGTAAAGCAATCAGTACATCTTTCATATCCAATTTGTAGCGTTACGAATTTCGCGCCAAAAACAATCCAAGGATTACGGAATACGAATTGCCACTCAGACTTTGATTCAGTTTTAGTTTCGGTTTTGCAATTCGCAATTCGCAGTTTACAGTTTGCTGTTTGCGAATTCGGTTTCAGATTGTGTCGAATCTTCAGTTGCATAACTAGCAGTAATAATCGCATCGTGTTGTGTGCTTCTTTTGGTTCAGTTTGTTGCAGCCGGCAATGCTTGATGCAGATGCAGCAGATGCGACCATCGTAGTCCCAAACGCCTGACAAGGAAAACATAAACGAAAACGAAAACGACTGGGAAACGAATAATAATATATATAACCCAAGTGACTGTGAAAGTAGCGAGCGGCCAGGCAGAGATTCAGATATTCAATTACTAGTCTGCTGGTGCAGTGACGCCACACAATGAGGATCCAAGTCTTGCTCCTGACACTTCTGCTGGGTGAGTAGACATCAAGATCTGCGTGGAACATGCGAATATATGGTTTGGGAAAGTTTGGCTTTCCTACAATTTTTTTTTAAATTATTTTTTTTTAATTAAAAACTGCTTGTATAATTTTCATTTTATGTTAAAAAATATTTTCTATTTATTTTTCCCCTAAATAACTCATTTGGATTACAACTCAAAGTGAAAACATTACCAGGGCATATTCTCTCAAAATTATAAAATAAATTGAATTAGCTATACATTTTCAAAGATATTTATACCAGCTTGTTATTTTAAAAATCTGAATGTTATATTAAAAAAAGATTAAGTATTCACACATTGAACTCATTGCATTTATAGAAAATATTACTTAAACTCGTTATTTTTTATAAAATGTGATTTAAGGGCTATTTTAGTAAGCTATTTTGTAGTTAGTAAACAAAATTCGAAACATTTTCAAGAAAAGTTGAAAAAAATAACATTTAAATTTAATACAAAACATTCAATAATTGCAATATTAAATAAAATAGTATTTAATGCTGCTCTAAAATTATTCAAAGGCCATCATAAAAATTTAATTTAGCTACTAATCTAGCAACTGTAAACTTTTTGTGCATTGGAATAGACGCTCTTTCCCACAATCATACATTTTTAAGTGGCACCTAATGACACCTACACCTGTCCTCCCACACAGGCCTCGTCTGCGCCCAGGCCGTGGATGCGGAGGCCAAGAGCAGCCAAGCCAAGCCGGCGGAAGACAGCAAGAGCTCCGCCTCCACGCCGCTGGAATCGGAGGCGACCAAAGACAAGCGACAGGTGAGCTCCAAGGAGACGTCTCTGTACCCCAACCATCGCAGTTCGGCGGCCTCGCCAGCCGCCAGCGATGATCCCGAGGATGGTCAGGAGACCATCTACGGCGCCAAGCCCAATCAGTTCATCATCCGTCCCATTGCGCCGCATCAGCACCAGCAGCACGAATCCCACCAGGAGCCGCAGCTGAGGAACTTTGCGGCGGCCAGTTCCCGACCCCATGCCGCCCAACTTTTGGAGCAAAGCCAGGAGGTGAGTTGGGAATTAGAGATTATCATAGATAAGTGTAAGGCTTCACAACTTATGAACTATCTGCAGCAGCTTCAGGACTTGTTTTCGAAGTTGACCCATAAACCCCAGCCGAATCCCTGGCTGTTCAATAGGGAGTGGGTGATCCACTGATCGACTGGCCAACTGACGGATTACCTTTGCCATGGGGAATTGTTTGTTTTGTGCCAATCGGGGGGCGTTCCATCGACATCGCGGCTCTTGTCTGGGGTTTTGACTTGGCCCCGCGGCCATCAGAGGTCGGACATTGGACATCGGACGAGCTGGGAGATCGTGACTTGGCATCGGCGGGCAGGCACACGATTCTTTGCAAAATGCCGGATGTAAACATCTCGGCCGAGTCCAAACCGGCCAACATAAAAGGCAGAAAGCCAAATGAAGCCCAATCCCAAATCAAATCCCAGACGGATTTTGTCAAATTTTCCCTTTCGCCGAGGCCAAGAAACCTTGACCAATATCTCGGCTTATATTCGGAACAAATTGCAATAGATGTAGACAAAGGCGATTGCAATTAGCCAAAGACAATGTTTATGTTGCGAAATGTATAGAAATTAAAAGCGCCGGCATAAGTTGTAATAATCATAATGATATTTTTATTATAAATGCAATTGGCAAAACTAAGTCACGACATGACGGCGACGGCGACGACGACGACAGTAACAAATGCATAATTGCAAAATTATTATTTGTCTTATTACGCGTCAACACAACAATTTCCACCTCCTGCCTTCCAACTCGAGTTTCCACCCATCCGATTCGCTTGGCAATGGCTTCTTCTATTCCTCGCCACCGGCCACCGGGTCTCCAGATGGGTCTTGGAATAGTGCAAGACATCGGAGCCCGTGGAAAAACAATGACGCTTGTCGTGGGAAGAAAGTTGATCTATAATCACCCCACTTTTGGTCTGTCAGCTTTGTGTCGCTTCATGGCGCCTTGACTCGCCCGTCGGCGGCTTTATTTGCCATAATAATGTGAATAGTCGATGACACACTGTGCAACAGGTTTCCAGAAGAATTCAGGGGCTTTCTATGTTTTTATGGAATCTTATAGTTCACTGCTTTAAAAACATATTTATAAATAGGAAAGTTTAAAATTTGAAGTGTTTTCCTAATAGTCAAAATACTCTTTAATTTTTAATCTTTATCACTATAGTCATATCACAAAAAAGGTATCTTATACTCAATCAATAGTTTTCATGATAAAGAACAGCATTTCTATGCATATATACGTTTCCTTTTCAAATTATTTGGCATTGTTATTATAGATCTTTATTGTATATTTTTAAAAATTTTTTTTATAGAAAATCCCTGATATTTTTACAAGGCCCACACACTAGATTACTTTTACAGCGAAAGCGTGTTGCACAGTGTAGTGTTTGTTGTTGCTGTTGCAACATCGAAGAGTCGCAGTCTTTGTGGTTGTTGTGTTTGCTGTTGGCGTTGCCAAAGCTTGCCACAAGTGTTATATAAACTCATTTTTTTAGATGCCACGCCATTCTCACAGCGTTTGCTGCTCTGAAGCACCTGCAACCCGTTGTTGCCGCTGCGGTTTTTGCTCGGCTTTTTTTTTCTCGAAGTAATGGTGATGGTGTTGGTCATGCGGCTCCACTTTAAACGGCTGCTGACATTGGCCGCCGGCTGAATGCTGCCAGTTCACACACCCACCATAATTATGCGCCCACTCACTTTTCCCCTTCCCATCTGTATCCATATCTCGAAGGTGCAGCACTACGTGTATCTGCAAGATATAATGCGCCATCACCAGCCCAAGGCCCTGCTGGCCGCAGGTCAAGGCAAGGGTGCGGCGGCCAGTGCGCCCAAGAAGTCATCCACTCCGGTGGCCGAGGAGGAGCAGGAGCAGGAGCAGGAACAGGAGGCGGAGCAGCGTTACGCGGTGTCCATTCAGCCGCAGCCGCAGCAACAGCTGCAGCAACCACGAGCACGTCAGTACCAGGGAGTGGGTCCCTATCAGCTGCCATTGCCGCTGCCCGCTCCACAGCATCGTTCGGTGAATCCCCAGCAGCAGCAGCAGCAGCAACATCAGCAGGTGGGTCATCTAAACAAGATGCTATAAGCCTTTTATACTAATCTATGCGAACTTCAAAAGCCCTACCAAGTTATTCCCGAGGAGCAGTTCCTTAAGATTCTGGAGGAAGAGCTACAGGCCAGAGCCTATCATGAGCAACTTCGGCAGCAGCAGCAGCAACATCAACAGCTGCAGCAACAGCAACACCAACAGCAGCAACAGCAACAGCTACCCAAACCTGTGCCCATCCACAGCACGGCTGCCACCCACAAAGTGCTGCAGCAAGCTGATCCCTCGCTAGGACTTGGTGGCTATCGGGAGCGCTTTGTGGCCGAGCAGGAGCTGGTGACACCCTCGTACTCGCATCCACGCGGCGGACCCAAATATCTGCCCTTGCCTCAGGCGCAGCAACTGCAAGAGGATGAGGAGCCACAACAGCAACAACCGCAGCGTGTGCAGCTTCACAAACCGATACCACATCCCGGCCAGCAACTCATCCATGGACTGCCACCTCAGATTGCCTACTACCAGCCACAGATCAGCTACAAGACCCTGCCCAACCATCCACTGGCGAAGTCCTCTCTGGAAAGTGAGATTGAGAAACTGCTGGCAGCCAATAAGCCAGGACAATCGTTGGCCTACGTGGACAGCAGCAATGAGCAGGTGGCGACAAGGCAACCTGCTCCCCAGCACCCAGCACCACCCACCTCGCATCCCGCCCTGAGGCAACCCAAAGCATACCTGGCCAGCACACCCAACTCCCTGCTGGATGCCAATAACCAACCGTTCGTTCCATCGCTCTTCAAGTTCAGCAACTACCAGCAACCGACGCCCATTTATCCCACTTCGGAACCCAAGCGATTGGGACCCGTCGTCTATCCCACACAGCAGGCCAATCAGCCGCAGCCCTCGCAGTATTACTACCAGGAGGCAGCGCCCACTGGGGCACCCAAGCCGAGTCCCATTCCCAAGCAGTACCACCGATCTAAGCACTACAAGCTGGCTTCACCCACTAAGGCATTGCTTTATGCTGATTACGAACGTCAGGGATCGCCTTCTCCGCCGCCGCCATCCAACTTCTATCCCAGTCCGCCCGATCCGCTAAAGCACTCCCAGCGAAATCTGGCCGTCACACCCACTGCTCTGCCGCTCCACGCTGAATACCCTTCACCGTCTCCCTCACAGTCCAGTATCTATGTGTCCCAGGGAACTGGAATTGCCACACCGTCCCGACCCACGCCCACTACAGCTCCTATTCAGAAGCTACGGACTCTGGATGAAGTGAAGCAATTGAATCTGCCGCCTCCCAATGGCAAGCCCCTAACCCAGGCCGAATTCCAAGCTCTGGTGGATGCCGGATATCCAGTGAAGGCTGTGCCCGTGCCAGTGCCCGTGCCGTATGAGCAGTACGTGAAGGATCATCCGGAGTACCGCAATCATCCTCCTGTAGACTACGCTCATATCATGCGCCTGGCCACGCGGCAATTGGCTGCCCATCAGCAACACAGATCGCTGGCCGCTCCCTCGGAGCCGTCGGTCAAGATCCTGTCCACTCCATCCGCCGGAGAGCTGCATCAACAAACGGCCACTGGCATCGGCGGCGGCAGCATCACGTATTTACAGCCCATCGAGGGTCAATCTCATCCCCATACCCTGGCCCATGTGCATGCGTTGCAGAAGAGGAGGCCACGCGATGAGCAGGATACCGCCGTGGCGGGCAGCGAGCCCAAGGCGGCAGCTCCGGAGGCGGAATCCGCGAAGGCGAAGGTGCAGTGAACCCATGTCCTGTTTTAGTTAAAATGTCCTTGTCTAGTTTGTAAGTATTGTAAAAATGTTTCAGCACTTCCTTAATGTTAAATTATAAACCGACAAATAAACGTATGAATACAACTAACAAATAATGGCAACCCTTTTACGAAATGAGTGTAAGGTATTTTACCTTTATTTTGTCACCTATCATCCCCCAAGCATTGCATTTTTCCCCACCCGAAAGAACCCGCACTTAGTTAAGGTTCATGGGCGGCAGGCTGTTGCTGTTGCTACTGTCCGCCGAGCTGAGAGTGTCCGGAGTGGCTGTCTCGCGTGCCTGCAGGCGGGATATCTGCGGGTCACGCTTGTCCTTGTCCTTTCGCTCGCGCTCCTTTTCCTTGTCCTTGTCCTTATTGTGCTTATGCTTGTGCTTGTGCTTGTGCTTTTTCTTCTCCTTCTTCTTTTTCTTCTTGAGCCCACCATCGCCGGACTTCAACTTGCCCTCCTCGTGGCTACTCTCATACCTAGTGGTGTCGCCCACGTCAAGCATTACGGAAGAGTTATCATCCTCGGCGTATATTTCGGTCTTAAGGCGCTTGGTGACCTGATGGGAATCAGGTGCTTCGTCATCTGCCGGCAGGATGTTTACTTTGGTCTCACTGTCGTAGGCCTGTACGTTAACTGGTTCATCTAGCACGGTGATCTCCTCGCTGCGTTCCAGCTTGATTATCTCATCGCCCACCTCAAAAGCTTCTGTGGCCGTCCGCTTGATTGTAACCATGGCCGGCTTTTGCCGCTCTTGGTGCTCATTGTCCAAGGTATCAGATTGCGTTGGCAAATGGGGTTTGGGATCGCTGGTCTTCTTAAAGCTACCGGTTATGCTGCCTACACTGCTATTATTGTCCTTCATCAAATCCTTGTAGAAGCTTTGGTTCTCACCGGCCTGCAAGCAATTTGGTCGCTTACTTCCGTATAGTGCGTAGTACAGATCGACAATATCGCAGCGAAGTTTTGTATCGAAGGCCAATCGGTTAATACTAAACCATAGACGATCCACGAGATTGGGCTTATCCAAGCGGCTGCGAGATTCGCGTGTGAAAGGCGGATTGTCGATCAGCAGTTGGGCCAAGGCATGGCGAGCAGCCGGATCGGGATCAGATTCCAGTAATTTAATCAAATGCTCCAAATCCTCGATACGCCCATCCACCTTCACAAAATCCACCAGACATTCCATGGCAGCAATGCGAAGGTCTAAATATATTCCATACTCCGCATAGCTGCGGTAAATGTGCGGCAGTGAGGGCAGGTGACCGAATTTTTGCAGCTTCCTGATGACCTTCAGGCAGGACACGGACACCATGTACTTGTACGAGGGCAGGTGCTTCTCCATGTTCAGCAGACGTGTAACCTCATCCAGCACCAACCTGCGGATAAGAATTGAATAAACTTAATACATGAGAAAATCATTTCCGGTTTTTAACTTTACTTCGCATCCGTAGAAAGACTGTCCGTAGTGATTTGCGTGCCATGAATGGCAACGGAGACCACAGGAGTCAAGGTTTCGCCTAGTGCTTCTACTAAAGCCGCCCTGTAGTATGCATCCGTGTAATGGTTACGCGAATTCTCGTTGTACTTAAAGAGATCAAAAAGAAAACGCATCACTTCCGGCGGGCAAATACCATGAGATGTGCGCAAACCTAAAAAATAAAGCAAAAGTTTATAGAAGAAATCACCAAGCTTAACTCAACTAACTGACCTGCCATGGCCACGGGAATAGCCTTCTGCAGAAAGTACAGCTGGAAGTTGGAGAAGTTGTTCAGCTTGATAATGTGCGGAGCACTAAATGAGCCAAAAAACTTCCTAAATATGTTCAGCATGGCGGGTGGTCCGCTCCAGGAGGCTACCATCTGGTTGGCCACTTTGGTCAAGCTGTGGGCTGCCTCGCAGCGCACCTTATAGAAGCAACGTTCGCTTTCTATGGTGTCGGTTAACGCCAGCCTGGTGGCATTCGTTGGGTACTTCTGCAGGGCTTGAATCGCCTGAAATTGGGCAGTTACATCACGTTCATGCCGAAGCTGATACTGCCACTGAAAGTCAGGCTGCTCGATTATAAGGTCACGCAGCAGAATCATTTCCGGATCTAGGCGAATCCACAGCACAGGTGAGTCGCTAAGTGAAGTAAAGATGTTAACAAAACTTAATCATATATTTCATTATAAACTTACTCCATGGCTGATAAATCCATATCCACTTCCTCGCCGGTACACAAAGGAATCTTCTTCTTTTTGTTACGCCTGCTCTTCGAGTGGCAAGTGATATCGGACTTCACCAGGGTATTCTCAATCTGCAATGTGTGCTTAAAAGTTCCATCCAACTCCTGTAGCTGCACCATCAATGGACCATTGTACTTCCTAATGCCCCGCTGGTTAACAAAGTCCTGGCGGATCTCCAGCTCGATGGTGTTTCGTTTGCGATTGAACACAGATGTGAGGGAAAATTTGGCGTGACCACCAGTGCGCACCCACTGGTCCATGAAAACAGACATGTCTTTTCCCGTTACCGTAAAGATAGCCTTTATAAAGATGTTGGTCGAGATGAGCAGCTGAGACCAGAGTCCTGCGCCGATCTTCGTCGTAGCCGCACTAGAAGCCAATGCCAATTGCTTGTTGAACACCTGAATCAGCAGCTCCTGGCCGATGCGGTTCTCCAGCATTCGGATTACGAAATGCGCCTTCCTTCGCATCGCCTCCACATACTTCGGCGACACGGTGTGTAAACTCTTAATGGGAAAATAGTGAACAATCTCCTGCTGCTTGCTGGCAGCCGCCGATGAGTTTGTGCCCGAAACAGGTAATGGAGCTGGGGGCTGACTGCAATCGAGAATAATGCCGCCATACTGCTCCTCGTAGCGAACGACACGCGCTAGTTCAGATTGCACCCAAGCGCGGTACTCGTTGTTGCCGAAGCACTTCCTGGAATACAGACCACACAGGTACTCCGCAATGCCCTTGGCTAGCCAGGTGTCCGACCAATGATGCGATGTGATAAAGCAGCCGAAGAATTGCTCAGCCACAGCCCGCGACATAAAGGTTCGAGATATATACGTCTGATCGATGATAGCTATGGAGTGCAGTAGGTTCACCGAAGCAATGCTCATTGTGGCATAGGCACTTATGTCAGTGTCCAATTCGTCTACAAACACTTGTTTGTAGCAACTGAATGGGTAGCGCGTAGATAAGGTCTCCTCGAAGAACTCAAAGGCCTCGTGCAGGTAGCGAACCGTATTTTTTAGCAGCGGCAGCAATCCGGGCAAGCAAAAGTGGGTCACTTCATGCATATGCGGATCCACGTAGATCTCAAACTGACCCACAGCCAGAGCAATATTCGGTGCACATACTGGAGTGCTAACCGAGTAGTGAAAGGTTTTCTTTCGCAGATCTGGAGTCATAATTACTTCTAGAAGTTCTCCGCACGAGACAGCGGTCATATTTTTGTCCACGGTAAACTCTAGCCGCCAGGTGCAGGGATCGGCGAAACTGTCCACGCAAGGAAACCACAATCGCGTGGAGTTTTCATAGCAATTGGTGAACATATGCGAGCTGTTCATTTGTATCTCCTCGTCCGTGGAAGCGGGTGGTATGACAAAATGTACGCCGCAATTGGGATTCTCCAACGAGAATTCGATGCGGATGCGCAGACCCTGACCCTCCTGGATCATAGAGTTGCCTTCGGGCGGAACGTGGATAAGCAGTTCGCCGTTGTTTACATCTGGATCGGTGAACTGTGCGGCAGACAGATGATACTTGGAGTAGACCTCCAGCATACGGCTCTTGTGTTCCTTGTAGCAGATGTTCTGGAAGGGATCGAAGTACGTGAACTCCGCCTGGCAGACATCATTCAAAACGACGCTGTAGATCCTCAGCTGCTTGGCGTTCAAGCGTATCAGGCGCAGATTCTCGCTGTTCGGCACAATGGTCAGCTCGACCACGCCCTAAAAGTAGGAGGTATTAGGTTTCATACATATATACATGTTTATAAGTTATATTTACGATTATGCTCTTTCGTTCGAAACTGATGCCCGTGAGGCTCACAACCTGATGCGCCGTGCTGTTGAGAAGGGAAAAGTCATTATTTTTGTATTTCTAGCAGAGCAGGTGGTAAACTTATAATTTAAACGGACGCAGCGGCACCTCGGGCACCTCAGGTTGCGTTTCCATCGCTTAAAAGCCGGTCCTTCGCCAGAATTTGTCAACTAATTTCCGTTTGTTATCATAAAAAACACGGCACTGTTTAACTTCTTCTTCTTCTTTTGAGAATGCCGACAGGGCTAAAAAAAATACCAAATTGATTTGGATCAAGGTGGCAACTCTGCGTGGTACTGCAGCCCTGCATGCCTTGTTTAACCCCTATGACATGTTGCGTCTTTAATATTGACCCCTATTTAATTGTTTACGTTAGTGCGCAAATATAGACTACACCAATTCTAGTTTTCTTTAAATACTTCCCAAATGAAGTAGTAGTACTAATTTAGGAGAGAAAATAAAAAAAAAGCGACAGTTATTTGTGTGAAGACTCGATATTGTAACAAATTTAATTTATTTATGATATATTTTTTAAATTACCAAATAAATAAGAAGTATTTCATTAAGCCTTTTAAAAATGTTTAGGCCTGCACTTTCATATATACAAAATGTATATAGAACGCATAAGGGTTAAAGATTATGAATCATTTACCGAGAAAGTTAAATTTGGATACTTCTCCCATTTAAAGCGTACAATTTCCAGCGAGTCAGCAGTTTTACCACGGCAGCGAGCTAATAAACATCTGGTTATTATTTAGTTCCGTAGTTTTAGCCGATTTACAACGCCATTAGTCCGTAGATTTAGGGAAAAACCAGTGCGTGGAATAGGAAAACCACATCGAAAACCCAGTGAAAATGTACGGCATTGATAATTACCCCAAGAATTATCATGCCAGTGGCATTGGCCTTGTCAACTTGGCGGCCTTGGGCTACAGCAAGAATGAAGTCAGCGGCGGGAACGAAGGAGCAGCCCCCAAGCCCACGGCGGGTCTCTACCCCTCGTTGCCCTATCCATCATCCGAATCCGTGGGCGGAATGCCATATGTGGTGAAGCAGACGAGTCATGCCCAGAATGCCTCGTACGCGGGACACCCAATGGGTATGGGAATGCCCGTGCCAGGAGCCCCCTCAGCGCCGGCACCCTATCCAAGTGCCACACCATACCCGGGAGCAGGACTTTATCCCAGTTTGCCATCAGCGAACGCTTCATCGCTGCCGTACCCCACTGCGCCAATGGCACCCTATCCAACCGGAATGCCCTATCCAACTGGCATGCCACAGCCCAATCTTCCCTATCCGGCTGCTCCGCTTGCACCATATCCATCTGCCATGCCCGGTTTGCCCAGTATGCCAATGCCGTACGCTCCCATGCCAACGAGTCCGGCTCCGCAGCACAGTGCCGGATTCCCAGCACTGCCATATCCCTCGGCTCCGCCACCGGCCAGTGCTCCAACCCAGGAGGAGGAACCTTCTGTTGGCGTGGCCGAGCTAAGCTTCACCAGCGTGAAGGTGCCCGAGAACCAGAACATGTTCTGGATGGGTCGCAAGGCCACTAGTACCCGGCAGAACAGCGTGAGCAAAGGCGATTTTCAATCTCTGCGCGACAGCTGCGTTGCCAATGGAACCATGTTTGAGGATCCCGATTTTCCGGCCACCAACGCTTCGCTGATGTACTCACGGCGACCGGATCGCTATTACGAGTGGCTGCGCCCAGGTGACATCGTCGATGATCCACAGTTCTTCGTGGAGGGCTATTCACGATTCGATGTGCAACAAGGAGAACTTGGCGATTGGTAAGGAAAAATACATTTATACATAAATGAGCATAAATTCAGAAATGCAACAATCCTTCACAGCTGGCTCCTGGCTGCAGCTGCCAATCTGACGCAGGACTCGACGCTCTTCTTCAGGGTGATCCCGCCGGATCAGGACTTCCAGGAGAACTACGCTGGCATCTTCCACTTCAAGTTCTGGCAGTACGGCAAGTGGGTGGAAGTGGTCATTGATGACCGTCTGCCCACCTATAATGGCGAGCTGATCTACATGCACTCTACCGAGAAGAACGAGTTTTGGAGCGCCCTGCTGGAGAAGGCCTACGCCAAACTCCACGGATCCTATGAAGCACTCAAGGGTAAGAAAAGAAATATTATCAGCAGAAGCCTATAAGCACTGTGGCATGTAGAAATGTATTTCTAGTTTCTAAAAATACACTATGCTTATCATAGGTTCTTAAAAAACTAATATCGCACATATTGCGTTTAGAACTTTGTTGTAAAGATCTGAAATTTAAATATTCTCATTTTGTAACCTAAAAAACTATATTGTAAACTTCTTCCCACACTTAGGCGGCACCACGTGCGAGGCCATGGAGGACTTCACTGGCGGCGTCACCGAGTGGTATGACATCAAGGAGGCTCCCCCAAATCTATTCAGCATCATGATGAAGGCCGCCGAACGTGGTTCGATGATGGGCTGCTCCTTGGAGCCGGATCCACATGTTCTGGAAGCCGAGACGCCACAAGGATTGATCCGCGGTCATGCCTACTCCATTACCAAGGTATGCCTAATGGACATCTCGACGCCGAATCGTCAAGGAAAGTTGCCCATGATCCGTATGCGTAATCCATGGGGTAACGATGCCGAGTGGAGCGGTCCGTGGAGTGACAGCTCGCCGGAGTGGCGATTCATACCAGAACACACGAAGGAGGAGATTGGCCTGAATTTCGACAGGGACGGCGAGTTCTGGATGTCTTTCCAGGACTTCCTCAATCACTTTGATCGCGTGGAGATCTGTAACTTGTCGCCCGACTCGCTGACTGAGGATCAGCAGAACAGCTCTCGCCGCAAGTGGGAAATGTCCATGTTCGAGGGTGAGTGGACATCGGGCGTAACAGCCGGAGGTTGCAGAAACTTCCTGGAGACATTCTGGCACAACCCACAGTA